>NC_056760.1:34920000-35563750 GCF_018687715.1 Carya illinoinensis
GCTCTAGAGTGAAGAATGGCCTTTTATATGGTCCCACGGCGGAAAACCTAAAATCTGTCAAAATACGATGTTCGCTCGAGCGGGGTGTCGAGCGCGCGTCGAGCGTTCGACTCTGCCTGATTTCGCTCGAGCGTCCTATCGCGCGCACATCGAGCGTTCGACTCTGCCTGATTTCGCTCGAGCGGCCAATGTCTCTGCTCGAGCGATCTTCATTTTTCAGCAACCCGCTCGAGCTCCCTGTCGAGCGGCAGTCGAGCGTTTGAATCTGCCTGAATTCGCTCGAGCGGCCAAAAGCCTCCGCTCGAGCGAACTTGTAAAATCTGCAATATGAAATTTTGCAAGCCATCAATACTCATATCCAACTGCCTCTCAAAATCCTCCGCATCATCCATTATAGTCCTAAGGCTGATCGGAGTAGAAGAAGAATAAAGTCAATTTTGTGCACAAATGAGGTCCTCAACCATCATTAGAGATAAACTACTTCAGAAAGGATAAAAAATACGACCTACCATGCTAAAGTAAGATTCAGAGGCCTATAGAGACTGATATTGCAAGTACATTCCGTGTAATTTTTAAAAGCACACGATATCTAAATGAATTAACCTTCCACCAAACTATAATGTCAAAACTTGCATTGTCTATCTCACACTTTTCATCTAGGTATCTATCAACCTCTGACTTGATTTCAAAAGAGTCATCCGACTACAATTGTTGCTTAAATATGATCATTCTTTGTGCACGAACGTCCACGTCTGTACTTGCATCATCTTCACCTATAGGATTTACATCTTTACATGATAAACTTGTAGGCTTTTGTTGTTGTTGTAAAGATTTGCTCACTTCTTCATTTGTAAGGTATGCCTCTTACATATAGATTAAAGTATTCTTCACTGAAAAACTCAAATCAACTGCTTTTGTGGGATCACGAGCATACATCTCTTCCAATTCAAAGTCAAGATATCGCATCTTTTATTGAGGATCAAGAAGAATCCCAACAACCAACAATATATTCATATTATCCAAGTTGCCCCAATATTTGTTAAATTTTTTTTTCATATTTGTGGCCATCAATCCCATTACAGGGTTATGAGTTTGACACTCCAAATCAATCTCATCAGATATTGTAGCTAATTTCGAAAAAAATGAGTTGCAAGTTGCATATAGACCTCCCCAAAAAGCATAAAATTCCATCATGAAATAGTTTAATAAATCTTACAAACAACATTGCCTTCTCATAATCGATATTATTGGGAGGCTCCAACTTTTTTGACGTTTTCCTATTCACTACATGCATCGTCATCACCATCTCCAATACTAGTAAGGAACGCCGAATCTTCTTTTTTCAACCGTTCAAAAGCTTTTCAAAATTTTGAAACTCTCTCTAATATAAGATAGGTGGAGTTCCACCTAGTCAGTACATCTAAGCAAATGCCACTTTTGCTTGTAATTTATCTCAACCGTACACATTTCTTAAACGTACTTCACTTTTGAGATGAGAACTTCACATATTTCACAACACTCTAAATACCCTATTATTGGACTAAAATGCTAAAATATGAATAGAAATCATAAGAATTAATGTGTATTCTTAAATTGAGTTTCTATTTACGTTGGGATACTCCTAAGTAGTTTTTTATGTTTAATTTCAGAGTTTATAAAAGAGCAAGTCACGCCCAATCAAATTCAAAGGAGGAAATTCATGGGTTTTGAGAGCAATTTGGAAGAAAAGAAAAAAAAAATCACAAAATCAAACCACAAGAAGTCCAAGTCCGAAATTCGCTAGGAGATAATTTGAACATACTTTAGGTTTTTGACTGTATCTTTTTACTCACATATTGGATTGACGCAATTCTTGATTTATTAGAAAGTTATCTTAAAAGGATATAACTTTGTCTCTAATAAGAATTTTCAATTCGAACTCTTGAAGGGTGTATGTGGCTACCAAGATAAGTCCTAAAATTTAGGCGATTTTTTTATACGAAAATTAAGAGGACATTAGGATTTCCTTCCTACCATATATAAGCATATCATTAGCACGAAATAGAGAAGGATATGAGGCATAAGAGGCAAATCTGAAGAGAGGAGAAAATCACTTCTATGGACGCCTTTCGCTTTGGTTTTCTCTGAAAACTTTTGTCGTCCATTATGTTTATGAGTAATTAAATTCTCAAGTAGGGTTAGGGATGAATTTACACATTAGATGATATTTCTAATTTATTTTTAATTCATATATTTGATTTTTAATTACTAAAATTCTTTTGTTTTATCATTTTTAATTCATCGTTGTTGTTTTCTTTTTTGAATAATCATAGAATTTATTCTGTTTATGGATTCAGTCATGCTTTTTCTATTGAATGGATTAGTTCTTTGATTATATTTGGATCAATTATTTATCTATATTAATTTAATTTTTTGCTGCAATATTGCTCTCTGAGTATATTGTCGTCGCTGGATTTTCTCAATAGGGATAATAATTTACGTATTTTAAAAGTGGTAAATGATTTTTATAAAGGTTACATTTGGGTTAATTTTGGTTTATAAATCTATACTTTCCGATTGGGAATTTCGAGAATCAAGTTCTCAATTGAGTTATCCAATGAATTAAAAATAATTAAAATGCCAGATTTATGCAAGAGATTCCTAACACTCTACTATTTGTCAAATTTGAGCACTTTTTTTGTTAATTTTTTTGCTTCACTTTAATTTACATTTCAAATTAATTTTTGCTCTCCATTACTTATTTAATATTCTTTTTAGTTTCTTTGTTTGTTTTGCTATTCTTTTAATTTGTCTCCCTGTGGAATCGACACCTCAAAACTGTGCTACAACTACCGTGTTATTTTTTGAGCGTAATCACCTCTCATTTTCGAAATAGACTCATCAAATTCTTTCAACCCCTCACGAATGATTAAGTTTAAGATGTGGGCACAACATCAAACATCATGTTCCAAAATTTTCCTATACTTGATTTTTTTTTCAAATAAGAAACTGCACCATTATTAGAACTTGCATTATCAAGTATGATAGCAAGATATTTTAGTTGCCCCCAATTATATAAACACATCTCAATGGCCTTACCAAGTGTATCCCTCTTGTGATTCTCAACCAAATAAAAAGAAAGAATCATCTTGTGTAGATTCCAATCATCATCAATAAAGTATACAGTCAAACACATATAGTTAAGGTTTTGCACGGATGTCCATGTATCCGTAGTGAGGAAAATTCATTGCCCTTGAAGAGCACTTCTCAACTTATTTTTTTCCCTCGTATACACACTAAAGCAATCATTCGTAACCGTTACACACTTACGACAAACAGTAAGTATAAACTTCTTAAAACCCTCCCCTACAACAATTCAAGAATTATAATCTCTGCTAAGCCTTGTCTGCAAGCCTCAACACTAAAAGTTATGGATACAAGTTCCCCACTACCACTTTCTCCATCCGCCTTCCAAACTAGAGTAGTTTGGGACTTATCCGTCCTAGTAAAAGGACATTTCTTACATTATTTCTCAATGTGATACTTCATGGACTTTGTACTGTTGGTCTTCATATCACATGCATATGAAGCAGTACAATAATTACATTTAGCCCTAGATTTACTTAGATCATCGTTTGGTATTCTTGTAAAGTGATCTCAAACTATTAACCTAGGTCTACCACGGATACTCGATTTAGTACCACTACTTACATTGGGTGGGAGTGGAGTAATGCCTCCAATACCCTATGTAGGTATGGTTGACTTTACATCATTTGTAGTAGAGTCTTGTGGATTCATTTATTGAATATAGTCTATCTATAAAAATAATCAATCAGTGTATGAAGATTTGAGAGCATACTTTTTGTCATCATTTTATGAAAAATAAATAAAAAAATCAGTAAATGAACTTACATGCATGATCATGGATTAGTGTATTGATTTGCATGGTGTATGGAGATTGGAGCGCATACTTTTTTATGCATATTTTTATGCATAGTGTTGATTTGCATCAGTAAAGACCACATGCTATAAAGATTACGATACTAACCTTAAGTCTACAATATTAAATGTTATAAGACCAAAAACTATGTCTATCTCCTTCGAATTATATCACCTAATCAAGATAGAGAAGCACAAAAGAATATTCCAGAGAATCTAAATTATTCAAATAGAGCAATTATAAAAACTTGAGTTATTCCCCCTTTGGATGAATATTTTTATGAGATCTATCACCTCTAAAGGTAAGTACGTAGCTCGATTGTAGGTATTTTTTAAATTGCATATATTATTTTAATTAAATAATTTATATTTAGTAATCAAGCACACAACTAAGATACTATAATACAATTATACAATGATGAAATTAATGTAATTATTCTAGAAAAGATAGATGCTCGTTCGGTGCTACCATTAATTTCTAACCATGCCTCGAATCTTTTGTGATGGAACTTCATTCGCTAATGGACGCTTCTGGCACGTTTTGCCTTCAAATACTCGATGAATTGACAATGATATTTGAGGTCATTTGACTCAATTACTCAGTTTGGACACATGAGTCACATTGCATTGAAAGGGCATGAAATCATGGAACTCGAATCTTAATATTTTTTTATAATGATATTTGATTTTATTTCATCCAATTACAATTATTACTTTGATGCAAGCACTTCGTCATTATTAACTTATTATCGAACAACATTTCATCTTAATATCTAATGTTAAAAAAAAGGGCAAAAAAGAACCAAATAAAGTCTCAAAGAATTAAAGAAATCCTATATATTATATGTTCCCAAATTGAAATTAGCACAACATTTGCAAGCACAAACATTAAAATAAAAAAAAATACAGAGACGTGAACAATATAATTCAACCCTATCATTCTTTATTTCTATATCTTCTAGGTACTTCTAAACCCTCACCATATAGAAAGTAGAGCAAGATTGTTACAAAACTGTGTCTATTTTTTTTTATTTGAAATAGGAAAAAAAAAAAAGAACAGAAATAGGTAAAACTTACAATCCTTCATCCCATTGACATGAGAAAAAGATAGAAAAAACTTACAAGAGAATAAATTAAACATCCCTTTTAGTCTCTGATATAAACTAAATATTAAGTTTGAATTTGGATAAAATCTAAATAGAATTCTAAAGACTCAAAATCTTGAGTTTCAAATCATATTTATTCATTCTAGCAAATAGATTACAATAAATTTTAAAACCAAGTCATCTCAGATTCACGATCACCAATAATTCGAGCCATCTTAGATTCACCAATAATTCAAGCCATTTCAAATTCATCACAAAATCACACAAATAATAGATTCACCAACAAGAAACCCATATTCATGAATCATAAATTCACAAGAAAAAATCGAGATGACCAGATTCACAAAATCACGAAATAAAACTAGAAAAAATACATACCAACAAAAATAGAAGCCCTGCGAACTGCGAAGAAATCGAGGGTGGCCCAACGAGTCTACGATGGAATGGGGTGGGGAAGGCCTTGCGAGGTTGCGATGGTCACATACTCACCTTTTCACTTTTCATGCAATGAGAGAGAGAGTCTGAGAGTTGAGAGGGAATGTGAGGGAATCGAGGAAGGGGTGGGTTGTATAATAGAGAGAATTGTTGAAACGGTGTCGTTTGAATTGAAAACAATCCTAAACAGCACCGTTTCAATACACGGGAAATGAAAAAAATAAAATGCAACTCAGTTATCATTTTCCTTCTCCCTAGATCTAAACGGCGCTGTTTAGGTCTAATTTTGCACTAAACGGCGCCGTTTCTTCCCTTAGTAACTATTTACATTTTCATTTATTTTATGTTTTTAGCACATAAATTAATAAAAAAAATTATTTTAATTAATAAAATCAAAATTAAGTAAACTATTCAATATAATTATTTAATTAACTCATTCAAAAAACATATAATTTTAATTATATTGATGATGTTAATTGTTACTTTGTTACTAACTTAAAGTATATCAATGTATTATGATAGTTCTAACTTCTAAGTTAATGCATAATGAGGAATGAGCTATATATTTACATTTTATATATTTTGTATAGGAAGCAATAAGCATAAATAATTTAGTTATCCATACATGCTTTATATTTACTTGCAACTTAGGTCATAGATATAAGTGTTAGCAATTAGTTAATGTCTTAATGAGGAATTGGCCAATTAGGTCATACATGCTTTATATTACTTGCAACTTAGGTCATACATTTTGTTATGTGTATATGAAGCAAGAAGCATAAATAATTTAATTAAGAGCACATCCATAGGACCATACATGTTTAATATTTACTTGCAACTTAGGTCATATAAGTAGAATTGTAGATGTTATCATGTTACTAATTAGTTAATGGGGAATTGGTATTAGCCATTAGGTTAATTAATTTACAATTTACAAATTGCTTTATATTTACTTACAACTTAGGTAATTTACAAAAAATTAATCTATACTCTTTAATTAGATATAGATGTAGATGTTAGTAATTAGTTAGTAATTAGTTAATGGTGAATTGGTGATATGTTAATTGATAATAATATTATAATACACCTTAGTTAATTAATAGAATATTAATTTGTAATTATATATTTAAAATTTTATATTGTAAATGTTAATAACCAAATAGGTTAGATGAAAATGACATATTAATTATATAAAATAAATATATAAAAAAATTAAAAAAAATTATTTTTGAAATTTTGTCGGTCTAGTCTAATACGGTCCGAGGAAGCCTGGACCGTGGACCGGACCGAGGATCAGACCGAAGATCGAATTTCTCACTAATCTAGGACTGAAACCGAACCCCCTGCTTACTCGGTTTGGTCCGGTCATTTTCTCCGGTCCAAACTGACTCTCTAAAAAATGAGTAGCACTAAAACTATCCCAAGTGCAAGAGGATGTCGTGTAATAATTAAGAATAAATTCCTAGATCGTCTCCTTAGGGAAAGTTACTTAAAAATTAAACTTGTTGAAAAATGTGAAAAACTTCACAAAGAGAAAATAAAATGATAGTATGTGCAATGGATGGAAAAGGGTACTAGTCATGGACTAGATTCATGTCTTTAGATTTTGATTGTCGGATTGGAATGTAAAGGACTAATAGATTAAACTCAGAAATTAATAAAACTAAATTAAGAATTAAACTAAATTAGGAAGTAATTGACAAAACATACACTGAAAATTGAAAAGCCCCAAAATCAATGTTCTAGGGTTCATCATTATATTCAAATCACAAATTATCAAATTAAACCACCGTAATTGTAATCACTATTAAAATGAAAGCTTAGCGGAACGATAAAAATAAATAACATGAATTAAATGAATAACAAATAAATTACTCAAACGTCTAAATCAAAATTCTCCAAAATAATTCAGAAACTCAAAACTGAAATGAAATAGCAAGTAGGGAATTGAAAAGATCAAGCCAATTGAATGGAGATGAAAATTCGAAGCGGTGGAGGAGGCTGAGCTGCAGTGGCAATTGGACCCCTCAAGGAGTTCTTCAATCTGCTGCAGTGTGAGTGAATGATTCAGTGGAAATTGTGTAGCTGCGTGAATGATTGATTGTATGAATCCTCCTCTCCAAATCTGAATGAAAATCAATGGAAAATAATGAATTCTAAGTGTTTCTCTACTCAAAACCGAGTTTTCCCCCAGCCAAGGGTCGACTATAAGATGTAAAAAATCATTTATATACTCTGACGGCGGAATAAACCCTGATCTGTAAAATACAATATTCGCTCGAGCGGAGTGTCGAGCGAACATCGAGCGTTCGACTCTGCCTAACTTTGCTCGAGCGGCCTGTCGAGCGAACATCGAGCGTTCGACTCTGCCTGAATTCGCTCGAGCGGCCAAATGCCTCCGCTCGAGCGATCTCTTTTCCCGCAACTCGCTCGAGCCCACTGTCGAGCGGAAGTCGAGCGTTTGAATCTGCCTGACTGAAGCCGCCGCTCGAGCGATATGTACCATAAACCATATTAATCAACAGTTGATAAAATTAAAGCAGAAATTCATGTTTTTAATCAATTAAAATCACAACTTTGATTTATTCATTTTTCCATATAAAACCAATGATAAAGTAATGAAAGAATTAATATATATTAGTTCCAAAAGTACTAAAAATGCAATAATTCAGCTCAATCACAGACCGACCGCTGTATAGCCCTACCCAAGGGAGAAGGAGCATCTCACCCCCTCTCTCGCCTCCACACATTATCCTCTTCACTACTTAAAAGGCTCATTTGGATGTAAGATACTTTCATCTCATTTTATTTTATCTCATTTTTAGATAATATCTAAACACTACAAACACGAATATATTTCAATTGAAGAAAGATACTATGTCCCATCAATTTGACTACTCATGTATTTTATTTTATTTTTTAATATATTTTTTTATTTAATGGTTAAGGCAGTGACTATAGATATATTGGTTTTTTTAAAATGTTTGAAAAAAAAAGAAAAAAAATTAAAGAAAATAAAAGTGCAATTTGCACAAGGGGGCATAGTAGCACTATCATTTTCAATTCCAACAATTCAACTTTTTTATCTAATTATTACCTAATCATTATAATTTCTTCAAATTATCAAATAAAATATAAAGATAGACATGGAATCGCTCATCTCCCAAATGGAAGCACCATCATGGTAGGATCTTCACCTGCAGACAACACCAAAAGCAGCAAAATCAACATCAGATAAAGTTCTAATTGGAAGGTTTGTAGCTGATAGACCTTTAAACAAATTTGCCATGCACTCTTGTATCAAAGGCTCATGGAAATTCATTCAAAACTTTTTGATTGATGATATGGATGTGAATAAATTCATTTTTACATTTAGAACTTCACAAGATAAAATTAGAGTTCTAAACCAAGGCCCCTGGAACTTCAACTGTCATTTAATGATTTTAAAACAATGGTTCCCTGGTGCTACCATAGAAGAAATCAGTTTAAATCAAGCAACACTCAATGTTCAATTGCATGGTTTACCTTTGGACCATTTCAATATGGAGAATGCAGTGGATATCGGGAAAGTGATAGGTAATCTCATCAAAGTAGAAGTTGACCTGATGACCCGATTTATGGTCTAGCCTTTCAAAAGTTCATATGCATCAAGGTCAAAATAGATGTCACAAAGCCACTAAAAAAAGGCTTTCCATTGCCAAGATTGGGTAACAAGGTAGTTTGGATGTTTTCAAATATAAAAAATTGCAGATTTCTATTATGCTTGTGGTAGGTTTGACACTCCCAAATTTTTTGTGGATTCCCCCAATCATCTCCTACAAAAATTAGGTTTAGCCCATTCCTAAAAGCATAATACAATCCTCCTCCAGGCTTCTCTCAGTCTTTTCAACAAATAGAGGAAGAACTTGGAAAAGATTCATGGCAAGCAGAAAAACAACATGCTAAGAAATGGAAATTGAAGCATGGAAAAACAATGAAGACGCAAGCTACCAAACTGGAAAAAGCCAAGAAAGCTCATCATCAAAGAAGAACCTACAATCCTACAACTGTGAAGAAGAAAACCTTCAGTTCAAAATCACTCTAGAGCTGAGAAACTTCTTTCCATCTTCTTCAAATCACTTAAAAAATGATGCCATCAACAATATTTCAGCAACTGCATTTTCAAATGTACAGTTAAACTACAATAATTAAGCATCATTCATTATCCCACCAACTAGAGTTAAACCATTCACTGTAGTCTCCACCACCAAATCAAAGACTTATTGTCCTTACTATAGCAATATCCCCATTCTGACCTAAGGAGTAAAGATAAGGCCATTACATAAATCTCAATTGATGACAAATCTTTACTTTTTCACACCATCTCCGTCCGAATTGCTATCATCAAGAAAGAATGCTCATTGGAGAACACAGTGGAAGTGAATCTACTCTACCATGCAAGGGTATAAAGAGCAACAACTCAAGCAAAGTCCTGGGCCCCAGTCGACCCAAATAGGGGCATCTTCTCAGTCTCACTACACTTACATAGAAGCCCGTCAACTCTTTATCAGCAACCGAGATCTGCAGTCCAAGAATAAAGTCTACATAACCCTACTTCCATCTTATCCCCAAAACAAAAACCAAATGAAGACCTACCTCAAATCGAAGAAGACAACACCGTTTACTTTAAAGGAAAGTGTTGAACCCAATATTTTAAGTTTTATGTAATTATATATCTACATATAGATTTTGATGATAACAAATGAATACAAGCATAAACGAGTCTCAAGTTCAAGTTGGCTACACAATTAAGCCAAGCACATTAACGAACCAAGCATGAGTAAGAAAGGAAACAAGCTCACAAATAAAACTCTTAGAATAATTTTGTACATCTCTTGAAAAATTCAAAATTAGAATTAAGGCTTAAAATTAATTTTTTCTCATAAAGTATTAAATTGCATTTTCTACATGTGCATGTCATTTTCTGAAAATTAAATTTGAAAATTTTGAAAGATAATTGATTGTCATTCTTCACATGTGCATGACATGATTAAAATTTTGAATTTTAAAAATTTAAAATATGATTGATTGTCATCTCTCACATGTGTATTTTTTGTTTAAATATTTTTAAAAGTGATTAATGTTCTTTTTGACATATACAAAAGGTAGATGATTTTGTTTGAAAATTTTGAAAAGTAAGCAATGATCATTTTGTCATATGCAAAAAATAAAAATATTAGGCTTGAATATTTTAAAAAGTAAATGATGTTATCTTTGACATGTGAATATTTTCAAATTTGAATATGAAATCTCATATGCCTATAAATAGTTCAATTGAGATCTTCAAATTTATAACAACAAGAGCATATAACATACATTCAAAGCTTTTAATCTCTTTTTTCTAAGCATTGAGGCTTAACTCTTATTCATTTTGAGAAAAATATAGTTTACATTGTATCGTTCTTATTTCACTCATTGAATAGTATTGTTTGATAACCTGCCCACTATCAGTTTTTATATCAGTAAAAGGGTGTGTATAGCACTTGTGAGTATAGAAAGTGTTCTATACAGGGAATAGTTGAATCACCACATGTGAGGTGATTGCAAGTGTAAAGGGTGTTCTATACAGATTCTTTGTAGCAGTGTTGCTTAAAGGTATAATAAATTTCTATCTTCACATGAAGAAGGTTGAATAGAGCATTTGAAAATTCTCAAGAGGTAGCTTGAGGCAAGGACATATGTAGTGGGGCCGAACCTCATTAACATACTAAGTTTACTTCTCTCTTACCCTTACTCTTTATATTTATTGTTGCTTCGTATTTTATTCATATTTTATATTGTGTATTTAATTTATAATTATTAATTCTTAAATTCAATCCAATTCTCTCCCCTTCTTGTATTAGTCATCTGGGCAACAGAAAATAATCCATTAAGTCCAAACGAGCTTCAGAACTTCAAAAACATACATCAAAGCCAATTTGTTCAAGCCCAACCTAATGTCATATTACTACAAGAATTCTTTGAGAATGAGACTTCCTCCACAATCAACCTGCAAGTTTTCTTTGCCAGTCCTATTGGAAGCCAATCAAGCTAAAAAGGCCATTCTATACTCTGAGCCATTTCATACCATGATAGAAAATCCCTCAGTTCAAGTTGATAATTTTATACCTCTCCAAGAGACACAAGAGGTAACTACATTGAGCACAAAGAAGATTATAATCATTGAGCTTGATCCTTCACAAATTCCATCTTCATATAAATAGTATAAATGCAATCTCCCCACGAAAAGGCAATAGATTTTGGAAGATCATGATGTACCAAAATACAAATCTCAATGTCTGATCAAAATAGAGAAGGTAGAGTCAAACAGAAAGAAAACTCACACAGGCCAATCGGAAGAAGCAAAAAGGGCACCCACTCTGATAGCCATGCAATCAAGTTCAGGGGGTAAAGAAAAAAGGTCTAAAGGGAAAGAAAAAATGAACCTTTATTCCAAGCCAGCCATTCAATCCCTGAAAAAAAAATCCAAAACAGCTCATGAGCCAAGCTTCAACATGCCTCCAACAAATTCATGAGGACATTGGCATGGAATTGCCGAGGGTTAGCCCAACCCAAGGCAATTAGAAACTTAAGGGCTAATATTAGACTATATAACTCGAATGTCATCTTTCTATCAAAAACCTTGGTGTCGGAAGATCGCACCACTTCTATTGTAAATAGTCTAAGTTTCCAATATTTTGTTCATCATCTTGCCAGTTGTAAAAAAGAGGGTCTTTTGCTGCTGTGATGTCTGGGAGTAGACTTAGAACCTGTAAATATTAATATTAATGCTATTTCAGTTCTTGTTTACTCTGATCCTTTACATCACCCATGGTTGATTACATATGTTTATAGTCTGGCTCAAAAGAACCAAAAAGAAAATTTCTGGACTCATCTCGACTCTACTCATCAAGCTTTCCCAGGACCTTGGGTATGCATGGGTGATTTCAATGACTGAATAGATTAGTCGGAGAAACATGGGGGTAAACCATTCTATCAAAATCTAAATAGAGGTCTTAAAGCACTAATGGGTCAAAACGGGCTCATCAATATTGGTTATTCAAGACCAAAATTTACTTGGACTAACAAAAGCCATGGGGTTGCACTTATTAGAGAAAGGCTAGACCAAGTCATAGCTAATAAAGAATGGAGGTTCCTTTTCCCAAATGCCTCGCTTCAACACTTAACTTCCTCATCCTCGAATCATCATCCTATTCTTCTCAACACCACGGCTACACTTTGAAATGAGCCATCATTCAAGTTTGAGAAATTCTGGACTCGTGAGCCTTTAAGCCATCTTATAATAAAAGAAGTTTGGAGTAAAATTTTCAGGGAAACCCGACTTTCATTCTCTGCAAAAAAATTAGATCAACAAAAGAAGCACTCAAAGTTTGGAACAAAAATTACTTCAAGCGCATCCAAAATAATATCAAGCAGATTGAAAAGAAATTATTGGAAGTCCAAAGTAACCAAATGACATCGAGCAACTAGGAATTAGAAATAACTTTGCAAAACAAGTTTCATAAATTGAGAGAAAATGAGGAGATATTATGGAAGCAGAAATCCCGCATTACCTAGCTCACCTTAATGGATCTAAACACGAAGTTCTACCATTTAACAACCACAATTCGTTGATGGAGAAATGCAATCGACTAGATCAAGCTAGGGCCATGTAACTGGTCAATTAACCCTTTAGTAATTGAATCAATTTTCATTAATCATTTTAAAACTGTTTACTTATCTTCAAAGCCTCAAATTCCAGATCAATTGTGCCAATTGTTCAACAAACAAAATTACTAATGAAGAAAATGATATGCTGAACAAGATTCTGAATGAAATAGAAATACTTAGTACTTTCAGGCAAATTCCAAATAATAAAGCCTCAAGTTCGGATGGTATGATTGCCCTTTTCTTCAAGCATTATTGGATCATTATAAAAGTAGAGGTTATTCGCACAGTACAAAATTATTTCTTGAATGGAAAGCTCCTAAAGCAAATGAACCATACAAACATAGCACTCATCTCAAAGTCTCGGAACCCAAATTCTCCAAGCCATTACCATCCAATAAGTCTCACAAATGTCAGTTACAAGATAATCACAAAAATCATGGTGAACCATCTCAAAGGATTGCTTCCCAAAGTAATTTCTCCTTTACAAATAGCCTTTGTCCAAATGAGAAATGTAAAAGAAAATACAATGATTGCTCGTGAACTCTTCCATCTCCTAAAATAGAAATCTAGGAAAAAAAATGATTGATGGAAAAGGCTTTCGATCGAGTGGAATGAGACTTTCTTTTTCCAATAATGAATACTCTGGGCTTTAATTCAAACTGGATCAAGCTAACAAAAGAATGCATCACAACAACGACATTCTTAATAACTATAAATGGCTCACCAAGAGGTTTCTTCAAAGTAGAAATATAAATCAAACAAGGAGACCCGATATCACCATTCATGTTTATATTAGTCATAGAAGTACTATCAAGACTACTTTTAATAGAAGAAGCACAACACAAGATTGAAGGGATCAAATTAAGTAGAAGCAGCCATCCAGTATCCCATTTGCTCTTTGCTGATGACACAATCATTTTTACAAAAGCCACAAAGCACAATGTACAAGCCATTTTAGAATGTCTGGAAACATATCAAATTTGGTTGAACCAAAAATTAAATCTCTCAAAGTCATCAATCTTTATCACGAGGAATGCAAGCAATCAAGATAAAATTGTCATAATTGATTGGCTCCCATATAAAGCTTCTTCGACCAGAATGAAATACTTGGGGCTTCCAACATCTTTCAATGGAAGGGGGAAAAAAAAACTATGTTGATTTGTTAAACAAAGTGAAGAAAAGATTAGAGGATGGAAGGCGAAACTACTAGCACAAGTAGGGCGGACAATATTGATACGATCAATGGTAAGTACAATTCCTTATTATTACATGAACACATTTCAACTTCCAAAGACCAAAACTTTAAAAAAATTATGGGGCTTTTTGAAAGATAAAACCCACAATTTAACTCTGAAATCATGTAAGTCAATTTATCTGCAAAAAACAATAGGAGGTCTAGGTTTTAGATTGATGGAGAAAATGAATCAAGCCTCTTAGATAAGACTGGTTGGGAATTGAGTAGTCCTAGAAATGGATTATGGCATTCTATTCTATCTTCCAAATACCTCCATAACACCACCTTCCGGTCGACAACTCCAAAATCTTCAGACTCTCCTATATGGAAAGGCATTCTCAATACCAAAGACCTTCTATCCAAAGGTAGGCATTCTTAAATTTTCAATGGTCAATCGGTTAATATTTGGCTTGACCCATAGATCCCAACTCTTAAAGACTTCAAGCCAATACCGATCTTAAATATGGAATCCACCCACCCATCCATAAAAGTATCTGATATTATCCTAAACAATTCGAAATTCTAGGATACCCAAAAAATGCAATTTTTTTTTTATCAAACCAGCATACATAAATTCTCAAAATCTCACTAACTACACGAGGTCAAAACAGCTTACCAAAAATCTATAGGATTCCAAGATTCAATTCAGCAGAATCAAAAGCCCCTCTTCAAGCCATTGCTGAGTTTAAAAATACACGATCGGTATAACCTTTTGTTATGGAAGATACTTTAGAATATTTTACCAACAAGAGGAAAAATTAGTGAAAGAATTCAGCAGCAAGCCTCAATAGAATGTACTCTTTGCAACCAAGAAAAAGAGACGCTATTTCGTTTATTTGTGGAATGTCCCATTGTCAGAATTCTTTGGCAACAAAGTAGTTGGCCGCTAAACATAGCAAGACTGCCTATCTATTCAATCTCAGATTGGATAAAAATGATCATCTTCCTTGTAGGTAAATTCTTAGGATTACAAGGGAATGAGAGTCACCACTTCTAACTCTTCGCAGTCATTTTGCTAGATCTATTATGGAAGAAACGAAATGACATTATACAAAACCAACCTATTTTCTCATATTAAAAAATAGCTATCCATAATATACGCAAGCTACAAGGAAGCATGGGTAGGGAGCACCTTTTACAACACCCCAGTGTTAAATTGGATCTCCCTTCCTCTTGGAACTCAAAAGTGTTTGTTTCAATTCTGAATGCTGTGGTAAGAGATAATTTTTCAGTTGCATTAGTTATTCGAAGAAATCACTTAGGCAAAATTCTGGAAATATTAACTAAGAAGACCAATACATCAACCCTGCTGGTAGCAAAAGCAACAGTTGCGTTGCTAGCAGTCCATATGGCAATTATTTTTGAAAACATACAATAGAAGGCAACGCCCAATCCGTCTTCTCAGCAATTGAGTGTAAAAACTCAACTCTATTCTGGTCGGTCTCCCCAATTCTTAAAGAAATTCGTCTGATTTCAAAAGATCATCATGATTGGACTTTTACCAAATTCCATTGATCTCAAAATTGATGTGTGCACTCTGTGGTGCAATGGGTAGCAATCAACCTAGTGTTTGAAAATGTACCCCTAAATTCAATTCCTCAATTCTTTTTGTATCTGGATAGTGGAAAGGATCCACCTTAAACGTTGTATTCATCCTCTATTAATATATTTCCTAAGCTTGATTAGAAAAAAAAAAAACCTTCACTACCCCCGCCATCGCCAATGCATATTTCTCACATGCCGGTACAATATCGTGAGTCATAGATGAGCCATTAACCATCCTATCATTTCGACTTTAAATATCTTGCTTTATTTATGCTTTCTATGTATGAAGACATAGAGTTACTAGAAGTGAGAATCTCTAACAAAAGTGTTAGAATTATCCGCCTCCCGCCACCCCACCCCTACTTGGGCAACGTGGGCAACCCTGTCTACCCGGCCCCTGCAAGGGAAAAAAGGGCAGCAGCAGGGGGAGGGGCTCGTCCGCACCCTACCCTCGGGCTAGGCCTAAGTCAAGCCAAATCCTATATATATATATATATATATATAATCATTACCAAAATGATGTGCACCATTTTGTTCCACTTCCTCCTCCCCGCATATCACTTCTTCTTCTTCTTCTTATCCTCTGTGCGTCTGTGTGCACTATTTTGAGCTCCTCTTTGCTGTGTGCCATTGCCCTATCTCCCTCTCGCGGTCGTTGGGGCAGCGTGACCCATGTCTATATTTTCTCTTCCCCCATCTCTTTCTCTTTCCTCTCTGGCGGCATGGACCTATGAATGACATTTAGTTTTTTCTTTTCTTTTTTTCTTTCCTCAAATCCTCAAATTTCTGGCTATCTTTGGTCTAATCTAGTTGCTAGTTTTGGTTTTTGATGTGTATTGTTGTGGATTTGATATAGTTTTATAAATTTGTTGTGGATTTAAATTTTTTTATATATTATTTGTTTTCGGTTGGGACAACTTACAGCCGTGAGTGGAGGTGGGAAGGGGCGGACCCTCCAACACACGGATAGGGGGCTTGCTCCTACATCAAAGGGGCAGATTGCATGGGTGTAAACCCCTCCCCCACCCATGCATGGGCAGGGGGCCGGGGCCGGGGGGCGGGATGGGGGAAACCCTGCCCAGTAGGGTGTGAATAGCACTCCTAGTTAGAATGGTTGCTTGGAGTGCCCCAAGTATGACCTTTAATCACAATTGTTTAGGTCACTCATTAGACAACAACAAAACTGACAAAATGACCTTCTTGTTAATAGAAAATGTATTCTAAGCAACTCTAAATATAACAATGAACATTTGAGATACAAATACAATGACATCTAAAATATGAAGAAAAAATTTAAATTAAAGTATAAATAAAGTCCAAATTTATGGACTATCATAGATTTTATTCGTATTTAATAAATTAATATCTTATCCATTTTTTATTAAAAAAATTAAAAAAAAAGTACTTAGACCAATTGGATAAATTGGTATGAAAATGAAAAAGTTTAAATTGAAGGATAACATTAATCCTCTAGAAAATATTTAGATAAAAGAATTATAAAGAATCCTCTAAAACCAAACCAAAGGCAAGACAGGATATTTTGTGTAGGGTTGTAATAAGGAAAACCACTCAATAGTCACTCTTGTTCAACTCAATTATCTTATTAAATGAGTCAATTTATATATGACTATAAAGAATCTTTGAAACCAAACAAACCAAAAGGAAAGAGATGATATTTTGTGTAAGGTTGCTTAATTAAATTGCAAGTTGCAATTCAACTAAATCTCAAAGCCCATTTGTGATTCAAGGGCTTGGTTGGTGTTATTGGGTTATATCACACAGTTTTGGAGATGACTTGTCACCAAAATCCGTACCCTTCTCTCATGTTATTTTGTTTTTTTGGGGAAAAGTACCCCTTTCATTTCAATTAACATGGTTTTTCTATTTTACGATAATTAAAAAAACATGGTTTTTTATTTTCCATCTTAACTATCAACAATAATATATTGCACCCTTTAATTAATTAAAAAAATTAAAAAATAGACAGCCATATCTAATTGTAATGGTTAAAATAGATAAAAAAAATTACTGACAGAATACGATCTTGACTGTTAAATATTTGTATTGTAGGACGTATATTATAATTTTTTTTAGTTTGATAGTTCAATTTCTTAATTGAGATAATTTAGGTGTAAAGTGTAAAATGTCCGCTAGTAAGATGATGGCAAGAATTATTATTTTTTTTTTCTAAATTTTGAAATTTGTGTTTTTGTATAAGTAATTTTGGTTGTAGTTTTTAAAAAGTTAATTATTTTGGTGTTTAAAAGATTTAGAACGTGAAAATAGGAAAATAAGATTTGTGACATTAACAAAAACATCCTAAAGACCACATTCAACTATTGAGAGAAGAAAACTTGGGACTTAATTCCCACTTTTCTTTTTCAATTGATCAAATGCATTAAAGAGGAGTACCATTTTGTTTGCACAAAGTATTAGGTTCAACTTCAACATTTCTTTTTTCCAGAAAAAAGTGCATTTTCTAGAACCCCAAACAAAGGCTAGTAGGCTCCTCCGTCCATTCTTGAAAGGGAACACAAGACAAGATCCCAAAATGCCCATACTGCATTGCCGACTTTCACAAATTGGTCAAAAAAGAGAGGCATTCAATGTTTGATCAGATTTGTTGGTACCATAACATCAGCATCATTTTCAGCCACTTCAACAACTGCCGGCATTTAACTTGAATTGCAAGTTTCTTCTTAAAAAGTTTGCCACACCAAGAAGCAAGTACTTCTGTATCATTTTCAAACAGTATCCCCCACTCACAAATTCAATCAACTGTTCTGCAGTTTTTCCTGTGTCGCCAAGCAAAACTCCCTCCCTCTCTCTCTCTTTCTTACTTAACCACAAAGATGATGACTTGAGGTTCTCTTCTTACCTTAAATTGCACCATTTCACCTAATTCTTTGGACTCGTTTACCATCCCACCTCTTCAGTACATGCATATATATGTACGTGACTCCCTTGTCCCATCCCACCACCCTAGTAGAACTCTTCACCATTATTCCATCTTTGTTTGACCACACACATTACGATTGAGGTCTACTTGAATGATGAAGCAAGTTCAATTCCCTTATCTTCTTTTATTCATCTTCTTCCTCCATTGCACCACAACATCTGCTCAGTCCCAGGCACCAACACCATCAGGCCCTGTCAACATCACCGGAATCCTCGAGAAGGCAGGCCAGTTCAGCACCTTCATTCGGCTTCTGAGAAGCACCCAGGAGGCTGACCAAATCAACACACAGCTTAACAACTCCAACCAAGGCCTCACCATCTTTGCACCAACAGACAATGCTTTCTCCAACCTCAAATCTGGCACGCTAAACTCTCTCACAGATGAACAAAAAGTTCAGCTTGTGCAATTCCATATCCTACCCTCTTTCTTTTCTATATCACAATTCCAAACTGTGAGCAATCCTTTGCGCACACAGGCTGGTAATAGCGACAACGGCCAATTCCCACTGAATGTAACCACATCAGGAAATCAAGTGAATGTAACAACAGGGGTTGTCGATGCAACAGTAGCAAATACTATATATACTAATAGCCAGCTTGCTGTTTATCAGGTGGACCAGGTCCTCCGTCCATTGGCAATTTTTGGGACACCAACTGCCGCACCTGCTCCAGCACCATCTAGCAGTAAGCCTGAAAAGAGAATTTCAGGTTCAGATGCTCCTTCAGGTTCTTCAGATGATGCCTCGGTTAATACTTCGGAGGCAACAGCTCCAAACCACCCAGCAACTGCAGCAATATCCATTGGAGTTGCAGTTAGTGCTGCATTTTGTTTTCTGCTATAATTTTTGTTAGTTAGTTAATGACTGTGAAATCTTGTGGGAACGATTGTTTTTATCATATACGACATGAAATAACTCGATGGTAAATTTTTTTCTTTATTTTCTTTGAATCATGAATCATTTTTTTATATTTTATGAAGATGAGATCAAGATCAGTTAGTGTTATAATTGAGAAACACGTGAGTTGAGGTGTAAGAGTATTTTGGTTAAAAAATTACCAACTTTTAACTTGAAAACTTTCAACTCAACAAAACTTTCCCAGAACTTCTGATTAAATTAATACTAAGCTGCTTGTTTAATTTTGTTAGGACCAGAGCATAATTCTTTTAATTCTCCTAACAAATACTACTAGGCAATAATAAATGTCTTTTATATAAGAGTACTATATAACTTATAAAACCATTTAAAATATGCTACACATGTAACTAGAACGATAAAATTTAAGATGAATAGCAAAATTGCTCTGACATTTTGTAAGGATCCATCATACCAGGCTTTGTAAATCCCAGTGAAGTTGTGCGAGGTCTGAAGGTATCCCTACGGCCAGTCAAATGGTTTGCTACCAGAATTGTATCATTATCACCACTTTGCTTGAAAAATCATTAATTGCAATCATCTTTCTGCTAAAAACAATCTGCATCCATCTTAATAACTCTAAAGTATACACATAATTCAAATAAGAAAGAAATAACTACCAAACCTTCAAGCCAAATCTAAATAGTAAAAGAGTTACCATTATAAATTATGTTCAGTTTTCAAAACAGTCGCTGTTCTAGTATTCAAATTCCAAATCAAGAAACCAGGAGAAACAGAAACTATTAATTTGAAGAGTAGAAGAATCAGATAGAAATGATAATAGAATATTGGATGCAAACCGATACTTGATCCACTCGCCGTAAGAAGTTTGGAGGTATCAAAAGTGGCAACCGGCCAGTGGTGATGGTACGGCAGACCAATGGAGACAGAAGCAGAACTGAGAGGATTTTGTTTGTATGCATGGTGCAAAATACAAATTGAGACCATGAAGTTGGTGATGGTGCTGTGCATTTATTTCAGCATACATGACTTAGCATGGTGCAAGATTGAGCACTATACCAAACGATGAAGGCCCCAGCTTCAAAAAGATGGAAAAAAAGGGATGGTTCAAACTTCTTTTCCATCGGCAAACAAGTAGCACTTTTCACTTTGGGTGCACAACAGGACCTTAAAGAGGGATTGATTTCAAGAGAACGGCATCAAAATATGGCCAAAAGTGCATAATTCTATACACATTGGACACAAAAGTAGGGCAAATTCATTGGTTCCTACATACCATCATCATCAGAGAACATCCCACCCTTTGCCACCTTAAATTGAGGTTCTCTTACCACCTTAAATTGCACCCTTTCACCTGACTCATCTTCCTCCCTCACACACCCAACCTTCAATATATAACCCTGCAGTCTGCATGTGGATTCTCACCAATAACACAACTTGTAACAACAAAACAAGTTTGGCCACACATTACTACATACAATTAAGATCATCTTTATGATGAAGCAGGTTCTCTTCTTCCCGTTTCTTCTTTTCTTGGTCTTCTTTATCCTCCATTGTACCACGACCTCAGCTCAGTCCCCTGCAGAGTCTCCGGCACCCTCGGGCCCCGCAAACATCATCGCAATCCTCAAGAAGGCCGGCCATTTCGCTACTTTCATCCGGCTGCTAAGAAACACAGACATGGGTGAACAACTCAACGGACAGCTTAAGAAATCTAACCTGGGCCGCACCGTCTTTGTACCGACCGACAGCTCATTCTCCAGCCTCAAGTTGGGCACACTGAATGCGCTTACCGATAAACAAGAGCTTCAGTTGGTGCAATTCCATATCCTCCCTGATTTCTACTCAGAATTGCAGCTCCAAACTGCTACAAACCCAGTGCATACTCTGGCCGGTGATAGCAACGCCGGCCATTTCCAACTGAATGTAACGGCCGCGACAGCGGCAGGAAAAGAAGTGAACATAACAACAGGGGCGGTAAGTACAACGGTGGAAAAGACAATATATACAGACGACCATCTTGCTGTTTACCAGGTGGGGGCGGTGCTCCTTCCACTGGAACTTTTTGGGGCAGCTGCTTCACCTACAGCATCTAAGCCTGAGAAGACGAGACCCAGTACTGAAGACACTGCCACTACTTCGGAGTCTTCGGGTGCATTTGGTCCAAACCGGCAAGCAATGACAGCAATATCGTTTGGAGTCGTAGTGGGTTCCTTGTTTTCCTTTTTGCTATGATCTTTCTTTTTCGTCTGGTTTTATGATTGATGACTTTTTTCTTGTGTGTTACTGCTGTTTCTTTATTTTTTGGAATAATCTCTTTCTTATTATAATTAGTTGCCAATGAAGCCAGACTCCAGTGAAGGAAGAAAGTTTTCTCAAGAATCTCAACTCTCCTCTCTCCTGTACTGAGATTTCGATGCCATTTATTAGGATCTTTCTCATTAAATTGGACCCGTGGAACGTTACATCATTATTTAAAAATTATGCAATCACTTTAAAAATAAATAAATAAAAACAAAATTTACATAAAAAAAAATTAATCTTTTAAAACGACAATAATAACATATTTTACGATTGTTTGTAAAATTACTCTTATTGAATATGTCATCTTTTGGTTGGGTATATAAACTACAAGATAAGATTGGATGCTCTTTTCCATGTTAAATGCAACTATTGGTTTCCACAGTGCAAGATCCACCAGACAGGACAACCAGTTTCAATCTAGCTTTTGTCATCTTAAGATAGAATAGGATGAAATTCTTCATCTCAAAAGGTGTAACTGAAGATAAAAATGCATGGCTGGTTAGATTCCAAAAGAACCATTATGTAAAGAAAGATGCAACATATTAAAGTAATTCAGGGGCTCATCAATTTCCTTTAATCAAGAAAAAATACAAATTCCTGACTTGGAGCAAAACTTTTCACTTTCTCAAAGGGATACGATTTCTATGTAACAAGCCTCTCTGGATTGCCCTATGTACTACTTCCCACCACCACGTACGAGTCAACAATTAGTCAGTAACCTTGTTTTGGGGGCTCCTAAATAAAACAACTTGCTCACTTAAAGGGAAAAAAAATAAAACAATTTGCAGTTTCCTAACTTTCTTTGTGAAACACAGAAATTAAAATTGGAACTCGAAACCACCACCACCAGGGAAGCCTCCTCCAAATCCACCCGGGAAGCCTCCCTCGAAAGAAAATGTAAACTGCTGTCCCCCACCACCAAAGTTGAAGCCACCTCCTCCATTGCCCATACCCGTATCTTCAATGTCTTCCCCTCTATCATATCTCGTACGTTTTTCTTCGTTGCTGAGAACCTATAAAGCACCACATAAATGTCAGAAATAGCAACCAAAAATGTTTAGTTTTAGTGAAAGTCTGCAGATGTCACAAAATAAATATGAGATAAAGCCATTTGCAGCAGCAAGGGGGAAGTATAAAATAACAAATTAATGAATCAGACCTCATATGCAGCTGCAATTTCTCGAAACTTGGCCTCTGCTTCTTCTCTGTTCTCAACATTCTTATCTGGGTGCCACTGCAAAGCAAGCTTTTTGTATGCACGCTTGATATCGGATATAGATGCCATCCTTGAAACTCCTAAAATCTTGTACCAGTCCTTGCGTTTGCTCATCTTTAAAGCTTTCTCAGCCCTCATGAATGCTTCCCGTATATTCATATCCTGAACAATTGGAAAATTGTTGCTCTTAAAAATTATTTAGGTTGAAAGGAAATCTATTTATGAAGCTTATGATAAAACTACAAAAGAGAGTAGCTCAAAGGCAACAATTTGATAAAAAAAGAAAAGGAAAAGCCAATGATTAACTGGTTTGACAAAGCCACTGCAAATGTGAAGCAGAAATATTTCCATCTAATTTCACAATTCATAAATAGAATTTGATCCTTATGGTTTTCCTCTGATTTCTTAATAACCCTGCCAACCTCTGAAGTTTTTAACTTGGCAGAAAATGCAAAATCCTCAGCCTTTAAGTCAACAACAAAGGCAAAACCCAGACTTTAGCCAATATTATTCAACCCAAGAAAGAATTTAACAGGCAGAAATGAGTTATCAGCATTTTCTAAATTTCATTCACCTACTTGTATTATAATTAATATTGCTGACCACAAAACCAGGACCCAGAAAATTGGTCTATAGTTACTAGTAATCTTAAATTAGGGAATAATCATTTGCTCAGTCAGTAGTTTTCTAGGCAGCAAATTACTGATTATAGCACCAAATTAGCTGCCTAGCTGCCTGCAATGGTCTTGCAAGAGCATATGGTAGAATCAGGCAACATCTCAGAGGACATTCAATATTATGACTCACCTGAGGTGATTTTTGAGCCGCTGATTTCAGATCTTCAACAGCTCCCTCCCAGTCTTCCGTTAAAAGTTTAGCTTCACCCCTCTGAAAAACCACATACAGATTTAAAGACGAGTCAAAGTCACAACACAAGATATGATAGAGAAAAAATTGGTCATCCTACAGGACAATAAAGCTAATATGATGGAGAATAGATTGGTTTCATCCTACAGAACGATAAAGCTAAAATGTTAAATTAACACACAACAATTATGTGAACAGTTTGAAACAACAAGAAAGAGGATGCAAACACCAGCAAACCTGAACTAACGCATCAATAAGTTCCCCATCAATGCTGAGTGCTTCATTGCAACTGGTTATAGCATCCTTTCCCCTACCAAGTTTGACCAAGACCTCACATAAGCCAAGATGAAGATGTACATTATGAGCAAGATGATTAGGGTCCAATGCAAGGGCTGCTTTGAAATCCTCCACTGCAAGCCTAAGCTTACCCTTTTTTACGTTATCTTCTGCCTGTAATTATTAAAAAAAGAAAAATGGAATAGAAAAAAAGAAAGTTACAACCACAAATGATTAGCATTGCGATGACCCTAGAGAAGGTTGACCAATGAATTAGGGTGTCCATGCCAATCTGGCAATCCCCTCACCAACTAAGCCCCCATCCAAATAGAAAGAGAGGAAGAGAAAGGAAAAAAAGGAATTCCAAGCAATTGTCTGGGCTTACGCTTTTACTCTTCTTGAGAAGATTTTTCAATCCAAAATATGCTTTTTTAAGTTCACTGTGTTCTGGATCTAGACGGAGACCTTTCTGGAAATGCCTGAAGAAAACATATGTACATGTATTTTATATGCTTGATGAAGCCAAATCATAATAATAGCACTCGTTGTCCAAACCTTAATGCAACATCATGATCTGCTAGATAATAGTAGCCATGACCACGTAACAATAAAGCCTCTAGATTGTTTTCATCTTCCTTGAGAATAAATCCACTCTCAGCTATGGCACTGGAATAGTCTCTCTCTGCTAATAGCAACTTCACTTTGAGGAGTTTGGCCTGCAACGGGCAATCTATAAGGATTAATGGCTTCACACAAACTCAACTTATAAAAGACTTGAATCTCTTCTAAACCAGGTCAGGTTAAAGGCTACTTGCGTTAGTAAAAATATGAGTGAGCAACAAAATAAAGGAAACAAAATGAATGAAAGTTATTTAACAACAAAGAAAAGAACTATCAGATGGTGTTACCTTTAAGCACGCTGGAGAAAAAACAAGTACAACTTTATCAATGTATTCCAAAGATTTTGTAAAGCCGCCTGAATCAAAGAGAGCCCTAGCTGTATCTAGAGCACTCTGAGCCTGACGCAATTGAGAAAGCTCCTTTTCTACAGCTGAATTTCCAGGTTTCAGCTCCAGGAATTTCTGGTAGCTCTTCTCAGATTCCTCATATCTACATCAGCCAAAAATAGCCTGAATCATATAATATTCCAATTAGAAATTGAAGGGGGAGAGAGAAGATGGGGGATCCTATATTCCTTTCTAATACTCTTATATCGATGTTGTACCAATGTCTCTTTCCT
Source organism: Carya illinoinensis (assembly GCF_018687715.1). NCBI lineage: Eukaryota > Viridiplantae > Streptophyta > Magnoliopsida > Fagales > Juglandaceae > Carya > Carya illinoinensis. Next base: position 34,945,664 of record NC_056760.1, read on the forward strand.
TTGCATAAATATCGATCTCAACTTTACTGTAGTTGTGTTGATTCTCACTTAGTGCTACAAAACAACTTTGGTGATTAATTCACATAGCCAGCAACAACTTTGTACCAATGAGGATGATAGAAAATAATCAATTGATGTATGGCTCTCATGAAGTAATGGAATTGACCATGATTAGAAAGTGCCTAAAGCAGTAACAATCTCCTTCTATGAAGATTCACCTCACAAGCTTACAGCATGTGTGGCGCAGAACCATACTAAATACGCTCAGGTGTGAGACTGCATTAGCAGCCACGGTACGATGACAGCAATCAATGGATAAAAGAGGACAGGCACAACAGCAAAGATAAGATTCCCCAAGGAAGAAAGAAATTATGCATAGAGCTAAAGAACTGTTTAGAATAAAGTTCATAGACAGTCTAGAATAAAGTGCTGTCATATCAACCACAAGACAATATTACCAAGAGGATGTTACTTAAGTGTTTTGGTTGACAAATGACAGAGATATGTCACAAGATCAAGATATTGAAATGGAACAATTTTCAGAATATTTGGTGTTATAAATACCAAGGTTATGACCAAACAGCTAAGTGTCCTAGCAAGTAGATGAAGGGCAAAGGAAAGATGTCAACTATCACTTTGGATAACAATAGTCAATAGAAGTGATAGATGAAGTGAGTCTTCATCTGATGAAGAACATGAACACTATATGGCACTTTACCATTACAAGTCAGAGGTTGGAGTCTATAGCCGAGTCTGGCTTCTTTGGGAGGTAAGATGATCTCATCTCATCTAAAAAAAACACAAACACTTTTCAATTCTATTTCAAATCCAAATTTTTCATCAAATCATTACCTAATCATTACAACTTTTCAAATATCTAAATAAAATTCAAAAAGCAATACTACTTTTTCAAATTTTAAAACAAAAATAATATTAAAATAATTATATTCTAACAATATTATAACTTTATCATATTTTTATTCCAAAATTTCTCTCTCCTTTCCCAAAATCCAATAAAACATCTTAACTCAAACAATTTCACTACTATTTACAAAATTCTTATCTCATCTCATCCCATCCCAAACGAGCCCCAAGTCTGTTAAATTTCAAAAAACAATTTAACGATCATAATAACAACTTAGAATCTAATCATTCGGGAAATAACCAAGGCATTTAGAATGCATGAGATGAATTGATTATAAAAAGCTTACAACTAGGGCTGGGCGGTGGGGTACCACCACCCACATCCCCATCCCACCCTAGCTGGCATCGACCCAACCGAGCAGGCACAAATGGGGGGTGTGCAGGCATCCACACGCACGCAATTGGGAGCTAAGGATGGGGCCCCGGCTAGGCCCAAGCCCACCCAGGGTTTTTCCCATCCACCCGGCCCAACCCATATAAAAATATATTCACACATTTATATTAAAAATAATAATTTTCTTTAATAAAATGATGTCATTTTGGGGAGTTATCCCCCAAAACACCGTCATTTTATCTTACGTTTTTTTTTTCCTTAAATAAAAGGACTTCATTTCCTATTGGGTTTTGTTTAAAAGCCTCCCTCCCCCCCAAGCACTGATTCTTCCCTCTTTTTCCTCTTTCTTTTTCTCTTTTCCCTCTTGCTCTCTCTTTCCTCTTTGTCGCCATTGTCATCGCAGGTCTCTCAAACCTCCCCTTCTCACTGTTGCGACTTGGCTCCACTTGGCCTAGGTATCTCTCTCTCATTCATCTCTCTCTCTCTCTCTCTCTCTCTCTCTCACACACACACACACACACACAATGAGTCAGCTTAGGACTCACTACATGATAGACAAGTTACACTTGAGCAAAGAATGTTGTAGTTGACCATCAAAATTGTTACAACATGAGAATCTTATTTCATAACCGAGCACAGTCAAATACCAGGTTTCCCATTTGAATGGTGCAACGTAAATCTAGTAATAAGACCGCTTTTTTAGTGTTTTCATGGGAATTGTAATATAAATTTTCTCATACCTAGAACTGACTCCTCTATATTTTTAGAGAACTGGAGAAACTTTAAAAAGAGGATACAGGGGATTTCTTGAAAGGACGAAAATTGGTTAGATCGCACAGAAGGATGAACCTTTGAGTGAGGGTTGAACCTTAACCATTTGATAGATCTCTAGCCATTACCATTACATATCTAGAGAGAATTCTTTAAACTGTGATATAAAAATCAATCGTCTTGAGAACATTTCTTCAACACTGTTGTAAAGTCCAGAGTGCAACATCTGAAGACATTCAGTAGAAAGCATGAAAAGGGAATATGCTTGGATTTATTAACAAAGAAGAAGAAAAAAAATGCTTTGATATGTCGATGCTTATGTCAGCTGATAAAAGAGCAAGAATCGCTAGGTTATGATATCAATTGATGACAAGCATGAACAGTACAGGAGCAGAATCAAGTAAGACAGTAAATCATGCAGGTTCTTCAAGTTTTTTTGTCATTTCGTTTATTAGTGATAACAATTTTGGTTGACTTATGTTCAGTTAGGTTTTCAAGTAAAAAGCCTCATTCACAACTTTATGAGTTTGATGGGTTTTTATATTATTTGTTCTATATGATCATTGGTATTGATTATACTAACTGAGAATATATTATATAGGTTTGCACATGAAAAAGTTAATCACATGAAAAAGTTAATCACATTGAATCATGTATGTTTACCCATTGGTTGATTGAACAAATGAGAAAGAATTGACAGTTTCCAGGAAAGTGTACAAAATCGTTAACGTATATTAGAGAACCCAATCATCTCCCCATTACTTTGGATAGATCCAAAAAGTTGAAATTCTCAGCACTTCCAACTATGTATTAGCATTCATCAGTAATTATAGAAGGTATAGAAAAACTGGTGAATTGCAGGAAAATTATCAGTGGATATGCTATTCCAAATGAAACTAGAAATAGGCAATACTAGAGAAGCTAACAAATATTTCAAAATGGAAAGAACCTGCAAAGCTGACGAAGAACGGATGCACGACGAAAATATGCTTCTGAAAGTGTTGGATCTGCCTCTATAGCAGCATTAAGATCATCAAGTGCCTCACTATAGCGTTTCACTTTTATACTTTGTGAAACCCTCTCTAGTAATTCAGCAGCATTACCAGGTTTGCCATCTGCGCATGCACCCAGACTTAAGATCTCATTAACACAAGACAGTCAAAACTTCCAATTACAAACAAGAAGGGTTAACTCCTTAGATGTTATAATTATACACGCGAACACAACTGCCTTTGTTATTTTTTTAACCTTGTCTTTCTACTTGGATGATAGAACAAGTATATAATGATATGGATACAGATACAAAGCACATATATAATGATATGGATAAAATTCTAATCTGATGGGAAAATTATCATTAGGTAGCAGTGGATAATTTCTCATAAGAATATACACCATCCAACATAATTTGGATATAAGACAACTTCATGTTCTATTTCTTTAGTTCATGATGGCAGGGTAGCACTAGCAGCAGACAACAAAACATCCATGAAATCACTCTTCTTCAGTTGTGCAAAACCGGAGCATTTGGAAATGTTAAGTGCCGTGGCTAGTAGAGAGCAATGTGGTGTCCACGTGGTGCGCAAATGAAGAAGTTAGTTACATGTGGAGTACGTGTGTAGTGTGTGAGACGGTAGGTAGTTCTTGGTCAATTCAAAGATCATGCATGAACTTGTAATGATCTGTGGGAAGATGTGGTAGGATGTGGTTAGAAGTCTTAAGTTAGTGCGTTTGTTCATAAAAACAGGAGAGTTGATTAGTGAGGGGCATGAAGAAAAATATATTGTTGCTTGTGGTGAATCCTACCTGAAGTGGAGATTATCTTGCTAATACAACAGTGTTTTCTCTTTATTAGCCCAACAAGCTTGTACCTAATAACCGTAGCTGTGTTGTGGCCACCAACAAGAAATGCATCGAAATATTGGAGACTGATATAGTTGAGATGTGAGCGGGTATCCATCAATTGGAAATGGATGCTACCCTTTTAATGGGGACGCACGCAATGAATGGATGAGCCCTTGAAGAAGATCACAAAACTACTTGCGATCTCACAAGGGCAAACTTTTTTTTTAACCAGTAAACAAGAATTTATTGATGATATTTATAGGCATAACCCAGGTATAACGATACAAGAGCAAAATGAACAGCCTAGTCCCAACTTCTACAAAAATGGGACTCATCCAAAGGTTCACACAGAAGAGAAGATTCATGGATTACAATGGGCATCATCCTATATTAAAATGGATTTTCCGGACAATACAGGGGATGATTCAACCAAGTGGCTGAAATATTCAACCAAGTCATGCATTTCTTCTCTTTCAAAGGAACTCATATGTGAGAATGATTCGTAGTTATTGGTCAATCCAAAGCACATTCACGAACACGTAATGGCTAGTTGGTATGTTAGTGGGATAGGTAGGATGTGGTTATAAGTCTTAAATTGGCGTATCCGTTTATGTAATTAGGAGAGTTGGCTACTGGGGGGTGTAAAGAAGAAAGAATATTGATGTTTGCTTTGTTATGAGTCTTCCGGAAAAGAATATTATCTTCTGAATACAATTCTGTTTCTTCGTCAGCCAAATACGCTGGGATCTAACAATTGGATATAGAAATGAAGAATCACAAAACTAACACAATTTCTTATTCTTACCAACTATATCAAAATCATTAATCTACATCAACCACTACCAGCATAGAACAAAGTTTTTTACATCAGGCACCATGTAGAGACTAAGGATTTCGGTCCCGCTTTTTTTATGGTTAACATAATGCAATATAGTTAAGAGCCCAAAATGCGCATCTCGGGACGCCTTTTAGCTGTAAATGTTACCACGATTTGCGGTTTGGAGCAAGGGCAGAAACAAGCAGGTATACTTTTAACTGGGCATTGTTCGGTAAAAAATTTACTTCAGAACAGTAGAATAAGAAACAATAACAAAACGAAAAACAAAACAATTTCCTTGGGGTGGGGGGAAGAGCTCCAACCATTGATTTTCCGGTAACCAAAACCAAAAGAACCGCAATTAACGTGAAAATTGTAAATCCAAAAGAAATTGAAACAGCGAAAGTAGATCAAGGAGCATGCTGATTCATAAAGAATACAGGTCCGTGCAAACAGATCGAAGAGCGAGAATTGCAAACCTATGGCAGAAACGAGCGGCTGGAGGAGGAGGAGCTGGCAAGCAAACACAAAATGGAGTATAAATACCGTGTACACCAATCCTCTCCATGCCAACCCATCCATGGCCGTCGAGAATCCCATGAGATTCATAGTGAATGGTTGTTTCAGCAAACGCCAATACTATTGTCTTAATAAACCAACGAACAAAATAGAACAGGTCACGTAATTGTGTTGTCTGTTTTATGTAAGTCTCCGATGTTTATTGGGTAGAAGAGAAGCTTGCGAAGATCAACATCACCTTCCACGTTGATGTAACCAATAATGATCATACACGTGGATCTTATGCCCTATGCTCGCGAGTGCCTGGTGGACATCTGTCAAGTTCTGATCCAATCGGATGCTGCCACCTGGTGAAGAGCATCCGTTTTCTTAAACCCGCCCAATTGCGAACCTGTAATAAAAAATTTTAACAGACCCGGCCTGGCCTAGGCCCAAGAAACTGCCAACCGAATAATTTAGTTTATTTTTCATTTTTTTATTTGAGTTAACAGGCCCGACCCAGGCCCAAGAAACTGCCAACGGAATAACTGCATTAGTTTATTTTTTTAACTGAGCCTTAGGCTGTGTTTGTTTGAAGGAAAATATTTTCATCTCTTGCTCTGTTTGGAAAGGCCAGAAAAGAGAGGTCAAAGGGAAAGATAAATGATTCACGCGTTCTACTTCAGGCAAAAGAAAGATGACATTTTCTATTCAAATAATACACGTGGTCTGATCATAATCTGCCATGTGTTCATACACGTGATCTGATCATAATTTATTTCTTACAAAATATTTAATTATTATTATTATTTTTTTATAAAATTGGATTAAATTAAAAAGTGGCGATATGTACGTTGTAATATTGGCTGTGATTTAGTTATAGAAGAAAAAAATTAACGGATTATTATACTTCTAATAAACTCATACCACAAAGGGTTCTTCTTACTCCGAATTTTTTTATTGAAAAAGTTTAATTAGTGCGAATAATAGTATAATTTAATATTAAATTTTCTATATTTCTAAATTCTATTAATATGAGAAATGAAAATTATAATATATGGAGACTTGAAGTCATATAATTCTATCTTAATTTTCAATGCAATCAAATATTGGAAATTGAGAAATGCTTGGGATCCCGATAATGGTCCCGAGCATTTTTCTCAATTTTTTTTAACTAATTAATTAAATAAATATTTTTTATTAATATTGTAAATGTTATTGTTTTAAATATTTAAGAGTATTTTAAAAATGCATGAAAAAAAATAAAAATAAAAATTTACACTTGGTGGGACTCAAATTTCGATGGCAATAGAGCCACTCTCAAAAATTCTTTTCCGAATCATCATTATCAAGTATGTGTTGATTCTCAAGAAAAGAAATGACTTTTCTTGTGTTTACTGTATGGATGATGCTACAGCTATCGAGAATAAAAATAATTACATATTTATTAAAAAATATTTTCTTAATTATTTAAAAAATACAATTAATAATTTTTATTGGCAAGAGTCTTCAGTAGATACATAATTTCCCTTACTATTTGATGGGCGAGTATTTCGGGCCTCAATCCGTTTCTCCCGGCCCAGTACTTATATTTATATAAAAAAAATTAGATTTTTGCATTGGATCAGCTTATTATGATGGGAGATCAACCAAACTAGGAACATCCTAGGTTGAACAAGGTGCATGAATAAATATTTTATAGTATTTTTTTTTTTTTATTGCTTTATATCTACTCTGTTAGAAAAGAGGGTATCCAAGAATGAATAGTAAACTTTCGACCACTTTTTTATTCTATTTCTACCCTTCTATTTTAATCATTTCCCCTTTTTATCCTTCAGGTTTGCTTTGTTCTATTCGCATGCTTACATTTTTTTACCCTCTGTTTTGTTCGTTTCTCCTTTTGTTCCTTAGTTTGCTTTTTTTTAGAACACAATCTTTTAACATTTCACATTTCACTTTTTTTCAAATTTTTAATATTTTTTTTTAATTTATTTTTTTAATTAATTTAATTCTTTTATTCATTATTTATATATTAAATATTTGATAAAAAATAAAATAATAAAAATTAAAAAAAATGTAGAGAGTAAAGTATTGAGAGGTTATGAAGATTTTTTTTTTTTATTATCATTTTTACTTTTTGGTCCCTATTTCAAGAACATTAATTTCTCAACCACTTTTTGTTTCCATTTTTGCCCTTCTATTTTATTTGTTTCTCTTTTTTATCCCTTGGTTTGGCTTTGTTCTGCTCGTATATTTACAATTTTTTTCCCTCAATTTTGTTTGTTTCCCCTTTTTGTCCCTCAATTTGCTTTTGTTTTATTCGTATTTTTACATTTTTTTTTTCCCTCAATTCGCCGATTGCGATGATATTTGTATTGGGGTTTCTCGATTTCGTCCATTTGTGACTGATTATGGATTCACTTGTGGTCTTTCTCGTTCCTGAGAATCGATTATTTGGTCGTTTGAGGACCGAACCATGTTCTTGCTCATTGGCTCCTACACATTCAGTTGTTCTATAGTGTAGTAGTGTGATGCATTGTCAGGGCGAGGAGATGTATTGGTCGGTTGATGAGAGCCCTGCAAAGGAGATTTGTCGGTATTATTTCTGCTTATCGATTTCAAATATCTTGGCTGTGAGGTCTCGAAGAAAAACTTCTCGTTGCAGTCTCTGTTTCATAGTTCCTACCATGTGTTTTTCGGTTCTTCTCGATCATTTTTGCTGCTGGTATGCCGTTGGTATGGTCTCTCGATTGTTCTGGTCGTAGCGTGTGTTTCTCAGTTCAAATTTTGGTTTTTTTTCTTTTCCTTCAGTTCCATTGTAGATCTAGATCTTCTCTTAGTTATTTGTTCTCATTTTGTTGTCTGTATTATGTTTGGTTTTGGATTTGAAACTTCTGTTGGTTATTTGTTCTCGTTTTGTTGCTTGTTTGGATCTGTTTTGTTGTGGATCTAAATCTTCTATTGGTTATTTATTCTTGTTTGGTAGCCTGTTGTATTTTCATATTTCATTTTGCACGGCTTGATGCAGATGTATTCTTCGTTGTGTTTCTAAAGAATTTTATTTATTTTGTTGCAATTATTGAAAAGAGGATTTGGATCCAAATCGTGAGCTGATTATTTTAATCTGGTTTGGTTGTTTGTTATATTTTCATGTTCCTTTTCACACGGCTCGATTGATCTGGCAATTATTTCCTTTCCTTGATTCTGCTTCTCATGCTCTATTTTGGATTTGGAAAACTATACTCTCATCGAGGGGAGTCTCTGATTTCTTTTGCCGATTGCCTTTTTTTATTTTTTTATGAAGTATTTTTTTGAGTTTGTAATTTTTATTTTTAAAGAAGTTTAATGGATTTTAAAAAAAAAAAAATGATTGAGAAAAAGACTAGAAAAAAAAAGAGGAATTTTTACACTCGGTGACCCCAAAAAAAAAAAAAAATTTACATGGTCGGTGAAGAATTTCGATGACTTCTATCTGCGGGTGTAACGTCGGGTTTCTGGTACAGGTCTCTCTCTTTCCGTCTCACTTAAAAAAAAAATTATAGATTTTGCCTAGGCAAATTTAAAAGAGGATTGGTTTATTGAAATAACAGACTCTATGTCACCTTTTCACAAATAGAGGGCACTCGGCATGACACTGCACAAACAATGGTGGACAATTACAGAGTGATCATGATTTACAACAAAAGGGTACCACAGGTACCACTCAACAGCAGAGCACAGAACAATCAAGTACAAGTTTTAGAAACTAACAATAAACAAATTTGTTATGTGTTGGCCCTGTGAGGAGGCGAGTCCCTGTGTGTTTGTCCTTCACAGAAAAATGAGAAGAGTGAAACTCAAAGTAGCAAGAATTATCGATACAAAATTGAAGAATAGAGACTAAATTCTTAGTTATTGAAGGAACATGTAGCATATTACGGAGTGAAAAAGTGGAGGAAGAAGACAAGGGTTTGAAAGAGGAGTCACCAAAATGTTGGATGGGACATGCAGCAACCTCAAGGATTTGTAGATCCACTTCATCCCACATATGTGTGCAAATTGCACAAGGCTCTATATGGTTTGAAGCAAGCACCACGTGCTTGGTTTTTCCAACTCAGCTCATGGTTACTTGCATACGGTTTTACAGCTTCAAAGGCAGATCCTTCCTTGTTCATATTGCAGCATTGTGATGTTACACTCTATGTTCTAGTCCACGTGGATGACTTAGTTGTCACAGGGTCAAAATCCTCAGCCATTGATCTCCTTCTTCGTGACTTAGGTTATGCCTTTCCAGTCAAAGATTTGGGTCAACTTTCTTTTTTTCTTGGGCTAGAAGTCAACTACACAGCAGCAGGCCTTCTACTCAGTCAACGAAAATACATCAAAAGCGTGCTTATTCGAAGACAAATGATCAATGCAAAACCAGTCTCCTCTCCAATGGCAGCCTCTCTCAAGTTATCAAAAATTGACTCTCCAGATTTTGAGGACCCAACTTTGTACAGAAGCATCATAGAAGGTTTGCAATATCTATCTCTCACAAGGCCAGACATCTCCTTTGTAGTGAATAAAATCTGCCAGTTTATGCACTCTCCAAAAATTTCTCACTGGACTGTTGTTAAACGAGTCCTCAAATATCTCAAAGCCACACTTAGCTATGGCCTACTTTTTAAAAATCAGTCCACCTTCGTACTTCAGTCATACTCGGACTCTAATTGGGGAGGATGTCCTGACGATCGACGATCAACTGGAGGATTATGCATCTACCTTGGAAATCATCTCATCTTTTTGAGCTCAAAGAAACAGCGGACTGTTGCATGTTCAACAACAGAAGCCGAGTACAAGTCACTCGCATCATCAACTACTGAGACAATATGGCTTCAAACAGTTCTTACAGAACTTGGTATTTCTCTATCCAAGGCCCCAATCTTGTGGTGTGACAACATTGGAGCCACATATCTCTCTGTCAACCTGATTTATCACTCCAAAACGAAGCATATGGACATCGACTATCACTTTGTGAGGGATAGAGTTACTGCCCGTGCACTACAAGTCCAATTCTGCAGCTCCAAAGAACAAATTGCAGATGTCCTAACTAAGCCTTTAGTTGCAGATAAATTCACAGCTTTTAGAACGAGTCTCAACATGGTAGATACCCCCTTGGACTCGAGGGGGCATACTGAAATAACAAACTCTATGCCACCTTTTCACAAACAGAATGAGGGCACTCAGCATGACACTACAACAAACAATGGATGACAATTACAGATTGATCATGATTTACAACAAAAGGGTACCACTCAACAGCAGAGCACAGAACAATCGAGTACAAGTTCTAGAAACTAACAGTAGACAAATTTGTTATTTATGTCCACGGTGATTTGTAACCAACTCAATTGTTTTTATTCCTTTACATCATGTATAAATACCAACAGCTGTAGACAAACAAATATATTGAAAAACACAGAGTTTTCAGCAACGTATTCTATTTTCTAACAGGTTTTGCTTTCCTTTTTTCAATTCTTTCTATGATATTAAGTTTGTAGGTCCTTTTTTTTTTTCTTTTTTTTTTTTCTTTTTTGGTAGATTATGGAAGCAGATGCATAGAACTGGATGTTTTCCTTTTTTTTTTTTGTGGTAGATGTATGGATGTCAATGTATAGATGTTTTGCTCAGATTATTTACTTGTACATTGAAAAGGCTGTTTGAAATTCAAAGCAACTGTGTGGGGGTGTGAATGTGAGAGTTGGTCTTGCCTTTAATTGTTCTTGCTTCTTCTTTTTGGATCTGAACTCTTTTCTGAGTTTTTTTTTTTTTTTTTTCATTCTCATGATTCATTTTTTACACACTTTCTTTAATGTGCAAATTGATTCATTTTCTTGGTTGTTTTGGGATTTTGGTGTCACTTCCTCTTTTTGTCTCTATGCTACAAAAATATTTATAGAATTTTTTGCATGGACTTTTATTCCTTTTGTTGCAGTTCTTGTAAAGGGAATTCCTTTCTTATTGTTTAGAGGTTGGTTGTATTTAAGTTGAATATTTCCTTCACTCCCTCCATAATAATTTCCCATTTCTCTTGTCAAGGGCTATCTATGTTTTTGGAAGAATTAATAATTTGTTTTGCAGTAGTTACTGAGAGCAAGATTACTTTTGTTTTTGTTCTAAAATGTTTTCTGTGATCTTAGATTGATTGTTGCTCTTTATTTAAGGGTTTGTGTTTTGCCTGCAGTTTTTTGTTTTTCCTGACGTTTTCTCGGTAAGTGCTCTTCTCATATGCAATCTCTTGACATTTATAGCTTGCTTATTAGATTCAATCATTTCTGATTTGGTGTTATGGTGCCTTACAATAGTTAGGTTCTATTACATTTGTTTGGCTTTGTCAGTAATGAATTACGAATTTTTCCCAATGTTCATTCCCTTTTTTTTTTTTTTTTATCATTCTTAATAGTGAAAATCACATCTCTTTGAAAAAAAAAATGCATTCTAATAATCATTTTTAATAGTGAAAATTAGATTCCTTTAAAAAATTCTTATATTTTGATAAATTAAATTATTATTAAAAAATTCACCAAGGTCTTGTAAAACAGCCAAAAAGAAAGGGATTGGTATAATTCCTTATCGGAAGAATAGAAAGGGCCTTGTCGCATATGGAAAAGAGAGAGATGTGCTCTAAACGAAGCATCTAAGCAAGAAACTTTTGTTTGGAGCCAACAACATGACTCCAAGAAAAAAACAAGTATTATAGGTTGAATTATCGCAGCTAGCCCATGGAGAAATGTATTATCTGTGGATACTCTTAAATCATATAAGAGATCTTTTATCTTTTGATCATCTCAAAACTGTTAATGGTGTAGTAGCACCAACATTTCATGAGGCAACTACCTTACATGGCTGTTAAAAAGAGATGGCAGTTTGAAATACTACTTACAAGATGCATCTTTGTACCAAATGTTGTACAGTTTGAGATAGTTATTTACAATAATTCTTGTTTATTGTAACCCAACAAATCCAAGAGAACTTTGAGAGCGATTTGAACAAGATATTTCAGTGGATTTTCAACAACATAATACAAACTCAACAAATATTAGAACAAAATTTTTGTGAAGTATTTCTTCCAAACTGGAATCCATGGGGGAAAAACATCAACACATTTCATTTGGTGGATAATGAAGTTTCTTTTGATGATGAACTAACTAAATCTAGGGAGTTTAATAATGAATTAGCAATCATAATTCCAGACGAATATCTCTTGACCTCAATAGCTCTTAATAATCAATAACAAAATGTATACGATTCAATCTTGCAAAAGGTATTCTTAAACCAACCTATTGCATTTCTTTTTTTATCAATGGCTCAGGTGACCGAGGAAAAACTTATCTATATAAAGCAATCATCGCTACAATGAAATCAAAATAATTAATGGGTAATGCTACAGCCACTGTTTTTATACCCTGCTTTTGGTTACCGCTTGACGTGTGCATGCCACAGTGGCATTTCTTTCGTTTTCTTTTTTTCATTTGCTTCCCGCGAATGCATCCCTCTAGCCCGTGACCATTTCATTTTCCCCCTGCACCCATTTCATTTTCCCCAAACCAGTGCCCCCGATTGACTGTCCCCAAACCCTGACCGTCACCTCCATCGGACCCATCTTCGACTGGCACAAGAGACCCATTTCCGGTGTCGGTATCTCCTTTAGACCTCAAATCCGGGAAACAAAACCTCTGTATTTTGTCTCCTTCACAATAGATTTCTTCATTTCTGCACCCATTTCTGCACCCTAGATTTCTTGATTTCTTTCTTGTTTATCACTGGTCTAGATTTCTCAATTTCTTATTTTTTTGAAAATTATTTCGGTGGACCACTATTGTTAGGGATGAATATATGCACTTGGTGCTCTGCAAATCAGTTTATTGAACTCTTCTTAACCAAATACAGATTTCTCAACCACAAGAAGTTCAATAATTTTCATGCAAAATATTTACAACACTTGTTTATTTGAATAAAAAAACCATGCATAAAATCATAAAAATATGAAATAGTCAAGAGAGCAACAGAGAGATCAACTTGAGAATCATGGCAGGTGAAGGGAATGCAAGAAACGGGATTTATGGAATCTTGTAAATATGCAAGAAACAGAACAATTACCCTCTAAATTAGAAGACAACAATAATTACCCGAAGGAGGGGGCAAATTTGTCGGGGTTTGTGGAAGACTGTACACGAAGCTCCCTTCAGGTTATGATATTTCAGAACTTGTATCGGATTATTCCTCAATAATAGCCCTTTGATGACTGGATATATTGACCTATCGGAAGTCGGATCTAAAATTCCGGAAAAACTTTTTCCGTTGTCGGTACGTGAGTTCCAGAACTTGCTATTTTCTTTTTGGGATAAAGATTTGGATTTTATAGTCCTGCGTGAGAAAGCAATAAATCATTTTCTTATGTTCTCGGTCGAGCTTTGTTTCTTTGCTTTGATTCCAAGATGAGAGAGAATTCCGTTACATGGCTACAGAATAAAGTGGAGGGGAGACAAAATGCAGAGGGGAGAAGAAGTGAGCTTGTTTGAGGGGAGCTTGACGGCGCTAGAAATGTGCCAGTCGGAGTTGGGTTTTAGGGGTGGGGTGGTTGGAGGTATGACGAAGTACAGGGGTTGGCTATCATGAGATGCAGGTATTATGAGTTTCAAACAAGAAAAGAAAAAAACATAAAAAAAAAAAAAAAAAAAAAAAAAAAAAAGAAGAAAAAAAAAGAATGCACAATGGAATAGCCACGTCAAACGGTAAGCAAAAATGGGAAGATAAAACGGTAGCAGTAGCATTTTCCATAATTAATTGTGCTTGCAACTGTATTATCTGGTGTTGCTGTATCTATTTTGCTCGGAGGTCAGACAACACATTCATGATTCAAGATTCTGCTAAATAATACCAACATCTAACATTAATTGACCCATAAGTATTACACTTACCATGTTATGAGCCTTTAAAAATGTATTTCCTCTTTGTTACATTCCCAATATATTACAGTTTTTATTAGCCAAACCTAACTTTAGAATCAATTTGGTTATTATCTAATGCAAAATTTTGTCATGTTTTGCAAGGCAATTGGTTTGCAAGCTACAATGTTTGATAAAGACATAGACTAGTGTGTTGAGCATATGTCAATGGGCCGCCCCCTTCCTTTGATAGGATGGTGGAGTCATCCCCTTTTATAGATTCTGTTTTTCAACCCTCATTATCCTTACATAAAGGGTCCTAATCTTCTACATCGATACAAATGGGAGCCAACTATCCACAAATACACAGTGCAAGATCCAACCGTGTACATCTATACCAATAGCACCACAATTGCAAGCAGAAAATGTTGACTTGTGCCTTAACATTTGAGATCGTTTTGTTGTCATTTTTGGTATGTTTTTATTTTTCTTAGTTCTTATTTCTTTCACTATGAATTCACATTTATAAAATAGTAACAATGTCACTAAATCTATTTATGCATATAGTAATGGAGATAGAATAAAGAGGTCATTGCACTCAATTCATGACATATGACATCTACCAAAAGGGGAGTAAATTAATATGGAGCTCAATAGTCTTGGTCAACTCATCAAAAAGCAAGACTCAAAGGTGGTAAGATTTGGTGGCCTGATAGCGAGAATTAATAGGCTGGTTCCAATAATTTACAAGGATTGGAAGTCGGTGCCTAAAGCCATAAAAGAGGAAGCGTGAGATCTTATAATGATATAGAATTTGTTTTACACCATTATTATTAATTAAATATGTATATTTTGAAAATTTGTTAGAAAGAAAGACACATTCTTGTGTGATTTTATTTTGATTGTAGGGTAAGTTTAAAATTCCCGATGAAAAATTGCATGCATTTAAAAAATAGCTACTAAAGGACTTGAGAAAGAAATGGAAAGACTACAAGTACAAATTGAAGAAAGAGTACTTCATGAAAAATATACATATGCAGCACAAGTTATGACAAGGGTAATTCCTGATATGGTGGACTTATCGCAACTAGTGGACTTAACCTGTAATGACCCGTTTTTGCGTGTATTTTTACTGAAGGAGTTGTTTTCAACTTAATTATATAATAGTTCTTTTATTTTAAATTATTTTATTTTAAATTGGTTTGAATTTATTTGATGTGGTGTTTAATTTATTTTAGTCATTTTACAGTTTTTAAAATCGTTTTCGGCAGATCAGTTTTTGGTTTCTGGGAGTGAGGATTGGACCTCATTTCTTTCTTTTTTCTTTTTCTTTTTCCCTCTTTCCTTTTCTTTTTCTTCTTTTCTTTCCTTTCTTTCTTTTTCTTCTTCTTTTCTTCCTTGGTTTCTCTCTCCCCGCGCAGCCCTCTTCTCCTTCCCCTTCCCGTCGCCGCCTGTTTACCAGCCCAGTGCGCCGCCGTCTGGCCACCGTGTAGTACACCACCCCCACCAAAGTCTTCCCCTCCCACCAGTGATCATCCCCACCAATTTTCAGAACCATCCGACCAGCCGTTAGCCGCCACGCATAGTTGGAAGTCACGGCACCAGTCCTGTTTTTCCTCCTTGTCACCGGTTGCTTTCTCAGCCCAGAACTGCTGCTCACCGGTGGTGTGGCCTACACCACCCACCCAGTTTTCTTCCCCTTCCACCGGTGAACATCCCCACCAAGTTTCACCTCCATCTGAGCCACCGTTAGCCGCAACGAGCTCCTCCAAGCCACACGGATTTTCACCGATTCCGGTGCCCTCGCACCATCTCTGGCCACCACCTCTTCACAGCTTCTTCCCCTACCTCTTGCTGACCTAACCCACCCATTTTCGGCCTCGATCCGTTGCCGGAGTAGCTCCCACGAGCTCAACTCCGATTTGGCCTTTTTCCGCTTCCTCCGCCGTTTCCACCGCCACCCATGGCTAAAACTCACTTCCTTTATCTTCATAAACGTCTTAAGACCCTTCCCTATCAATTTCGGGTCTTAGTTTGTCCCCGTTCAAAAGTGGGTAATTTATCACCCACGGCTACAGTGTAAATTACACTGTTACGTTATTTTTCCTCCGCGAGCTTTCAAAAAATACCGTATAGCGCTGTAAGTAGTTTTCAAACTCTACTTTTAGATTTAAATGTATTTTGCTCTTACAATAAATATTTGTTGTTGGTTGGTTGATTCCGGACTGAGTCCGAGAAGTACGGGGGTCGGATGGATTGAGGACAGAGTTGCTTGATTTGTTGATTTATGGTTGGTTGGTTGTTTTGTGCATTGAGATTGCATTTACACGGTGCATGCATGTGCATTTTACTTAAATTGAGAAAATCATGTTTTGTTGACGTAAATGGAATTTCGGATGCGTGTGTCTCACGAGCCCAAGCCAGAATGGGTTATTATCTCGGTGGAGCTCCTCTGGTCACTCGGGAGTGGATAATACTGAGTGACATCCCCTGAGTTGTTGCAGGGCGACGACCGGATCGCACGATACGGTAACGCTGTCGTGTCGACTCCGTAGTCCCTAAAGTGGCGGGGACTAGAGGATGGCCTGGCCAGGGACGCGCTGGGCACGAGTTCTGGGCATCTCTCGTTTAGGTGTCACACGCGTAGACGTGACCTGCGGTGTGGCACAGAGCCAGAGTGTGCGGATGATCCCTAGGCGAGATCATGGTGCATGCATAATTGGATCGTTTTTATGGTTTTGGTTATGAGCCATTTTCTGGAAAAATATCAAGATTTGGTTTGAGACTTTGTGATCCATTTTCTGGAAAAATGATGGTTTGGGCCATTATCTGAGATAATGGCGAGGTTTGGTTTTAAACGATGTGCTTTTGGGCCAAATGGGTTTTTGGCGTGCGTGGAAAAAATATGGTTTTACGGGACATGTGTATTGGCTTTTCTTTCATGCATATTGTTTGAGTTTTATATGTTTTTATCTAGTGGTGTTTGGATTTCACTTACCTGCGGCACTATTTTTGGTTCCGTAGATTATGGTGCAGAGTTCGAGAAGGAGGAGGAGGCTGAGTCCGAGAATGCGGCTCCGCCGGAGTTCTGAGTTGGAGTCATGCTTTATAGTTGGCTTTGAACTATATTTGCGTTTTGTAATATTTTATTATGTATGTTTTGAACAGCTTTGTATTAAACTAAGAAAAATTCTGATACTTAGTTATATGACTTTGCTATCTGCTGCGTGTTTCTTCTTGCACATTTGTTGCTTTTACACACACTTGGCACCCGTTGATAGGGTGGTGACCCGTGATATCACTATCCGGACGTCTTGATTTTCCCATGTCTGTGCGTGGAGATTTGGGGGCGTCACAGGTGGTATCAGAGCGGTTTGGCTCTGGGTAAAACCACATGTCCCGTAGGTAGTACCAGAATGTTTTTAAAGTTGTGTTTTAAAATTTATTTGAAATAAAGTTGCTATTTGACATGTTTTATTTGTTTGATGCTTGTTGCTTGTTTTATTTATTTAGTTATGTTATTGCATGCTGGTTTCTTTTTGTTTCTTGTTATGTGGTGTTGGTTTTTAGTTTTTGGTTTTATGTTATTGGTTTTTATTTGTTTTCTTAAAGGGGGTCAAAGGTTGTGTTATGGCAGGAAGATGGTGAGACCAAGGAAATCTACTCAAGGGCCTCGGGATGATACACCGATGGATGATTCCATAGCCCAAGCAATAAGGCAGATGACTGAGTTCATTCAACAGAATTTTAGGCCACAACAAGGAGGTCCTTGGCCACAACAAGAAAGGGTTTGGCCGCAACAAGGAGGGCTTTGGCCACAATAATGAGGTCCTTGGCCACAACAAGGAGGGTCTTGGCCACAACAGGGAGAGCCTTGGCTATATCCAGGAGGGCCTAGTGGCATGGTGCAAGCTGGGTGCACCTATGAACGCTTTCTGGCACATAGATCTCCACACTTCACTGGAGAAGAGGATCCACTTCAAGCTGGAAAGTGGGTCAGAGATTTGGAAAGAACTTTTAAGGTATGTGGTTGCACTGAGGCGCAACAAGTATTCTATGCCATTTATATATTGCAAGGCACCGCTTCTGAGTGGTGAGATACCAAGAGAGTAATGCTGGAATCAGAATTGGGGTCTTTCACCGCTATAACCTGACAGCGCTTCAAGAAAGAGTTTAATGATCACCTCTTTCCCGCTTCTGTAAGGTGGCAAAAAGTAAGAGAGTTCTCAAACTTGGTCCAAGGGAGCATGACCGTGGAACAGTACGCCCAAAGATTTATAGAACTTGGGCGATTCGCTCCCCACCTCATCGCCTCAGAAGAAATGCAAGCCGAGCGTTTCCAGGAGGGTCTACGTCCTGATATACTCCATATGGTGGTCAGCCACCGGATATCCACTTTTCAGGATTTAGTGGATGTGACCACTCTTGTGGAGCGAGAGAATAATCTGAGTATGGGCTCCCCTCCAGGACATAAGAGGTGGAGTTTTTCTGGTGAAGGAAGTAGTTCGGGGTTCGCCTCATAAATTTGTTCAGCGGACCAGAACTCGGGTGTTCGTATGGGAGGACGAGTGCCGGTTTGTAGAGTTTGTAATAGAGCCCATATGGGTAAGTGCCCTTCTGGTGGGACTCGATGCTATAATTGTGGCCAGCAGGGTCACTTTCCTCGTGAGTGTCCTAGACCAGTTCAAGGAAGCCGTGGAGGTAGACGCGGTAGAAGAACAAATCCAAGGCAAACAGTGCAAACCCGAGTTTATGTTGTCACACTCGAAGATGTGGATGATGAGGCACCAGCGACCCATGATGCTGGAGTAATTACAATTATGGATCTAATTTAATTTAATGTTGGATTTGATTTTTGGTATGCTTTGGTTTCTTCTTTGTTTTGGATTTCATGGGTTAATGTGTTTGGTTTAGGGAGAGTCTCTTTGTTTGACTCGGGCACATCACAGTCATTTGTATCTTTCACTTTTGCTCGGATGTGTAATTTGGTCACAGAACTTTTGTCGAAGTCATTGGTAGTGGCTCTACCCAATGTTGAAATGGTATTGTGTTCCAAAGTTGCTTTGGGTTGCCCATTAAATTTTGAAGGAAGGTTTTTGGATGCTGATTTAGTTGTGTTTAAGCTGTTGGGTTTTGATATCATTCTTAGGATGGATTGGCTATACCGATATTCTGCTAGTATTAATTGCAGACGTCGAGTAATTAGCTTTCAGCTTCCAGATGGTGATTGTCTGGAATTTGCGGGGAGTAAGCTAAAAGAAAAGCCGGTAATTATATCGGCAATTCAAGCAAGAAGAGAGATTGCATGGGGAGTAGATGTTTCTTAGTCCGGATGGTGTCTACGCCGTCTGAGAAGAAGTCTTTGGTAGACATTCCCGTTGTGAAAGAATTCCTCGACGTGTTTGTGGATGACTTGTCTGGACTACCCCATGTTCGTGAAATGGAGTTTGTTATAGACTTGGAACCTGGAGCGGCTCATGTACATAAAGCTCCTTACCGCATGGCACTGGCTGAATTAAAAGAGTTGAAGACTCAGTTGCAAGAGCTGGTAGATAAGGGGTTTATTCAACCAAGTACTTCGTCGTGGGGTGCGTCAGTGCTGTTTGTTAAAAAAAAAATGGAACCCTCCGTATGTACATTGATTATCGGGAATTAAATAAGGTGACCATCAAGAATAAATATCATCTCCCGCGCATAGATGATTTAATTGATCAACTTCAAGGAGCAGTTGTGTTTTCAAAAATTGATCTGAGGTCAGGATACTACCAGTTGAGGATAAGAGACAAGGATGTGCCCAAAACTACTTTCAGGTCGAGATATGGGCATTATGAATTTAAGGTGATGCCGTTTGGGTTAGCCAATGCCCCTGCTGCTTTCATGGATTTAATGAATCGGGTATTTCGACCTTATCTAGATTCCTTTGTGGTAGTATTCATTGATGATATTCTGATTTATTTCCAAGATGTTGAAGAGCATGTTTATCATCTTCGTCTAGTTCTTGGGAAATTAAGAGAACACCAGTTGTATGCCAAGCTCAGCAAGTGTGAATTCTGGTTGGAGGAAGTCAGATTTCTTGGGCATGTGATTTCCCGAGACGGAGTGGCTGTTGATCCTAGTAAGGTGGAAGCCATTTTTTCATGGCAACATCCGACGACCGTGCGTGAGATCCGGAGTTTCTTGGGACTTGCCAGATATTATCGAAGATTTGTGGAGGGATTTGCTCGCCTATCCGGACCTCTCACAGCGTTGACTAGAAAGAATGTAGAATTTGTTTGGTCAGATAAGTGTGAGAAAAGCTTCTAAGAATTGAAGAACAGGTTGATGACTGCACCAGTGTTGGCACTTTTAGAACCGCATAAGCCATTCGTAGTCTTCAGCGATGCGTCTAAATATGGATTGGGTTGTATCCTTATACAGGAGGGACGGGTTGTTGCTTATGCATCCCGTTAGCTAAAGGATCATGAGAAGAATTATCCGACGCACGACTTAGAATTAGCTGCGATTGTTTTTGCTCTTAAGATCTGGCGACACTTTTTGTATGGGGAAACTTGTGAAGTATACACCGATCACAAGAGCTTGAAGCACTTGTTTTTCTAGAAAAATCTAAACATGAGGCAAAGGCGATGGCTAGAGCTAATCAGTGACTACCAGTGTGAGATCAAGTACCATCCGGGAAAGGCAAATATAGTTGCTAATGCTTTGAGTCGAAAATCACACTTGGAAGATGAAGCTGAGTCGTCAAAATTGGATTCTTTACTTTGTGGGATGAGAAGGCTCCTTATTGAAAATTCACAGCAAGAAGAGGTATTATTTTCAATTCTTAATATTTGAGTGTCTGATTTTGAAGAATTGAAGATTTTCAAAGGAATGATCCGAAACTGTTGGATATCAGAAAAAGAGTCAGAAAATCTCGAGGGTCGTTGCATTACAGTATGGATAAAGATGAGATTCTTCGGTTTAAAGATCGTAGAGTGGTCCCTAAAGATTCATAATTTAAGGAGCGGATCATGGCAGAAGCTCATGCGGCCCCTTATTCAGTTCATCCCGGCAATACGAAGATATACCGGGACTTGAAGAAAAATTATTGGTAGGATGGAATGAAGAAGGATACTGCCTTGTATGTTGAGAAATGTCACACATACCGTCAAGTCAAAGTCAAGCATCAAAGACCCGCAGGTATGCTCCAACCTCTCCCTATTCCGAAGTAGAAGTGGGATGACATCACGATGGATTTTGTAGTGGGTTTGTCGAGAACTCTTAGTGGGAAGAATTTTGTTTGGGTGATTGCTGACCGGTTAACGAAGAGTGCTCATTTTTTACCTGTCAATAACACTGATTCCTTGGGTAAGTTGACACGGTTGTACGTGAAAGAGATAGTGCGGTTGCACGGCATACCGAAGAGTATTGTGTCGGATCGGGACCCAAGGTTCACGTCTCAGTTTTGAAAAAGTTTGCAGGCAGCATTGGGTACTAAATTAAAGTTCAGTACTGCATATCACCCGCAGACGGACGGCCAATCAGAGCGTACCATTCAGATCCTTGAAGACATGTTGCGAGCATATGTCATGGAATTTCAAGGGAATTGGAAAAATCACTTGTCGTTCATAGAGTTTGCATATAATAACAGCTTTCATGCGACTATTTAGATGGCTCCTTATGAAACTCTTTATGAGAAGAAGTGCAGATCGTCTTTGTGTTGCGATGAAGTCGGGGAGAATAAGATAATTGGGCTCGAAATAATTCAAGAGATGCAAAGCCAAGTTCGGATTATCAGGGATAAAATGGCGGCAGTTCAGAATCGTCAGAAAAGCTACGTTGATACCAGAAGGAGAGAGTTATCTTTTGAAAAAGGTGATTGAGTTTATCTCAAAGTCTCTCCCATGAAAGGAGTTAAGCGTTTTGGTAAGAAGAGGAAACTGGATCCGAGGTATGTCGGCTCCTTTTAGATTTTGGAGAAAGTAGGGTCTGTCGCTTATAGAATTGCTTTGTCAGAATATTTTGGGAATATCCATAATGTCTTCCATGTATCATCCTTGAAGAAGAGTTTTGGACAACAAAAGCCGCGCTTTGTCGACCCAGAAAGTATTCAGTTGCAACCAGACCTTACTTATGAGGTTGTTCCGTCGCAGATCATGGATTGGAAAGAGCAATAGTTGAGGTCCAAGACGATACCTTTGGTTAAGGTGGCATGGGGAGATCCGTTAGCTCAAGATTTCTCTTGGGAGCGAGTAGCAGACATGAGAGAGCAGTATCCCTACTTGTTTGAGTAAATGACGGTACGTTTCTTAAACTTGGTCTTAGTGGTTATATGTGGCTTATTTCAAGTTGGTGTTCGATCTTGCAAATTTCGAGGACGAAATTTGTTTTTAAGGGGAGGTGGATGTGATGACCCGTTTTTGCGTGTATTTTCACTGAATGAGTTGTTTTTAATTTAATTATATAATAGTTCTTTTATTTTAAATTATTGTATTTTAAATTGGTTTTAATTTATTTGATGTGGTGTTTAATTTATTTTAGTCGTTTTACGGTTTTTAAAATCGTTTTCGGCGAATCAATTTTTGGTTTCTGGGAGTGAGAATTGGATCTCATTTCTTCTCTTTTCTCTTTTTCTTTTTCCATTTTTCCTTTTCTTTTTCTTCTTTTCTTTCCTTTCTTTCTTTTCCTTATTCTTTTCTTCCCCGGTTTCTCTCTCCCCGCGCAGCCCTCTTCTCCTTCCCCTTCCCTTTGCCGCCTGTTTACCAGCGTGTAGTACACCACCCCCACCAAAGTCTTCCCCTCCTACCAATGATCATCTCCACCAATTTTCAGAACCATCTGACCAGTCATTAGCCGCCACGCACGGCTGGAAGTCACGGCACCAGCCCTGTTTTTCCTCTTTGTCGCAGGTTGCTTTCTCAGCCCAGAACCGCCACTCGCCGGCAGCGTGGCCTACACCACCCACCCATTTTTCTTCCCCTTCCACCGGTGAACATCCTCGCCAAGTTTCACCTCCATCCGAGCCACCGTTAGCCTCCACGAGCTCCTCCAAGCCACACAGATTTTCATCGATTCTGACGCCGTCGCACCACCTCCAGCCACCACATCTTCACAGCTTCTTCCCCTACTGCTTGCCGACCTAACCCACCCATTTCCGGCCTCGATCCATTTCCAGAGCAGCTCCCACGAGCTCAACTCCAATTTGGCCTTTTTCCGCTTTTTCCACCGTTTCCACCACCACCCATGGCCAAAACTCACTTCTTTTAGCTTCATAAACATCTCAAGACCCTTCCCTATCAATTTCAGGTCTTATTTTGTCCCCGTTCGAAAGTGGGTAATTTATTACCCACGGCCACAGTGTAAATTACACTGTTACGTTGCTTTTTCTCCGCCATTTGCAACGCCGTGAGCTTTCAAAAAATACCGTATAGCGCTGTAAGTATTTTTCAAACTCTACTTTTAGATTTAAATGTATTTTTCTCTCACAATAAATATTTGCTGTTGGTTGGTTGATTCCGGACTGAGTCCGAAGAGTTCAGGGGTCTGATGGATTGAGGACGGAGTCGCTTGATTTGTTGATTTATGGTTGGTTGGTTGTTTTGTGCATTGAGATTGCATTTACATGGTGCATGCACGTGCATTTTACTTAAATTGAGAAAATCATGTTTTGTTGGCGTAAATGGAATTTCGGGTGCGTGTGTCTCACGAGCCCAAGTCAGGATGGGTTATTATCTCGGTGGAGCTCCTCTGGTCACTCGGGAGTGGGTAATACTGAGTGACATCCCCGCGACAACCGAATCGCACGATACGGTAACGCTGTCGTGTCGACTCCGTGGTCCCTAGAGTGGCGGGGACAAGAGGATGGCCTGGCCAGGGACGCGCTGGGCGCGAGTTCTGGACATCTCTCCTTTAGGTGTCACACGCGTAGACGTTACCTGCGGTGTGGCACAGAGCCAGAGTGTGCGGATGATCCCTAAGGGAGATCATGATGCATGCATAATTGGATTGTTTTTATGGTTTTGGTTACGGGCCATTTTCTGAGAAAATGACGAGATTTGGTTTGAGGCTTTGTGATCCATTTTCTGGAAAAATGGTAGTTTAAGCCATTATCTGGGATAATGGCGAGACTTGGTTTTAAACGATATGCTTTTAGGCCAAATAGGTTTTTGGCGTACGTGGAAAAAATATGGTTTTACGGGACATGTGTATTGGCTTTTCTTTCATGCATATTGTTTGAGTTTTATATGTTTTCATCTAGTGGTGTTTGGATTTTACTTACCTGCGGCACCATTTTTGGTTCCGTAGATTGTGGTGCAGAGTTCGAGGAGGAGGAGGAGGCTGAGCCCGAGAATGCGGCTCCGCCGGAGTTCTGAGTTGGAGTCATGCTTTATAGTTGGCTTTAAACTATATTTGTGTTTTGTAATATTTTATTATGTATGTTTTGAATAGTTTTGTATTAAACTAAGAAAAATTCTGGTACTTAGTTATATGACTTTGCTATCTGCTGCGTGTTTCTTCTTGCACATTTGTTGCTTTTACACACACTTGGCACCCGTTGATAGGTGGTGACCTGTGATGTCATCATCCGGACGTCTCGATTTTTCCGTGTTCGTGCGTGGGGATTTGGAGACGTCACATAACCAATCTTTGGTTCAATCTAGAATATATGGTAACAACACATTTCTATTAGAGGTTTAAAAAGTCAACCAACTATTATTGTAATCATAATGCTCATAATCTTTGTGATTTTTTAGTCAAAATGTAAGAAAAATAAAGTGTCGTAAGAAGCAAGTGGTTGTTCACAGTGGAGGATTCAAAAGTAATGCAAGATATGTCTATGATGCAGTATTTATTTAATTAATATTAATTAATTGTTGAATATTGTTTAGTTCTTTTATATATATATATATATATATGTGTGTGTGTGTGTGTTAACTCATAAGCTACACTCAACCAAAATCAACTGGGACCTTGCCAAGTCAAGCCCAAATATTGTTTGTCACAATCTATAAGAGAAAAGATAGCACCTACTTCAATGATGAGACGAGGAAGAAAGTTGTATGCTTATATTCAAATTTATTACTTTCTTATTTTAATGGATTTATAAGATAAATTATAAGCTGAGATGGAGGATCTTTTAACTTGGGACACAACCCCCATAGAAATGAGATGTGGAGGAACCATGGCTTAGGTATTAGATGGTGTTTATTCTAAAGTTATGGGCTTAGAAGAGCTTGGACGTGTGTACAGTTTGGGGTTTGGGCCAATCCCTACAAGGCAAACTTGTTAACATTCAATACGAACTTCTAAGCAAAAAGATGTTATATCCAAGAAAAAGTTTGATAAAATGTGGAATGAATTAATTGAATTGCGGAACTTAGTAAACACATTCATGCATGCACAGGTGAACGCTTGCACATATTTAGTTGATATCAATCAACCTTGTTTTGGACTTTTTGGACTCTCATTTGACTTTATATGCCGGCTTTAAGAAAAAATCAAATAGAGGAAAATGATAAAGTGGATGAAGAAAAGGAAGATGAAGAAGAAGAGGAAGAGAAGGACGAGGATGAAAATGAAGACAATGATTGAGGGGATTGTAAGTGAAAAATCTAAACAAATAGTAATATTTTAATGTAATAGTATTTGCAACTTTCCTTAATTGACATATTATTTATGGTCATGCCATATATTGACGCATCGGATTTTCTTTTTATTCTTCCTTAAGGTTGTATTATGATCTTGGTTTTATTTACTGAGCAGCGGAGGTGGTTGCAATGGCATATTATGATTGTTTTTTCCATTTTTTTAGGGCAAGAACTTAAGTTTTTTTTTTTCATATAATTTAAATAATTTTTTTTTATCTTTTTTAAATATTTCCTCAACTAAAAATAAATTTATAATATTCTTACATCTTACATATTTCCTCAACTACAAATAAATTTATAATATTCTTACATCATTGTGTTTTTATATACAATGTCATATAATTCCGTCTTACACACACATAATAAAAATATATAAGCCAAATGAAAACTAAAAATAATTTCAAAATATGAAAAAATGGGATCATATTACGAAAACAAAATATTTTGTAAAAGAGTATGAAAGAATAAAAGGTCATGTTTTGGATCACGATGAACAATATAAAGAATTTGCTTAGATGTTGAAAATCAAAATAAAAGGAAATAATGAGGGAGTAAATGAGAGAATTTGAAGTCGCACAATGGTCATCGACTTCTCTAGCACCACCACAATAAATATTTTTCTCATTATAAATCCACAACTTTTTCATATTTCGGATGCCCAACAGAATACCTTAACATCCTGTTTTCACCGAGTCAAAATATAGTCACAACTCGATTTGTGTGGTTGGGATGTATACATAAAAAGATCCAAAAAAAAAAAAAAAATGGAAATAAACGAATAAGAACAAGGAATTGAAAATGAAGGGAAGAAAATAAGCAGCTCCATTTTGGGATGAGCACTGTCTTCAGACGTGTTCAGAATTTTGACATTTTCTATAAATGCGTCAGCAATGTCGGCATCAATATCAGTACTGGACAAAGTCACTGTCGCTTCAGTGGTCACAATAGCTGCTAATAAGAGAGGCTAGCATTGAATTTTTGCCCTACTCAAGCATGTCTATTATATCAGGAAGAGTCATGCTACACAACCCCCAATCCCCCAATACTCCACTCATTTTTTAATTTTTATTATTTTATTTATTATTTATTATTTAATATATAAATAATAAATAAAATAATTAAATTAATTTAAAAAAAATAAATTCAAAAAAAAATATTAAAAAAATATTAAAAAATAAAAAAGAGGTGGGATGTTGGAGGGTTGGGGGTTGAGAAGATTTATTCTATCAGGAATCCAAATTCTTGGAGGAAGACTAGAAGAGATTCGAAGAACAGAAAATGTCTCCACCTTATGTGAGGAATTGTTGCACAACATAGAAATGGTTCTCGACCCACTACAACTATAGCAAATGCACCTATGAGCCCATTATGAAATTAGGGGTTTGAAAGACCCCAAGATTCATAACGTTGAAGGGCCGAATTCTTTGAGTAAAGAAACTAAAATTTGTATATTGATAATATTCTATTTACAATTTGCAATCTATTTTGAAAAATTTTATACATAAGTGTATGTGGTTTCGGGGTAAAAAAACTTCTGCCATTGCAATTTGCTAGGCTAAATGTAGGACTGACAATATGTAACACAACCTGTAAACCTAACAAGAATGCAATACAGCAGGTTTGAATTAAATGTTAACGAATTTGGATCAAAACAGGTTGACTCATTATGTGGTTTCGGGGCAAAAAAACTTCTGCCATTGCAATTTGCTAGGCTAAATGTAAGACTGGCAATATGTAACACAATCCGTAAACCTAACAAGAACGCAATACAGCAAGTTTGAATTAAATGTTAACGGATTTGGATCAAAACAGGTTGACTCATTATGATTTATAAATGGGTCATTACAATTACACGAAACCAACCCGTTATGACCTATTTAGATTTTTATTCACAATCATAATTTTACTATTGTTGGATTTTAATATTAGTATTTTTTAATATGCTTATATTTTTATTATTGGGATGGTAATTCTAAACTTGTACTCATATTTGTTAATATCGAGATTGTAATATTGATTTTATTATAAGTTAAAATATAAAAAATATTGATATTTTTATTTAGTGGGTAGTCTAATTGTTTTTTTTTTTTTAGATATTGTGGCTATTATTAAATACATATTTTAATTTTTATCTAGAAATATGTTAATTAAGTTAAATGAATTATGCAGATTAGTTCAATTCATTTACATAAACAAGTTGAAATGAGTAATGCCGTGTTGATCCATTTCTTATTAATTATTAAACAGGTCAAAACGAATGACATGACACGATCCGTTATTTAAATGTGTTGTATTAGTATTTGAAAATCTGACATGTTTAACTTAACGGGTTGAATTTGGTTGAATCATGTAATCGTATGTCTATGACTTGACACGACACAAATATAACCAACAATATGAATTGCCACCCGTAATTGAATGCAGGGACAGAGTTTCTTCTATGCTAGTGAAATGGCAGAACAAGACAACTTACTAGTGGTGTCTCGTTTAGCGAAATGTCGCTATTTTATGCAATGTGATGATTACGTATTAGTAGTGGCATTTAGATCAATACCATTAATTTAGGCAATATGGCGGTGTTTAGATAAATACTGTTAATTTGTACAAAAACTCCAATAATGAATTTTTCAAGTCCCAACGTTTGGGCAAAGACCGGAATGTGTAAATAGCAACCACCCAAGTCTGGCGTTTGGTTGCGCGCGTAAATAAACGCCGTTAATTGATAAGTGGTGTTTATTTAACTGTGGCGGGGGCTTACTAGTTGCCTAGCTCCTTGTGGTGTGTTTCAATTATTTTTTATCATCATTGGGTCAAGAAATTTCTTATATACTATTATCTATGACGTTTATGTAGGGAGTTTTTTAATTAGCGTTTGGAGGAAAAGAAAGGAATTAAGGAACTAGCTGGAAATTGAGTTGAAGGCACTACAAGAGAAGTGAGCTTTTGTGACCAAACTTTTGTGACCAAAACCGTAGGAAATAGTCATTTTGGTCATTAAATTTTGGTCACAAAAGCCCGCTTCTCTTGTAGTGAGGTGAAGATCAAACACTATAAAAAAACTACTTATTTGTCATAAGTTATTTCTTATAAAAATGACTATTTTCTACTCAAATATATTCACAAATTAATAATTATTTTCAAAATAAATAACTTGTAATAAATGCTCCTTTTATTTATTTCTACATTGACAAATGGAATATGCTACCAGGTCCGGTGTTTCTAAATGCTCAGTAGCAGAAAATGGCAATATATATATATAGAGAGAGAGAGAGAGAGAGAGAGAGAGAGAGGAGCTTTGGGTACTATTGAATCATCTTTTTCCGATAAAGAAGAATTAATGAACAGTATGCCAAGATCAGCCCACGCGTAAACTTCAAATATATATTTCGGCACGAAAAAGACCAAATGATCACTACGTACCCTCTGATCAATGCTACATCTAAGTAGAAGCTTAATTTGGGCAATTAATTTTCCGCTTATAATTAATAATTTACATTAATTCAATTAATATATATGTTTTGTTGGGTTTGTACTAAAACGAGTTCATGGCATGGACATTAAAGTTAACTCGGTAACGAGTTCGTGATCGACTCATGTTCAATTAAATTGACCACTCACTATTCCCTTAGGTTCGAACTGTACTCAATTAGAATATTATAATCAATCATGAATTTTTCAAAATTAAAGCTTCTAGAAGAATCAAAGAGGCTCGAGAATTATGCAATGTAGCTGATGAAATTCAAGTGCTGATCAAGAGCATTGTTGAGTTTCGAAAGGCTATGAGGTAAAGAGATAAGATTTTACAACAATTATTATATTTTGGAAAAATATGGTCGTAAGCAATTTTGCACACCAATACTTGCACACATCTAACTTGATTGGTTAAAAAATCAAATTTTAATAAAAATAATGTCAATTTGAATTTTGAATATGAATGCAGCAACATTAGTACGTAGATTAGTATACAAATTTGCTTGTATATAACAAAAATCTTATATTTTTTGATGAAATTATATGACATGTAGAGGTTCTAGGTTGATGGCAATTGCAGCTTATAAGTATTTATCTCCTTAGGTTATCCAAATTTATCAACAGTAAAGAATCAAAGTATTTCATACTTTCAAAGAGTCCTAGTTTATTTTTACTTATAGATTAGGTTATATATAAAGTTGAGCTGGTAGAATATGAACAATTTAATTAAAAACAATATTTGTGAAAATGATGCAAGAAATCAATCATACAATATAAAGATTTATGTGATTCAGCAATGTATCTACGTCCACATATCTGCAGAGAATCTTATTATCTTGATGAGTGGCAAAATACATTTTCGGGCAAAATGCACTATTTCAGAGAGTCATATTGTTCATAATAAACATATATATATATGGTGGAAATCTTAATTTCACAATTTATGAGTTATTCGCTTGAGCGAGATGTTGAGCAAGTCTCGAACCCTAATTTCATAATTTCTAGGTTATTCACTTGAGTGAGGTGTCAAGCGAGCCTCGAGTGAACTCCTTATTTGATGTTTGCTCAATTGACATGTTGAGAATGTGTTGAACAAACTCTCTATCTGATCTTCACTCAAGCGACTTGCAGTACAAATGTCGAGTGAGCTTCGTATCTAGCATTTCTCAAGACACAGGGTCAAATTTTTTTAACAGCCCAAGCCTGCACTCCATAGCCTAAGCCTCATTAAAACTCTACTAAAAAACTGTAACGAATCCTTGTCAAGTCGGTTTATCAAATTAGACCGTCACAAGAATAAATCAGACTCCACAAACCCAACAAAGGATTTTTTTTTTTTTTTTAAAGAGTTTGAGCCATATGTCCAATAGTAGTCATTCCTCAATTTTATTAATAAACCCTCACTTATGACGGAGGAATACCGTGGTAATAAGATAATACTTGGGGGTTACAAGATAAGAAGAAAAACCAAAAACCCAAGTGTTCGAAAAGACCTTATTCACTCATCCTAAGGACACCAACAAATACAAATGAGTAAAACCAAACCTTAATCTGTCATGCAACAAACCCAACAAAGGATTGATAGTCTTCAAGTGAATAAAAATTAATCGAGTTTGATATATAGAGATGATCACTTTCAGCTTCTAGCTAGGGACGTCGTAGTTTCTCTTTATGTGTTTATTGTGTTCTAGATCAGTTCGGTTTCTCTCTTGTTTGTGTTTCTTCACTACAACAAATATGGCTTTTAGTGACAGATTATAAATAGTGACGGTTTCCAAACTGTGACTAAAATGTATTTACTGTGACGGTTTGTGAGAACTATCACTAAATATTGGGCAAGAATTTTAAAACGTTTGGACGTTTCACATAATACGTTCGCACGTCACAATAACGTTCGGATGTTATGTATATTGAAGTGCGAACGTAAAAATTTTAGTGCAAACATTTGAACGTTTTAATTAATTACGTGCGAACGTTAATATATTAGCGCCTATGTTCGAACATTAAAGTGATAAGGTTTGAACGTTATATGTTAATTTGCATAAATTAACCATAATATATATTTTTTTAATAGTAAAGTTTAGTAACGTTATATTAAAAAAAAATTAAGAGTAGAAATTAAGCTACACAATACATACATTAAATATTTATGTCCATTACATATGTCAAAAATAAAAAATAAAATATGATAAAATTTTACAAATCACTTTCAGAACTGCTGGTTTACAAAAGATCGAAACTCCTCAGTCAATGTCTCAACCTTATTGTTTAGCACACATACATGATGTGCAAGATGTGTGACAGCCTGATCTATATGCGTAATCTGTCTATCGATCTGTCGGTCTATATGCGCCTTCATATCTGTCATCATTACATCAATCCAAGCAAGTCGCACATCCCCAGCAGATGTAACTCCCGGCTGCTAACTAGTACTCGCCGACGGGCGAGCAACATCGGCCCCAGACTCAGTCGGGGGAACAAGATCTGGCGTAGGACCAGACTGACGCCGAGCTGAGCCTCTCCCCTGTCCAATGCTCCGACGGTGTGTGGTTATGTCGATGGGGCTCATCTGGTTTATCATCATCTCCTCCGCCTGGAGTGGCACTCCCCGGGCTAGTAATAAGCGACTGATGATGACTCCGTACGGGAGATTATCCGTGGTAACAATGCTGGTCTCGTAATGGATCCGCTCAAATATAACAAGGGGCAAGTCAATGGGCTCACCACGTGCCAAGCAAATCAGGAACTGTGCACGAGCCCGACTGAATGTGCTCTTATGTGCCACCGGGTCTACATTGTTGCAACAAAAATGTGCAACGTCATGCGAAAGAAAGGCAGCAGCTGATCCTGGCTGAAGGAGTTCGGCCTATCGAGTTTCGTGCGGTCCGTGCCAGTGAGGATGTAGAAATCCTGGTCCCGCTCATCATCACCAACCTCAGCAGCAATAGCATCACCCTCAAGTCGATCTTCTTCATGACTGGGCATCAACTCAACAGGGCCTGAAGATGAAGCAGAAGCGGCTGGTTCTGCCTTGAATATGCTTGGGGAAAATGCAGCTGCTGTGTCACCAGCCTGAGTAGCTGTCGACTCAGGTAGTATACGCGGAATCTGGAGTAAGTCAGTGATAACATCTGCCGAGAACTGAAACTGTACACCGCGTACATTAAGAGTATGGGATGATGCATCGTTAGGCATGGTGGTCATCCCAATTAAAACTCTCGAACCATTGAGGGGTAAATCTTTCCCCTCAATGTGCATATGGGGCCCCAGCCTCTTGTGACGAAGACGTCTCTCAGCGTCTTCTGCTCCTAGTTGAGCTCATCAAACTCATTAATGAGGATTTCTCGTTCCCCCATAACAGTTCGTGCCCCCAGTCGAGTAATGTCCGGATTGCCTCCATCCCTCCCTTGCTTTCTTGTCGTCATATACTAAGCCATATCCTGAAAATTAAAAAAATATATATAAGTTATAATATTTAAAAAAAATGATTAGAATCACAGATACATACGTATTCTGACATATATGGATTATATAGAAAATTAAAATATCATCCTTATAAATTTACATAATTTTGGCAGTAAAATTTTTAAATAATTTCACTTTTTCAATATCTAAAATAATAATAATAAAAAGAAACAATATAAAAATATTTTAATATGAAACGTTCGAACGTTATTGAAAGTACGTTCGCACGTTAAAATTAAAACTGTCACGTGCGAATTTACAAAGATGATACGTTCAGACGTTTTATCGAACGTATCATTCAAACGTTTGAAAAAAACGTACGAATGAGTTCATTACGTCTGAACGTATGATATAAACGTTCAGACGTAATGAATTTGAACCGTCATACATTTGGACGTTCTTACTAGCCGAAGAAAACCAACGGTTTACGTTCCAACGTTTTATCCAACGTTCTGTTAAAGCGTTGGATAAAAACGTTCGCACGTTATAGTTTAACGTACGAATGTAAAGAATACTAAAGGTCACACGTTCGGAGGTTGTGTTGTGACGTCCGAATGTTACGACACGGAATCACTGAGTCGACTCAGCCATTACCGAAAGCTTCGAAGCGCATGTTTCGAAACCACAAACAACCAAAATAAGCATCTAATAACAGTGGGGAATGTTTCTACGGTCCTATTTTATCAATTTACGGCGAATGGTGACCGGAAATGCCAGGAACAATAACCAGCCTACGGTGGGTTTCAAAAATTCGAAACCCACCGATTAAAATGGTACTAAATAGAAGAGGGAGATGGCACATTACCTTTTAGTGACGGTTGCGGTGGCGTATGACGACAGTTGCGGCAGCGTGCGTGGCAGAGAGGAAGAGAGAGTGGGAGTTTTAGTGCGAGAAATGGCCTGGAAACCATTGGGCCTGGCTTTATATACAGTTAACATTCGAACGTTCATTAATTAACGTTCGAATGTTTCATCTACATGCGAACGTTATGTATTATACGTTTGAACTGAGAATCATACGTGCGAACATATAACTTATACGTTCGGACGTTATATTAACATGCGAACGTTTTTTACATTATATATTATATTATATATATTATATAATATATATAATATAATATATATTATATTATCTATATATTACTATAATAATATATATACGTATGTTATTCTATATTATATTATATATACTATATATTATATATTATACTATATATTACACTATATTATCTTATAACAATATTACTTTAATATAGTTATTAGATATACTATAATATGTACTATTATACTAGTATAATATACAATTTGTCCTATATAATATATTATAATATATTTGTTATAACTATAATATATAATATACTTATTATATTATAGTTATAATATAATATATATTTTATATTATTAGTTAATATAAAGTTATAATATATATAGTACGTTCTTATATAATACTTTTGTTATATATATTATAATTGGTACAAATTATATATTAATTAATATTGTATAATTTATAATTTAATATATAAATATATTATGAGGAATATACTAAATTCTAATATGTAAATAATAATATTTATGTTCGAACCTTCGTGTGTAATGTTCGGACGTTATAATAAATTCGGAAGAAAATTTCCCGCTTAAACCAAATTTGAACAGTACGTTCTAACGTTTATCTTAACGTTCGAATGTTATAGTCGAATACATAGGCTAGAAATCATACGTTCGAACGTACTGTATAATTGCTGGGCGGGATAATTATACGTTCGAACGTTACTGCGTAAACGTTTGCACGGAAAATTAAACGTTCGGACGTTCATTAATGAACGTCCGAACGTTAATTGCATAACAAGCAGAATATAAAACTTTCACGCACGGGAAAGCAGATTCATTTCTGCTTTCCTCTGTGCGTGTTAGAGTGAGAGACAGAGAGAGTTTTAGAGAGAGGGAGCTGAGAGGATGAAACAGACGGAGAGACAGAGAGAGTTTTAGAGAGAGGGAGAGAAGAAGTGGAGGGTTATAGTGAGAGAGAGTTTACAAAGGTATAGTTTTAAGCATTAAGGTAAAAAAAATTTCTCATTTTTTATTTGTAATTTACATGATAATTATCAATGTTTTTTTTTATATATATTTAACTAACTAGTATTGTGTATTTTTTGAAGGATCATTTGTTGTGAATTGTTGAAAATTTGTGATTTTTGAAGAGGAAATTCTTTAAAGCACAAGGTATATATACTAAACTCTATTGTTACATTTTATTGGGATTTAATTTGTGATATGGATTGTGTTGTTTGGATGAATTAAAATGAAAAATTATTGTTATTGGATATGTTTATTCTTAATGTGATAATGTTTTAGTATAGTGTATGTTTTTGAATAATAATTATTTGTAAATTTATGTGTCTATTTTAGTAATATGTTGTGATTAAAGAATATATATAACAATTTCGATAAAAATAAATAGTATTTGTGTAAAAATAAAAATAAATAGTATATAATTATAATAACGATAATTATAAATTATAATATTACGATTAAAACTATTATCTATATAATTAGTTAAATAACTAATATAATAAATTAGATATATTACTAAGTGTCAATTATAAGGCATAACTATATAGTATATATAAAAATTAGTATTACTAAAATTATAATATAAATAAGTATTTATATTATATATTAACAATTATTAATATATAATTATTATAAAATAATAATTCCTAAAAATCTAATAGCTCAATAATAATAAATATTTTATCTAATAATATATAGTATAGTGTTATTAGTATCAATCCCTAATAATAATTATCATGTAATGTATAGTATTAAAGAAGGATTAATAAGAAATAGATAAGTAATTATAATAATAATAATTATAATAATAATTACTTATTTAATAATAAAAATTATTATAATAATTATAATAATTTTGGCAATAATAGTAATAATTATATAATAACTGATAACAATTAAGTGTTATCAATATATAGTATAACTAGTAATTATAATCTAATTTACTATATATTATATTAAATAGGAAATAATATAAATCTACAAATAATATATATAAGTCTACAAATAATTTCTAAGTGTTATCAATCATTAATAATATAAATATTATTAGTACATCGGGATAATTCAAACAATGTGCGCTAATTTATTTGTAGACTTTTTTGTTAGATATTGTATAACATTGCATAAATAACCTTAGACCCATTTGGAAATTAGTGTACATTTAGGTGTACATTAATTCCTGAATTGTCCAGTGTGGACAGTTTGAGATTATATTATCTGTATTGCACATAAACGTTATTCCTACTTTGAACATTTAGTATGAAGTTTCGGTGTCTTCCTCATTTGTTCTTCGGGTATACTGTTCCTAGGGTCATAATCCCTATATGTGAACATGTATACTTGGAGAACTATGGGGAAGTGCTGCCGAAATTTTTACTAACGTTCAAAGTAGTAGAGTGACGGGACTTGTGTAATATGGAGAATATAATCTCGAATGAGATAGGACCAACTACCTTGAGAAAAAGTACTTTGAACATGATGTATCATGACATGCATGTGTATTTAACTCTTACACGTGTTACTAAAAAATTAGATGTTTTTAGAAATGGATAAAATTTGGATGCGTCTACGCGATAAACTTGGAAAAGATTACATACCCTATGCGCGTGGAGTAAGGGCCTTCATTGATTTTGCAAAGGCCTCTGCTGATAGTCGTGGTTACATTAAGTGTCCATGTCGAGATTGTAAAAATTTATGTGTGATAGGATTGGATGAAGTTGAAAGTCATATATTTGTGAACGGTATGGATTTGGGGTATACTTTATGGGTACTGCATGGTGAGCCGTATGCAGAATCAGTGGATGACTTATTCAGTCAGCGGGAAAATTTGCGGCACGTGGATGATGATTATGAGTGAGATGAGATGGAGGAGATGTTGAGTGACATTGGAGCTGGGATGTTTATGGATGAGGTTGACGACAATGGCTCAAGTGGGCGACGGAATGATTCAGATGATTTTTCAGAAATGTGGAAAGATGCAAAGCGCGAGCTTTATCCAAGCTATACAAAACATTCTAAAATGTCGTTTATTGTGCGGTTGTTTCACATAAAGTCATTGTGTGGAATGTCAACCAAAGCAATTAACATGGTATTAGACTTATTTAACGAAGTGCTTCCCGAAGGATCTGCATTGCCAAAGAACTTTTATGAAACAGAACAGTTGAGCGAAACAGTTGAGAAAGGGATTAGGGTTTGAGTATAAGTCCATACATGCGTGCAAGAATGATTGTGTTTTATTTTGGAATGAGAACGAAGAAAAACAAGCATGTCCTGTATGCGGAGAGTCGAGGTAGAAGGATAAGAAAAGCGTGCCGATTAAAGTATTGCGATATTTCTCATTGAAACCCCAGTTGCAAAAATTATACATGTGTAAGAAAATAGCTCACGATATGAAGTGGCACAAAGAGAAAAGAGTTCAAAATGATGGATTTATGAGGCACCCTGCTGACTCACTTGCGTGGCAATCTTTCGATAATCAGTTTCCAGAGTTTGGGATAGAAGCAAGGAACGTGCGCCTCAGACTCACAATTGATGGATTCAACCCTTTTGGAAATATGAGTACAAGTTATAGTACTTGGCCTATAGTGTTGATTCCGTACAATCTTCCACCATGGAGGTGCATGAAGGCGCCCAACTTTTTGTTAACTTTGCTTATCCCCGGCCCGAGATCACTTGGGAATGACATTGACGTATATTTGCAGCCGTTGATTGAAGAGTTGAAAGAGTTATAGGAAGCAGGCGTCAAAACTTATGATGCATCCACATCAACAAGTTTTCAGATGCATGCTGCAGTAATGTGGACGATAAATGACTTTCCGGCATATGAGAATCTTTCCGGCTGGAGTACTAAAGGAAAGTTAGCGTGTCCGACGTGTAATAAAGAAACTACTAGTGAGTGGTTAAAATATTATCAAAAGTTGTGTTTCATGGGTCATCGACGCTATTTACCAACAAATCATGCATGGAGAACAGAATCCGCTAAGTTTGATGGACGAGTAGAAGATAGAATTGCGCCAAATGAGTTGTCTGGGGAAGAGATCCTGGAACAATTGGTACATGTGGCAACGAACAATTTTGGTGAAGGTCGGGGAAAGAACAAGAGAAAACGAGGCATAGCAGAATTGAATTAGACAAAGCGTAGTATTTTTTTTGAGTTGCCGTATTGGTCGTCCTGCATGTTGCGACATAGTTTGGATGTAATGCATATTGAGAAGAATATTTGTGATAATATACTGGGTACATTGATGAGCATCAATAAAAAGACGAAAGATACGATTAAGACAAGGAAAGATCTTAAGAGAATGAGAATTAAACATAATTTGCATTTACAAGTGGAAGGTGAGAGGGTGGTTATGCCGCATGCATGTTTTACAATGACAAGGGAGGAGAGGATGAACTTCTACAAATGGTTGCAAGGTGTGAAGTTGCCAGATGGTTATGCTTCAAATATCAGTAGATGCGTAAGCCATGATGACTGGAAAATTGGCAGATTGAAAAGTCATGACTGTCATGTATTTTTGCAGAAGTTATTACCGGTGGGAATTCGTGGGAAGCTAACATCTGCTGTACGTGTTGCCATAACTGAACTGTGTATGTTTTTTAAGGATTTGTGTGCACGGGTAGTGAATCGAGATATGCTGCAGAAACTGGAAGAAGACATTGCTACTATACTATGTAAATTTGAGCAAATCTTTCCACCGTCATTTTTTGATGTCATGGTCCATTTAGCAATACATTTACCCCGAGAGATCATGTTGGGTGGACCGGTACAGTTCCGTTGGATGTATCCAGTTGAAAGATATTTAGATCGACTGAAGCGCACTGTTGGGAATAAAGCCAGAGCTGAGGGTTCAATAGCAGAGGCCTATATACACGATGAATGGTTAACATTTTGCTCTTTATATCTTCGCGGTGTTGAGACACGATTTATTCGTCAAGAACGAAATGCTGATCTTGCTGCTCCGCCTCCTAGTGAGCTATCAGTGTTTTCTCAGAATGTACGACCTTTGGGTGCACAAACGGGTTACGATTTACTTGATACAGAGTTGGGTAAAGTTCGGTGGTACATGCTAAATAATTGTCAGGAGATTGATCACTATCTCAGGTATGTCGTTGTACACTGTTTAAATAATTCTAAAGATAATGAGGTTAACTTTAACTATTGTTATGTAAAATAATATGATAAATTATACTATACAGTGAGCACATGGACAAACTTAAGATGGAAGGCGTCGAGGATATAGTGGCAAGACACGAGTCAGAATTTTCTGGATGGCTTGAACAACATGTATGAACTAAACTCTATAATATATGTTACATGATGAAAGTTTTAACTCTAGCTAACATTTAATAAATGACATTATTTAAATTGTTAGATATTGGAACAACGTGCTCGTGATCCTAGATCAGTCTCTTTTGAATTGTATGCATTGGCCCGTGGTCCATCAAATAGAACACTTCGATACACTGCATGCACAGTTTGAGGTTATAGATTCCATACTCTGGACCGTGAACGTAATAGAAAAACTCAAAACTGTGGTGTCTTGGTCGAGGGGAGTCATGGAACAGATGATATTGATTATTATGTTGTCATTCGTGATATTATCGGATTGAAATATCTGGGTGGGTTTATAACATATGTCTTTAAATGTGATTAGTGGGATCTAGGCGGTGGTCGGGATTCGATTTATAGGGATAATCATTTTATGAGTATCAATACTGCATCTAAATGGTACGAAGATGATCCATTCGTACTGGCTTGTCAAGCTACTCAAATCTATTACTTGATTGATCCAATGAAAAGTGCTGATGAAGATAGTGGAGAGATAACTTGGCGAGTTGTACAAAAATTTGTCCCTCGAAATATATATGAAGTAGAAACGAGTGCAGATTACGATAATAGTGGAGATGAAGATGACACTCCAAATGTAGAGGCCTACCAGGAAGATGGAGGAGGGGGTATTAACTTATTTGTTGACCTCGGTGCACTCGAGTTGCTCCCCTTATGTAGAGATGATGTCCCACTCATCCATCTCGATCCGTCTTCATTAAATTATCATTCAATTGAAGAAAGTGAGAAAAGTACAGAAGAAGAGTCAGAAGAAGAAGATGAACAAGAATCTGGGGGGAAAGTGGATAAGGATGACGAAGAAGAGCTTGATGATGATGACGAAGATGTTATACAGAGAGATTCTAAAACAAACATGGAAAATACATCCGAAGATGAAGACTAAAAGTACTAAAAAGTTTATTCATATACAGCCATTATAGAATTTTATAATAAATATAAATTTATTCTAATAATATTTTTTTGTTATATATAATCATTTCCAAGTATGCCACCAAAAAGACAAAGGAGAAATGTGCCTCCTCCACAGAGTCCAAGTCCTGAACCCATTGAGGACTCCCCACTTGAGGAGTCCGTTCCCGAAGATGAAGTTAACATTACAGAAAATAATGCACAGTCGACACCTACCGGTAAGGAATGTTTACGTTAATATTATATATAATCAAGAGGTTTGTTTCAATAAATAATATATATAACCTTCAAAATTATACTATCATCTATTAGTTAATGCATCTGCTCGTCGCGGTCGTGGCTATACACGCGGCATCTCACTTGAGAAAAATCGAAGGCATGGTAAACTGAAAATCACAATTCTTGATAATTCCACTGGAGGAGTGAATGATAGTACAGCAGCGCTTTCCTCTTATATTGGCACAGTAATTCGAGTTTACGCTCCATTTTATGTGCGCTCCTGGAGAGATGTGCCGAATGAGATTAAGGAACACATTCGGAGTCGTGTGCTGGTGAGTTTACTTATTATATCATTTTTTTCACCTACATTAGTTTATCATATTTTTAACGTAATTAATTTATAATTAGGATGAATTTGACCTCAACTTTGGTCGTAGCGAGGATTTGAGAACTATGAATGAGTTAATGGCTACACTATTCCGACGTCACAAGGGACGATGTCACGACCATTTCAAGAAATTTGAAACGTTTGAAGAGGCTGCACAGTGCCCTTTCCAGCAGATGAAATTAGACGACTGGATAAAGTGTTGTGATCTTTTTGCCTCTCCAAAATATCAGGTATTCTAGATTTATTTTCTATAATTATTTACATTTATATTTGTCGTTTATATTATATGTATGTACATATATTACAATTAACGGTGGGAATTATTTTTGTAGCACTTAAGTTCTACAAATGCAAATAATAGATCTGCTCTGACTATTCACCATCGTGCTGGTTCAAGATCATTCTATCGTCTTGCTAAAAAAATGGTAATTAATAAACGCAATAATTCATATTTTTTCTTATTATTCTTTTATATAAGTACTAACACTGTCTTTTTCAAATTGCTAATGTCGTTTTCTTAGAAACGTGATGATCCTGAAAACTTTTCCCTCGTTCATGTCTATGCTGCTGATCACACTAATGAGTATAGTGAGTGGATGGATCCTGCAGCTGCAATTAATTATGTAAGCGGTGTTCCTTTTGTTAAATAAATTATGTAACATGTGATTAAATTATTTTTTATTTGTATTTCTTTTAATATGTTACTTATTGTGTGTTTTGATCTTTCAAACTGCAGGGAAAAATGATGGAGATGCAATCAGCTTCTGGGGAATCCTCTCCTAGTGACTTGAACATTTTTACACAGGTGCTTGGGCCCAATTCTAGTATGGCAAGAGGTTTGGGATGATCTTTCAAGCATTTCGGTTTATCTTCCTCAACCTCATCGACATCACAAATTAATAATCTTACCAAATATTTAGAATATGCATGACGCGAGAATGAGTATATGAGGTCTAGACAGCAAGAGTTGGAGTCCCTCTTAGAGCGACAGTCTCATTTAGAGACGCGTTTGCAGGACCAACAAAGAGACCAGGAGGAAAAAATCTGTAGTGAGGTCCAAGAGCAAGTGCAGCGGGAGATGATGCTGCAAATGGAGCGTGTTATGTCATTGCAACAGAATCGTGCTGGGTGAGAAAAGAAAAAGAAATGAATTTTATTTGTGTATTACGTTTTTAACATCTAATTTGAAAACAGTTTCAAACAATGATGGTTGTGAAATATGTACTGTAATATGAAACAATTGGTTTGTTTATTAAGTCGATGAGTTTAACATTTCTGATATGTACGTTCGAATGTAAATAAAATCCATTTCAACAGTATTACACGTTCGAAAATACGTTCGAACGTAACCATACAAAATAGTAACAAAACGTTCGAACGCTTAAACCCAAGTTAAAAAAACGTTCGAATGTCAAAAAAGTTTAACGTTCCAAACATTCGAACGTACACTTTACGTTCGAACTCTACTATCTTAACATTCGAATTAACGTCCGAACATTATGATACAAACGTTCGGACATTATTTCATTTTCATTGGATTCGAGATTCGAACGTAACGTTCGCACGTATAAACGTTCGAACGTTTACATTATACGTCCGAACTATAATCAACAAATGTTACCTTTTCTCGTTCGGATGTCAGCTCGTCTTTTTTATGTTTGAACGTAATATTTTATGTTCGAACGTAATTTTCTGTGACAG
This sequence comes from Carya illinoinensis, assembly GCF_018687715.1. NCBI lineage: Eukaryota > Viridiplantae > Streptophyta > Magnoliopsida > Fagales > Juglandaceae > Carya > Carya illinoinensis. The sequence continues at coordinate 34,987,963 of NC_056760.1, forward strand.
ATTCTAACCGTCACAGAAAATGATACGTTCGAACATTATTTCAAACGGCACATCCTCAACCGTCACTAAAAATATTTTTAGTGACACTTGTACAGTAAACTGTCACTAAATGTAATTCGTGACGCACATTACGTGACAGTGATGGTGACGGTCAGAAACTGTCACCAAATGTATTTCGTGACCTTTTTTCCATTTCTTGTAACAGTTTCATCTGTCACTAAAACCTATTTTTGTTGTAGTACTTGTCGACACCATAGTCATGATATACATAATATAAAAGTCTTACTTTAATTTCGACTTGATAGCAGATTACAGAAACAATATTCTTGAAGATCTATTTCTACAGTTTCTACAAAGAAGTCGATCCATGTTGTACCTTATAAACTCTGATAGCTCATATTCTGATCAGTTAGGAATTTATTTGTCAATTCATCATCACAGATAAGCTTTGCACGCAAAGTTTATTTTGAGATATTTGATTTTAGTTGTTACCATATAGTTCGGTAGTGAAAGAGTTATTATATGTTCTGGGATAAAAATGGATTCTCCAGCAGAAGAACTATAAGACAAATTAAAGAGAAATCATATCATACACTCATTTTAAAAAAATGAATAAATATGAGACCTATATAAAAAGAATTAATATTTTAACAATAAACCTAATTTTTTTTCAAAAGAGTTTTGATATAAACAATTATTTTTACGTATTTTTTACACATTTCACTTATTTGATTGACTAAAATAATTATTTTATATTAAAAAATGAAATAATTAATCACATTAATTGAGTATATAAAAATATTTACACATAAAATTTGTATTTTAAAATAAATATGTAATATTTGTATAATTTATAATTATATTTAGTATTATTAAAAATGGCGTCGAATGTACGAGGAGCTTTGATGAAAAAGAAATGGTTGATAGAGTCTAATAAAGATGTGCAAGTTTAATATATATATATATATATATATATATATATATTTTAAAAAAAACTGAGATTTATTATTGAAAATATCTGACGTGAAAAGGTTTTCATTTAGGCTTTAGACTTTACTTCTACTAATATAAATACACCACAAACTATGAGGTGGATTATATTGATGATAAGACAGATGTTTAAATCAATAGTATAGCACGTTAATAGAAAAAACTTATAAATAATTTTCTTTTGTTTTACACTTTCGTACTTACAAAAGTGTAAAAAAAATATTAATTTCTCAGACCTTGCAAGCTTTTCTCCTCCCACTTTTCACGATGAATGGCACAGAGGCCGCTAGGCTAGGCGAAGCGAATCTGTACGGTTATAAGAAGTCATCTTATATATAGACCGTAGTCTGGACTCTGCAACCCAAGTCATAGAATGGTTACAATATATCAACAATTCAAACTTCAAAGCTAAATATAACTTTAGGGTACTCCGACCCAGTTCTCAAAAAAGCCGGTCGTGCCAAGTACCAATAAAAAGGTGAAACTCATTACAATAAAGTTTCAGTTCTTTTTAAGCTCTTAAAATACTCTCTTTCATGGGCACTCTTCCATTAATCCATCTTCCCGCCTGTATAATACCAAAGCTGACTAACAGAAGGCTATTGGGACTCAAGATTCTTTTATATATATTACTGTGCTTAATTACGGAAGGGACAGCTAGCAGGCTAGGTTCACCTAGAATGCAAGGTCTTTATCCAAAGAATAAGGTATCCCTTGACACTCATGTCGAACAAACCCTAGCTAGCTATATGTATATATCTGTTTTCCTGGAATTTCTTTTCATGGTAGATCGAAAACTAGTTATGGAAACATACATATTTGAAACATAAACGGCGTTCTTGCAGTTTCTAAGGATCGCATTGGAAACCTAAACATTCTGTCTAGTTTCGATCTTGTTACCTTATCTTCTGTTTCTAGTTAATTTTTCTCTCTATTTTTTTTCTGAATGTGTTTCTACTTTTTCAAGCAAATAACAAAACAGATGATTGAGAAACTTTTATAGCGGCTGCAACCGAAGTCAAGAAGTCAAACCAACTTTTAAGGGGTATCCTAAGAAACTTTTCAAAGAAAAAAAAGTTATTGATTCGGACAATAGATATAATTTTATAATTTTTTAAATTATTATTTGAATCAAACAGTTCACAGTTACTGTTTTTGGATGATATTTTTCTCCAATTTACTATATATTATATTTTTTATATAGTTTAGAGCATGAATGATACTCTTAATAAATATAATGTCTTGTTATTAAAAACATGATTATATAACATAATTTTAATGTTATAGATATAAAATTTTTATGATTTGTATATTAGGGCTGTACACCAAACTAAAAAACCCGCCTTCATAGATGGAAACTAGTCGTCGGATGTCAAAACTGGCCGAAACTAATGAATAACCGGTCTACGGCTAGTTAAATATATAGGAACCAACGTTGGTTGATTTGGTACATAGTTCGACCCTGGAAAAAACCGCTGAACTGGCCGACATCAACTATAACTTTTTTCCCCCTCCTATAGAGAAATGACACCATTTCACTTTAATGAGTAAAACGACATTGTTTAAGACCCTAGACTGAGAAAAAAAATTAATCGAACTGCACCGTTTGGTGTCGTCCCAAAATGGGATTAAAACAAGTTACGAACTCCTTCATTTCTTCTTCCCCATCTTCTTTTTCCTCAATCATTAGGGTTTCTTCTCCTCTGCCAGACCTTCTTTGCACACATATGGTAGAGTTGCAGACGACTTTCCTCCGTAGCAGACGATGCCGACGGCAAACCTAAAACAGTGTCAACGCAAGTTGAGACCGATGGAATCAGTTTTCTCTCCCCAGTCAACCGGTTTTGGTTGGTTCTAAGCATCATTCTCCAATGTCGGTGGGATTTCAGTTTGGCATTGAAATCGATGCCAACACATCGATTTTCAACCCTAATGCATATAGAGTGAGAATTGTCTTCTCATGTGACTTATCTCATTCTGTTGTCCAAGATTTGATAACAATCAACTATCACAAGATACCGCACTAATTGAAAATGAAGAATGCTACAACCACAAAGAAATTATACTAAAGTAATTCTACAAATTAAATTAACATAGTTTCATGTAATTCGTTAGATTTATTTTACAATAAAAATAATTTTATATTCTGACGAATAATATTAAGTCACATCAATTTTTAAGATTATAACTTTTGTGTAATTTTTTTGTAATTCAAATATTTCTCATAAGAAATTATATCCCTTTATTCCTCCATGGCAACAATCATGCATAGAAGGTATGAGGATGTGGAGTCAACTTAGCATAGCTAGTATTCTTATGACCAACCATCCTATTTTGTATATAGTCATCCATATTTTTAAAGTGAAGTGTTAAGTTTACAAAACGAATTCTTGTTATGAAACTTATATGACTAAATATCATTCGTTATATCCATTTTAACTTGCGATAATAAATCACTGTACGTCAATTTGTGAGTTTTGTTTTTATGAAATTTACAGGAAAACCAAACAAGAAAGGGTACTGCAATTCAAGTATATTTGATAGAGAAGTGATGCCCATACAATCTATTCACTATTTATTTATTTATTTATCACTCTTAATAATATAATATTTGTTTAATATTTAAATCCATCAAATCAAAACAAAAGTCAAATTAAAATTAAAAAAATATATTATTTTAATCTAAAATTATAAATAAATTATCAAATAGTTGGTAGTCTATCATTTTTCTATTTGAGATATCCAAAAACATCTTCTTACCTTAACTTCCAATGTCCATAATCAACCGCAAAAGCTTTGCCATTCTACACACAGCACCTAGATTCTGCCAGCTGGTACTGCACTAAGCTTGGTCAAATCCAAAAGGCTTACGAAACGTATGAAGCCTAAGTTGCCTAACCTCTTGGGCTCTATATACTAGAGTAATTAATACGATAAGCCAGAGACAACGGTGCCACTAATCCTTGAACAAATTGCAGATCACTAGCTTTTGTAAGTAAATAGTAAATAGAGAAAGTTCATCTAAAGTCTAAACCCACCAAAGTTGACGAGGCTGCGGCAGGATTACTTTGACGGACGGTCAACTAGATAAAGTAGTTTTCTTTTTTCCGTGCAGTCTTCTCTTTTTCTCTCTCTTTTTCAAGAAAAAAAAATGAGGGAAGAGAGAAAGTTACATACAGTGTAGAAAAACAACCACGAACAATAGCAAAAACGAAGAAAACCCAAGACTCAGAGTTCTCTCTCCGTTCAGTCATTTCAGACATGCACTGCATAGGGCCCCTATCTCCAATTCTGACCATTCAAAAGCAACTTTTTCTCACATGCACACACACATTCGCTGAGGACTGCGTCTTCTGTCTCTCTGAGTTTGAATTTAGTGCTTTCCACCCGAGTCTAAGTCCGTCCCCACCTATTTTTATTTCCAGCGTCAGGTTTTTCGATACAACAACATGTCCTCCTCCTTGACTGATAAGTGAATTCAGCGGTTGCCAGTGAATTGGCCCAGACCCATAGCTGAGCCCAATGAAGCAAACTTTGCTAGCTCCTGTGCTAAGAAGGGCCGTTGAGATTCCCTCCCTGCTCTCATGCCGAGAAAGTCTCTAGTTAGACTGTTTTGATCAATACCTTTTGAGCCTCGATGATTCTTTAATGGAATTGCCCCATTTTGTATTCCACTACTGGTACTTTGCATCATGAGATGTTCAAAACTGTTTGATGGACTTGTTAACGATATCGAATTTGAACTACTGCCCAGTATTCCATCAGCCATTGGCACAGTGCCAGTTTCTGTAAAATTCTCCGGCTGCTTTGCATTTTGAACGACCTGGTGCAGCTCATTTCTGTTTTGGTTGAGAGTATTGAAGCTCGTTGTGCTGGAAGAAGAGGAGGTCATAACGCCAAAGCTGCTGCAAAAGAGTGATGGGTTGCTTCTTGTAGAACCCATCTGCGCTGCCTTCTGCAAAAGTGCAGTGGCGGACAAGGGGCAAGCAGGCTTTGATTGTTTGTTTAGGCTATCTGAGTAAAGTGGGGATAGGGTTTCCATCAAATTTCCTTTGTTCCCTCCCTCCTCTTTAATTTCTTGAGGTGGTGCTGTTAAAGAGAGAGCGGCGTTTGATGAACTCGGAACACTCTTGTCAAACGTCCCTTGAAACTGACTGAAGTTTCCGAAATTTGCCATCGAAGATGAGACAAAGAGATTGGCTGCGGCCGATGCCACTTGCACTATTTCAGGAAAACCAGTAGAATTACTTGAGGATGCATATAGATGAGGATTAGCCACCATTTCATTAGGATTAAACTGAGAATTTGCCTGGTTAAGCCAAAGTGATAATCTGGGCTTCTGATGATCCATGCCAAGAGAGCTGCCAATGGCCATGCTGTTGAAATCTGGTCGAAACCCCGGGACAAAGTGGGCCAGTCCAGGACCATCTTGAACTCCACGGACCGACAATCCATGAGGCAAACCTCGTTGAGGATCTATCACAGTCTCATTCAGTGAATCATTTCTGAAATTCAGATTGGTAGCAGAAAGTGAAGTAAGCCTTGCACTCTCATCAGCTAAGGCATCACAAAATGCTCTGTGGGTGATGAAGCTATCCTTCCTGTTCAAATCAAAGCAAACCCCACTATTCATCATTACCTGATTATCATAGGGTCGTATTAAATTCGATCGGTTATTTTCTTTTTCTAGTCAGTTCACATTTAATTTGTTCCCAAAGTCATGAAACACTCTACGTGAGCATTTATTTCTACTATAACATATCCATTATCCAAGACTCAGAAAGAAACAAAGAAAAACGAGAGAATGGTGAAGAATACCTGGAAAAAAGGGTACCACAGTCGCACTTGTACTCCCTAGTTCCACAGGTCTTCGAATGAGCTTTCCAGTCTGATTGAACTGCGTACTTCTTTGAACACTTCTCACACTTCCATTTTTTTTCGCCATGTTTCCTGCTGTAATGTTTCTTTATGCCGGTGAGGTCCCCGAGAGCTCTGGACGGATCGTGGTGGACGCAGGCCTTTACCGGACAAATATAAACTTTCTTCCGGACCTCTTTGTTGGTCCTTTGCCGGAGCTTCCATGGAAGGTTGTGACCCCTTCGGTGAAGTTGTAGATTCTGATCCCTCTGGAAGCCTTTATTGCATATTTCGCAGATGAATCTGTTCGTTGCCATAAGAGTCTTCGGTGAAAGAGCAATAACCTCGGCATCTGGATCTGTTAAGAAGAAAAGAAAAACTATAAATGAACTCTAATTAATCAATAATAATAATAATAACGGAAGAAAGTGAATAAAAGAGAGAGAAAACATTATAAGCATGCCTTACCAGGTGTTCCTGGTAGATTTCTCTTCTTCTTGACAGCTGGATTAGGATCCGGTTTAGGGTTAGGGTTTGTGGTTTGTTCTTGAGCAAACGCTCCGATTGCAGAGGGTAATGAAAAAGAGTCACCAGACATCATTTGGGTTGGAATTCTACGGCTTATTTGGAAATTAGTTAAGCAAAACAACAAGCTTTCAAAAGCTGAACTGCTTAAGACCTCGCTTGCAGTACTGGACAAGAAAACAAGGGTTTCCCGAACACACAAACAAATTTATGGCAATTCTCAAATCTTTGACGCTCGGATTCTGCCAAAAACAAGAAGAAAAACCCAACTTAAGCTTGAATCTAACAACCCTCCACAAAGAAAGAGAAAAAAATGCCACAGCCCCGGACTCTTCTAAAAGAGATCTGGACTACTTGCTTTATTTGTTTGATCTCGAATAGAAAACACCAAATACCATGATGGCTAAGGGGAATATCTCATCTTATATTCTATCTCGGTTCACTATCTTCGCAGTCGTAGTCTCTCTTATGCATAGTCTCTCTTTTATCTGCTCGTATCCACAAAGTCGGTCAGCCACAGGTTCAGATGGGCCACCACACAAACTCTCTCTCTCTCTCTCGCTGTGTTGTAGAAGTGTGTGCAAGACAGTGAGGTGGCTCCTTTCTGCTAGAATGTGTAGGATTGTGTCTTTTTGTAGCATTTTTTAACTCATACTCCAATAATTATGTTTATAAAAACAGTCCATCAAATATCTGCAACCACTGATAACGTTATTTTATAGAAAAGGAAAACAGAGACCGAGGGTTTGTGCACGTACTAAACGATGGGATAGTTTTACTAACGGGCTGGACGAGAAAATATTGGAGAAAAATGGTCATAGGAAAGGCAATTGCCTTTACAACCCTCGATCGGGCACGAAATGATTAACCCATAATTAAAGCTCTGCCCTCCTATTTAGCATGTTGTTGATCAGCTAGCTAGAGCCTAGAGGTCCAGGGAGAGAGAGAGAGAGAGAGAGAGCAGCAGCAGCAGCAGCAGACACAGTGAGAGGAAGCTGAGTTGTGTTTCACGAGACAGTAGTATAGATAGGACCGTCCGTGATACCTCTGTCGACTCAGGTGGGACCCCAAATAAGACTGTTTATGCATGCAGCACCACCCACCATTGATCATCATCCCAGAAAAGTATGAGTACGTTTGTGGCAGTGATACATCTCCATTGCAATGATGGTTATACGATTTTGTATATACACGTATTTGTTGGCACACCATCGATCGGATGGCTCATGGCTAGGAGTACTCACGCTAGCTACTCGAGATCTGTAAACTTGTTTCGTGTTTGGACCACACGGCCGAATGAAAATGTTACGCTTTCATATATTTTCTACAGGCAACACAGTCTATATGCACAGATCTATTTCTAAATTATAGTATGGTCTCAAAATAGAAAATGTTACGTATAGATATAAAATATATAAATTTTATATAATTATTTTTAAAAAAAGTAAAATTTATTATTAAAAAATTATTATAATAATTTTCATGTGAATTTATATTTATTTATTTTTTTTATAAGAATTATGTCATTTTAATATATTTAACGATTATAAATATCATTTTTCAATCTGAAAATTATACATAGGTACCAGACTCTTTGCATTTTATAAAAATCTTTTGGACAAAAAATGCCAAAAAGCTTATAATAAAAAAATCTATTCATCATTTTTTTCTCATCATCTTCTGATATGATATTAAATAATATATCTATAAATAAAATATAATAAATAATTTACAATTATCTAATATTACATTCTAAAATGATGAGAATTAAAATGATGGATAACATTTCTTTAAAATAAATCTAATCATGAACAGAAAACAGGTTACTTTTTAATTTTTGTAATAATTAATTGTCTACAATATGCATGCATGATACTGCATGCTATAATAGTGTGTGTGTATATATATATATATATAGTAGCATCCCACGTGATTATGCAGTACTTATAAAAAAGCATAAAATAAAATTTGATTTTCTAGTTGTAGGTCGGGTTCCCCAATAGTTTTTTGTTCTAAATTCAAGGAACATGTGCACTTATATGTCAGTACGCGTAGTACTTGATACATATTTAACAAATTAAGCAAACCTTTGGACCAAATAAATAAGCATGAATGCTTTCCATCATATATTTTGGTTAATGGAGTTAGTACAAATATATATCCCATGTGATGATCATCAGTCGATCTATTTTAATTCATCAGCAAACATTGGCAACAAGATCGAAGCCTTGTCTTCATTTCCTTTATATACATATATATATATATATATAGGGGTAGGAGATTTTGAACTCAAGTTTTCCATCTGAAAAATCAGATAATATGCCATCAGGCCATTAAGCTATTGACTAATTTTCAATTGATTGATCAAAGGAAAAGAAGGAAAATGTTTTTGTGAAATATATCCACAACACAAATTGCCATCATGAAATTAATACACTTACATTAGGTTGCATCATATCCCTAATCACTATTTTACCTTCAATATTATTGTTATTCTGGGATACAGGTCAGCCTAAAAGTTTAGGGCTTGTTTGGAGTTGCGTTAGAAATTTTAACAAGGACTTAAATAGCCTAAAACCTCTTTAATAGAAAATATAAATTATTTAGATATTACATATTAAAAAATTTTTTAATATCAAATAAGATAAAAAAAGTACATTTGAAGAAAATTATAATTTTGATATTTTTTCTCAAAACATGCTCTTTCGGATAATATGGAATGTGATTTAAATTTTAAAAAGACTATCAGTGAGCGAAAATACCGATACTATTTTTAAACTTCTAAAGATATGGTCATAATATTTAAAAAATCAAATAATCGTCATTTTTATTTCAGAAAATATTTTTTTAATTTGTTTTTAAATAAATATAACATGTTTGAAATATAGTTACTAAATAGTAAATAAATTTTTAATATAAGTTATTATTTAAGTTATAAGTTATAAAGTCTAAAATTATAAATTATATTTTCTATGTACATAATTCTAAACATGCGATCATCGTGATGTCATGTTTTCGAGTTGTTTCGACTTGGGAAAAAGTCACGCACGTACAAATAACATTGGTGCATGAATTTGGTGAGATTGCAAGTGATCACGTTGTTCACATGCATGCATCATGCTCAAGCTGCACTTCTATCATTGTATTTCTTTCATGAGTACTACCGGTCGAAGGGGTGGGAAATTGCATTAATGCACAACAGAGATTTCTAGCCATGCAATATTTGTACTAGTTAAAGATCAGTTCTCAAATACGCCAAAAATAAAAATCCAATCTTTAGTTAGTAATTGATAAGCGAAAAAAAAAAACAGTAATTGAAATAATAACTTAGAACTGGCTATCAATATGTGGACTTGTAAAAAGATTTATCAATTACAGATATTTACAGCAATTTACAGATATTTACATTATTGGAGCGGTAGCCAATACCTTAAGAGCATTGGTATTGGCTTTGTCAAAATTCTAACCAAATGTAAAATATGTAAATTTATCCAAAATACAACCGCATTGAATTAGCCAAAGATATCTATGGGAGATTTTAAGCTACATTAAATGTTGGTATTCTTTCAAATTTGAATGGTTACTGTTTACTCATTAACTATTTTTTTTTTTAATTCCAACTTAATACCTAGATGTTCACCATCATGTTGTACTAATATCTTGCTTATATAAATTGGTTTCAGAAATTCATGCTCTCATGATTGTATTTGTCATCCTAACCCATTTCAATAATTTTCTAGCTTGAGAAAATTAAAATATATTAAATCTGAAAATTAACAAGGTATTTAAAATGAAAACATTGGCTATTAAAACACCACTTGCGAAAGGTCTGATAAATTAAGTTGGGTAATTAGGTTAAGGAAAAAATTTAATTGGGAATCAATAATTTAAGTATCAAATTAAATTATTAATGTGTATATGGTTAGTGTACTTGCAAAATATGAAAAAAAATATTATTATTAAAAAAATAATATTATATTATTATTTTGATGAATCCAATGGTTAAAATGTGGGGTTATGGATAGGAATGTTTTGGATTTATGGAAAAAATATACTTTTCATCAAATTTTAAAGATGACTTTGATAGAGTCAATGTGGATGCTCTAATACTACAATGTTCTCTCTATATATATATGCTGATCTTTTATTAGCTCTATGCCTGGCCTGCATTCTTTTCCATTTATTAATCCCTGAACAACATGGATATATATGGTGTTTATATATGTAAACATGAGTCTAAAGATCAGTTGGGGGCGAGCCATGAACCAGCGCGCCTAGCTGCATCATCTTGTCCTGCTGCATGCATGCATACCCAAAACTCATAAAAACTTCTGTATAATCATCTTCTTGTCATGATCCTATAGCTAGCTAGCTTATTCAACCTTTCAACCTCGCAATTAATATTAGAATAGAGAGAGATAAAGACAGGACACATGATTTAATAAATCAAGCACATTAATCTTATATGACATTCTGGCATTTCTCATGCATGCTGCAAGCAATTAGAAGGGAGCAACGTGTAATGTCTCATTAATTATTATTTACCATGCACGATCCATGTCTTTTTCCAATTAGCTGACTTTGAGTTTGCAGATCATGATCTGATAGATAGCTAGCTAGCTTTTGCTCTCATGATCAACACAATAATTGATGAAACTATATATAAGGAAATAGAATATTATAATTGCGTATATTTAGGTAATTCAACTGTTTTGGCTCCATGCACTCGGAGCTTCCCACCAAGTAATTGATGCTAGCTTCCTCATCCCAATTCAGTATCCAATGCTAGCTCTCTTTCACACAAACATGTGCACCCAAGCTTACAATAAATACATGCACGAAACCCCAAGTGTTGGTTCCATAGATCAAAACCCTAATTCCCAGCTGGTGCAGAAAGAGAATGATAATCTAATTTATTATGTTATATATATGTATGTCCGACCAGATAAGGACATCCTTTGTATCGATCCATTCATGGAGTTAAATATTCCCGTCTGCCTCCTCGATAGACATAGAGATCATAACCCTAGAAGGCACATCGATCCTCTTTGTTTATTATGTCAACTGCTTAATTGGTCTTGCACGGAATTATTTAACAAAAGAGTATTGAATTGCATGATTCGTTTGATGATTAAAAAAATGAGGAATCATATTTGCAATCGTGAAATGAGCAAACGTAATGTAATTTCTTTGAAAAAAGTAAGTAAATACGGGACCATGTGAAAAAAAAATTAATAATGAACCCCACTCTTTTTTAAAATGATTGTGTGGTGTTTTTACATTCCACTACTCACTACAAGAATTTGGGCTTTTAGTTGATAATGTCAATCAGGTACATTCAGAGTAATGGGATGAAATATAGTAACCCAGTATTCATATTGGGTCTTATAGTCATGAATTCGAGACCTAGTAAGAATACTGGGTTAACAACAATTTGATTTACAGGTTTTTCTAGCGATTTCTCAATCGTCGTTAATACGTTAAAAAACAGTTCATATGAAAAGTAATGGCACCGATTAAAATAATACCAGCATTCCAAATAACCTACCGACGACTTTTATATCGCCGGAATATAATTTCACAACAGTATTATATATCCCAGCGATGACAAACTCGCTATTATATAATATACTGGCGATTTCTACATAGCCGAAAAATTAATTTTCCTTTTTAAATAAATTTCCCGACGATAAAAAAATCTCTATCATATTATGTAACAGCGATTATTGATCGCCGGAATATTAATTTAAAAAGGAAAATTAATTTCCCGGCAATGTATAAATCGCCAGTATATTATATAACAGCGAATTTGTCATCGTCAGGAACTTTATTTAAAAAGGGCAATTAATTTCCCAGCGATGAAAAAATCGCTGTCATATTATATAACGACGATTTCTACATCGCCGGGATATTCATATCAAAAGCATGAAATTATTTAGCGGCGAGGTATAAATCGCTGTTATATAATATGACAGCAATTTTTTCATCGCCGGAAAATTTATCTCAGAGCCGTGAAATTATTTGGTGGCGATGAAAAAGCCGCTGTTATATAATTTGACAACGATTTATACATCGTCGGTATATCGTAATTTGATTACCCGGCAATTAAGACATCGCTGCAATATTATTTAACAGCGACTTTTATACCGCCGGTAATTAATTTCACGGTTTCAAGATTAATATACTGGCGAGGTTGAAATCGTTGTCATATTATATCACAGCGATGTTTTAACCGCCGGGAAATAAAATACCGTTTTGATATTATATGCCGGCGATGGAAAAATCGCTGCTAAATAGTTCACATAAGGCGGCGATTTTCTTATATCGCCGCACTATCTAGGAAGTGGTTGAATAGTACCGGCGATGCTGCGGCAACTATGAAATCGCTGGGATATTTATATGGCGGGGATTTGTAGGGATTTTCCAGCGATTTTGCATCGCCGGGAAATGTCCCTTATGTTGTAGTGACTATATATAACATTACTCATATATTAAAAAAATTATTTATGGATGTATATTCATCTATAAATTCCAATTGTGCCCATGAAAAATTTTTTTAATCACACAATATGAATGAGATATATATGATTTTGACTTGTGAAATTGAGAATAGAATGTCATGTTAGCAAGATAGACACGATCAACTCATTCAGGAATTTATTTTTGAGGTGGTGAATGAGTAATATACAAATTACACTATAACAAATTTGACCTTTTGGGATGAAGAAAATTTGGAACGAATTTAATTTCATCCCAAAATGTCATTTTTAGAGATAAGATTCTTCGTTCATTCCAGAATGTCCTAACAATCTGATTATCGTTCAAACAAGGAAAGTGACGTTCGAACGGAAGGATTTGGGATGAAAATCTGTCGTCTCAAAATAGATTTACTATTCGAATTGATGGTCGACCGTTCGAACTAACATAAATTTCTATTTGAACGTATAATAGTAGTTTGAATAGACATTTTGGTGCAAGAATTGCATATATTTTGGACACAAAGTATTGAACTTTGTTGCAATCGAATTATTGTCGTTCAAATGTAAATAATATTGTTCAAATCTCAAACACAAACATGTTCAAACTCACAGATTTTGTTCGAACTTAGAGCATTATAGTTTTATTAAATATAAAAACAAATAATGTGTAAACATTTTGACATGATGTCAATTGAGTAAGACCATTAACTAGATAAAAAAAAACTACATTAAAATATATATATATATATATATATATATAATATGTCAGAAAATAGAAGTTAATGTCTAGTGATTAATTTACTACGTGCCCAAAGTTATAACAATCAGCTCTATCTCCTACGAGTGAGCATCCATCATGTTTATATGTTGATCAATGAGATGTAGCATGCTCATCTCAATATTATCAACAAGGCTCATCTGTAACTTAAGAATTGCCGCATGGATCTTTGTGGGCAGAATATCAAAATATCACAATTGGGTGTAGGTATGTCTTTAAGAAGAAACTCAAATCAGATGGGTCTATTGATAAGCATAAGGCTCGATTGGTTGTCAAAGGCTACACTCAACGAAAAAGTTTTGACTAAGGAAACTTTTAGCCCAGTAGCTAAACTCACCACCGTCGGACTTTGTTTAGCCTTGGCATCCATATTTAATTGGCATTTAGACCAGTTAGATGTCCTTAATGCTTTTCTCCATGAGGATCTTGCTTAAGAAATTTATATAGAGCTTCCCCCAGATTTTTAAGTTAAGGGGAAGTCTCAAGTCGAGGGTGGTAAATTTGTTTGCAAGTTACAAAAGTCTCTCTATGGCTTGAAACAAGCCTATAGATGGTGGAATTCCAATTAAGTTTACTTCTTCTCTACTAGCTATTGGGTTTCGGCAATCAAAATCATATTATTCTCTATTTACAAAAACTAATGAGAATGGTTTTGTGGCTCTTCTAATATATGTTGATGACATTATAGTGGGGAGTAACAATTTAGTAGCTATAGAATCTATCAAGTCTTATTTGTACACTCAATTCAAAATAAGAGATCTAGGAGCTCTCAAATACTTTTTGGGGTTGGAAATAGCAAGATCATTACTAGAATTCATGTTTGTGAGAGGAAATACACTTTAGAAATTCTTGAAGATGCTGGATTATTAGGGTGCAAATCTGTTAGCACTCTCATAGAGCCAAACCACAAGCTTTCACATGCTTCCAAGGATCCCTTGTCTGATATCACTAACTATCAAAGGCTCATTGGTAGGCTAATCTATTTGACAATTACAGGACATGACATAACCTATGCAGTAAATGTTCTTAGCCAATTTGTGGACAAGCCAACTCAAGAACACTTACACACAGCTCATAAAGTACTCAAGTATCTGAAAGAGTCAATTGGACAGGGCATTTTTTTCTTCTAGATCATCTTTACATCTCAAAGCCTATAGTGACTCAAATTGAGCAGCATGTCCTGATACAAGGAGGTCTGTCATGGGTTTTTGTGTATTCCTTGGGGATTTTTTGATCAACTGGAAGTTCAAAAAGTAGCTTACAGTGTCTCGGTCCTCTGCTGAGGGAGAATACCGAGCATTAGCACATACTAGTTGTGAGATATTATGATTAATCACATTGCTTAAGGACTTCAACAAAAATCATGAACAACCTGAACTCTTTTACTATGATAGTCAATCAACCATTCATTTCATTGAGAACCATGTTTTTCATGAGAGAACTAAACATGTAGAGTTAGATTGTCATTTTGTTCAAGAAAAGGTCCTGCCTAGAGCTATCACACCAGTTCATGTGGCTTTAAAATATCAGTTGACAGATATATTTACCAAGGCATTGTTAGCGCCTGTCTTGAATTTCTTATTGTCCAAGATGGACATCTTGAACATATATGCCCATCTTGAGGGGGAGTCTCAAGAAATACAAAATTAAAAATAGAAGAGCACTAGACTTCCCTGAAGGCGCATATCATAAGAGTATTGGACTACTGAGCTGGAATGAAGTTAGTTAGAATTTTGATTCTGTTTGTATAGGGCTGTACCATTAGCTGGCATATTCATTTTTTATTCTTTTTGATAGGTTCTAGTACATTCTTTTGGTGTATATATGTCGTGAATGCTGTAAACCATAGAACATACAGAGTACTAAATCTTTTTTAATCTTGATTCTTAATTTCTAACACACCTAATACTACATGATGAGTACTGTCCAACTCATTCGCCTCTACTCTGCCAAATCCATCAATTACCACAATTTCCAACCTTCAACTGCTACAAAAGTTTGCAAATCTAACCGCGACTGTTGCCCAATGTATTTTGATTGCTTTGATTCTTCTTATCTCTAAATCAAAGGAATCTAGCAGAGATCAAGAAGTACTAGAACTACCTTCAGATAAATGACTACGTACGCACAAAGCTATATCAACAAAAGCATGCATCACAACAGTACTACATTGGATGTCGTCGACTACCTTAATATTTGATGCAATTGACCACTAAGTACTAGACATTATTATGGGACTATTTCTACTAGTTTATATATATATATATATATATACACACACATATATATATTTGTATTGTGATGGAAAAGAAAAGAAAACAAAAGCAAGCCTAGTGAGAAATCATTTTTTTCCACAAAGAAATGCTCTCTTGTAAAAGACCATGCATCTAACAATTTCATGAGATTAGCAGAATTGTCACGGTACTTTACCTCTTTTAATATATATTATTAAATGTAGATCCATATAAAATTAATATTGACTGGCCATAAATTGGCTTGGAGCT
Organism: Carya illinoinensis; assembly: GCF_018687715.1. Lineage (NCBI taxonomy): Eukaryota > Viridiplantae > Streptophyta > Magnoliopsida > Fagales > Juglandaceae > Carya > Carya illinoinensis. The sequence goes on from NC_056760.1 coordinate 35,004,096, forward strand.
ATTGGTCGGCACATGCATGTAGATTCATATTCCTACTAAATATTAATTAATCAACTAGATAGTAATATGCATGCATGGTTTGTAAGTGTTTAAAGAGGAAGGAGAAATGTAAAGAGCAATTGCATGAAGGATGAAGAAAGGTTTTTCTATATATTTCTTTGTATATCAGGCACTATATTATGTCCTACATATATGCCTTTGTGTAGCAAACTAACCAAATCTACACAAAAAGTAGCAGCCATCTAATAAATGAAAGATATTTACAAAATGAATGATAGTAATAAAAGTAAGGAAACTCGAATAAATACAAATCATCCCTTTTCTGACTTTAGGCTCAAACGACTTATAGTTTCTTTTGAAGATGAGCGACCTGCAACTTGATAATTTGTAGTGTGTAATAGCCCCCCACAAGATGGAGAATAGAGGTTCACTATTCCCATATTGAAAAAACACAACTGAAGAATAAATGAAGGCAAAGCCTTTGTAAAAATATCAGCAAGCTAACATTGTGAGGCAACATGGGCTATGATGATGCTACCCTCTTGGATCTTGTCCATGATTAACTGACAATCAAACTCAATATACTTTGTTCATTCGTGAAAGACTGGATTGGTAGCAATGTGGAGAGCTGCTTGATTGTCACAATAAAGTAATGCAGCCTGAGGATGAGAAACCCAAATATCAAGAAGCAAATCTCTAAGCCAAGTGAGCTCAAAACATGTAGAGGCCATGGAGCGATACTCAACCTCAGCTAAAGAACGAAGCACCACAGATTATTTCTTGGACTTCCAAGAAATAAGTGAGTCTCCAAGAAGTATGCCATACGCGGTAACAAAATGACGTGTGTCAGGATACGAGGCACAATTAGAATCACAATAGGCCTTGAGTTGAAGTTGAGATAAAGATGAGAGCAAGATACCCTGTCCAAGTGCTACTTTGATGTACTGAAGTATTTTATGAGCTGCAACCAAATGTGAAGTCATGGGATGATCCATAAACTAAGGAGCTGGATAACATAACATATATCAGGCCTAGTGATAGTTAGATATAGCAAATGGCCAATAAGTCTGCTATAAGAGCTCAGGTCTGAAAGTAAAGTACCAGAAGATTTGCTTAGCTTAAAATTCTACTCAAGTGGCAACTTGAGAGGTTTGCTTCCAAGTCTCCCTAAGTCAATGAATATATCCAAAGCATATTTTCTTTGGCACAAGTGAATTCTTTTGGAAGATCTGGCAACTTCCAAACCAAGAAAATAGTGCAAACAACCAAGATCTTTGATCTTAAACTGAGTGTTAAGAAAAGATTTGAGTGATGCAATGGAAGAAGGACAATTACCAGCCACAATAATATCATCTACATAAACTAGTAAGGCAGTGAAGGATGAACCATCTACTTTAGTAAAAAGACTGTAATCATTTTTAGATTGCTCAAATCCAAAAGCAATAAAAGATGAGGAAAATTTAAAATACCATTATCTGGAAGCCTGTTTAAAGTCATAAAGACTCTTGAGAAGCTTGCATACTTGAGTGGGTCCTCCTTTTTTATAACTAGTATGTTTTCGCATATAAATCTTCTCATCCAAATTACCATGGAGAAATGTATTGTTAACATCAAATTGTAGAAGTGACCATCCTTGTATTGCTGCCACAGATAACAAAACTCTAACAGTGACAAGCTTGGCTACTAGAGAGAAAGTCTCTTTATAATCTATACCTTTTTGCTGTGTGAACCCCTTGGCAACAAGCCTTGCTTTCAACCTTTATATAGACCCATCAACATGAAACTTAGTTTTGTAAACATATTTGCAGTCAATTGCCTCTTTTCCAAGAGGCAAATCAATGATAGTCCAAGTCTGATTCTGTAAGGTTGATAGTTCAGTGTTCATGGCTTGACACCAACTAGGGTGTTTAACAGCTTGTTTGTAAGTAGTAGGGTCAGAAACAATAGAAATGGAGTTGGAAAAAGCAGTAAATGAGGGGAAAAAATTATAGTATGTCAGAAAATTGGCTAGAGAGCAAGGATTACTAGTAGAGGAGGATGGAGACCTGGACAACAATTGAGAAGGGGCTAGAAGTGAAGTTTGGTGGCAGTGAAATTCTTACAAGTATTGTGGAGCTCTCCTTGCCCTGTTTGACCTACGAAGAGGAAGAGGAGGTGGAGAACCATGGGTGGAAATGGAAGGGTCAGCATTATGGGGAGAAGGGGATTTTGTGATGTAGTGTCAGGTTGGTGTGATGAATTTAGAACTAAAATGGAAGGTGAAATGGATGGGTGGTGGAGAAAAGGACTAGCAGAGTTAAGGGGGGGAAGGTGTGGTAGGAAAATCAAGGGAATCAAGCAAGGGTTGTGTAAAGACAAGGGTGGGGTTTTGAAAGGGATTTGGTGAGAGATGAGGCAAAGATTGAAATGGAAAGATGGACTCATGGAATAGCACATCCCAAGAGGTAAAAGTGGTTTTGGACTCAAGGTCAATTAATTAATAACCTTTGGTACCAAAGGGGTACCTAAGAAAAATGCACATGTGACCTCAGGGATCAAATTTTCTCCTACCTTAGGAAAATGTGGCAACAAAATAAAAAAGAGATCCAAAACCTTAAGTGAGCATAAGTGGATGGGGACTTAAATAAGAGTTCAAAGAGTGTTTTGTTTTGAAATAAAGGACTAGGGGTTCTATTTATGAGATATATGGTTGTTAAGACACAATCATTCCAATATTTAAGAGAGAGACAAGCTTGGAACTTTAAGGCACGAGCCACATTAAGCAAGTGTTGGTATTTTCTCTCCACAACTCCATTTTATTATGGAGTGGCAACACAGTTAGTTTGATATATGATCCCTTTGGTATGAAAAAATGCTTTCATTTGGAATTCTCCTCCATTATCACTTCTTAAAATTTTGATTTTAAGTGTAAATTATGTTTCAACCATATTGGCAAAAGATTCAATGTTGTTTCTGGTTGCTACTTTAGTATGAAGAAGGTATAGCTATGTGCTTCGAGTGAAGTTATCAACTAATGTCAGAAAATACTTTGAATCATCATAACCAGGGACTGAGCAAGGTCCCCAGAGATCACAGTACACAATTTCAAAAGGTCTAGATGTTTTATGTGTGCTATGAAGAAAATGAAGTCTGTGAAATTTGGCCAATGGACAAATGTAACAAGGCTTTGTATTAGAAGTAGAAATGCTTTGCTTTACAATGGGATCTATAATGAGATTTAAAATAGGAAAGGAAATGTCACCTAGGCGACTGCCATAGGTCAGTAACATTTTCAGTATGTAAAATAAAAGTTGTAGCAAAATTCTTAACATTTGATAAATATGAAAGTGTGGTGACCAAGGTAGAGGGAGAGACAATGTTAAGCAGGAGATATAGGCCATTCTTTACTTCAACCTTCCCAATAGTTATCCAAGATAAAAGGTCCTGAATCAAACAAAAATAAGCGAAAAACACTAGGCAACAAGTGAGATTGGCAGCCAACTTCTTAACTGAAATTAAATTAAAATTGAAAGAGGGAACACACAAGAATTCTGTGAGACAAATGAGGCTGTTAAGTGAATTGTGCAAATGTATGTGACATGGACATTTGTGACATTTGGTAATTTAACAGAGTGAGAGATAGTGACAGCAATAGTAGTGAAGAAGGAGGTGCAACAGACCATATGGTCAGTTGCACCAGTATCAATTATCTAAGGAACATTTTTAGAGAACAAAGAATTGTGTGTGCAAGTTGATAAACAAAGAGAGATGCCAGATCTGGTTAGCAAAGGGCTGAGCAGTGGTGGGAGACTCACTTGGTTGAAGTAAAGCCATGAATTGCTGGTATTGAGACTTAGTAAGACCTACTCGACCATCACTAATGTCCTCAAGGTCAGGAGTAATCGGAGCAGCTTTAGCAACAAGAACATTGGATCCTTGAGACTTATTAAATAGTTTGTATTAAATAGTTTGTATCCAGGGGAGTAGCCATGGAGCTTGTAACATTTATTCATTGTGTGTCTAGACATGTGACAGTGGGAGCAGATGGGTGTCTCAGCATTACCAGCCTTGAAACAGGTTTCAAATGAATGTCTTGTGATTTTGCAGTGAGAGCAATAGGCTCTTTCTTTCTTAGATTTGGGTTGGGGTGAGTTTCTGGTAGGGGATAGAAAGGGTTTTCGAATGAAAAAGGTCGTTGAGTCAAATGAGCTGGAATTAGAGATTAGTTGGTGGTGGCATTCTTACTGTTGAATGAGGGAAGAGACTTTGGTGATGGGAGGGAGACGATCTAGGAGCATGATTTGGTCTCGAACAGGGGAATAGGTGTAGTTTAAACCCATAAAAAGTTGAAACACACAATCACACTGGTAACAGTCTGAGAGGGTTTTCATCAACCCACAAGTGCAAATAGGAATGAGATCGTAAATAAGCAATTCATCCTAAAGGGTTTTAAGGTTGCCATAGTACACACTTACAATATTAGATTCTTGAAGAAGATTGGAGAGGGTCTTTTGAGCTGGCAGATGCGAGGTCCATTATGGTGGGAAAATCGATCGTGGAGATCAAGACAAATGTCACGAGCAACGTCAATGAAGGCAATGCTGGATCTAATGGAGGGGCTTATAGAGATCTAAAGCCATGAAACCACCATATCATTGCAGCGCTCCCAGAGATCAAGAAGAGGGTTGTCTGGGTTAGTGGGTTAGGGGATGGAATCAATGATGAAGCCCAACTTATTTTTGGCACGAATGGCTCTTCACATTGCGTGTGACCAATTGGCATAATTGTCACTGGTTAGCAAATCGGTGACCAAAATAATGGTAGGTTGTTGCCAGCATCCAGGCGGAAGGGATTGCTGGGGTTAGTGAGGTTCGAGTATTTGGCCAGATCCATTCTAGTGGAAAAATCGATCTTGGAGATCGAGCCAAATGTCACAGGCATCGTCAATGAAGACAATGCTGGATTTGATGGAGGGGCTTATAGAGATCCGAAACCATGAAACCACCATATCATTGCAGCACTCCCAAAGGTTAATAAGAGGGTCGTCTGGGTCGGTGGGTTAAGGGATGGAACCAGTGATGAAGCCTAACTTGTTTTTGGCACGAAAGGCCCTTCCCATTGCACATGACCAAGTGGCATAATTGTCGCTGGTGAGCAAATCGATGACCAAAATATTGACAGGTTGTTGCCAGTATCCAGGCAGAATGGGTTGCTAGGGCCAGTGAGGTTTGAGTATTTGGCCATATTTGTGGCATGAGGGATGTTTAAGGTTTTGCCTGAATGGACAGAAGAATTGTTAGGGCTGTTTGAGAAAGAACCATTAGAAACTTCGAAATCCTCCATGAACATTGCTCTTAGGCTCTGATACCATGTAAGTGTTTAAAGAGGAAGAAGAAACACAGAGAGCAATTGCACAAAGGATGAAGAAAGGATTTTCTATATATTTCTTAGTGTATCGAGCACTATACATCATGTCACATATGCCTAAAAAACTAACCGAATCTACACCAAAACTAGCAGCCAACTAATAAGGGAAAGATATTTACAAAATGAATGAGAATAATAAAAATAAGGAAACTCGGATAAATACAAATCATTCCTTTTTTGACTTTAGGCTCAAACGACTTGTAGTTTCTTTTGAAGATTAACGACTTGCAGCTTGATCATATGTAGTGTGTAATATGGTTTCATTCTATCCAGATGAAAAGATCAATGTTCCTGCATATTGTCATATATACTCGTGTTTTAAAATTATTAATCTTCAGTTCTCTGCAATTTGATTAGATTGGGCTAACTCCTTTTTTAGGAATACATACATGAGAATAATTTACTAGCTACATCTAATTAGCTTTTGCAAAATCTTCTATATATTTTTACAAAATCACGTGAAGAAGAAATATGTCATAGATAACTACTGTTACCCAGCTATATATATAATATATATAAGTAATTTAAAAAGAAAACAAAAATAATTTATTTTTAACTAAAATAAAAAATAAAACAAGAGAATAGCCGAGATTAGAGATGGCGATACGTGACATAAGCTGCGAATCCAATACAAAACAAAATTAACTGGTTTGAGTTTGATATAAATGGATTTGGATCGGGTCAAACTGCTTAACTCGAAATTAATCTGCAATAATCCGTTTAGATTTTATTTCAAAATTACAATTTTATTATTATTGAGTAGTAATATCGATATTTTTAAATATGCTTATATTTTTATTATTGAAATTATAATTTTGAACATATGCTCACATTTGTTATTGTAGAATTTGTAATATTAATTTTATTATAGTTTAAAACATGAAAGATTTTGATATTTTTTGTTAGTAAGTAGTCTTATTATTATTTTTAAAAAAATATTGTGACTAATAATAAATATATATTTTAACTTTTATGTAAAATTATGTTAATCATATCAAAGAAATTATATATGTTAATTTAACACGTTTACATAAAATTAATTGAAATGAATCGTGTCTTACTGATTTATTTCTAATTAATTATTAAATAAATTAAAATAAATAATATGATATGGCCTATTATTTAAATGAATTAGATTAAAATTTGACATAGCTTAATCGATTAAGTTTAAACTGATCCATATAATCAAATTTTCATTACTCAACACGTTACAAATATAAATATAAACACGACCAGCGAATTGTGACCCCACTTAGGACGGACAAAACCTCAACTGGCTAGTATTTCAAGAATGGCGGCCATGCGGCTGCATTGGGTTCTCCCCATGTGGCCTCCGCACACCGAAGAGCCAAGAGGGCGAGGCAGACATCACATTCCTACAGATGCTCCACGTGGGAGCAAGTCATAGCACCAATATTCGATCGATTTTGGCGACCGCACTGTGAGCCGGGGAGATCCCTTCCAAATAGTCATTTATTTTTCTAGGAAATTACAACTTTCACTCACAAAGCTATCAACTCGTTAATTACTATATGGAAGCGCTCCTTCTGGAGTTGTCGTGACTCGTGAGTAGTTAAAGTATTTGTTTTATATTTTTGTATATGTATTTTTTTAATATTTTTAAATATATTTTTTTTAAAAAAAAAAATAGAACATTAAAAAATATTTTCTTAATCACAAAATTAAAAAATTAAAAAAAAAATAAAAATAACCAGAAGTAATAGGTAGGAGCGGTGACCCTACCATTATTCTTTTATTACACATGTACGGCCAATAGATTACAAAAAAAAAATTATGATTTGAACTCTTTAACCATTATTAGGCTTGATTTGGCATATAGCTAATATTTTCATGTTTATCGTATCGCCTAAATCTTAATTGTTGGTGCAAATTAATATATACATATATATATATATATATATATATATATATATATATATATATATTTGTAGTTTAGAGTGTAAATTATTAAAACTTTTTTAAATTGAGATGCAAAGTAAAAGAAAATAAAGTTGAATCTTTCAAGGTTTTCATTTGTATTTTTCTTATTTTAAACTATTAGTATTATTTGAAAGTTTTTATACCACATAATATAATTTGATTTATAAGATTTAAATTTTATAATTTATCTTTTAAATTAAATTAAGTCACATACGTAGATATAGGTATATATGTGGTATAAAGATTTTCAAATAAAATTATTCAATACTTAAATTCTTAAAGAAATGGATTGTTTTCAAAGGAAAAACGATATTTGGGACTGCAGCACCTCGGTTTGATATTGTAAAATATCAACATATATATGGAGAGGAAGATTTATCGAAAGATTATGGTTGATTAAAGCTGCATTTGGATGTTAAGCTAAGTTGATCTGAACTGATTTCTTTATGAATAGTAATGAGTTGAGTAGCTAGAATGAGTTATATATGTGGAGCCCATCTAAAATGAGTTTAAATATATTTAGATATTAAGATAAGTTTAGTGTTATTTATAAAAAATTAAAAGAAGTTGTTGGTGCCACGTATAAAGATGTATTGATTTGAAAAATGTTATTAATCTCATGTGTAAGAAAGTTTAGAGTTTAGATGAGTTTAGTAATTTAAGAGTTGTGTGTTTAAATATTAAATTTAATTTAAAATTAAACTGAACTGAGTTGATTGGTCCCAACTAAGTCTTATAACCAAACGGGGCTCTTTGTCAACTAAGTCCCATGCACATTTGAATAGTAGTGACAAAAAGAAGCTTAGCAATTTATATGACATTGTTAGCTCCAAAGAATATTTAACTCGCTGGTTTAAGTTTTTAATAAGATTATTTGATGTCTTATTAACACGAATTAGCCCTTTGTTTCTTTCTGTGTTTGTGTGTGTACAAAGAACAAAAGACCCTGGATTTGAAGTCATTCGCCTATTGCAGACGAAGCAGAAGCCTCGGTTTAAACAAGATTGATTTAGCTAGCTTGACCTAGTAGTTTGTTTCTCTTTCAGTCTTGTAAACATGATGAATAGTATGTATATATATAAGATAATATAATACATTTCCCAACTTTTTTTTAACCTGGGCATGAATGGTTTTTACCCTCGGGTAGTGTTTGTCACAGTCGTACTTCGTGGTATGAGATAAGCAATACGTACTCATAAAATGACAAGGTAGCAGCTGGGAATTGGGGGATATAGAAATCTAGGAAAATGCATACACTGGTGTCGAGTTGTATTGAAATGGTACCCTGAGACAAAGAAGGACGTCAAAGAAAGACATTCCAAGGAGTAAACGACATGCAGCGGAATCCTGGGCAGCATGTTGGCCTTATTATGTCCCCCTCCCCCATCCTGATCTCCCTAGTTTTTTCATGTTCTCTTTTTTGGAGTTTATGCAGCATTTCATGACGAAGACAGACATCGTATGTATCATGTGTGTGTGTGAGAGAGAACATATATAAATATATATATCATGACATAAAATAAAGCCGAGAAAAAGCATCCAATATATACCAAAGTTTCAGGCATATCTTTACTGATATAATATTAATTAAGAATTCTTGTGGCCTGCCGGCACATATATATATATATATATATAGGAAGCTACGTTTCATACGTTGATGAGGGTGCCATGAGTTTTGTCTTAATTGCTATATAATTAGTATTTGGAAGTGGTATTTGTGCACCCAGATCGATCATGGGTACTTAGAACTTGTAGCAATTGTCCAGTTCTCCTTTTTTAAACAGGCAAAACTTTTCTGTAATTTTAAAGACTGTTAGCTGTAGTTCATGATGATCAGTATATCTACATAAAGATGATAAGTTATAGGGGAACGAAAAAAAATACCAGAAAAGCATGACACACATATACTTTTTACTGTTTATGAGTCATGTGTCCATGCTCTTTTCTCTGTTTTTTACCGGTTCAGGTTGGTTGTAATTACGGTACTTTTCCACCACAAATGAAGATTATTAATAAAATCATGCATCCTTAAAAACGTACGTGACATGTGAGGACCGGGTACATATTTTTTTCTAGGAGGATGATTTATGGGATACTCCAGTGCATGTTAACTTCCATGCTTGTAACATTTAAAAATCATTCTCGCTCTTTGTATTCATTATCATACACAAATATATACATATATATATTATATTCAAACGAGGCATGCATGATAATATAATAAAGTAGAAAAGAATAGTTTATTTGCCTAAGTACGCTTTCCTACTAACTATATAATATAAGAACGACTTTTATAAGAGTTTGAATGGACGTGACAGAATGATAGGCACAAGAATCATATATAAAAGAATATGTTATATACAATTACTTTTGCTTATACTATATTAATGTGATTGATTATATCAATCATTTTTAATATATAACCAATCACATCAATAGAGTACGTAAAAATGACTGCACATAAAATTTTTATAGAATTTATGTAGACCCAAATTATAGTAGATCTAGAAATCAATATATATCCATAATATACATAATAATAATCCTAATAATTAAGAACTTTTTTGCGTCACTAAAAATTAAATATTATTCATATGGAAAAAGTTTCTTCACATTATTGGAACAGCCGACTCACCATGCAGTGCTACAAATGTGGGAGGTCAATTATATTTATATATATATATATAACCATCGGGCGGCCACCATGGGTAGCCATCAGATCCCCCTGCACTTGGTGACTACCAAATGTGTTAGGGTTATTTCTCAATTTCTCAAGAAAGGTATGTACTTAAATGATAATGTTAGGATGACTACCAAATGTGCCTACTAAATATGTGAGCTAGTACAAATGAATTTTTTTATTTTTATTTGATTTTTCTTTAATCATTTTTTAAACATCCTTAGCCATTAAGAAAAATATTAAAAAATATATATAAATTCACTAATAATCATTTACTTAATTAACCATTAAGAAAAATAAAAAAATAAAAATATATAAATAAGCACATTTAGTAAACATATTTAATAGTCATATTATCATTTTCCGTTATATAATCGAAAGGTTTTAACAATTAATTAAGAAGGAGACGTTAGTTATATATGCTAGCTTTGAGTCATGTATTGAAATGATCATCGTCTTTCTTTCTCTTTTTAATTTTAAATTTCTTAATATATATATATATATACGCGCGTACAAGTTTTATTTTTTATTTTAATTTTCTCCGAGCTAAACATAAAATCTTGATGATTGTTTTAATATTATAGAGTACGTCCATATTACGTTTGATTAATTTGTTAAATTGGGGAAGCCATTGATTTTAATTTTTTCAAAATTTTATAATTTAAATTATATGATCGTTTGAATGATTCTTTGGTGTTACACATCAAAAAAAATAAATTGGGATGAAATTTATTACATATTTTTTTATCATAGATTATTTTCGAAGTCTAAATGATCAAAGTCTGGTTTCATGTTGATATACCACATATATATATATAGAGTCAACATCAAATAGAGATACTAGTTTAAATTAATTTAAATATATTGGTCTATTAATTAATTAATTATAAACCTATCAGGCGATCCAAGCCATGCACTAAATCAGCATATATATATACCTCTTATACCATTTGCTAATTGCTAGGCTAAATATGAACTATTGAACTAGTATAGAATATGAAGTCAATATATGCTTCATGCATAGATCGTCTCTTACTGAAATGGCTTTTTTTGCTTGTCTGATTGGCTCCTTGGAGATCATTGTGTGTAACTCCAAAATGTTACAACCTGAGACAAATGGGTTTGCTTTCCCTCGTTCATTCAATCGGATTAATTTGGATCCCCTAAACTTTTTATCCTAATTCTAAGATCATCTAGAGTGAGAGATAGACATATAAAATGAACCTGATAGCATTTATAACTGTTAGAAAAATTCATAATTAAATGCTCAAATAGTTACATAACTTATACTTCATGTGTTTATCTTTCTCGAGCTTTAAACTTTAGAACTCGAATCTAAGAGATCTAAATTAATCCCATTTAAACCAGCTAGCCTAGCTAATATAATTACCGCCCTGATCCTATAGGTTGCTTTTCCTCCTCTCATTTACCACGCCTAATGTAATAATTACCAGCAGCTAGCAGATTCAATCCTATCTTATTACCATATAATTACTGTCCCTTTCTGGCTGCAGAGAGATATTAACCATATATAACAATGCACAATGCTTCTCTATAACTTACAAACCATTTTGATCGATAATACCGGAAGTTCATTGATTCCCCTAGGTTTCTCCATCTCCAGACATCGACCAACTTCTCCTAATTCATCATGGAGGAGAAACCCCCCCATTCAGACATTCATCTTCCTCCTGGATTTAGATTCCACCCTTCTGATGAGGAGCTCATCCATCACTACTTGAGAAACAAAGTAACTTCAAGCCCAATCCCAGCTTCTATCATAGCTGAAATAAATCTGTACAAGTATAACCCATGGGAGCTTCCAAGTCTGTATTATTTGCAGCACCACTGATATATATCTGATCATATTCCTTTTTAATTTCTTCTTTTGCTTGTTTAATGCTAAGTTACTTATAAAAGAATGCCACTTTTTTCTACTTTTTGACAGAGAAAACTTTGTTTGGAGAGGATGAATGGTATTTCTTTACACCAAGAGAAAGGAAGTATCCAAATGGAGTGAGACCTAATAGAGCAGCAGGTTCAGGTTATTGGAGGCTACAGGGACAGACAAACCCATACTTACTTCGTGTGGGACAAAGAGTATTGGTGTCAAGAAAGCACTTGTTTTCTACAAAGGTCGTCCTCCCAAAGGAGTCAAGACAGATTGGATCATGCACGAGTATAGATTGCACGATTCCATGACTTGGACTACCAAGCGAAAAGGATCAATGAGAGTAAGTGGTTTAAATAAATGCATGATGATGATGATTACTGATTAATTCTCTTCTTACCGACAATCATAATGATAACAAAAAAACAGATAGACACGAAGTATGCCTTACAATATTTCTATCTCTCAATTATGTTCGGAGTTTTAATCCATGATGATAGCAAGGAAATTTATGGTTTCATTATGTTAAACATTTTGTTCTTAATTAATACAGCTTGATGATTGGGTTCTATGCAGAGTTAGGAAAAAGAGCGGGATGCTGAGGAACACTAGGGAAGACCATAGAAATGGTACTCCAAGTTATGAACATTCAACAACTTACTTTCAACCAGTACCGGAAGAGCCACGCTCTATGAACATGAACCCCAATCTGTTTGCTGCAGTCAGAAATTATTTATACAACGATTGTCTGATGCTGCCATACATCTTTGCCTCTCATGAGATTCCTTCCAATTCCATGCATAACACAACCTCAAGCAGCATAAGCTTCCCAAGTCGCAGCATTAATGGCACGTCCTGCCCTTTCAGCTTCCTTGAAGATGATACAAATATTGTAAAGGAATCGCAGTATTTCGTTTCTTCTTCCAGCAACAATTTTCCTAACCCATTTAAGAGAATAATATCCTTGGAAGCTGGAAATCATGATGAGATCAGGGACGGTTTCTTCCCACCAAGCAAGAATGTAATAAGCATTAATGGGAGTAATGATCATAGCATGGGAATTATGAAATTCTGTGGAACAGACCATCTTCAAGATAATAATTTGGAAGCTGACCGATGGAATACTTCCCTTGTTCAATATCAAGAGTTTGATAATCACTTGGTATTTACACACTGCGAACAGGGTACTAATGGAGAGAAGGATATGTAAATAACTTCCTAGGGTTCTTTTGGGGAGTGGATTGTGATCTATTAATTGCTTGCTGTTGAATAAGTTGTTTGGTGATTCTTCCTTTCGTGATATGAATTAATAATGTGTAAAATAGATATGGGTTTCTTTATATAAATATATATTCTTTGGTATTTTGTAATACGCACTGATAGCATACACTTAGATATTATTTGAAGAACTAATGTCAATTGACTCACTTTCTCTGGAAAAAGGGAAAACAATACTGATCTACTGTCAGGAATCCCTCCTCTTTCCATCTGCCCCTTCTCCATCTCCAGGCCTAGGGGTGTGCAGATATATTTATAAACCGATTGACCCGATTGACCCGATCAGATCCACCCGATAAAAGCCGGGTTACAATTTAAGCGGGTCGTCTGAAGAATTATACGGGCGAAACCGCAGCTAAAGAACCAACCCGTATCCCATCTGTCCCAAGTTCCAACTCCCTCCGTCTTCAACATAGCCCCCCCTCTCTCTCTCTCTCGACCTCTCTCTCATCACCGTGGGTCTCTATTTCTCTCGCTCTCTCTCTCTCTCTCTCTCTCACACACACACACACACACAGACGGCGGCGTGGGTCTCTCTCTCTCTCACTCTCACTCTCTCTCTTCGGCCGCAGCTCCAAGATCAGCTTCGGCGTGGGTCTCGACTCTCCAAGACGGAGGTATGTTCCTTTTCATAAAACCCTTCAGATCAACTCATAATTTATTCACAAGGCCATACCTGTGCATCATGATTCATAACCCCAATACAGACCTACACAGAAATTAATAATCTCATTTGCTAGCAAATAACCTTCTGTTGTGTGTATTTTTATATTCGGATTTGTTGGGCTGTAATTGCGGTGGTGATAAGAAAATCTTAATCATTTTCTAGTTTTCTTTGATAATGTTTCCTAAAAATGGAAAATCTGTAATTGAGGAGGCCCAAGTTTTATCGATTTTTCTCTTCAGCCTTTCTATTATGCCCTGAGATATTATTATTAGTATAAGAATTGGTTAAAAAGGATGTTGGGTTTTTTCTTTTTGGATGGTTGCTGAATTTTCGCCATTATTGGTTAAGATTAATGTGAACTATTTTTGGAAAGTATCGTCCTTTTTGGAGGGTTGTTGAATTTTTCCCCATTGCTTTGTTTTATACATTCTTTTGGTTAATGGCTGGAATATTCCTGGCAGAGGGAATAATTTAAGGCCAATTTACAGTATTAAATTTAGAGATCTAAATGGATGTGGGGGGTTTTTTTTCTTATAGGATGTAATTGCACAAAGATTTGGGTGAATGATTTCTTGAATTGAAGGGTTCTTGCTGCTTACTTCGTACTCTAGAAATCATACTCCTTTTGGAGGACAGATGCATTGGATTGGGTTTAAGTAAATATCCTAGGGTACTTATTTCTGCCATGAACAGGGAGCTACCCACTTCTCCATTTTGTCTTTAAGAATGAAAATGATAGCATGATTCATTTCAGGAATGGTATAAGTTATATCTTTAGAATCTGAATGGTATAAGTTAGGATTACAAAATAAATGCATTACAGGAATTCTTAATAATTAATTACTCCTATTAATTGCTTTTACCTTAATTTTCTGTTCTGTACTCATTAATTAAATTAGTATCAAAACCAAATTAATAAGATACAATTAATGTAATCATCATTATGAGATTTGGGTTATCAATTTGAATTCATAGCATAACAAGATTTGATTTTGGTCAATCCACATCAAACATAACAGGTTTCTGTTGTGATAGAGGTTCGAGTATCATGACCCCATTTTTAGTTTTGTTGTTTTTGTCTTCCATTGTTATAAACAGTACAGCTTATATTTCATAATGTTTATTTTTATATAATTTAATAATCTTTTTTTCTTTTTTTTTTTTTCAGAATTTGATCCCCAATCAAGCTTTATTTATGTTGATGATGAGTGACTTAAGGCTTATGGTCTACACATTCTATATTGTTTATTGTTTATGTTATGGATGGCCTATGGGATGTAATGTAGTGGATAGATGAATGGATTTGTGAGAAAGGCTGGATGTTATATTCATGTTTATTTTTAGTTCATGAATTTGTTTAAAAGGACTGTATTATTTTCTATGGATCATAATATATATAGTCATTATATTCATGTTTATTTTTTATTGTTTATGTTATGGATGGCTATGGAATGTAAGATGGCCTGGGATGTAATGTTTAATGAGAAAGGGGCTGGAAACGGGGTTCCAAAAAAAAAAAAAAAAAAAAATCGTAGATTTAACCCGACCCGAATGATGCGGGTCGGGTCGGGTCATTCTGTGCTGGTCCTGGGTTGCGGACCACAACGGGTCGGGCCAAATTTTGATTGGGTCGGGCTGTTGTTCAGGCCTATCCAGGCCCTCTTGTCTGTAAATTCTATTCCTTTCTTTTTTGTCTTTTTCTAAGGAAGAGTTGTCTCGATTTAATGATTCCCAACCATCGACTATATATCCACATGATGTACGACAACACCACAACACCTTGACCACCACCGCTGTACCAATAGTACTTGGCCCTTAAGCACCACATTCTATCATAGAGCTCTTCCAACAGCCTCCGGGATCTAAGATTTTCAAGATCTATCCCATCCCACTTGAGGGGCATGAGTCCAGCACACCAGTATACCCATATGTGTCCTTTGTGTTCCACCAAAGTTCTAGGCCACCCTATTTTAACTACCTTGTTATGTTCACACTTCATACTTTATTCGAATATAGAGTTGGAGGTAGTGGAAATGGATATTTCCATCAAACGAAGCCATTACAATGCGTTTTTACTAACTAAAGCTTCTTAATTCACTAAACCACACAATTTTAACGGTCACCTCCTTAACCAAGCCAAGGGACATGACCTTGGTCAGTTTCCTTATTCATATATTAGGTCAATTCAATTGTAATTAAACTTTGGATTGAGACTCTCCAGTCCCTAGCCCACTGTTATTGATATTATTTTAATGTAATAACGATTATTTAAATCATATATGTGGATACCCTTTTTCCAAACCACGAGCTATATGGGGACGATACCGATGCTTTTCAACAATGCCAAGAAAGAATGCTGGTGTCCAATGCAACGAAAGGAATATAAGAGTAGAAACCAAAAGATGCAAGCCAAAACAACTGTCATGGACACAAAGATATCTATATCATTAGAGCAAACTACCCTACCATCTACCAAATGCTGCCCTCTGGTTTTGACATTGATTCTTCTGACTGATACAGAAAATAAAAACATACTCATACCGTTTAGGCCCTCATCATGTACATGAAGCAAGGCGAACTGACTGGCGCTCAAACTAGGAAGTCAAACCCGTTAAGGTTTCAGTGTGGAAATATCATCCTGTCTAAAGGACACAGATTCCATCTTAAGCCAAAAACAAAAGGCTATAAAATGCCTGCAGAAAGGTTAAATAGCATTCATACAGAAATACATGAGTACATGCAAGACGGGAGCATATATTCTGAATGTGGGCAAAGATTCCAAATACATGAGAATGCAAGCGATTTATAATACAGGAGAGAAACAATCAAAATAATAAATCAAGCACAATAATAAGTCCCCCTTACACAAGAAAATAGAAGAGAAGCCAGGCCCACAACATGCAAACAGGTTAAATGGCCCTTTAGTTCATCTCACTTCTTCAGCACGCTGCAAATGAAATGCATTCCGTCAAAAATTCCCAGTGGTAGAAAGCAAGAAAAAAGATAACACCGACTGGCAAGTCATGAAAGCAACAATTCAGGCCTAGTTCAGAAATAAAAATAAAAATAAAAATAATGTAAAACTTCCGAGACAGCGGGTAGCAAGAGATTAGCAGATGTGACTGGAATTATGAAGAGACCTGGCAAACCAACTAGGCTTAATGCCACAGGCCACACAGATGATTCCATTAATGGGCTCCAACCTCCACTAGGCGTCCTAATGCTTGGAAATATTATTTTAAAAGAAATCCAAATTCTAATTTTTCAAGAAACTGACAATAGGCTAACCATTGAAATAGGTTGATGGTGGGCCCGAACAACTACTCGTACAGATGGTGCCAAAGTCCATTAATGGACTCCAACCTCTACCAGGCTTGCTTCCTTGTGCTTTAAAATATTTTATTTAAAGAGATACAATTTTTTTTTTTTTTTTTAAGAAAATGTTAATAGGATAACAATTGAAATAGGTTGATGGTGTGGGCCGCAACAACTACTCGTACAAATGATACCAAAGTCATTAATGGACTACACCTGCTACCAGGCTTCCGCAGGCTTTGGAATATTTTACTAAAAATGTCCAATTCTTTTTTTTTCCATCGTCGAAAAACTGTAGGAAGACTAACAATTGAAACAGTTTGATGGTGGACGACAACATCTACTCTCATTTTTTCATTTTTACCATCAATGCATAATGCTAGTGAGTCCACGTAACGAACATCTGGATATTCAGGTGTATACAACAATAAATTTCAAAACTAAAGCATATAAAAGTTCAATTAAAATAGCTTTTCCATGGATATTTTCTATGACCAACATCATTCTAATAGTCAACCCAAACCTTATAGCCATCTTAAGAAAACATTTTTGTTTTGATAAGTAAAAGCCATCTCAAGTAAATTTCTGCTTAATTTTCAAAAGAATGCACTCTCAAACAACATTTCACATGAACCTCCACAATCTTTCATCCTTACGAATGATGAAATCAAGTCGACCTCCATATTAAAAAGGTCATTTTGGTAATTCCAAAGGGTAGCAAAGGGCCCACACTATGCATGAAGACACAAAGGAAGCAAATAGGATGAGTCAAATGTACGCAACAGAGAAACTAAAGCCAAACAAATTAACCAATCCCCAAACTTCCAAAATTGTCATCAAGAAACCATAAAGTTAGAATTCAATCCTTGATTTTAACTCAGCAAAAGCTGAATTTAGTAATTTTTTTCACTTTATTTTGCCAGGTGGATATAATTATATGGATCCCCACAATTTCCTAGATTTTTTGAAAGCTGGAATCATACGACTTCTATAAAAGGTTCCCAAGCAGAATGAGACAGTAATACATATACTATAAGCCAGATAAAAGAAAGATGAGAGAAGTGATGCGTGTTTTAATGTTTTAAACTACTGATGAAAAAGATAGCAGCTTACTTGTAAAGATAGGCAGCAATTCCAAGAATTACACACAACAAAACAATATCAATACAAAAATTCCGACTGGACCTCAGCTGCAAGAGATAGAACTTGTATTAGATCCAACCAAAATTCTAAAACTGGGCAAAATAAAATAGATGCAAAGCTAAACTTGAAGAAGTTAAGCTCCGGTACCTGATTGACTGTGTCTTTAAGTCTAACATTGGTATTCTTGAGGTCAGCTCTGGCCTTGTCCACCTGAAAAGGTGAACAGAACACCAAGTGATATAAATCTCACATTCCAATTTCATAGCTTTGAAAACACAATCAGAGAATGATGGTTCTCACCTTCTCATCCATCTCGTCCATCAAAGGAACTTGCCTATCTATTTCCTGCAATCAATGAATGATAAGAGAAAATCCCACATGCGTAAATATTGAAAGGAGCATATGCTAGTCTACAAGACAGCTAACCTCATTCATATCATGAGCCATGTTTTTCAGTGTACCCAAACCTTCTGATATCATATCCAAACCTTGATCCTGTAGGCAAGTGAAAATAGGTAAACTACAGAAACCACAGCTGAAGAAACATGTATTTAACAATCTGAAGCTCACATAAACAATCTACTAGCTCAAAAGGAGTGGCTTGCCTGCTTCATTTTCCGCATTTCATACTCCTGCCTGAATTGACTTGACTCCTCACTTTGTTGGAAGTATTCATCATCAAACCGCCCATCTATAATCAACTCAAAACAAACAAGTAAACAACAGTCACTTAAAATCTCCTTCATATAAATTAAAGGAAAATGACAAAGCAGACATATATACATAAAATTATATATCACAATGAAGTAAACAACTAACCTGAATCAAACTTGATCCCAGTACGAGTAGCCGAGGTGGTCCAACCTCCAGTTTGTTTAGGTGCAGGAGCTGTCCCATCTGGTATGGCTTGGATCCTATCTGGCAGTGCAAGAACCAAATCATTGCGGGCAGCAAGCTCTTCCCCTGAAAGCCCTTTCACCTGCAAACAGATTTGTATCAATTATGCAACAAATTCAAATATCTTCGGTATAGTGAGAATGCAGGAAGACATGATTGCAGATCTTTTAGACTGATCCAATGGCATTGCCCAATGGAATTCCACATTTATAGAGATGCTCCAGATTGGGAAGTCAACACCTTTTCGGACTTTTACAATCTCCTGTACTCTATTCATATGAGAGGGGGAGATTAAGACAAGGTTTATTGGCAACCTTCTAAAAAAGGGAAGTTCACCGTTCGCTCATTCTACAAGTCTCTAAGTACGAAAAATGTAAAGCCCATTCCCATGGAAGAGCATTTGGAAGACAAAGGCTCCCCTAAAGGCAATGGAAAGTTACGAGCTACCTACCCAAGGGGAGATAGGATCACTCGCAAAAGATGAGCAACAGTCAAGGTCTGACACAACCAAACATGGGGACTTTTCCGAGCCCAAGGGCTCAGAAAAGTGTCAACACCGTACACAAAAGCTACACCCCATCTAAGAGATCACATTCAGAGTGGCTCTAAAATGAAAAGTGAAGGCGCGACAAGTTGTGTCATCAAGACCCAAAAGTTTGGCCTGACGCCACATAAAGAACCCTCATTCAAGGAAGGACTAAGGAGTTGACAGACCTTAGGGTATGGTCGGACCATACCCTAGTCACCTTTCTTTGTCATCCTACAATATGACAAGACAAGGATGATGGACTCATATCCAAGCATACATGGAATCAGAGATGCGTCAAAAATGACATCTGAAATCTCACTCTATGTAAAGGACTTAGCTGTGGGACAAAATCTCACTTTTGAGACTTTATTCACTAAGAAGCTCGAGAAGGCAACTACTGCAGAAAGCAAGGAGTAGAGAGGCAACGAGAGAACTTCCAATGTAGAAAGGTAGGTTAGCTTCAAAGACAGTGTTGGATAATGTGGGGTGAATGTTGTGTGTAAGAGGTACTGCATTATTCTATAACTTCTCTCCCATTCTTTTTTTTTTTTTTTTTTTTAATAAGTAACTTCTCTAGCATTCTTCAAACATAAATAAATATTTTAAGCACTACATTTCTAGCTATATTTACTCACTGATTTTTAATATTTCAATGTTTTTAAATGTCTTCTATACCTAATGATAAGACCCTAAGTGGGAACCTTGAATATCAGTGTATATGTGCGTGTGAGTGTGCATGTGTGTAGTCAACACGAGTCTCTATTCATGGTACAGGATGGAGAATTCCCCGAGACCATTCCGCAAAGCATTACCACATACATCACACAAAGAGAATGCCTCATGTGAAGTGGAGTGGAACGATGTCGTACTTAGCCTCACCTAATAGTCAAAATGTGGGATCTCTCAGCGTATCATGTGTTGGTGTCTTCGAGTTGATTGCTACCGAGTAGAGCAACATCCCCAGGGCAACAAGTTTTGGTGGGTGTGTGCGTGCGCACCTATAAGCAAATGTGTGCCTATGAGTATAAGCAACTGTGTATTCCTATGTGCAAGCCTACGAGCAAATATCTATGTGACGAGCAACCATGTGGTGAAAGAGTGTTACTTGGCTGAAATAGGCCGAATACTAATTTTTACACGTTTTCTACTATGGAGATGGGCAACTTCTCACCAGAATATTATTATTGTGTTTTTATCTATTTTGCATAAAGAGGGGGCAATATCCTAAGAGGGTGATTCATCGTCATGCATATATATATATATATATATATGTTTTTACTGAGAGGGTGATTCCTCGCCATATTTTGAGAATGCACAAAATTGTAAGAGGGAGGGTAATTCCTATCCATGTATATACATGTTCTTCTAGTATTTGCATAAAATGTTTTCATAGCATCTTTGGTAGCATTATCTCTCATTAGTAGTCTTGTCATAGCCGCTTAACCTACCAATGGTTTCATTTTCGGGACCATAGACTTAGATGCAAATACAGACCCTAGCATGACGTTTGAGGAAGAGGAATCAATCCAACTCAAGTCCTGATTAAGGAGACTAGGGTCCGTCTTAGCTTCAATACTCACTGTAGCTACCCCATGCCTTTCATGATATGTATAGCCCAAAGCCTAGTGCTCATTTGTAATAAGTCGGCCACTTACAGCAAAGAAATTTATATACTATGAACGTGTAATGTTTTGAGGTTAATGAAGGGCGAGATGTCCCTTTTCATGAAGTTTAGTATTTTGGTACATGTTTGCTAACGTTGTCACCACGTGTTTTGTTTACATTCTGCTACATTATAATAAACTGAATATCTTACACGTGTACTTCCCTCGAGATTACTATACGCCTAAATTTTTTCTGGGGTGTTAACCAATCGGCTAGCACCCTTGGCACCACGAAACCTCACCTAGTCTTTCATGAGAGACTAGGCGCCATAACTTGCAATCAGAAGCATGTTTATGCGTGACGATGGTTAACTCTGAGAAGTATAGGACAGTACTAGAAAATAGGACTTCATATAGTGTGATAAGCTGAAACCTCTAGTGTTAAGCTTGAACTATGCTTAGGATGGTGAGATGGGATAGTCTGTAATAGGCTTGGGTTATGTGGCAGGATTTTATGATGGCACAACTGAGAGTTCCGCGAGGAGAGCAAACGTCGAGTGGTCATGAGGAAGGATCAGCCGACAGAGGAAGGGACGAGTAACTAGCTAGAACGCTAAAATGGATATCGGATATGTTGAAACAACAGTATGAGATGTGTTCCCGTGACATGCAAGTTCAGTCAGTAGGATGCCTCAAAAAGGAAGGAAGGGGATGTATGTACGAGCGATTTCTGGCTCATCGTCACCTAGGATTCTTCGGAAACAAAGGGCCGGCGAGGGCGGAAAGGTGGATATCCAACATAGAGAGGATGTTTGAAGTGTGCGGATGCACCAAGGACCAAAAGGTGTTATATGCGACCTACCTACTCCAGGGAGAAGCAGCTATGTGGTGGGATACCCAAAGGCAACTCTTACCATGGAACTAGGAGCCACAAGAAGGATTTCGTGGAAAATGTTCAAGAAAGAATTTGACGACCAGTATTTCCAGAAGAATATAAGGAAGCAGAAGTCAAAGGACTTTGCTAACTTGGTCCAAGGAAATATGAAGGTGGAACAGTATGCTGCCATATTTATGGGAGTTAGGGAGGTTTCCCCCTCACCTTATCTCCATGGAAGCCATGAGAGCAGGACAATTCCAGGATGGGTTGCAAACCCACATTAGGACACGAGTAACTTGCCTAGAGATTACGGACTTTCAAAAATTGGTCCATAAGGCGTCCATAGCCGATCAGGAATAGGGAACTCATTGGTTGTATCCCCAAATCTGAAGAAACGTACAGTAATAGGCAAGGGAGCAGTTCAGCAGCTCCACAAAAATTTGTGTCTAGGGCTGATGGGTGACCACAAGTTATTACAAGTTCACGAGCGGGAAGAAGGATGTCGATGTGTAACGTTTGCCATAGGACTCACGAAGGGGACTGTCATCAAGCTTGGAATGTGTGCTACAAATGTGGACAGACATGACATTTCACTCAGGATTGTCCCCAAGCACCCCCAATGCAGTGAACGATACCAAGAGGAGGAAGTGGAGGTCTAAGGCAGCCTGTGCAAGCCATGGTATACGCACTTACCTCAGGAGAAGTCAAAAAAGACACCGTAGAAGCACAGAAAGTTGGCGTTATCACGGGTATAAGGTTATTACTCGCATTAGTTAACTTCTTTCATAGAAATCTTTTACTTATAGTAAGTAATGGCGATTATCATAGGGAGAGTTAGGGCTTGTTTGGAAATAAATCTCATCCCAAAATTCTCATCTCCCTAAACATAATTTAAATATAAACTTTTTTTTTTTTTGATAAATCAATTTAGATATAAACATTTTCAAACTAATCATTTCAACTTTCCAAAACTTTCAAACAAAAAATAAAAAATAATTCAACTTTTTCAAATCCTCAAACAAAATAATATTATAAAACTATATCCTAACAATATTTTAATTTGATAATATTTTTATTCAAATTTTTCTCTCCTTTGCCAAAATCTAAAAAATACTCAATTCAAACTATCTCACTACTATTCACAAACTAT
Source organism: Carya illinoinensis (assembly GCF_018687715.1). Classification (NCBI taxonomy): domain Eukaryota; kingdom Viridiplantae; phylum Streptophyta; class Magnoliopsida; order Fagales; family Juglandaceae; genus Carya; species Carya illinoinensis. Next base: position 35,027,474 of record NC_056760.1, read on the forward strand.
CTTGTTACTATTCACAAAATTCTCATCTCATCTCATTCCCTAGACGAGCCCTTGTCGCACATTTATGCAAGCATATTGTTCAATTTGGGAGCCTCCCAATTATTTGCATCTTCCACATTGGTTAAGATGGTTGGCCTTCAAACGCAACTGATGAGCCAAGGAGTCACAGTGGCCCTTCCAAACAGAGAAATAGTATTATGTAATAAGATAGTTAGGTGATGTCCATTAGAGATAGAGGGAGTACCTTTGGAGGCCAATCTAATCGTGTTCAATATACTAGGATTCGACGTTATTTTAGAGATGGATTGGTCATTTAGGCACTTTGCAAGCATAGATTGTCGTTCGATAGTGATAACTTTTTAGGTTCCAGGAATGGAAGGGAAAGGGACACGTTAGGAAGTAAAGGACATACCAATAGTAAGAGAATTCTCAGAATTTTTTTGAGGACTTGTCAGGGATGCCCCCTGCTAGGGAAATTGAGTTCCCAATTAATTTAGAACTATGGATTATTCCAATCCATAAGACACCCTCTAGGATAGCCCCAACGGAGTTGAAAGAACTAAAGAGTCAATTGCAGGAGTTATTAGTAAAAGGGTTCATTAGACCCAGTACCTTGCCTTTGGGAGTGTGGGTACTATTTGTGAAGAAAAAAGATGGTTTCATTTCAAATCCTCAGTGGCTTCGCTGAGAATATTTCAACACCACACATTTTATTTCTCTTAAACAGATCGCTATCCCAGAAAACATTCACCAAAATTGCGAAACCAAACTGTAAGGGGATTTTTCCAGGCCAAAACACGAAATTAACACAAACAATAACAGGGGAAAAGAAAAAAAAAAAAAAAAAAAAAAAAAAAAAAAAAAAAAAAAAAAAAGAACAGAATTCAGATCCAGAACTAGAAACTCGAGTACGCACACCCTTACGGCCCAACGAAATCCGGATCTAGTTGAATTTAACAATTTAACATAACAAGCTCCACATTAATGATTAAAAAAATCTTCAGTGACCACTTCTACCAAAACTTACAAAAGACAGTATAGGAATCAATGAAATCGCAAAGAATGCGAAACACCAACCTTTTTAACAGCGAATTTCTGCAACTTGGGGACCTCCTCTAGCAATCTAGCCTTGGTTCGACGAATCTCCGCATTCAAGGCAACGGTCGATGCCTTATTCTTCTCCTTCGAAGCAATCTCCGCTTTCTGCAGATCAATTCGATTTAAAATTAAAAAACCCCTAAATCTTCCTAGGGCACGAAAAAACCAATAGTCTTCACTCAGCTAAGACTAGATCAGCTACGTAGCCACCGAATTACGTTCTTTCATCAAGTTTTCCGAGCAAGCAAACGAGCGCCAAATTAAGTAAAATATAGAAAGTGTGGGTGTGGTGTGCGCGAGATGAAAGGGACCTGAACTGCAGCTTCGATGTCGGCTTCAACGGCGGCGTAGAGACGAGCAAAGGCATCGTCGCCGGCTACATTGAGACTATTCTGCTTCTCGACGTCGTATTTATCGTACTTCTTGCAGATCGCGTCGACCCTTGTCAAAATGTCAATCACACTCATCTTCTACTCGCTACGATTTTCACCTAAAATCTCAAACAAAGGGTATATGGATGGATGAAAACGAATTGGAAAGAAAGATCGATTCCTTCAAGATGTCAGATTCAGGGTAAGAACCAACACGCCAGTAAGCAGTTTCATGTATATTGGTTGGAGAATTGTGTTTTTAAGTTGAAATATTAAGAAGTGAATATTTGAGATCAGTTTGATTTTAAAAAGTGATATTAAGGTTAAGTTGGGATATAACATAGTTTCGACTTTTAACTCATTTTATTGAATTATTATGATTTTTTTTAAATTTTTATATAAAATATAATAAATAATTAAATTTTTTTAAATTTTAAAATAATAAAGATATTAAAAAATAATATTTTATTTAATTTTTAAATTTTATTTCAATTCATTTTATCTTAACTAACTATTTAAATTTCATCTAAATTGATTTATTTTATAAACATCAAATAAATAACAAATAAATAAATATCATATAAATAAAAAATAAAAAACTAGACAACCACTTTTGATGGGGGCAAGAGATGGAGAAGGGAAATGCTACTCGTCCCCCTCAATGATTCTGTTGAGATTTCTCGCTTGACATGGAAACGCCATATAGTCTGTCGTTTTACTTTTTTTTTTCTTTGTTTTCACCGCAATATGAGACCACCTTCCATTACTTGCTTTTCCGTTACTTGCTTCTTCTTCTTTTTTCTCCTTCTGTTACTTGTTTTTCCCCCAATCACCTTTGCTCCATTCGATTTAACCATTTTCCCACTCTGAATGACCAATCCCCAACACAGACCGCTCTATCAGACCCCTCCACTGTCCTCCTCCAAGCCACCAACAGAGTGACCCTCCATCGTCCTCCTCCAGCTGAACCGATAGATTTGTGCGCTTGTGGACTTGGGTTCCTCTAGCATCCTACAAGTTCTTATGTTTGCAAAATGTAAGCTTACACCTTCGTGTGTAATAATTTCTTTCTGATTACTTGATGCAGAGTATGCATTAACCTCCTTGCAAAATCTAGTTGTAATTAGCTTGCACACACGTATATGGAATCAACTTTTTATAGTTTGCCAAGAAAAAATATTTATCACTCAGACAACTTTTTGGAAATGAATTTAACTTAGTTGTTGGATACCAAAAGAACTGATGAACTGTATATATTTTAGTTTAAAATATACTTTATTTCAGTTTAAAAAATGGTGAACTGTGTATATAATTTAACTTAGTTAAAAAATGATGAAGTTATTTTAGTTTGAAAACTTTATATTAAAGTTTATATAAAAACTTTAACCATCTTAGAACTTTAAATATTAGTGAAGTTATTTCAATTTAAAAACTATCTTTGAATCAACTTAAAATGATAAAACTATCTTTGACAAAACTCTAACCAGTAAATTTTAGTTTAAAAACTATCTTTGAATCAACTTAAAAGGATAAAACTTTCTTTGACAAAACTCTGACTAGTAAATGAAGTTTAAAAACTATATTTGAGTCAACTTAGAATGATAAAACTATTTTTAAAAATATTTTTGCTTATTCTTTCAAACAAGTTTGGGGTGTTTTTGTAGATAATTTGAACGTTGCAATGGATACTAATATGAAATATTCAGATAATGATTGTGATGAGGTACGAATTGATGAGGAGATTGGAGGTGATGAAACTATTGAAGAACCTACGGTTGGAATGAAATTTTCATCTATAGAAGAAGTGTATGCTTACTATATGAGGTATGGTTAGAAGAAGGGGTTTGGGGTATCCGAAAGGAATTCTAGACATGATGACGATGGGAATGTAAGATGGTTTTGCTTAACATGCATGCGAGGAGGCACATCAAAAAGTACAACTAGGAATAATAATGTATTCAATGATGAAGGTAGATATACTGTATCCAAAGCGATATTGGATCACACACACTCTTGTAGTCTAGGAAAGGCAAAACATTTCAAATGCTTTTAGAAGATCGATGCTCGTGTTGCTAAGAGGCTCGAAATAAATGATGAGACAGGAATAAGGTTATTAAAAAATTTCAAGTATGTGGTTGTTGAGGCAGGGGGTTACGAGAATGTACCATTTGGGGAGAAGAAGTGTCGAAACTATACTGAAAAAGCATGACGACTTCACCTCGGGGTTGGAGGTGGTGTAGCTCTATGTAACTATTTTGAAAATATGCAAAAAAGAAATTGGAAATTTTATTATAAAATAGACTTTGACAGTGAGATGTGGTTAAAAAATATTTTTTGGGCAGACCCCCGCAATAGAGTTGCATATGAATTATTCGGGGATGTGATTACATTTAATACGACATATCCAACTAATGCGTAAAGATGCCTTTTGCACCATTTGTAGGTGTGAACCATCATGAGCAGTCCATCCTACTCAGGTGCGGATTGATATCTAGTGAAGATGTATATACATTCGAGTGGTTGTTTAAGTCATGCTTGGAGTGTATGAATGATCGACCGCCAAATGCAATTATCACAGACCAAGATAAGGCTATAAAAATTGCAATTTCGAGGGTGTTTCCAACTTCAAAACCTCACTTCTGCTTGTGGCAAATAATGAAAAAGTTTCCTGAGAAGTTTGGATCATATTGTCGATATAGGAAAATCAAGAGTATTCTACATAGGTACGTTTATGACTCTTTCAGTGAGCATAAATTTGAGGAACATTGGTGTAATATGCTAGAAACCTGTGGTTTGCATGATAATGCACGGTTGGAATCACTGTATAATGATCGGCATTTTTGGATGTCAGCTTATGTTAGAGACACATTTTGGGCAGGAATGTCAACTACACAGTGAAGTGAATGAATGAATGCATTTTTTGACGACTACGTTCACTCTAGAACAACTCTAAAATAATTTGTTGAGCAGTATGATTCGGCCCTTGGGAGGAAGGTAGAGAATGAAGAAATTGCTAACTTCAATTCATTTAACATGGACATCCCTTGCATTAGTCGTTATCATCTTGAGAAGCAATTTCAAAAAGCATATACTCTTGCTAAATTCAAAGAAGTACAAGAGGAATTGCAAGGATTCCTATATTTGACTACTTCGTTGTCGGGATGTGAGGATGGTCAATATACGTTCATAGTTGTGGATGAGATTCAGGTTGGTGATGACTTCGTAAAACATGTAACCTTTACTATCAAGGTTGAATAAGATCCCCTTAATGTGAAATGCAGCTGTAAGTTATTTGAGTTTAGAGGTATATTGTGTAGGCACGCCCTCCGTATCTTAACTCAGATATGCCAATATACAGTACCGGAAAAATACAACACCTTCATGAAAAGTAGTCATAACACTAGTACCAATGATGATGCGCAAAGGTATGATAGGATTCAAAATAACTTCTATGAGCTGTGTTCCAATACTTCAAAGACCGAGAGCAGCTGTGTTAAATTGATTAGCTAGATAGAGCAGTTGAAGACATAGTACCCTAGTCTGCCTGATCATGATACTAGAGAAGAAGTTGATCTAGGTACTTCCACAACGAAGACAATAGGTAGAGTTCTTAGTTCGTTGGTGGTGCGAAGTAAGGGAAGACCACCATCTAAGAGAAAAGTGTATCCCGTTGAAAAGAGTCTTAAGAGATCTAGTACGAAAAGGCGACTACACCACAACGAAGCTGAGGTAACTTTTTTTAATTACAGTATATTAAATTATTTCATTTAGTTGTTTCTTATTTCATTTATTGCCAAATTATACTTTTAACGCTAGGATCAACAAAGTTAAGTTTGGACACATGCGCTAGATTTTTTTTTTGCAACTCCTTCGACTGCTATGAATTATTTTGGCATTGAGAGACTGTTTATAACTCACTGGTAATGTAAAAAAAAAATATATTTTGGTAATATTTTTTTGAATAAGTTATTTTGTTAATATTTTTAGTGAATTGAATTGCCACTTTTAACATTTTTGGGATGCTCTCATAGGACAAAACTGATCAAGGATATACTACAGAGACTTTTCATTAAGATTTTAGTGATTGGTAGATGTTGTGCTTTTGGAAGCATGTGAGGTTGATTGCAGGAGAGACCATTTTTTTTGGGAATTAGTTTTGGGATGAAAGTACAATTTTTTGAGAGGGACCACTTTTTTGTTTGCTCCTTTTGTAATGAAACCACAATTTTTTGGGAGAAACCACACCGAAATTTTTTTGGTAATTGGTAGACTCAATGACGTGCTGATCAAGGACATAATTCTTAAAAAATATATTCAATTATATGCAAGAAATTGATATAGCAGGTTGCAAAGCTTATTTGAAAGCTTGCACTCATGTGCATACACAGTTGAGCATCAAGAAAGGAAGTTCCCACTTCCTTTTTCCACGTTTCCAGTATAAACTTCAAGAAAATTAAGTTCTCGCATGGTTAAAGTTTTTCCTGCCCACACAATATATAACCAATTATATAATAATGATATTTAAGAAAAATTTCCAATATATTAAAGCTACACACAGCTGAGCTAGTTCATTCAAAAGATGTGGACAAAAGTTCTATAACCCCTTACACAATGCTGTTTCTACAGCATTCTAATTTCTAGCAAGCAAAAATATACATCAAGAGATTTCCCAAAATGTAATTTCCCAAAAGTTACATGAAATTAACTTCATAAATTACAAACTTTCTCTCGTGCCTCTCAATCTCTGTTTCTAGTTGATGTCAAGTTATTTGGATATCCATAGACAATTGTATCTTTTGAATTTCAGTTTTTAACAGTTGATTCTCTTCTCACTATATGGTGGTATTTTTGGATCATACCAACAAAAATATCTGTAAGAATACCCAATCTGCAAAATAAACCAGCACATTATCAAACAAGAATTACTGTTCATTTCTTAGCAAACAAGAGTCAAATATATATATTTCTTAATTTTTAAAGTATAAACAAGAGTAAAATATCATACCTCAAAGTTTTGACAACTGAAAAATTGGCACCCCTCATTATCTTCTGTATGCGCAATTCGTCGACATGCTTTAATACTACAAAAGCATATTGGGTATTCATTTTGCCAAGAGTTTTTTGAGCGTGAGTTATTGCTAGTAGTACTACATGTTTCAGACATTGTAATCAATCAAGACCTACTGTGTATTTGTATCATAACAAGTAACATAATTAGAAACCTAATTATTAGTGTACGGTGCAAATATCATGCAAAACTAATAGCCCGTATGCATCACAGGCAAAACAAATAGCTTCAGCTTAAACATATATATATGTTTGTAGGATATGTGCCCCTAAATTCATGAGCTTAAAGTTAGTGCAAAAACATATATATATATATATATATGTGTGTGTGTGTGTGTGTGTGTTAGTGCATAAATTTGTTAGTGCATAAAGTTAGTATATATATATGTTGTCACGTATTTTCTGAAGCACATAGTATATAGAAAAATTATATGAGCTTAAAGTTAGTGCATAAATTTGTTGTCATGTATATATATGTCGTTAGTGCAAAAACACACACACACATATATCTGTATGTTGTCACATATTTTTTGAAGCATGTAGTGTATAGAAAAATTACATGACCTTAAAGTTAGTGCAGAAATTTGTTGTCACACACACACACACACACACACACATATATATATATATATATATGTTGTTAGTGTAGAAAGATATATATATATATATATATTTGTTAGTGCAGAAAGTTAGTGCAAAAACATATATTATATATATGTTGTCACGTATTTTCTAACGCACGTAGTATATAGAAAAATTACATGAGTTTAAAGTTAAGTGTAGAAATTAAGTACATAAATATATATGTTTAGATCAACATGCATGACTCTGAATTCATTCCATATATAGAAAAAAACATGAGCTTAAAGTTTAGTGCAGAAATTAAGTGTATAAATATATATGTTTAGATCAACATGCATGACTCTGAATTCATTTCGTATATAGGAAAAAAATATGAGTTTAAAGTTTAGTACAGAAATTAAGTACATAAATATATATGTTTAGATCAACATGCATGACACTTGACTCATCGTTTTGTGAAAAATTAAGTGGCCAATGGTTTTGGATAAGTACAGGATTCATCCATTGTGGCATTCTGTCAAGCACTTGGTCCTCTGCAAATAAGCTTGTTTAACGGTGACCTATCCCAAATACAAATTTCAAATAATTTACAAGATCCATCCCACATACAAGACCAATCCCAAATACAGATTTCAACCATTGCACAATGATCTTAAGTTCCATTTACCAAAAGCAGAAAAAATCAACCATCACCTAAATGAGACGAAATGCTAGGCCCACTGTGCTATAATCGAAAATGGTAGCCCCACCGTCTGGGATTTTGTAATGGTACCTGATGTCGAAAGTTTTTCGAGAAAATGCTATCCCCACTAGAAGGATATAAAATGCAGAGGTCGGGGATGGGTTTGGGTGCAGTGGGTACTAGTTTGACAGAAAATGAAATGGAATGGGAAAATGGTTCAGTTAAATGGGGGGTTCGGCCATTCAAAGTGGGAAAATAGTTAAGTCGAATGGGGCAAAGGTGATTGGGGGGAAAAGCAAGGAATGAGAAAAAAAAAGTAAAAAAAAAAGAAGTAATGAAAATGGAAAGCAAGTAACAGAAAAGCAAGTAATGGAAGGTGGTCTTGTGTTGCGGTGAAAACAGGAAAAAAAAGTCAAACGACAGACCAGGTGGTGTGTTCATGTCAAGCGGGACATCTCAATGGAATCACTGAACGAGGCGAGTAGCATTTTCCCAATGGAGAATGATAGCATCCCAACTGGTACAACCAATTTCTATCTAAGAATAAAAATTACATTTCATAATTATAAAATAATTTTTATATAATTGTTTTGTCATTCTTTTAATTTATTATTATTATCATATATTAATTAAGTTGTGAACGGATTGCAAACCAGCTGATAGAATCTCATTATTCATAATAGAATGTGAACTCAATTTTTTAACACAATTAGCTCAATGATCCAAAATTTAAGTATATTTGAAAATTGGCAAATTGATCTGATCATTGAGGACATCACATCTGTTCACCAACCCGAAAACTTAGTATTCCGACTCGACCCGAATTAGGTGCCTTTTGTTCACCCAATACCCGACCCAACAATAATTTCAGAACAGAGTTTCGACTCTTTTTTTTTTTTTTTTGCACGTGTGTTTAAATATATATATATATATTATACTTGCAATGTGTTAGGAAGAAAACCAAATAGAGAACTTTCTAAGAATATGTCACATATCTATTTGTTTAAAGGCAGATTATTTTCATATGAGTAGAATTCGTCCCTCCCTGAGAATAAGATTACTAATGCAACTTATAAAGCATTCCCACCAAGCAAAACTCTTTCAAGAAATTTCTCATTTCTTAATAGTAATGAATGGATACGAAAGTTTTGCGCAACTTCTCATTTTGTACTTAATAGGATGATGCAAAAAATGTAAATTAATTTAGTAAAACAGTTGATTGACTTCAATGACTTTATCTACATTTTCTAGAAGAAGAAGAAATCTATTAGATATAGTGATTGCAAATTAGTAACAACTTAATTTTTTCTAATTATTCCTACAACCAACTTCCATGCCGATGCTTTCTAAACCAACATTTAAAAAAAAATACCAAAAATAAACCAATAATGTTCATGTATATTGTTCATTTAATAAACCAATAATGTTGTATAAATGTACTTTTAGTAATCACACTAAACCAAAAAACCATAGGTTTTGTTTAATTTTTAAAATACAAAAGCGGCTTGTGTATCCATAGGTCATACTCCCAAAAAATTGTGTATTCTTGAAAAAAAGCTTCAATCAACCTCATTCAAAATATTCGTCAAGGTTATCTTGATAAGATATAAAAAATAATGTTAAACATATAATTAATTGAAATGACTATAAAAAAAATATTATTCAAATATGAATCTTACCAGTTTCTAACTTGTAGCTTTTATCCTCTTCCATTACATCTTGGGAGTCATAATTAATGGAATGAGCCACCAACCAGTTTTGTGTGCAAATAAGAGCTTCAATTGTTGTTGGGACCAATAAGCTACAAAATGAATCTAAGACCCGACTTCCAACGCTAAATGCCGACTCAGAAGCAATAGTAGATATCAGAATAGCTAACACATCTCGAGCTATATTGGCAAGGATCGGATATATGATTGAGTTCACATTCTATCATATTAGAATATCAAAGTCGGGTGTCAATCATTCAACACTTTCCATGAAATACTTGTCCAATTCTGATTTAGATTCTACCACACCTTTTGATACTTGATATTGCTGATACATATTGAATATATCATCCTCATCATTATAAAAAGTATTGCTTTGGGTCTCACCAACACTTGATTGGCCCCTACTTAAACTTACATTGGATTTTAAATATTACTTATACATCAGCTCAATCATCGTTATTAACCAATCAACAATTTCAGACGTTCGCTCATGGCCAAGAATATTTGTAAAACAAAACTCCAAAACTTCCAACTTGAAGTGCAGATCAAGCATATATGCAATAAACAACATTTTGTTCAATTTTCTAAAATCACCATAATACTTGTCATATTTCAACAACATTCTCTCTGACATGGTTTTTAGCATATTACTCTCACTCATAGAAAATTTGTTCAAATGGTTATAGATTGTACATATTTCTTTAATGAACAAATTTGAAATCATATAAACTGAGCCAGAAACCCGCAAAGTCATATAATAAGAAAGCTTCAAAAATTATACAAAAACCTTGATGGTTTCCCAATCAGGTAAAGTTGGTATTCATTATCTAACTTCACATAAATATAGGCCAAACTCATTTTTTTTTCATCTTGTAGCACTTCAAACGCCGCATAATATCTGAAAGTCGCACTCAACATTAGATATGTTGAGTTCCACCTAGTTGGAACATCAAGACAAAGAAGTCCACTACCTAAAATATTTTATTTCTCTGCGCATGACTTGAACTTATTAAGTCTTGTAGGGGAAGAATTCACATATTTAACCTCATTTCGAATCTTCACAATTAATTTATCGATTTCTTTTAATCCATCTTAGACAATGAGATTCAAAATATGTGTACAACATCTTATATGCATAAGGTCATTATCTAATACCATACAGTCTCTAAGTTTGGCAATTTTCCTCAAATACTCGATAATCGTGGTATTAGAAGATGCATTATCGACTGTGATTGTAAATATATTCTTTATGCCCCATCCAAATATAGATGACTAAATCTCTTTTTCTATTGTTATCCCTTTGTGATCATAAACTTTGCTAAAATCTATAATTCTCTTATGCAAGATCCAATCATCATCAATAAAATGGACTATTATGCACATATAATTCAGATTTTGAATTGATGTTCACATGTCAGTAGTGATACAAGTCTTATAATCGGATGCCATGAACATGTTTTTCAACTTTTCTTTTTCTAACATGTACATATTTATACAATCTCGCATAACAGTAATGTGAGAGGGGATTGAAAATCTAGGCTCAACTATAACCATAAAGTCTTTAAAACCTTGTTTTTTTACAAATCTAAAGGTAGCTCATCCACAATTATCATTTTAGCTACCGTTGACCGTATTTTCTGTTCATTATACTTGGCAAGTCCAACACTAGGACTGGTAGTTGTACCATCCACCCTCATCTTTCTAGTCCCAATTATTTTTTATTGATGGTTATCCCTTCCAACCAGACTAATATTAAAGGCTTTACATCTCTCATTATAATACTTCATTAATGAAGTACCTTATCTTTTAGTATTGCATAACAAAACCTTACCACAATAATTGCATTTGGCTTTAGGTTCATCAGGATCCTCAATATCCTCAAACCTCATAAAGTGTTGCCATACTTAATATCTACCCCGCCTTCTTGAGATAGGAGGGCGAACTTGAGGACTAGTTGTAGGGAGAGAGCTATCAAAAGTTGGAGATAGAGTGCTATCCAAATGAATCACATTGGGCATTGATTCAGACTCAGATGAAGGCATAGTAGCACTAGGTTCAATAGAGTTCAACTCCAATTTGAGATAACACTACAAATTTTTTAACAAAACAGCAAGACAACCAAAAGAACTAAATGAATTATGTAATAGATAAAAGATCATGATGAACCACCCCACAGCAAAAATTCCAATGTAAATGAATAATGTCATGATATCATGCAATGACATGATTGTTACAGGTTTGGTACTAGAGTGATTAATCTTCGATCAAAGATACTCATCCGGCCTTTAAATTGACAAGCATATATAATATATATTATATACATAATTAAAAGAGGTTAAAAAATGCCTGATATATAGTATTAATTACTTGGAACATTATTCTCAAGGATATATATCATTTACAATAATAGTCACAAGCAATTTTACCAAACTTTAGGGAGCTAGCTAGGGAACTAATTAATTTTTAATTAATGCAATGGTTCATATTCATTTTTATGATCACAAAAAAGCATCAACTAATCGTTTTATTAATTACATACATAATGCCATTAATTAAGTTGGGTCATTATAATTAAGCAGCTTATTACATGTATAGCTAGGGATCGATATTGAAAGATATAACTTGAAATTAAATAGGTAATTGATCAAGAGGGATCAGGGGAGCTTATCAGAGTGCTGGAGTAGTCATGTATAACTAGTATTGTATGTTGCTGGCTATATTATATATGGGTAGGGGGTATAACATGTTACAGCATCATCATCATGTGTTGATTTTGTAGGGATATTCAAGAAGGGGATTATCTTCAGGGGTAGGCAGCTTGGGTTCTAATTCTAATTATTATGTCAAAGAAGGCGTAGATTCAAAGGGTTATAAAAGAGATGATCAAGATGTAGAGCTGACAGATTACGAGCCACCACATCAGACACCACCAATTCACAACAAAGTATCCTATTTAGAAGGAGGCTAGCTAGTTGCTATAAATATATATATATATATATATATATATATATCATGTACATTGGTTCTGTTGTGTCACAGTAATATGGAGGGCCTCCATTTTGTAAAGGTCAATAGCAGAGGTAGAGATAAACATGTTGTGTCAATAGCTTTGTTTCGGTCTTTCTACCCAATTGCATGCAGATATATAGCAGATTATATCATATATGTATGTAGTTGAACATCTGTATATTCCAGAAATCGAACATGGGTGTACAATCTCTATCACTTTTGTCTTGTGAAGTTGGGGAAGCTAAATTAATGAGCTCTATTTCTACTTACCCATTACAAAAAAAAACTTGCCAACCCAAATCCTGTAACACATTCTCCTCTAAAGTAATTTGGCATGGGAGCTAAATTAACTGGGTTGAAGCTCATTGACTCCATATTATTCCTTATCCATTTTTGAACACAAATCATGATCATTCTTTTCAACTATCTAGCTAACTGAGTTGGATGGTCCAAACTTTCAATGTTTGGGTGGAAAGTTTGGCACAAAATGATCCATTCGTGAGAGAAGCAAAAGCTTCATTACTGGCAATTACCACAGCCTCAAATCAAGGATACAACCATATTCAACTAGAGAGAGACTCACTTATTGTTATAACGGCTATCCTGAAACCAAATCTTACAAATTGTTGGATAATAGGCCCCATACTCACAGATATTTTCCACCACCTACCTACTTGCAAATAATGGAAAGCTCACAAAATTCATTGAACGCAATTATAAAAAAACAGAAAAACGCTCTCTCTCCATGCATGCTAGATATAGATACCGAAAAAGACCCAAGATATTTGCCTCAATAAATTTTGCTTGTTAAAATTAAAAAAAAAAAAAATGCCTGTAGTAGGCATCTTCCTTTAATTAATTTCTAGATATTCCTGCATTCCGACCTTGTGTCTTCTAGGCTACAAGCATGATAAATGAAGGAAACAAACAAACAAGAAAAATATCGAGTTGTGAGGCTGACTATATATAATATATATGTTCAAACAATAACAATATCCAATTGTGAAGCTCATTGACTCTATATATATAAAATTGACTAGAACACATACTTCACCAGTGACCACCTTCCCATGAAACCCAAATCTCATCTTGACCCAAGAGACCCATACTTCATCCGTCCAAGAAAATCACAATAACAAACCAATATATATATATATATAGAGAGAGAGAGAGAGAGAGAGAGAGAGAGAGAGAGAGAGAGTAATACCTATAAATGATCTCAAAAATCAGGTAGATAAGGAAACGAAGAGAAGATTTAAGACTTGAGAATGATGAATCAGGTACTAGAGGAGAGCTTTTGAGTTCTAAGCAAGGGCAATGCCGTGAGAGAGAGCTTCTGGGTTCTGCTTGAGCATTTGTGGGTAAAGTGGTGGAAATGGTATCGGGTATTACCCGATAAGAAATGAAAATGGTAACGGTATAACCCGTTACCGATTCCACATCCAAACGGGTCAAGATTTCAGGTCAGGTTGAGTACACGACTTATTTGTATAGTCCTAATCGCATCCATTCTTGAATCTTTTATAAGTTGGAAAGCCCAAAAAATCAATTGAAACAAAAAACAATACATGCATTCTGTAGTGTTATGGGTTACTATATGCCTATTAAATAAGATTAATTCCAATCATCTCAAGCATAGCAAAATTTTCATAAGTTAGAATCTTTGTTCACTTTACAGTATACGTTAAATTATTGTGATTGTACTTCTACGCCACTTAAAAAATGACTAGACTTCCAAAATAATTTCACATATCAAAATCAATAGTTCCAAAATAATTACAAACCCACCCATTTCTTCTTTCCCATCTTCTTCTTCTTCAATCACTTAGGGTTTCTTATTCTCTGCCAAACCCTTTTTCGCACATTCATGGCAGAGCAGTAGATGACACTAACAGCAAACCAAAGACTGTGTTGATGCACATTGAGACCAATGGAATTGATTTTGTCTCCCCCAGTTGACCGGTTTTGGCCGATTCGAAGCATCCTTCTCCCACGTCGGACCGGTTTTGGTTTGGTGCCGAAATCGACACCAACACATCGGTTTCAGCACTACACTATATTGGTTATGGGGTACCCATTACTAACATTTCCCACTTGTCTATAGAAAATTAAGTGTGTGACCTGACAATAAGGCAAAAGATAGGAGTACTATATTAAGTTAACATCTTACTAATATAATACATCACTCAGAATATCTCGTATGCTCTAAACTATTTAATCTCACTAGGTCAAGGGTCCTTAATCCCTCACGAGTTTATAATTTAAAGTAATTATTGATTTCACGTTATATAATATGCTCATGATTATATCAAGTCAAAATGATATAATTATCCGGGCTATGAAACATAGAATAACAAGAATCTTCACTAGATACTCATATCAATTCAATTAGACTTGACTGGTTTTCTAAACACGACCTATGAGATCATAGCATTTGTGACCTTAAGATAACATGCTCAAGTAGCAACGTTGGAAGAGTCTAGTTTTCCTATCAAACTCGATAGGCGCGTTACACAACCTAGAGGCCAAACCTAGAAAATTGGGCCTCGAGTGAACGTGTAGCGCTGGCTACAAACCGTAACCACAACCTTCGTGGCAAACGAGATAAGAAGCCAACAAACTCTTAACGGCTAAGATATCTCAATAACTCCCCATAGATTAGATGAACTACAAATAATGAGAGAGAAATTCAAATAATGAGCCCTAACCTAGTTTCAAATATAGGATAAGGTAGTTACAAGGCCTAAAGGGGCCACCTTCGCCACTGTATATATCCATTGTCTATCACTCTGAAAGGTACGCAAACATTATTTTTCTATTCTAGAAGCGATATCAAGCAATTCACCTAACTTAGGCATCAGAGTTATTTCTACACCTTTTAGCCGTTTTTTCCCTTCTTAATGTAGCTTGTGAGTGATTGGGAGTATAAAATACGTCCATAACAGATACTAAGTTTTAATTTTATGACATAATTCTAAGTTCAAGAATATAGGAATAGATCGTCCATAAATCCATTAGGGCTCACATAGGGATAGAGCATAGACCTATCCAATCACCCCCTCACATGGTTGTCTATAGCACATATGGTATGAAATGTATTTTACGGCGAAACTCACTTAATTGGTCTTGTCACATTTAAACACTATACAAATCTTAGTCTAGTCACCATAAAGGTGATCTAACTTGAGTTTCTTAATACAATCACTCATCTAACACCTGCCTAAGATCTCATGTTCTACTTGAATCATATTTCATGAAATTGTGCAAATACTTTATGTACAACTCTTGTAAGCCTCATCTTAGCCGAGCTAAGACGATATTATT
Organism: Carya illinoinensis; assembly: GCF_018687715.1. Lineage (NCBI taxonomy): Eukaryota > Viridiplantae > Streptophyta > Magnoliopsida > Fagales > Juglandaceae > Carya > Carya illinoinensis. The sequence continues at coordinate 35,043,319 of NC_056760.1, forward strand.
TAAATTCTCTTGAATGCCTTTAAAGCATTAAGATGTTTACTTGCTCATTTTTCAAGAACCAAAGTAATCAATTTGTCTCATCTTGCTCGCTATTCAAGCACCGAGTGATCATCCATATAAGTGAACTAATCTTTACCTAATGGCATCTTTATAATGTGTTTTTCACTCAGTATTAATTAACCTATTATATAAGATAAACACAATAATCTCAATGATGCAATAGATATTAACAATGTTAAATGTACAATAAAATTTAAGGTTTAATACAACATATATTAAATTTGATAAAGTCTCAATCTCCTAACATGACTTTGAAAAATATTTCTACTAGTGGCCTTAGTAAGAGAATCAGCTACCATCTTATTAGAAAAGATATGTTATAAAATCACCTCAGCTTGCACAACAGTAACTAAAATATAGTGAAACTAAATATCTATGTGTTTGCTTCTACCATGGTACTTGGCATCCTTATTCTTGACATATGCCAAAAATACCATATTATCACTAGATATTTTAACAGCTTTATCACGAGTCATAACCTCTAGGAGCTGAAAAAATCTCCTCAACCAAATAGCTTTTGTACAGCTATTGAATAAGTAACGTACTTTGACTTTATTGTGGACAAAACAATGCATAAGTATTTCTCATTACAACAAGAAACAACTCCCCACTAAGCATAAATGCATAATCCATTGCTATAGCCTTTTAGTCTCACGTCTCCTCCTTGATAGCAAACAACGAGGTCTACTATCTCACGAAAATATCATAAAATCATCTTAACTACTTGCCAATGAAGAGGCCCTAAGGTACTCTAATAACAACCAACCAATCTAATTACAAAACAAATGCCAAGCCATGTAAATAATATAGCTCACATCAAACTTCCAATTGCACTTGCATAATGAATTTTGGTCATCTCTTTATTTTTCTCATTATTTTTAGGGCAATATCTTAGGTTTAATGTATAATACTTTTAAATTGGAATGTCTATGGGTTTGGAGTTATGTACACATAATAGTTTTTAAATCTTTTTAATGTAAGTAACAAAGCAAGAAGTTTCCTAAATAAATCCTTTTGAGTTTAACTTTAAGCACATAATTTGTTTTACTCATGTCCTTCTTCATAAAAGTAGAGAATAATCATTCTTTTGTGGCGTCAATTATCTTCATATCATTTCCAACATATAAGATATTATCCACGTACAAGATAATAGTCTTTCTCTAGCATCTCAAAGCCAATTGAAGTAATGGCCTCATGAAATTTAAAGTACCATTGTCTAAATGTTTTTTTTAAGGCAATAAATGTAACATTTCAACTTACATAATTTGCACCCTTGTCCCTCAACCTCAAAACTAATATGTTGATCCATATAAATCTCTCTATCTAGTTCTCTGTTGAGAAATATAATTTTCACATCTATTTGAAAAAAGTTATAAATCTAAATGTACAACTATAGTTAAAATAAGGCCAATGGAAACAAACAACATCACAAGGAAGAATGTTTCTTTATAATTTATATCCTCTCTTTGGGTGTAGCCCTTCGCCATGAGGTAGGCCCTATATTTGTCAATTGATTCCTTTTCGTAGCGCTTAATTTTTAAAACCCATTTATTTCCAATAGATTTATGTCAACGTAGGAGATCAACTATTTTTCAAGTTTGAGTCTTTGTTATAAAACTCATCTCATCTCTCATAGCAATCAGCCATGTATCTAAAGTAAGTAAACTTAGTACTTTCTCATAAGAAGCAGGCTCATCAAGATCATGGAGCACGCACCCATTTGGTTACCAAACCCTTCTCAACTCACTTCATCTCATCATTACACATTTTTCAAATTTCCATACACTTTTTCAAATTTCTATATAAAATATAATAAAAAATTTAACTTTTTCAAATCCCAACACACTCATAATATTTAAAACTAATATTCTAACAATATTTTATTCAATTCAACTTAACTCAACCCAACATCCAAACCCAACCCTAAGACTCTTGTGAGTTACTTTCTAGTAGTGCACTCCTATTATCTTTTACAATTCTGGTATGTGGTAATTCTCCACCCTCACCAAAAGATGGTGGAACTCCCTTGAGTTTTTGTAATTAAAAAAGTGTAAGATATTTCTTTATTTCACTAATATTGAGAAAATCATTGTCAATAAATATGACTTTGCATGACTCTATTTCTATCTTTCCTTATTTAGGATTTTCATCATATATTATATAACATTTTGAGCTCTCTAAATATTTTATGGAGATATGTTTATTTACTCTAGGGTCAAGTTTTCCATATTTATGAAAATTGATGTGAACATAACCTGTAAAACTTCCAGGCGGCAAATGTTCCAATTTGATTTTGCATCACTTCATAGTTCCTATGGGGTTGAAGGAACGGACATAGAAGACACATGATTCAAAATGTAGATAACAGCTAAAAGAACATCCCCAAAATTATATTAGAAAGTTTGTTTGTGCCATAATTGTTGGAACCATTTTCAATAAAGTACGATTCATGCTTTTCACAATATTATTTTGTTGTGATTTTCTATTAATTGTTAATTTCCCATGGAATTGTATTCCATTGTGCTCATCCAATCCCTATAACTTTTTACAAGATTACTCACAACCTTATCAGTTTGTATATTTTTTAATAGGGGTGTGCAAATTTCTGACCCCCCTGATTTTGACCGATTCCCGCTTCGATTCCGACTCTAACAGAATTGAAGTGTTCGAAAATTTGAGTCTGATTCCGTAAGTAATTTCAGCTCCCCACAACCAAGCATGATTTTGCCATTAACGTCACTCCATCTTGCTTCACGCCATCGTTATCGCAGTGCCTTCTTTTTGCCCATTTTGCCAATTGGTAATTTTAATTTTTAGTGTTTTAAATTTAAGAATTTGCTCTGAATTTAGTTTATTATTTCTTACTCAAATTGGAATTTGAATTATGTAAATTATATAATTGTGTGAACGAATGTATTGAGGATATGATAATGAAATTTCTTTTATTAAAATTCTTGATTTTGGACTGTGAATGTAAGGTGTTTGTGAAAATGTCACTTAGAAAAAATAATTGTGTTTGTCTCTTTTGATCTATTTTCTCATTATTATTATTATTATTATTTTGTTCATTTTTTTCCTACGAAAGAGCATCCAAGCATGGCCTACCAGAAGATAAAGGCCTACAGAAATTCGTGTCATGTCCTAGGTCCTACATGCGTAATTGAGCAATAAAGATAGCCTCATTAGCACATTGATATAATTTTAAATAGCTCCCTAATTGTTTAGCTAATTGTAAAAAAGTTCAAACTCTAAAGTAACGAATGAACAGCTCCTGAGTGTGAATAAGAAATATCAAACAAGAGGCTTCTAGGTTATAGACACTTAATCTATATCTTTTCAAACAATAACCATTCCACTAGATGTTTGGGGAAACCATAACATTCTATATATTTCCAGATTTAGTGTTTGCCAATAATTGCAGGTTTTAATGAATTGTAGTATATCCTAATCATTTTTAACAACATGTCTTGACTAATGTGTTGTAAGTAAACTTAGAGTAAGAATTTCATTGTCATTCATGAATAATTCTCAACAACTACATGTCAACATCCTCAAGTGGAAACACTTATGCATGGGCCTAATCCTATTCCTGTCAGCGCTGGAATAACATGATCAAGAAACCTAGGATAAAAGCACATGGAATATGGATTCATGAGTGTGAATTATTTGGTTTTTCTACTCAATTATATTTTCAAATAAGATGTCAAATAATATATAATAATAAAAAAACTTGATTTTTTGAAGTCAATTTTTTTTTATTCTAAAAGATGGTGAAGTGTGAATTGGGAATGATTTATTATTTATTTATGGTTTGGAATGGGCCCAAATGGGCTAATTTAGAAGTCAGAGTTTCGATCAGAAGTCAGAATTCCTATCAAGATTGGAAGTCGAAGTTCTAACTTCCGATCAGAGTTGAACTCCAATTCCTTTTGGAATCAGAGTCAGAATACAATTTGGACTTCGACTTAAGATGGAGTTAGAAGTTAGAAGGGACTGTTCCGACTCTGTTGGAGTCGGAGCACAGGCCTACTTTTTAAACTCCTTTATTTATGATTTTCAATTGTAGTTACAAGTGCTTGAAGCAATCTAATGCTTCAAAGTGATGGGGAGATCAAATAGATATAACTAAAACGTACGTAGTTATCTATAAATATGAGAAAATAATAGGTGTCATGGTGTTCTTTCACATTCATAGGTCCACAAAAGGATAAGATGCCTTAAGAGCCTTTTTAGAAGATTTTCTACATGCTTTTTTAGCTAAACATAACTCACACAGGTAGGCTTATAGAGCAAAAAACCCTAGTAGGCATTCTCTATCTAGTTTAACCATTTTATCTTTTCCAATGTGGCATAGTCTAGTATGCCATTTCAATATATTAGAAATAAAATCATCATTTGAAGCCATAAAAGAAAATGAAAAATTATTTAAATCCAATATAAAGAAAATATTTGAAATAAAACTATGTTCATACAAAACCTCATCCAAATAAAAGTCTAGCCAGGGGCCACCAAAATGAAAAATAAAACCAAGTCCCAATATAAAAATAGTAGAAAATATATTACATTAAACACCAATCGTATAAATCATATCATGAAGAAGTAACAAGTGCATCTTGAGTTAGTAGGTGTCAACTCCAAGAACTTCCTCTCGAGTTTTGTTATCCAATATAACATACTGTCTGCCTGTTGGTATTTTTTTTTTTTATAATCTATGAACCCAATTCTATCTTGAACTATATGTTTGGTTGCTTTTGTATCTACTATAATGTATTCAGGGATTTGATGAGCAACAAAAATATGTAAACAAATATAAGCAATGAGAGAGTTGTGTTTAGTAAATACCTTCTTTATCTCAATGCACTCATGAGCAAAGTATCCCACTTTTTCAAAGTTATAGCATGTCAATTTGGACTTATACACGTTTGCTTCTATTACAGTTTGCTACGTTTCCATCCTTTAGCCCAAGACTATTTGCCATTCTAGCAGATCTCTTATGTTGCTTGCTCTTCGACTTGAATGCTTTGTGCTTTCCAGCTTGGACAACAAGAAGAGTGTTACGATGCACATCTATACTCTCCACCTCTAGCTCTAAATGGCAAGACATATCATAAGAAGTCATAATTTTCTTATTGTATGTCAAAACGAGTTTCATTTGCGCCCATGCTAACTCGAGCAAAGATCGTACATAGCGATGACTTGTTGTTTATTAGTGAGATTATTGGTAGCAGCTTTTAGTTCAAGAATCAAGACAAACATCGATCTCAAATACTTAGTCACGGTATGTTTAGGGCCCATAACATACTGTTCAAACCTCAAAGTGAGAGCACAGAGCCTAATAGTAATGTCCCTTATAGGCAATTTTTAGCTAGTTTCACACATTTTAGACAATTGGATAGTTCTCAAACTTTCTAATAATATCATTATGCATATTGTTAAGTATGGTAAAGTGCGTACATTGATATTTCTTTGCCCAAGTCTGATATGCTTCTATATTATGGCAATGTTGGGAAATATTCTCTTCCTTAGATTGTATCCTAAGGTGGGACTAATTTTCTAGGAACTTTTGCTCATTAAGCAAACATTCAATCTTCCTATGCCACATGACATAATTGGTCCCATTTAGTTTTTCTCATTTATTAAGATTACCAATTACTTTCTTAGTTGTCATTATTATTACATTCATTATGTAAAATTGATATTAATACACATTTAATTTTATTCTAGAATCTAACTAAACCATAGAATTCCTTCCTACATAATGAGATTGAGAATTTCTCAAAAATGTTATAATCATCTCCCACTATATAAGTCAAAATATCACATCTAACTAATTTTGAATAAAATTTATAGAAGAGTCTTAAAAAAACTCATAACTCACATACATATAATTCATTTATCAAGTATGAAAAATAAATAATTATTGCACTAAACACATTGCACATAGGCTCAACTCGAAACCTCATTAATAATTTGGTTATCATGTTAAGGTGACCTTATAGTATATCAATAGACGTAAAGAAACATGATCTCTTTATATTGGTTCAATAATAAATTTACATTCTTGATATTACATTTTCAAACAAAATCTTACTATAAATCTTGTAGAAAAATAATAAATAAATAGAGATGGTACGCCACCAATAGACTTATAAGTTATACCTTATCTATCTACATAAAAGTAAATATATTGCATCACACATAAGCACAACAAACTACCAATGTCAACTCTATTCATTTTTTTTTTTAAATACCAATAAATTCAAACATTTAATCATAGTGGTATATATGATGGTTCAATGGATAGAAGATCAACACACTCAACTAATTAGAAGGGTTGAATATGTTATCAAATCTTGGGACACATATTCAATATGAAAATACATTTAACAATAACAATTCAATACATGTATCCACAAGGAATCTGTATAAATATTTATATGATACATAAAATTGGATTTAACGAAGTATGACAAGTGCCCCAAAAATAAATTTTATTATCATCATTCTTCAAGCATATTACTAAAAGTGATTTTAAAAAATTATTCTCTACTCTTGGTCTTAACAAAAAAAATATGCGTATAAACTTTGTAGACCAACTCAAGAGTTCACATGCCACCCAAAAAAAAAAAAAAAATGGACACCAAAATTTGCCACACACTCCCTCATCTACATCCTATGTGTGTGGGTGTTGTTTTGGCTCAATATAGTGTCTTGTCTTTATTTCACTTGTTATGACGAAGAATGTATATCACATTCATTATTTCCAGCATTTTAAAATGTTAAAACATAAAATTTCTTCATCCAAATGTGCATGCGTGTTTATAAGATGAGAAAAAAGGACCAGAAGTACAAAGGCGAATCAAACTCTCTAAGCTTGATAGTAGAACTGGTAAATATATTACTATTCATCATCTTCTTCTTGCACCTATTTTTCTGGTTTTTTTCAATTTTGACCACCATTTTCAATTAGCCATGACTTATTCATATTAAATCCAAACCAGATGTATGATATGTCAATTTAAAGTTTATGAATCTAGATTTCGAACCATATAAATTTATTTTCAGAAAATAACATTTTGGTTGATTAAAAATAGGCTCAAAGTAACCCCCTAAACATGAAATTTAAAATTAGGGTTTCATATTTATCCCTCCCCATGCAACGGAATTTCACCAAATTTGAGTATAGTATTCAAATATAAGAAGTATTGAGAGATGTTAGTGAAATTGTATTTGGGTTGAAAGTTTTTTATGGAAAGAATTGAGCGGTCAACTAACAAAAAGGGTTAAGGACACCCTCAATTGGTTGTATGACAAATATATCCATTTTCATTGAGTAATGTTGGGGATCCTAATGTTCTATTATTTACTGCCACGCTTCTATTATTGAAGACATGCTGAAGGAAAAAAAAATGGGGTTTTATGATTGTCTAACATCCCCATCGTAATCTCATAGTTCACCTTTAGCACTGAGAGGCATATATTGGATCCATTATAAAATTCATTGCCTTCTAACACCCTTGAGACTTTGTTTGCTCAAAATTGGATAACGAGCTAGCCAATTGACATTCTGGATTCAATGAATATTATGAAAAGTTATTCTAAGTATGATAAAAGTGATTAACTATTTTCATTTTTTTATATTTGTTATGAATCTTATATTTTAACTCAAGTTGCTTTTTATTGTAAGGATGTATTTGGGAAAAGATACTTAACTTACTCTAGCTAAATCACATTGAGGCCTAGTTTGGATGTTGAGTTGAGTTGATTTCTTTATAAATAGTAGTGAATTAAGAGAATTTTGTAGGGCCTACCTAAGATAAAGTTAGATGTATTTGGGTGTTAAAATGAGTTTAGAGATACTTATGGAAAATTAAAAAAGATTGTAGGTCCCACGTATAAAGAAATGTTGAGTTGAAAAAGGTTGTGGGTCCCACATATAAAGAGATTCTAAGTTGAGATGAGTTTAATAATTTGAGATTTGAGTGTTTGAATGTTAAACTCAGATTAAAATTAGACTAAATTGAGTTGATCTCAATTGAATTTAACAACCAAACACAGCCTAAAAGAAATTAGTCTTGTTGGGGTAAACATATCAAGCCCAAGATGCACCAAGCCCACTTCACCCATAACGTATTCACCAGGATGCAAGTAGGAAAAATAAGAAAGTCAATAGAAAAGGGGACAAAAGCAGATAGGGGAAAGTCAGATATGCAAGGGGAGGAAGTGACATAAAATTAATTCTCTCATGTACCATTGACTGGGCCATAATAAAACGGATTTGATTGGATGAAAGAGAGGACTTTTGGGGTGATACCTGCTGAAGAAAAGAGCTTCTTCAACCTTGTGAGGTGAGACACCATTTTTTTTTATCTTCTCTCGGATAAAAGGGTCTCTGACTCTATTGTATATTGAGGTATGAAAGACATTAGAGACTATAAAATACTTTCTTCATAGTGAATTTTTCCTCCAAACAATCTGTGGAAATAGGCTCTGTACTGAATAATATAAATCTATGTGTCTTATTCTCTATTTACATTTTCTATATTTTTTGTCTATTTACTGCTATCGATGTACGTACAAGTACAGTACCAACACGCCAAAACACTATCGTGGGCTTTAAATGGTACCGGTCAGGCCTAGGTCATTCCCGTGGGTTGGAAATGACTCTTTTCTCTATTTCAGCCTATTGGGATATTTTATGCACCAACATATTTGTTAATTTAAGTTATTATATGTCTTTATTAATTCAAATTCTTTTATTGTGAGGTATCAAACACGTATTTTTTTTCTCAAATTTTTCTTTTTGAATCAATATTAGAAATTTTAGGAGATACTTGGAGAATAAGATGAGACGAGAAACTTATAAATAATAGTAAAATGGTCTATGAATAATAGTGAAATGATTTGAATTATAATATTTTATGAGATTCTAGGAAATGAGATAGAAAAAGTTGAATAAAAATATTAAAAGATTGTTAGAATATATATTTTTAATTATTATTTTTATTTTAAAATTTGAAAAAGTTAAATTATTTTTTACATTTTATTTAGAAGTTTCGAAAAGTTATAATAATTAGATAATAATTAGATAATAATTAAATAAAAATTTGAATATTTGAAATTGAAAATTTTTTATATTTGGGTGATATTTGAAAATGAAATAAGATTAGATTAGATTGTATGAGATGAAATGAAATAAAACCATCCCATGTTTTAAAAAGCCTCTTAGAGTAGAAATTTAGGGAGTTGGATCAAAGTTAGGTTGGGTTGAAGACTTGGAATTTTGACAAGCATATGAGAACGGATGTTTGTTACTTTTGGGTTGAAGACTCTAGTTTTTTTTTTAGGTAAAACCTATTTATTGTATTCATGTATTAACTGATTTACACAGTTTATCAAAGTTTATATTCTTAAGAATCTCCTGAGGATGGTCTTCCATCCGGACTCTCTCTTCATTTACAATTAAAGAAGTTTTTACAAGGTTACATGCAACACTATTACAAGTTCTATTAACATGCAACAGTGTCCAGCTCTTGTTGAAGACTCTTGTTAAGTTAAAGGCTTTGGTTTCAAAATGAATATTCTTAATTCTAGTTACTTTTATATTTAGGTTCAAGACTATCTTATACATTTTTGTTAATATTATTGAAATCATAATTGTTTTTTATATGTATTCTTTTGTAATCATAGTATTTTTAGCTATTATATGTAAGAGAAACTAATTTGTCGTCTGATGTGTACCACTCATCATTTTATTTTATTTTTAATATTTTTACTTAATGATTAAGGAAGTGATTTTAAGTATATCGATATATTTTTTTTATTTTTTAAAAATATTTAAATATATTAAAAAATGATTTAAAATATATTAATAGAAACAATGAGTATTGTGGATTAGGCGGTAGAGTAGCACTGCCTTATATGTAATCAGGTATCTATTCTTCTAAATTCATTCAATTACATTAAATTATCAAAATTGTACAACGAACAAATTAATAAAAAATAAAAAAAAGAAAAAGTATGGATGATGAATTGGGCTAAAAAGGCCTTAAAATGGAAAAAGGGGCCTCTGAAGGCCCAAAACTCTGCTTCCCAATTCTAGTGGACAGGAATAGGGCGGTTGGACTTCTCACCTGACCATTCTGCCGAAGAGGGGCCAGTGGGGTGTAGCACTCCTAACATCTGACGTGAGCGATGCTACATTACACGATTCATGAAACTGATATAAAATAAATAAATTTAAATTTGAAATATAAATAGATTTATATTAAAATAAGTTTATTTGATAAGGAGTGATTAATAAACGAGTTAATTGTAAGTTAGCTTAATAAGCCAAAAATCAACCGGTATGATACAAATAAATTATATTTTTAAATTTTATAAATACGTAGTCTTATATGTCTTTTTTTAATGTTGAGAATATGTAATATTAATATTCATATTTGATTACTTAATCTCTCAAATTATTAAACATTTTTGGTCAATATCTTATTTATTTTATGAAAATATTAATATTCTTATATATGACTGGCTTAGATATTAATAATAAAATATTTTATCATGAGTCTAATTTTAAATGTAATTATTCTTGTATTATATATGAAATTATATTAATTGTTTTTAAAAATAAATATATGGGTTAGCTCAGCCCATTTATATGAAATGGATTAAACGAGTTAAAGTGGATTAAACAGATCAAAATAGTTTAAATGGTTATGTTCAAATTAGTCCAATAAAATTTAATTATTAAACGAGTTAAACGTGTCTGTTATGTTGCTCGTTAATTATATGGGTCGGGTAGGATTTTAGGAGTTGAACTGTTTAATTAAATGAGTCGTGTTTGGGTTGATTCATATAGTCTAATAGTCATAACTTGACATGATATGAACACGAATTGTTACTCTTACATTTCACATGCTAATAAGAAATTTAATTTAAAAAGAATTAATCTTAATTGAAATTGCAAACTAAAAATAAAAAACCTTAAATATTGAAAAATATTAAAAAGACTTAAAACATAATAAAATTAGGAAGCAATTAGAATTATAATTAAAACATGGGAAAAATAAATTGTTTACCCTTCAGAGGTCGCCCTCGTGTGCGGCCACCTCTTGGACAAACCAAATCAGCAAGGATCGCCCTGAGTCGCGCGAGTACCTTAAGGTCACAGCAGAGGGCCAAGTGGCAACCACGGGTTGGCCAATATTAGTTTGATTTCGTAAAAAGAATATAGGCTATTTTTTGTTTTATTGATTTTAAGTTTCTTTTTTCTTTTTAAAACGTTCTTGATTTTTTCAAATTTTATTTATTTTATTTTTTATATACATTTTTATTTTATTTTTATATACATTTTATTTGATTTTTTAGTTTTATATTTTTTTGCTAACGCATCTTGGTTAGGTATCTTTCAAGGGTATAATACTTTTTATATAATTATATAACTATATTTTAAAATAATGATATTTTATAGAATAATATTATTTTTATAAATTATTTTATTAAAATATCTCTAATCTAAAATATAAGTTATAAAAAGATAAGTGTTTATCTTTTTCTATTTTTTTAATGCAGTGAAAGAATACTATTTATACATAATAATATTAGTTATTAGTCTCAAATAGATAAGTTCTGTGCAAGTCTTTTGTAAATATGTCGGTCTCATTAAAAATGAAAAAAAGATTTACATATTTTTTTTATGATATAGTCTATTTTTTTTACAAAAAACCTAGGCGAGACTTATGTATCGAGGCTTGTATAGATTATTTCACATTTATTCATGACATGTGTTTGTTTATGATTCATCATGACGTGGTAAATGGATATTAATTTAGCAATTTCATTAATAAATTAATAGAATTTGAATGAAAGGCTTATTTTAAGATATAACAAATGATCTTGATATTTCAGTAATAGTAATAGAAATATATAGTTTATATTTTAAATTAATTTTTTATATTAAATACTATAAGAATCTAAAAAAAAAAAATGAATAATAACTTTTTTATTTAGATTGATAATAGTAATATTTTTTTGAGACAATTGATAATAATAGTTATAAGTTAATAATAAATTTAGAGTACAGTATGTGATATTTTTATTTTATTGCAAAATCTTATAGTATTAAAAATTAATTATTATATAAAAATATTAACAAGGAAAAGTATAGTTACAAACACACTTATGTATTAATATATATATTAATTTATTGTGATTGGTAAAAAAATAAATTTTATTAAAAATAATATTAATTTAAATTTTAAATATAAAAAAATTAATATTAATATATAAATTAATACACAATTTTATTTATACATGACAGAACTCTATTAACAATATGTTAAAATGCGATCGGACGAGAATATCGGCAATTCATCGTTACCTTAAGCAAAGCAAAAAAGAGAGAGGAAAAGAAGTAAAACGGTATTTATCGGTAACCGGTAATGGTAGGCGGTCCAACCCTCTCCCCTTGGCCCTTATTTCTGCAAAGAACGGACACAACCGCTGTATTTCTGTCCCGTTCTCTGTACAAGACCCAACCTATCCTCTCTCTTGCGCGCGCTCTCTGTTTTTTCATCGTCGGCTGTTCTTCCATAGGCGCCGACCTTTTTTCAGTATTTCTTTGATCAAGGTATGCTTTTCCGACAAAACTTTCTTCTCTTTGAATTTTCTGTTTTTTTCCGATCGATCATCGTTTGACAGTTTTACGTCAATATGGACGTTTCTCCCTGTATAGATGTTGGTTTGATCCGATCGTGCAAAGCACTTGATGGTTTTGTGTTTTTACGGTTTGATCTCCCTTTATATGGTTTTATTGCGCTATTTCTGGCTTTTGGTAGTCAATCTTTGCTCCTTTTGTCGTTATGACTGTTAGGAGAAAGTTTTATTATTTGCAATATTGCTTTTTGGGTGCTTTAAAATCTTAGGTGTTGCTTCTTTTGGAAGCCAAGTCTGAAATTGACATGAAGAAATTTGGGGTTGCGCTCGTCTCTTTGTTAAACTATTATTGTTTATTTATTTTTTGTTAATCTATTATTGTTTTTATTTTATATTAATTTTTTATGTATTAAAAGCTGGACGCTTGATCATAGTAATGTTGATGCTGATGATGAGATGATGGTCATCGGCTGCATTTCCCAGCTACTTGTTTTTTCGGTGGTGGTTGTTTTGTACCGTCCCACCATCACTTGTGTTCTTGCTAATATAATACTGGTAACATTGTAACATATTCATTATATATGGTGTAGATATCTCTTATGCCATAGATATGAAGCCTCGTCCTTTTCCCTACTGGGTCGTTTGTTATCATGTCTTTGCCTTCTGAGTCACATAAAAAAAGGGTAAAAATTTAAAATAAACGTCTTTTGTTTTTCAAATTTATTGTAAAACTGAACCTGTTGTGTATCAGGCTTATATGAAACTGAACTCTTTTTCGATAAGTATTGAACTGAACTCCTTAATACAATTCCTATGCTATCTTCCTAATTTATTGAATATGGGTAGTATGCAGTTATTTGACACTAACTTCACCATCAGATGCATAGATTATGGTGGTCTTGCTGCTTGAATTGCATTTCTCATTTTTCAAAGAAGTAAACTCACCAGAATTTATATGGGTTTCATGTTCAGGGGATAATATTTAATTGGTGTAAAGTTATAACCTAAGTAATTATGATCTGAAGCTTAATCATAACTATGATGACTCTTGTTTACAAGATCTGTTTGTTGCAGAGAGGAATTGTTAGATATAGCTTTTGTGCTAGTTTTCTGTGGATTACCGCATCAACTAGGTTCATATGGTTTTTATTATGCAGGTTTGGGGTGTGATCTATTATTACTTCTCACTTGTATTGAGTATGAACTTGAGAAAGGATTTTATTTAGTATGGAAGTTTTGGAATGATACCCTGTTTGCACTAGCGGGTGAGAAGTTTTTTATTATTACAAGATCTCACCATCTCTGACTGAGACATACCCTTCTTCGAACTTTCTTACATTTTGAGGTTGATTGGATCCTTTTCTTCTCACAGCATCCTTGACCTTGACTTCCTAGTTATCGTATAATATATTTGGCTATATTTCAGATCTTTATTTCTTGGATTTTACAGCTTCTAAGCTTCATAGGGATTTTGTTTTACCTAGCACTAAGATTGTCATATTTAGGATGTGGAAGTTGCCGGGTGGCTTAGATTTTGTGGCTTCAGTTTTCATTCTGAACTACGATTGGTTTGCAGGCACTTTTTAAAGTGGGCAACTGGAGAGCGGATCTGAACTGAGGTCCTGATTTCTCTTAAGGGTTTATTAGCATGATCTGCTGCTACATTGAAGAACTATAATCCAGTATTCATGTAGGCAGAACAAAGTATATGGCACTAACTGCAGAATTGGTTAGTTGTTGTTCTATCTGAATTCTTTTTTAGAACGGGTCATTGTGCCTCAGGATTCAGGCTTTGTTGAATTAAATGACCTAGGGGATGTCACTGCACAGGAGTGTACTTACTGGCATTTGGGCCATCATCACATGCCAGTTCTTTTATGCTTATCCAGTGGTGCTGGGGGGATTATACATAGCTTCTTCTGTGGATCAATCTTAGTTTTTCTTTCCTGGCAGTTTATCCAGTAGTCGGAATCACATGAATCAACTGGATGATTCGGGTCAATGGATTTAGTGACATTTGAGCTGTTAGCTAAGAATTAGGTGGTCAAATCTTACAAATTGTACAAGTGCCTTGAGTGAAGCACAAATGTTACCAGCAGCATTCGGTTGCTTATGCTGTTTTTGAATATAAGGCTTTGTTTCCAGTTTAATATATTTTTTCAGGAGGGAGGAAAACTACAATGTTGAGACTTGTTACTTTATAGTTGTTGAGATGGAGGAAAAGGGATTCTCTTGGCAGGGAGGCTGATTGCTCAATTGGTCAAAAGGGTTACTCAGTTTCTGACAAATATTCTTTGTATCTTGATTCCAAATGGCATTGCCGGAGTTTTTTTTTTGATTGGCACTGGGTGTCCAGGAACAATGTCCTGACTAATCCCGGGGGTGCACAGGTCCTTGGCAAGGAGTTTCCCACAAGTGACATTGCCCGAGTTTTGATCATCGAGACTATCTCATTAACCTGTTAGGTTTTTTATTTTTTCTGATCAGGTTCTCTCTGAGGGAGAGTATTATGAATGTGTTTGAATCTCTATTTATTTGGAGGTCCTTTTATAAGGCACTTGTGTGTCTCGTAATGCGTGTTATCATATATTGTAAAGAATGTGTTTCATAATAATCCATAATTTTTTTATTAGACTTGTTGTAGCATAAAAAGGATTGCACCTGGAAGTAATGTATAAAAAGTTCATTTATGCCTAATATATATGTATGGATTATGTAATTTTACAGCAGTGCTACCTATAAAATAAAATTTACAGCAGTGTTGTGTAAATTTTTTGATGATGTTTAATGAAATGATGTAAAGCTTCAAATGAAAAATTCATGAAGTTGGGATTTTTATCTTCCAAAAGATGGAATGTTTTTCTTTACATTAAAGATATTCTCCAAATTTCCTTAATATGCTGTTGTCCTCATTAAGGAGCTGAAAAAGAAACCTTAAATCAATTTTGCAGCTCAAAATTAAGCATGTGGGAATTAAATGCATGCAACCGTTACAGAAATGTTTTCACTAACTGTGACAAAAATTAGGGCCTCTTCTATTCAATGGTTTCCTCATCCACTTCCTTCTCTCTCACTAATAAATTTGATTTTCTTGTTGAAATGAGGATTTTAAGCAAGAGGCTGAGAGCTTTAGAAGTTTTAAGTGCCTCTTCTATGGTTCTACCACACTTGTTTCTGCTCCACTGTATGACTTCAATTTTACTTGTCCAGTAGTAGGCTGAGAGTTAAGTTTTTAACGGGTCAACTGAAGGAATTTAACTGCTACAGTTAAGGCCTCTTCTTTTATATTTGGCCTAGTTAATGAAATTGCAATCATGTATTCACATGATTGGTATGCCTTTTTGACAACTTCATAAGCTTTATAAGTCAATTGAAGTAACTGACTGCTATATGTTACCATTCGGATTCCTTATTTGGTTTGTATTGAAGTTGGGATCTCCTTGCATGACCGGTATGCCTTCCTTTGTTGGGGATTTTCTTATTTTTGGGCAAGCATGAATTTCAAGCTGGTGGTGATTGATTTACACTGTTGGGAAGGGTATCATCTAATTTTCTATTGCATTCTCATTGGTTGTTCAACTGTTTATTACTAATTATCTTATGTTATATTTCCCTTAAAAGTCTTGAGCATTACAAAAATTGTTTAGTGGTTTTCTAAAGTTGGTAGCGAGGAGTATGATGGATAGTGGTTTATTCTAGATTTACAGCTGATTATGGGTTTCAGGGGAGGTTTCTCAGTCTTTCTAGAACCCGTCATTGAGCCACCGAGCAGTTGATGCGATTCATCTATCTTAGTTATGGCATCAGTCAACTTGACTTCGTGTTTACAGTTGCTACTAATACAGCTCTGTTCACTGTCTCTGTTAAGGTATATATCTATGTGCCTTGTTGATATTAGTTAGTTTGACCACTGTTGGATCTCGTTGTTTTGATGTCATGGGTGAATAAGAGTTGAAATTAATTCTTGGGAAAGTTTGATCTCTTGGATTTACTTAAATCATTAGGGCAAATCATCCCAAATAATTCTTGGGTGATCTGAAATTAACCCTCGAGTATTTTATTCCATCACTCCACCCCAATATGTTTTAGAAAGAAGAGTTTTGGGGTTGAATTTCAGATTTAGTTCAATTTCTCATTTACCCCTATATTGATTTAAGTTGATCCTTTGGTTCCTTGACTACTCTTCAGAAGGTGGATAGGAAGTGCTCACTTTTTTCTTCCACCAATGTACCTTTACCAACTTCTATGCCCTTTCGTGGGGGATTACTCTTTTCAGGTCCAGGAAAAAGAAAAGGTTCTGCCAATTATTTCTAGGATAAAGAAAGTTCATACATGATGACTGTTACCCCTCTTACACCTGCTAAGTGAATCCTCTGATCCAAACCCAGGTAATGTCCTTCGTATGAGTAGTCTTTCCCCTATTCCTTCCACCGTTCCGAGCATTAATTATTATAATGTCCTATTGCTATTTGTGAGGGGTAAAGTGTTTAGTGAGCATTAATTTCACTTCCAAATTTAATTTATTAATCTTATTTCCTTGTCATGCTTACTTTTAGCGTCTCCTTTTTTTTATAGCAAAGAAAAAATTTTCTCCTTTTTGTTTCTTTGCCTCAATTTGTCAGGAGATGAACGCAAGGGGTGATTGACTTAACAATTGGGAGACTTGGGCTACCAGTATATATTCATTGTTTCTATACCGGTTATTATAGAAGCTTAAATGCACAAAGCATCCTAGTTAATGATGCGTTGCTTGCAGCATAAACTTTTTACTTTCTTGCTGCTTGAAATACTGTGGAGATCTGGTGAGTCACGATGTGAAAATTATTAGCTTGGCTGTCTGGGTCAAGCTACAATAAGTTATTACTTTGTTTTGAACCAAATACTTGATTTACTTTGTAACATCTTGGGATTTTGCAGTTGCTATATGAAGAGTATAGCAGAATCTGGGTGGGAAAATCTGTTCCCATCAACACACATTACCATTTTCGTTGGTTCTTTGAGCTAGCTTGTTACTTTAGTCGCTTGTGATTTATGTAACTGTATTATTGAGTGCTGTATTGATCCTTCTCTTGTTAGGTGGGGTTTACACTCAATTTCATCTCTCTCTCTCTCTCTCTCTCTCTCTGTCACACACACACACACACATTGTTAGTGACTCTACTTGAATTATGGCATTCGTTTGTTCTCAAGACCTTGGTCCTTACTGGTAAACAGATCAATAAATTGCTTGTGGCCTGAGAACTAACCTCAATAATCTCGTGGCTGGAGAACTTACCTCCCATGTGTCCAAGATCTATAGGGGTGGGTGGAAAGGGCGAAACCTAAGAAAATAATGCATGAAAAACCTTGGGAGTATACATGTTGACATTGACATTGAGAAACTGGAGTTGGTTGTGTAAAAGACTAGAGGAAGGTTGGAATTGACACCATTTTAGTTATCCATTGCTTGCTTTGGATTGAAATGGTCACAGGTGAAACCTGTAGAGCAGGATCTATAATGCGAAATTGATAGTGTTGATATAAGGTTCTGTGGATGATGCTATAATAAATTATGGACCTTTATGGAAGTTTACAAGTTCCATATCAAATAGGTACCAGTCCATATCATGCAGGCAAGGCTAATCTAACTGAACTCATATAACCCGTCTCTGTAGGTACTTTAATTCTATTCTGCTGCTATTCCATTTCTAATTATAAGTTCCTATTAATAGTTCCTATTAGTAGTTTTATTTTTATTTTTATTTATTTTATTTTATGCTTTTATATATAAATAATTTACACCTTTTTCCTCACTTGTGGACACATGGTGGATCTCAATTTTATATTAGAAGGCCAAAGGGCATGATTCATAGGACTGGCACATATGCGAGACCTTATATTTTATACACCTTAATTAATAACCCAAACTCGTGATTTTGGAATTGAATCAAAGACTTTTAATTAGGTTATGTGTGGTCACATATGTATGACCTGGCAGCTATAGCACCCTTGTACTAGGGGTTGGCTCAAGTGGTAAAGGCCTTGGGTTTGGGGGTATGCTCCCCCCAGGTCTAAGGCTCAAATCCCCTTGGGTGCAAATAACCTCTAGGGGTCATCGGATTAGGGGATTTTCTATTTGAATTGCCTGAGGTGCACTTGCGGGAAACTCCTTGCTGAGGGTTTGTGCACTCATGGGATTAGTCGGGACGTTGTTCCTGGACACCTAGTGCCAATGAAAAAAAAGAAAAATGGAATGTGAGAGCATTTGTAAATGTGATGCTAATCGTTAGGGGTGAAAACCGACCCCTTCGGTGCGGTTTTTGGATAGAACCGCCGCCGACCGATGAGAGGGAAAACGGTGGACGGACTGTAACCGGTTGACGGGGAGGAGAACAACCAGCCGTATCGACTCCGGCGGTTCTCTGGCGGTTTACGGTCGGTTCTCGGTTCCCCTCCGGCAGCGTCGTTTGTCTGAGAGAGTAGAGAGAGAGAGAGTTGTAGAGGAGAGAGAGAGGGTTAGAAACGCAGAAATGGAAAGGAGAAAGGAAGAGGACGATATGTATTATGTAATATCTAAACAGCGTCGTTTGGTTTAATACCAGACGACGTCGTTCTAATTTTTTTTCTCACCTTATAGACAAAACGACGCCGTTTGGTTTAATAACAAACGGCATCGTTTAATCTGTGTAAAACACAAACGTAAAAGTAAAACGATGCCGTTCCACTTAAACTTAAGTGGAACGGCGTCGTTTCATATTGATAAAATTAAAAAAAAAAAAAGAGTATTATTACATCGGCCGGTTCAGCGGTTTGAGCAGGCCTCAAACCGCGACCGAATCGACGATAGGCAGTTTTGCTAAAACGTTGCCGCCCGCCAACTGGTTCCTTGGCGGTTTCGGCCGGTTCTGGCCTCCGACGGCCGGTTTGAGTTGGTGGCTGGTTTCATGGTTTCTTGTACACCCCTACTAATCGTCCTTGGACCAAGTGTCATCACGCCCTCCTATAACCAGGGTGGAGGAAGGATCATGGGTTTAATCCCATGGGATGCATGAAATGCGTATTTTACTATTCTAAACAAAGAAAATGAGATACTTATCAATAATAAAAGAAAAAACTGTAGATGTGATGAAGAAAAAGGGGCTCCACTTTTTTGTAATTAATTTGGCATGGGTGCGTACGTGATTTTCACCCTTTATTAAATTCTTTAGTAATTTTCAGTTCTGTACTAATGTTTGAGACACTTTTCTTCATGTGCAGGTTGTCGTTTTCTGGCAGATTCCAGTTTCGGCACATAATTTGTTTGTAGCTTTTTGGTGCTTGTTAATGGGGCATAGACATTTATTCAGCACATCCCAATCATTAGAGAACGAGCATGATCAGAACTGGAACCATATACATGCCGAGCAACATTTTGTGAATCTTGGTATTGTGACTTTGAATGCCTTGCACAATTGTTTTTAGGGACTACGATCAATAATGTGATAATTTGATGTGCAAGATAATGGTGTTATGAGATGTTCCTTGACTACTTAGGGCACCACATACCCCTAAATTTCCTTTTGTTTATAATACTTATTCTCTGGTTTATAATATCTCAGATTTAGCATAGAGTAATGAATGAGATTCCATATTATATAGAGGGGAGAAGTTCTTACAGTTTATAATTATTTGACTCAATTCACAGCTTTAAGTACAGGATTTGAGTAATGCCACCTACAATGAAATGGCCTAATGAGGATATTAGAGATTTAAATTTTCTTTCCCCCCCTTTTTTTTTTGGTTTTTGTTGTGCCCCCCGGGGGGGGGGGGGGGGGGGGCTTGTGTGTGTTGGAGGTGTAGATATTGTAACACTTCGTATTCAATATGAGAGGATGTTGAATGGGATCTCAAATTACTTGTGAAGGAGTTCTTGTGGCGTAGAATGATTACATGGGCTTCAATTGTAACTTTGCTAGGTCTTTTGATGTTGAGCCCAGATGTGGTTTGGGATTTTTTTGTCTTGTTATATGTTTTACCCAGGAAAGTGGGTGGAGTTTTTCGCTTGGGGGCTTCTTATACTACTACCATGGCCTAATGGTTTGGATGCCCCGTCCTTGGGGCAGAGGGGGGTCGATCACATTTTTGCTACTTTGCTCTTCAAAAGTTGGAAACCTTTTTTGCTTGGGGGCTTCCTATACTACTACTATGGCCTAAGTTTATCAGGATATATGCATTGTAGTGGCTTCATAGTTGCATTTGAAGCATGAAAAATTTCTTAAACAAACATTTAATGGTTAGAAAACTGCTAATGAGAATTGAAAGATGTTATTCTTTTATATGCTGCTGACAGATTAACTTTCACGGACAATGGTTCTACTTTTGTGTATAACCTCTGCTCTTGTGCCTATACTAATTCTGGACTTTCTATTGCAGCTGGGGCCGGTACATCAGACAATGGTTCGTTCTTTTATCCTGTGGAAAATATGTCTCTAGATGGAACACATTTTGCTTCTCACTGGAGCCCTGCACCACGGTCAACTGCAAATCCTTCCTCGAGTCACAATGCAGAAGTACTACCTTATCAGCCAGATGCATCTGGCCCATCTCATGATCCTTTTGTGCATCTGCCAACTGCTGGAACATTTTCTACAGTTCCAGATTCTTATGCGCAACATGCATCTTCTTCTAATTATGAGTGGCCGACATTCCATGGTGTTGAGGGCAGTTTTGTTGATCTTACAGTGCCAAGTGGAAGGGGGCCTCAAAAGCGAAAAAGTCCTGGAATTCCTTCAGTCTGTGAGAGAGGCAGTACAAGCAGATACTACAATGCTGGAAGTTCTCCTGATCTTCCATCATCTTCAGAACTGAGGCTGGAGAAATCAAGTATTGATTCTCAGTGCATGCCTTGGGATCACATTACCATGAATCCCATTTATAGAGGCAGTGGCCTTTCAATTAGGGGTGAGGGCTCTTTGAGGAATGTCAGAAGCCGGTCTGCACTTGATTTGGAATCAAACCTCGCTAGGACCCATCTGTCGACCAACCCTTCCTATTCTGTAAGCCACCCCATTGACCATTCCAGCCCTGTGGATGTTTTGGTTCAGGCTTCTAGTGCTTTGACACGGGATCGGAGTCTAATTAACATGTCTCCTGCAACTGGAAGGGTTATAGTTTCAGGTAAGTTTTATGTTGTTGGATGTCTCTGTTTCTATCCAGTTTGCCATTGTTTCTAACAGATTCCTAGTTGTAAATGGCAGATACGAGCAGCTTCAACCATGAGACGGATCAATTCCATGTAGGAAGCAGTTCTAGCAACCCTTCTGCTGAGATTGGGGGATATCATCATAATTTTATTACGAGCAGAAATCCAGTTGCTCCTCAAAATTTTCATGCTAGTTCAACCCAGTCTGTGAGGGGTGTTCGTAGTAGTAGCTTTAGTCAAAGATCTAGCCCAGCTTTCAGGGCTTCTTCAAGCAGCTTACGCCTGGGGCATGCGGCACCTTCTGATGGAGGACTACAGTTGGTGGCCGAAAGTTACTCCCCAAGACATCCAAGGCCATTGTCCACCATAGGGTGGCGTAATGGTGACCGCAATGGGAGGTCGAGGATATCTACTGGAAGATATAGGTCACTGCCTAATGAAGCAGGTGTCCATGATCGGTTTTCATCTGAGGTTTGTATTTTATCTGATATAGGACTATGCCACAGTTGGGAGAGGGGTAACACTCCTCTACATCAGTTGAACACGTTTTAATGTCGTTTTATTAAGCTATTGAGTCATTTTAGGAGAAAATTGGTCGGGTTGGAATACTTTGTTATAAATATATCCTTCAGCTATGGCATGTATAGGTACAATGATGTATAACTGATATCACTGAGTCTCTTATTTCTATTGTACGCCTAGTTGGAATCCTTAGTATCTGCAAAATAATTGTTGTTCATTTCATCTGTCATTACTTGCTGAATGCTGTAATTTATTATCACTTTGCAGGGTTTTATGATTGTCGATCGCTCAGCTTGGTATGGGCCCAGAAATATGTTTGATCAGCATAGAGACATGATGCTAGACATAGACAACATGAGCTACGAGGTAATTAATGCACTTTCTTTTTCTTCTAATCTTTTGTTCCTGTTATAGTCAGGCTTAAGATTTTTTTTTTTTTCTTTTCGAAATTGTCTCGTGCAGGACCTTCTTGCACTGGGGGAAAGGATTGGGAATGTGAGCACGGGTCTGTCTGAAGACTTAATATCAAAATGTTTGATAGAAACAATTTATTGTTCATCGGATCAGACCCAAGAGGAAGAAACTTGTGTGATCTGCCTGGTAAGTATTTTTTTCCCCCTATTTGAAACAGGGAAACCAACTGGGGTTCCAAATGCTCTGGTTTTTGATTTGGGAATATATTGATTTGAACAATGATGCCATACACCCACCCTTATTTAGTGTTGAGCATTCTAGTTAATGTTCCTGGTTACTTCTCTGGACTAGTGTAGAAACTGACCAGCTGAATCCGACTTCCCGTAAGAGCATTCTTGTCCCAGTTGCTAATTGGCTCCTTGGCTATTTTATTGGCAAAAGAACCCTACATACATTCATGCTACATCCCTAGCTACAAAATGAAGAACACTTTTAGCTTTGCTACAGTTACTCTCCAAATCAATCATAGTTAATCTTACTTTTTCCTTTGTTTTTATTGCTTCTTTGCTCCTTCTACAAAAACTCTACGTCAGTCACTTTTGCGTACTCTTTGCGCACTCCACTGATGTGATTGACTGCATCACTTTTTTTAATATAAAATAACTGTTTTGGTTAATCACATCAGTGAAGTGCACAAGGAATACGTAAAAGTGACTGTATGTAGTAGAATTCTTTAATATCATTTCCCTTTTGTTTTGTTATAAAAATATGATTGTTGATTGGTGGAGGCCTTTTTCTATTTAAAATTTAGCTCAACTTTTAAAGAGGTCAAACTGAATGGCTCTAATGAATCTATTTGGAATCTACAGGAAGAGTACAGGGATAGAGATGGTGTTGGGACTCTGAAAGCTTGCGGCCATGACTACCATGTTAGCTGCATCAAGAAATGGTTGTCTATGAAAAATCTATGCCCAGTATGCAAAGGTTCTGCTCTGGCTGATAATATGAAGGACAAATAACTGAGTAATGTCTCATGTTGTTGTTTACCATATTCTCATTCTTGTATATAAATATATATATTTATATATATACGACGATAATCCCTCAAAAAGGGTAGACATTTGCTTTACCAGCCGATGCCAATTCATTGTTGGTCTTCCATCTTGATTATGAGAAGCCTTTAAATGTTATTTTGGTTTTTGGACTTTCATTCAATGAAAAGTTTCAGTCCTCTTCATCTCCTCCCTACACTCTTGCCTTTTCATATTTTGGCCAAACGATGGAAGAGCCCTTCCATTTGGTGGCAGATGACGGACACGTGGTACTCGTTCTATGATAAGGCCTTATGTCAATTAATATTAGTGTTTGGGCATTGCTACTCATTATTTACCACACTTTGTTTTTAATTGTTTTTAGGTTAATTTTTTGGGTTTATTATTCTTCTTTTTATTTTTTAAATTTTTTTTATAGAAGAAATGTGAACTATATGTCATGCAAGAGAATTATGCCATTTATACTTTGGGATTACCTAATATTTCTTTTATGATTTATGTTACCTAGACTATCTTTTTAGGCATATTACAATCTCGACATATGAATCCCAACATAGGAATTCATTAAATGTTTTTGGTAATTTAAGGCTCAATATGTTAAAAGTTTACTGGGACGTTTAGATTTTTTCATAGATTTTGGAACTTTTGAGTAGGGGTGTAAAAACGTGTTAACGGGTCGTGTTTGTGTCGTGTCAAATCGTATTAACGGGTTATATAGGTCAATCCTAACCCGACACGTTAAGCTTATCATGTCAAAATCTCAAATCCTAACACGACCCATTAACATAACGGGTCGTGTTGTGTCAACCTGTTTTGACCCATTAATAAATATTACGAAATATGTTTTTTTTATAAGTAAACAAATAAATTAAGAAAATATTACGAAATAGGTTAATACGACACAATACAACTCATTTTAAACTATTTATATAAATGGGTTGAATAGGCCTGAAATTAAACTTTTTAACCTGATTAAATTTAGCATAATTTTATATAAATGTTAAAATTACAATATTTATAAAAATTATAAAACTAATTATAAGTCCAAAATTACAATCCAAATAATAAAAATATCGAAATTGAAATTCTAACAATTTTATTTTTAGATATAAGGGTATAATTGTAATTTTAACTTTTTTAACGTGTCATAACGGGTTAACCCGTTATCAATCTGTTAAGCAATCATGTCTTAACGGGTCAACCCGTTTTGAACTAAACCCATTAAGATTAAACCCTAACCCGCTATTATCGTGTCGTGTTTGTATTGGGTTAACGGGTCGTGTGACATATTGTCATCCCTGCTTTTGAGAGAACTTTTAAGATAGGTTTGGTGGAATTTTATGAAAGTCGTGATATATTGGAATTTTAAAAGGCTAACTACATGTGTAAAGCATGCAAGCCTTTTCTAAGTCTTTTTTAAAAGAAAAATTCTATTCATTATTGATACATTACATTTGGTAAAAATAAAATAAAATAAAATAAAAAATCATTTATATTGTATGGCATGTGGTGGGAAGATGAGTAGAATTTTTTATTTAAAAATAAATACTTCTACTTATAAATTGATGTGAAAAGTACTCTTAATACTATTGACATGACATGATTTAATTGGTAAGATATTTGAAGTTAATTTTTTGTTTTTTTATAAATAAAATTTTATCATGTCATCATTATATAAGATGTGTTTTACTCAGCAACTTATAAATATAATTTTCTTTTTAAATACTACAATAATTGTGATCAAGAAAAAGAGCTAGAGGAACGACTGTGGGTTCTCTTGCCACCGACTTCAAGTTCTTGTGACGGGGGGTGGAGCCTCACGGGGATTGGTGCATCCTTCCCAACTGTGTTTTTTCTTTTTCTTCATAAATTATTCCTGAGTTAATTTTGAAGTTATTAAAAAATTGCTCACTTAAGTAGGATTGTTCATCTGGGTTTCGAACCCGAAATCTGCCCAGATTCCCAGTTCAGGTTTCAAATACGGATTGAGTTTCAGTCCGAATATACCCGATTTCAGACTCGGGCAAAACCTGGGTGAATCTGAGTTTCGAATACTCAGAAATCCGGATACTGGGTTGTACTCAGATTTTTTTTAATTAAAAAAAAGGTAAGTTTTTGAAGCAAAAAAAAAAAAAAAATCCAATTGTTTTTTCTTCAAACATCGCATCTACTATTAATAAAAACCCATATTTATACAAAAATGTTGCAAAGCATAATTCTCCTATATTTATTTTTAAAATTAAAAAAATGTATTGAAAATCATTTTTATTTTATTTTATAAAAGCCTATATTATGTGAAAAGCTTTTCTAAATCATTAAAAAGCTTAATACTAATATTTTTCAGAATAATAAAAATATATAAAAATGAAAAAAAAATGCATGCAAACCAACTACATATTACATTATTTTGTTATTTACACATTTCATTAAAAATATAAAATTACAAGATAAGAATTACAAAATCTCACACCAAGCAGCAACTTTAAGTGATCTGATTGAAAGAGAGCTTGCAAAAAAATAAAAGTTTTGAATACTTAGAAAAGCTCAACAAAACTATTAGTTTCTCTGGGAAAAAAGAAAGGAAACGACAAACTTACTCTTGAACAGAAAGAACAGACCCAGTAGAATAAGAACCTTGATCCCATTATATAATGGGATGAACTTGATGCAAGAAAAACCCTTCTCAAAACCACTAGAACAGAATATAGCATAACAAAGATCGTAATATCTACAAACGCTCTCTCTCGAGCAACAGTAGATCAAAAAGTGGCAATGGCAATAAAGAGAGAGAACTCATTACAAAGCAAAGAAACCTATTGGAATCTATAGAGGATGCATATATATATATATATATATATGTCCAGATCATCATAAATTAACAATAAGGCATGGAAGCCTTATTAATGCAGATAAATCCAAAACAATTACTAATTCAAAAACTTAAAAAAGAAAAAGAAAAAAAAAAGAAAAAAAAGAATGGTAAACTCAAAAAGTAGTCTTGCTTGCTTTCAAAAGTTGATGATGACTTAAGGTAGCTGCTGCTGATTTGGTCTAACACCTATTTGGCTCTGTGTGCCATTGCTTCACATCCCCAATACTGGTGGTTTTGGTAAATTTCAAAGAAGTTTGTAGCTCAAATTTTAAGTATCAAGAACAAAAGGCTGTTCATTCAAATGTACATTATGCAGGCTTCCTTCATGTATGAGCAACAAACATATTGCCAGAAGAATATCAATTGAAATATTGTCCTTTTGGAATCCAATTCCATGAGTTACTTATCCATAAAATTGAAGGAATAGTCAGGTTTTACTGTTATTCATGCCCCAGTTTTGTGCCAAAAACAGACCATAAAGACACTGAAACTACAAGTTTTGGGAAGTTAACAAGGGAAGCAAACCCGTGTGATAGAATGTTTTACTTTCCTATAGGCCAAATGGAGAATAAGCCCATTGTTTTGAATTTCTTTCAAACAGGTCCTTAGGGTGAAAAACCAAGTAGTTTAAAGAGCATAATTAGAATCTACCTCATCTAAGTGTATGATTCTTGCTATTTGAAGCATCACTTTCAACATAACACTGATCCAACTAGGACATGAAGAGCTCTTGAGAGAAACCGCCTCCTTGGGATTGCAACCCTTATTTTGAAGTAACTTCTGCCAAAAGAGCTATTAAAAGAAATGAGAAAAACGATAGACACTTAACAACTCAAGATTAAATTAGGAGCAATTAGATTTCTTCATCAAGAACTGAACACTATTAATGTTCAAAGAAGCAAACCTGAAAATTTGACCAAGAACAAAAGTGAAAGATATTTTTAATTTTAATTTCATTTATCACCTTCTTTTTATCAAAATAAGGGTCACTTTCAGATAGCTCAATAACTATGGCACAGTCTTGATTAGTCTCTTTAGCTTCATCACATGATGGTGGCTGTAACAAACAAAAAAATTATGAATATTAAGGTTTGTACTCTTTTGACAACCCAATAATTGATTGAACCATAAATATTAACGAACTAAAACGGTATGGGCTGTGATTACAAGACTCAATTGTTGTTTCCTCACACATACACACGTGCCCGTGCCCATGCCCTAACAAATAGAACAAACTTCTCAATATAAATCAGATTAATAATAGTTTATAGAACAGGGCACTCTTGTACATGGGCTATGCCTATTGCTATCAATATAAGTTCTTGCTTACCTATAAAAAAAAAAAGTTTATAGAACATGGCAGCATTCAAATAATATTTCATAATACTTTCTTCCATCCTGATAGCAATGAAGTTTAGTTCTCATATTGCAAAAGGCTTAAGACACTAAGCAATAATGAAACAAAACATAATTTCTTAGTCTTCTCTGCTTTACCATTCTCTTTTCTCAAATGGAACATGATTTTTAGGATGAAGCTGATGCAATGAAAGGCCTAGCAGACTCTAACGATCAAAACAAAAAATGTAGGAACCCTAAATCTGGGCATAAAACATAAAGAAATGAACACAAAATAGACCCAAATCAACAAATTAATAAAAGGAAAAAAACCCTAAAAACCTGCTGCAGATTTGAACTTGAATAGATGCTAGCATAGATCTGACCTTAAAAAACCCATAAAAAAAAGGATACATGTAGATCTGTACTGCCTTTCACGAAATGAACATCTCGAGTAAGAGAAACGGTGAGACCAGAGTATACATGCAGCCAAGGCTAAAACCCATAGAAAAAAGTATACATTAAGATTTGAACTACCTTTCATGAAATGGCCATCTCGAGCATGTCGTGTGGGTTGTTTCCAAACTGGTTTCACGTGAGAGAGAGAGGATTGCGGTCTGGGCTTAGGAGAGAGAGAGAGAGAGAGAGAGAGAGAGAGAGAGAGAGAGAGAGAGAGAGAGAGAGAGAGAGAGAGAGAGAGAGAGAGAGAGAGAGAGAGAGAGAGCTAGGGTTTGAAATTCAGGCGAGAGAGGGATTGAGAGCTCGGTTTGAAGGTTTGATTCAAACCGTTTGAACTTTGGGTGATGCTTGAAAAGTGAAGACGAAGGCTTTCATGGATATAACCCGGGTACCGGGTTTTAAACCCGGATTGTATAACTGGATCCGGGCTGGAGTTGTCTGAATTTCATAATGCAAATCTGAGCCAAAACCTGAAACCAGAACCCGGTTATCCGGGTTTCGGATCGGACTGGGAAAAAACTCGGCCCGGATGAACAACCCTACACTCAACATTTGTTTCTTGGGATCCTCCGGTATCCATATCACCTGGCTAAAAGAGTTTTATTTCTCTGATAAATTTCATTTAATTTCTTCTTTATATATATTTTTTCTATTTTTATTTCTTCATTATTTTTAAGTAATGTCTGTAGAAATCCCAATTATACATGCTGTCTCTTTGTAAAATAGTAAGGCTCTGTTTGGTTACATAGTTCAGATGAGATGAGATAAGATATTTTAAATAGTAATGAATAAAATATTGTTATAATATAATTTTTTAATATTAGTTTTGTATTAGGATTTGAAAAAGTTGAATTGTTTATTATATTTTATATGAGAATTTGAAAAAGTTGTAATGATTAGACGAGATGAGATGAGATTGTTTAGTTTTTGGAAACCAATAGAAGAAAATTATTATTATTTTTTTATAAAGAGGCTACACAAAACTTACACAATTTAGGACTTGTTTGAGGTTTTGTTCAGAGTCTTAAAAAGTGTTTAAATAGCCTTAAAATCTATTTAATAGAAAAATTAAGTTGTTTAGATATTACATGTGAAAGTATGTTTGAATCTCAAATAAGTTAATAAGTACTGTTGATATCGTGTTTCATAGCTTGGGCAATTCCGCGGAGGCCCAACTTGAGCAACTTGCGAAGAGGGAAGAGAGTGAGCTCTGGTGTAGTCCAGGGACCCTCTGATGCCAAAGTTAGTAGGAGATCTGGTGTGATGGAGAAAGCTAAGAGAGTGGTTAAGAAAAAAGAAGACCAACCTCTTCCCCTGGATGGGATCGGGGTATTTATATCGAGCTTTGATTCAACTGCCAAGGGAGATCGTGGAGTGTCAGATCGTGCTTGGGTCAGACCTGCCACCAACCTGCTGCTGCGGTAAAGTGTCAGGTAGAGATCTCGCTATCCCATGGGGTCTCAGACTGCACGCTATTGCGTGTTCAGGTCTCCTGACATGCATTAAATGCGGCGTGTCCCTAGCCTAAAGTGCCCACAATCGAACATTCCTAGCCGCTGGTGCTCTACAATAGTTGTTTGTCGTGTACCTTTCTGTAGGGCTCGGTTCCCCCATTGAGGCCCTGGGTGATCATTGCTCGTGGTGGGCTTTCTAACCAAGCTAGGCCCAGGGCCAAGGCCTCTTTAGGCTAGAAGATGTACCACGGGTGTGGCACAAGGCCTTCACCTCGGACTACCATGTCCTGCCTTGCTTCCCTCTTGATGGGCCTGAGGCTTTCTTGCTCCTTGTGGCCTGAGACAGTTGTGCTCGAGGCCCTTTCTCCCCTCACACTACCATGTGAATTCTCATCACATAGGCATGGAGTGAATTCATTTGTGCCTCGTGGCCCATGCTACCCATTAAACACGTGCCCTGTCACCAATCAACACTTCGGATTGGGGGGGGGGGACCTTTGAGTTCCTGAGGCCTTTTCAGTTTCTGACAGTTTGGGGTCAACTCGTCTTCCTTCCTTCTTTTTCATTTCAGATTAGTCTGCGACCTCCACGTGTTCCCTATCCCCCATTTCCCTTTTCTGAATTGTCTCATCGGTTGGGTTCCCTATGCCACCTGTCCCCCCTAAGGAGTAAGGAATGTGTGTCTCCTCGGCTCTAGCATCTCTTCTGCCTTCCAACAATTGATAGGATAGGTCGGCTGCTCCTCTCCCCACATCCCGGGAAGCACATTGGCCCATGCTTCCCACACGCCTGACACAACTGCTGCTACTCTCACCAGTTGGGATCCGTGAGATGTTTCGCTGATGTCATCATTGTTAGTGTTGCTTTGTTTCTCATGCCCTTCCTAGCCGTCCTTGGCTATATAAGGTCCCTGTCTTTCTTCATCTCCTTCATTTTTGCATCTTTCTCTCTGCACCTTTTCCTTCGACCCTTTGTTTTTCTGATATTTCCTCCCTGTGTCTTTGGCCTTCCGTTGTGCCTCCTCTTCTTTTAGTGCCTTTTATTCCCCTTCTGCTCCCTAGGTTCTTCTTCGCCACCGTCCTCTTCCCACTTCTTCAACTATGTTCGTCGCCTCCCCTTTTCTACCACCTTCAATCATTCCCATGGCCTCCAAAGCTTATTCTGAGCCCCTTCCTCCATACTTCACAGGGAAAAACTGGGTGTTGTCCATCACTCTCGTTGATCTTCAAGCGATTTTCTCAAAGTACGATGACCCCTCCTCCATGGTTGTCAAAGTCCCCAAGGCAGGGTAGCATGCAGTGGTAATGGGATGGCATCTTGAGTGGTGCTCTACACCCTTATGTTTGCAAATGGCCTGTGCGTTCCCTTCTGCCGCCCAACCTACGAAGTCCTCGATTTTCTAGGGTTGGCCCCTTGCGTAGCTTAATCCCAATGCCTGGAGGCTCCTGATAGCCAGCTACATTGTCTACATAAAGGCTTTTACTTCAATCACAGAGGGATATCTCGATCTGACCTCTTGGGAGTTCTTATACGCCTACTAAGTGAACCGCATCGAGGGGAGCATATGCAGCTTCCAGGGTCATTCCCCGACTAGAAGATTGTCAGCCTTGAGCAATGTCACTCAAGCATCAAGAAGTGGAACCAGAAATTCTTCTTTGTATAGGGCTCGAGATAGGAGTACCTAGTGGGAGAAAAGGTCCACCAATAGTACCCGTTTGGGCCATTTGGGCGTTCCTCCCTTCCTCCCAGCACCTTCACATCAAGTTGAACAAAAGGGAGGAGACTCAGCTGGCCACCGTAATTGCCTGGGTGAAGGCCCATCCTAAGGAGCTGCTCGCCGATGTGGCCTTGCTGATGCAAACATATGGAATTTCCTGTGTGCGCTAGGATTTTCTAGGTGAGATCCCCTCACCCTGGGGTTGGAAACGCGCTTCAAGCTCTTTTGGCAGCAAGGGGAAGCGGCAGAAGATGTGTCACGGCCTGCCCTGGGTAGGGGTGTAAAAAAAACCGATGAATCGGTAAAGCGGACCGGATTGGACCAAATCGATGGGATTAGTCTGGTCCTAAGTTTGGTTCAGTCCGGTACCAGATTTATTTTTCTTAAAACTGATCAAAATCGGTCTGGTTTCGATTTTTTTTTTTCTAAAACCGGACCGGACCTGACCTGACTAGTTTATATATATTTGAATTTTTTCTATTGTATATAATTTTTATATATAATAATATAATTATATATAAAATAGTTTTGTATTATATGATAAATTACTAATTAATATAATATTAAATTTTAAAATCTTATATCATATTATATATTATAATATATCACTATAATCTATAATACAATTATAATATATATTATAATATACTAAAATATATTATCACTATAGTATTATATACTATAATATACTATATTATATAATATTGTACATTAAAACTAGAAAATTGGACCGTATCGGATCAAAAACCTGTAAAACTGGAGTACCAGTTTAGGAGGGTAACCTGTACATGATCGGTTTTAGAAAATGTAAAATCGGTACATACCTGTTTGGTCTTAAATTTTGTCTAAAATTGGACCGGACCGGGCCAGTTACACCCCTTGCCCTGGGGGACTTCGTTGGAAACTCATGTGTAAGGGAAGAGGAGTCTGTATGCCCAGAGATCTCGGTCCCCACAACTTGGGGAAGCACGAGCTCATTCTTGAGCGGGTCGCACTCCACCGCCGGGCCCTTTTCTTCGGCTGGCCCCCATACCACATTTGTCGAGGCACCATTTGCCTTCTTGGAAGAAGAAGATGATGATGGCAATTTCTAGGCCGCCTTCAGTGCTTTTGTGCGCCTAGTTCCTCACGAGGCCGGTGAGGTAGAACCGTTCACGTCTTTTGAAGACGTTTTGAGGGAGGAGATTGCCCTTGAAGCCCTGGTGACCTTCTCATAGCTTGAGAGCTAGGAAGGAGAGTTGAACATTCCCTTTGAGGTTTCCCCAATCTTCCCTAAGATCAAGAGCCAAGTAGAGAAAGAAGAGGAAGAAGAAGAAGAACAAGAAGGAGAAAGGGAAAGGGAAGAAGAGGGAACCCCCCATGGTGCCTCCTCAATCACTGTTGGGGTCGAGGGTGGTGGGGAAGAGCAAGGGACCCTTCTTGACTGTCCCCCATCCATTACCAAGGTTGGGGATCAGGAGGAAGTTTTTGGGCCTGCCTCCCCTGGTGCTAGGTTTGTTTCCCCTAGGACCACTTCCACCGGGTTGAGCCACGCAAAAATATTCCCAGAAGTCTCCCCTCCCCTAATCGTTGAGTTTAGCGACAATGACAACTTTGAGGCAGGATCTTTTGCTACTTCTCATGGCTCGACCGACGGGGCCCTTTTCAGGCAAGGGAGGCGCATTTCCCGAAGAGAGGGAAGCCAAACCCCCGGGGGGGGGGGAGGGGAACCCCTCCTTGTCGTTGGGATTGGCTAGCCCTTTCTCTCTTCTGCAGGGGCAGGGGGTAGTCAAACCCCTGACTTGGATTTTGACAAGGACTAGGCAGCGGCAACCCAGCAAATGGCCTTGAAGTTGTGCCCTTACTTCACCCAGGTACGCCTTCCTGTCCTCCACTCACCATGCTGTGTCTTCTCTTCCTTTAGCTTCTAACTTTTCAAGCATTCTCTTTGAGCGCTGTGGACTAGCTAAGGGCGATGATAGGTGGGGGAGCTGGGGGAGCTAAGGGAGGCTAATTATCAGCTTGCGACGCTAGTTCACTACGAGCATTATAAGTTGAAGCAAGCGATTTAGCAGAACGAGGCCCTCTTTGTCGAGTGTAAGGGGCTGGTGGATGAGGTGAAAGACAGGCAGAAGGAGAACTAGTGCTTGGTGGTGGACGCTGGTAAACAACCTGCAGGTGGGCAAAGCATTACGGACGCCTTGAGGAAGCTCATCCAGCAACCTAGTGGGATCTAGTTACTCGGGATGCGGAGTTAGAGTCTACTCAGAATGAGTTGTAGAAGGTCTAGCGGGACAGGGCCTCGATAGTTGGGCAATACTTGCGGTTGTTGTCCAAGAATTTCAACCTCATTCAGGAGGCTCAGCACCAGAGGAGCAGTTGCAAAAGGCCAAGGAATGGGTTGGCGAGCTCGCGTAGACTGTGATCGAGAGTACCTCGATCTCATGGCTCGAGATCTCAAGATCTTGGGCATGAGGTCTCAATTGAATGACCTCAATCATCATTCTGTAGAGATTAGGTCTTGGATTGCAAACTCCAATGCCATCTGGGATGTGGCCTGGGCTTATGGCTATAAGGAAGGTCTTGAATGGATGTGCGAACATTTGCTAGTGCACCCCGAATTGGACCGACAGACCCTGGACCTGCTCTCCCTTCCCCCAGACTCCTAAGTGTAAGCCTACATTAGAACCTTTGGGAAATTGGGGTATCCCCTATTCCCTCCAGGTAGTCCTCCTCCTTCCTCTCCTCTGTGACGGGCTCTGGGCCCCTTCATTTTGTAGAATTTTTTGGATAAATTTCCTTTGTGCTTGTATTTTGTAAAGAATGCACATTGTGCATAACTGTAATGAAAGTCCCTTTCTTCCAACTGCTTGTGTCTTACTCATGGCTTTCTTTCCCCTTTCCCCCCCCCCCCCCCCCTTTTTTTTTTTGGGTTTGGGGTTGGGGCCTCGTAAGATAGACCTCAGGAGTTTGTGCTCAGCCTTGACCCTACAAAGAGTCTAGAAACTCGATTTCGTGGTGAATCTAGGGACTCGATTTCATGGTGAATCTAGGGACTAACTTTGTTGGATAGAAGGTCGGTTCTTAGAGACTTGACCTTACCCCGCAGTGAGTCTAGAGACTCGGCTTTGTTGGACAAGGGGTTAGTGAGTCTCGAAAACTTGGCCATACCCCGCAGCAAGTCTAGAGACTCAACTTCGTGGCGAGTCTAGGGACTTGAATTTATTGGAAGGGGCTCTGGCGAGTCTTAGAGACTTGTCCTTACTCTGCAGCGAGTTTAGGGACTTGATTTTGTTAGACCGGGGGTCAGAGAGTCTTAGAGCCTTGGCCTTACCCCGCAACGAGTCTAGAGACTAGACTTTGTGGCTAGTACAAAGACTTGTCTTTGTTAAATGTGGGGTTGGAGAGTCTTGGAGACTTAGCCTTACCCCACAGCGAGTCTAAAAACTCGACTTTGTGGTGAGTCTAGGGACTCGACTTTATTAGACTGGGGGTCGGCAAGTCTCGGAGACTTGACCTTACCTTGTAGCAAGTCTAAGGACTCGACTTTGTTAGATATGGGGTCAGCTAGTCTAGAAGACTTAGCATTACCCTACAGCGAATCTAGAAAGTTGACTTTGTAGTGAGTCTAGGGACACGATTTTATTTGATAGGGGGTCGGCGAGTCTTGGAGACTTAGCCTTACCCCGTAGCGAGTCTAGAGACTTAATTTCATGGCAAGTCTAGGGGCTCGGCTTTATTGGACGGAGGGTCTACGAGTCTCGGAGACTTGGTTTTACCCTATAGTGAGCTTAGAGACTCGACTTTGTGGCGAGTCTAGGGACTTGGCTTTCTTGGATGGGGGGTCGACAAGTCTTGGAGACTTGACCTTACCTCGTAGTGAGTCTAGAGACTCAACTTTGTGGTGAGTAGTCTAGAGACTTGGAGTTGGTTCCAAATTTGGATGATAAAGAGTTCGGGGCAAACATTCACGCATTCTTATTCGTAAATTTAGAACTTACATACAAGGTATTGCTCCCTGCCCTTACACAAAGTATTTCTTTAGGTGCTCGGTGTTCCATGGATGGGGGAGCTCAACTCCCTGGTTGCTTTTAAGACGGTATGAGCCAGGTCTGTTACTTACGATTATCACAAACATACCTTTCCATTGCAGTCCCAGCTTCTCTTCTCCATGGGTAGTTGCCCCTGTTTGTTTAAGCACTAGGTCGCCCACTCTAAAGGAGCATGATCTGACCCGTTTGTTGAAGTATTGTTCTACCTTTCGCTTGTTGCTTGCAGTCTATATTGCCGCCTCTTCCCTTGTGTCTTCTAGAAGATCCAACCCTTCTGCTAGCCTCTCATAATTGGCACTTGGGCTGAAGTGCTACATCCTGAACGTAGACATTCTGACTTCTATGAGAATTACCGCTTCGCTCCCATAAGTGAGGGCGAAGGGCGTTTCCCCCATGGGAGTCTAGATGGTCATTTGGTACACCCATAGCACACCAAGGATCTCCTTGGCCCATGCTGCTTTGTGTGCCCCAAGCTTCTTCTTGAGAGTGGAGAGGAGAGTTTTGTTGGTCGCCTCGGCTTGGCCGTTGGCTTGTGGGTGTCCCGACGAAGAGTACTTTACCTTGAGATATGTGCACCATTCCCGGTAGTGTGAATAGTTGAACTATTTTTCATTGTCTGATATGAAGCTCTTGGGTATGCCAAACCTACAGATTACTGACTTCCATAAGAATTTTGTGATGGCTTGGGAGGTGATGCTTGAGAGGGCCTTCACTTTGACCACTTTGTAAGGGACCACGAACTTGGCCCTTCCTCAGGCCACTGGGAACGGGCCAATCAAGTCTAGGCCCCACTGGGTGAACGGCCATAGGGTAGTGATCGACGTTAGCTCTTTTGTGGGGGCAGTGTAGCACCGGTCCGTGCTCTTGAAACTTCGGGCATTTCCTTGTGAAGTTTTCAACATCCCTGAGGGAATGGAGCCAGTAATACCTAGCTCGCTCATCTTTGCAGCCAATGCCCTCCCTTCCGTGTGGCTCCTGCAGACTCCCTCATGAATCTTTGCTAGCACATACTATGCTTCGCTTGGTGAGAAGTATCTAAGGAGAGGTTCAGAGAAGCCTCTCTTGTACATGACCCTTTCCAACAAGGTGAACTGGGCCACTTTGTTTCTAACCTTTTGTGCTTCCTCTATGTCGTTGGGCAGCTTGCCCTCCTACAGGAACTCCCTGATGTCCGCTGCCCATTCAGGGGACGCTGGGGTAGTGACAAGTTGATCGGCCCTGATGGATGGGGTATCGATTGTCTTGACCATGGTTTGTTCTGGGAGAGGGAGCTCTTCCTGTCTTGATTAGGCCTTTGCCAACAAGTTTACCTTTTGGTTTTCTCCCTTTGGGGCTTATCGGATGTGGAAGTAACGAAAGCATTTGCGCTTGTTGCAGATGAGCTGGAGGTACTTTTTTAGCTGGAGGTACTTTTTTAGTCTTTCTCTTTTCGTGGTTAATTACCCCAGCACTTGGCTAACGACCACTTGGGAGTTGGCCTTCACTTCCACCTCCTCAGCACTTGGTAATCAAGCAATTGTCATCCCAGCTAAGAGCGCCCCATATTCAGCCTCATTGTTGGTTGCTCTGAAACCAAGCTTGACTGTATAGTTATGCTTCTCCACCCGTTTATTCATTATGTGCACTCCCACACCCCTGACGGCCAAGCAGGATGAGCCATCTACGTAGACTTGCTAGGGCTTACCTTGGGGGCCGATCAGAACTTCCTCAGGGAAGCTAATGAATTCTATGACAAAGTTTGCTAACACTTGCCGTTTGATCGTGGCTCGAGGTAGGTACTCAATATTAAACTCGCTGAGCTTGATCGCCCACTTAGTGAATCGACTCAAAGTATCTAGCCTTTGTAAGAGATCTTAAGGGGAAGATCAGTGAGTACTTTCATTGGGTGGGCTTGGAAGTAGGGGCTTAATCTCCTTGCGGCAACAACCAGTACAAACACCAACATCTTAGTCTGCGGGTACCTAACTTTGGCTTCACAAAAGGCCCGGCTCATGTAGCAGATGGGCCATTGACATTCATCCATTTCTCTAACTAGTATCGCTGACATAGTGTGTGGGGATAAGGCTATATACACTGTCAAGTCCTCACTTGGTTTGGTTTTGTTTGGCTTAGGAGCAAAGGGTGGGCCAAGTACTTTATTAGGTTGGTAAAAGCTTTTTCATAGGCCACGTCTCACTCTTGGGCATTCTTTAGGACTTTGAAGAAGGGGAGATATTGATTAGTTGACTCGGTGATGAAGTGGTACAAGGTTGCTACCCAACCAGCTAACATTTGGACTTCATGAAGGTAATGAGGGAAGAGCATCCCCACATCGCTTTGACCTTCTTGGGGTTTGCCTCAATCCCTCTTTTGGAGACCATGAACCCCAGGAACTTTCCTGACTCTATCCCGAAAGCACATTTAGATGGATTGAGCTTCATCTGTTACTGTTGGAGAATGAAGAAGGCTTCACGTAGATCCGCCAAATGCTGCTTGGGCTTCTTGCTCTTCACCAGTAGGTCATCCACATATACCTCCATGTTTCGGCTAGGACTGTTCAACCGGGCCGGATTTAAAATCTGGCCCGGTCCGGAACCCGGATAACCGGATTTCGGTTCCGGGTTTCGGCCCGGATTGTATCCGGATCTGTCCAGTCCGGATACGGGTTATCTAACCTGGGTACCGTTTTTAAAATCCGGTACCCGGGTTTATGTAAAAACCAGTTTTAATGCCAACCCTCTTGTTTTTATTAGGTTTTTAGGCTTCCCCCCCTCGCTTCATCTCTCTCACTCTCTCGCCGAAACCTACTTACTCTGCCGATCAAATGTCGTGTTCCACAATGATGAGCTTCTCTCCCGATCGATCGGTGGAGGATTTTGATTTGTCAGGAGGAGAGCAGTACAAAGAGGAAAACGTGAAAGACGTCGATGATGATCCTAACAGAAGGTCAAAATGGTTGAAGTAGGAGCTCGCAAGAACCATAGATATGGGAGCGATTGCATCGAACGACTCCGAGATTTACAGTAGACATAGAAAGTTTAGAGAGAGAAAGAAAATGGAACAGAAGGGGAAGGAACGAAAGAAAGGAAGAAAGGCATGTGAAAGCAAACAATTGGCTACAAACATTTGTCTTGGGAACCTGTTTCAGATCCAGAACCCTAGCTGAAGATGATTCCCAGATCGGTAACAGGGGGAGGACAAATTAGTCGGCACCACTGGTGTGCTGCACCAGGACCTGATGGGTTTTCTGAGCCATCGGTATTATCATAAATAATTAAAAATTAAAAAAAATTAATAATAGAAAGATTTCTGAAAAAAAAATGGGTTTGATCCGGAACCCGAATTTCTGGGTTTTAAAAATCCAGATCAATCCCGATTTCGGACCGGATCACAACCCGGATATAATTAGGCCGGAATTCGACCCAAATTTTAAACTCGGTTTCCGGACCGGATATACCCGGATACCCAATCCGAAACCCGGTTGAACACCCCTAGTTTCGGCTGATCTTCTATTTGAACATCCGATTAACTAGGCACTGGTAAGTGGCACTAGCATTCTTGAGGCTAAACAACATATCTTTGTATCAGTAAAGCTCTCGGTTTGTGAAGAATGCTATCTTTTCTTCGTCGTCTGGGCTCATCCTGATTTGGTTGTATCTAAAATAAGCATCCATGAAGTTGAGGAAGGGATGTCCTGTTGTCGAATCCACAATTAGGTTGATGCATGGCAGGGGGAAGCTGTCATTTGGGCAGACTTTATTTAAGTCGATAAAATCGATGCACATCTGCCAGTTTCCATTGGCCTTCTTTACTAGGACCACATTGGAGAGCCATTCTGGGCAATGGGCCTCCCAGATGAACCCTTTAACTATCACCATATACTTCTTAGCACCGAAGCTCTTCAACTATCACCATATACTTCTTAGCACCGAAGCTCCATCGTTTCTGCTTGAATTTTTGAGCCGTTGGTTGACGCAAAATCGGTGCTTGATGATGAAGTAGTCTATCCCAGGAATTTGCTTGTGGCTCCAAGCAAACATATCCTGGTGCTCGATGAGAAGGCATTTCAAAGCTTTCCTCAATTCTGAATCTAGCTTGGTGTTGACTTGTACTATCTGCTCGGGCCTATATTTGTCGACCAAAACTAGCTCTACGTACGGATGTCAAATCAGGTTAACGGGTCGTGTTCATGTCATATCAATGTATGTATATTATACCATATGGATAAACCCAAAGCCGACTCATTAAGCTTATTGTGTCAAAATATTAAACTCTAATACGACCCATTAATAAAACGAGTCAAGTCATGTCATGTCAACTCGTTTATGTAAATTGATTGAATAGACCAGAAATTAATTAGTTTGACTTGATTAAATTTAATATAATTTTATATAAATGTTAAAATCAAAATATCTATAAAAATTATAAATTTAACTGCAAGTCCAAAATTAGTATCTATACAATAAAAATATCAAAATTAAAATTCTAAAAATGTTACTTTTAGGTATACGGGTATAATTGTAATTTTAACTTTCTTAACGGGTCATAATGGGTTAGAACGTGTGAAAACGGGTTGACCTGTTATCATCCCGTTAAACAATATTGTCTTAACGGGTCAACTTATTTTGATATAAACCCGTTAAGACTAAACCCCAAACCGTTATTATTGTATCGTATTTCTGTTGGGTTAACAGATTATGTCACATATTATCACCCCTAGCTCCAAGAGCTCATTTGGTTTGGCTTGCCAAAGGGCTAGCTCGTCGCGGACCTCTTCGTCCCATTTGGCAAGGACGAAAGGTGAAGGTGGCCTGGCCTCTCCAATCGCCACGACTACCTTGACCTCGTGCCTAAGCTCTCGCGTGTAACACTCCCGGGCCAGGAGCTGTTTGCCATGGACTTCTCCCAACCTCAAGTCGGTTGGGAACTTCATTTTGAGGTGGTAGGTAAAGGTTACTGCCCTCAAATTGTTCAAGGTGGGGTGCCCTAGTATCACGTTGTACAAGGATGGTGCCTTTACCACCAAGAAATCGACCATGGTGGCGGTTTTCTTGGGGGCCTTTCCTGCTAAGACAGACAGTGTGATGACCCCCATTAGTTGAACAACTTCACCTGTAAATCCTTTCAGTGGCATAGGGGCCGGGCATAGCTAGTTAGGGCTGATCCCCATCCTTATGAAAGCTTCCTAGAACAAGATGTCCGCTGAACTCTCATTGTCAACCAAGATCCTCCAAGTCGTAAAGTTCGCAACTTGCATTGTTATTACCAAGGCATCATCGTGGGGGTGGAGGATGCTTTCCTCGTCCTTCTCACCGAATGTTATTGGAGTGCTTTCGGATCGTGTTGAGGCCCTCCCAATAATGAACACTTCCTCATAGCAAGCCTTATGAGCGATTGCCCTTCTAGTGAATGATGTGGTTCCTCCTCCCGCGTATCCCACGGTGATCGTGAGGATCTCTCCAATTGGTGCATCTGTTTGCCGTGGGGAGGGGGGCTCTTGCGGCGCAGGCTTCATCGGATCTCGCTTCTCGCTCCCTGCCTCCCAGGGCTTATACCCCATTGGGCTCATTGACGATTGCCTTGGCGTCGATCTTAACAATCTTTCAACTGGCGTCTCTGGTCCCATTGGCCTTCCTCCCTTCTTCTCTTCAAGGCGTAGCAATTCCCGGAGCTGTGTCGGTTTGTCATGTGGTACTCACAATATTGGCGCCCTCCTTGGCTTGGCCCCGTTCCCTTTGTGAGCTTGGTTCACAATCCCCTTTCACCATCAAAATTAAGTGGGCATGGGGACCGCTGCGTGGCAAGGCCGGTGCGTTGCCCTTCCTCTTTGCATCCAGCGCTCCATTTCTTCTCCCTTCATGACTGTGGCTCGCTCTTTGCCCTGCGCCTTTCAATCTGCTTACTCCATCTTGGTTCGACGCAGAGCTGTTAGGGCCCCGAGAGTGTCTTTGGCATTGATGAACCCATCCGCTCGGTTTAAGAACTCCCTTAAGGTGGTGGGGGTCCTTTGTGCTATTTTTTCCATGAACGGGTTGCAGGGCCATATCTCCCCACCAGGGCCGCCAAGGTGATCTTTTAGTCTTGGTTGTCTGTGGTCATGCGTTCCCGGTTGAATCGGGAGAGGTATGACTTCAGGCTTTCACCATCCCGTTGCTTCATTGTTAGGAGGTATGCAGTTGGTTGCCTCCTCTTTCGGCTCACCATGAAGTGTGCCATGAATCGACTAGCAACTTGTTGAAACTCCCCATGGTTCCGAGTAGCAGGGATTCGAACCAGACTCGTGCAGCTCCCTTTAAGGTCAAGGGGAAGGCTCGGCAGACAATCTCCCTTAAGAAGCTGTGCAAGGTCATGTGGGCCTTGCACATTTCTAGGTGTTCCACTGGGTCCTTAGACCTATTGTATATTTGCATTTGAGGGACTTTGAACTTGGGCGGGAGGGGCATCACCATGACTCATGCGCTGTACGGCAGATCAGTATTGATGAGCAGTTGGTCAATGGTGGATGGGGTTCCCATCTGCTTGGCTATCTTTGCGTATTTATCCCTCAAATCTTAGAGCTTAAGGTGTATCTTGCATCTTTCTTCGTTTGCCACGGCGTTGAGTAGGTCAGGCTGTGAGTCAACGCGCTCGTTACCACTGGGTTCTCCTCCACCAGCTAGTTCTTCGTTGGTCCTTCTCAGGGCGGCATTCTCCTAGCGGAGCGTTCTGGTTTCCTTTGTGGGTTTCTTCAACATTTCTTCCATTTCTGCAAGTATCGCCTCTATCACTTCATTCTGGTTCTCCTCTCTCCGCGTAGTTTGGGTCAATGTTGCTGTCAGCATGCAGAGTACACACTTTTATGGAAAAGGATTCCACTGACGGTGCCATTGTTGATGTCGTGTTTTGCAGCCTCGGCAGTTCCACGGATTCCCAACTTGAGCAACCTGCGAAGAGTGAAAAGAGTGAGCTTTGGTGTGGTCCAGGGACCCTTCGATATCAAAGTCAGTAAGAGATCTGGTGTGATGGAGAAAGCTAAGAGAGTGGTTAAGAAGAAAGAAGATCCAACCTCTTCCCCTAGGTGGCATCGGGGTATTTATACTAGGCTTGACTTAGCTGTCGAGAGAGATCATTGGGTGTAAGGTTGTCCTTGGGTCAAATTTGCCACTTACCTGCTGCTATGGCAAAGTGTTAGTTTGAGCTCTCGCCATCCCATGGGGTCTTAGACTGCACACTGTTGCATGTTCGGGTCTCCTGACATGTATTAAATGTGGCGTGTCCCTGGCCTGAAACTCCCACAACGGGACATGCCTAGCCGCTGGTGCTTTGTGATAGTTGTCTGTAGTGTACCTTTCTGCAGGGCTAGGTTCCCCATCGAGGCTCTGGGTGATCATTGCTCGTGGTGGGCTTTCTTACCAAGTTAGGCCTAGGGCTTCTTTAGGTTGGAAGATGTACCACGGGTGTGGCACAAGGCCTCTGCCTCGGACTATGGTGTCCTGCCTTGCTTCTCACTTGATGGGCCTGAGGCTTTCTTGCTCCATGCGGCTTGAAACCTTTGGGCCTGGGGCCCTTTCCCCCCTCACAAATACGTTTGAGGGAAAATATTATTTTGTTACTTTTCCTCAAGTGTATTTTTTTAGATAATCCCGAATGTAATTTAAATTTTAAAAAAATCGTCAATAGGTAAAATTATCTATACAACTTATAATTACAACTTTTAAACTTTTAACAATATGATCATAATCTTTTAAAAATCAAATAATTGTCATTTCTATTTCAGAAAATAATTTGCTAATTAACTTGTTTATATACAAATGTAACATATTTAAAAATACTTCAAATATATGGTTATCAAATAGTAAATAATTTTATAATAATAGAATTTATTATTTAAGCTATAAATTATAAACCCTAAAATTATACACTATATTTCCCACCCAATCCCAAATATGCACTTAAACTTTACTTGACATTACTTTTTTTTTTTTAATAGTTGACATCAGGATTTTTCGCCATACGATTAACATATGAGTAGTGCTACCGAGGATGTAGCACGAACTCAGTCTTGAGAAGAGCATTTTTTAAAATTTTTTTCATTCATTTTTTATATTTTTAAATATTTTTTTAAAAATTAAAAAATTCATAATATTATTAAAAATATTTTCTTAATTACTAAGTAAAAAAAGATAAAGAGAATCAAGACACAAATTCGAGACTCACATTTGGTGGGTTTAGTATTTCTGTTAACCAATATAATTGGATGTTGCTACTTTAATTGAGAAAGCCATTCGATAAAGGATGGTGCTAAGGAACCTGCTGGAGCTCTTGCTTGCATTTTGAGTTTTTTTAAAAGATAATTTTAAATACTATTCAATATTTTTTAAAAAATAAAAAAAATTACAATATTATTAAAAAAATAATTTTTTAATTCCTAAGTGAGAAGAAATTGAAAAAAAAAAGTGGGAGCAGGAG
The DNA here is from genome assembly GCF_018687715.1 of Carya illinoinensis. Lineage (NCBI taxonomy): Eukaryota > Viridiplantae > Streptophyta > Magnoliopsida > Fagales > Juglandaceae > Carya > Carya illinoinensis. The sequence continues at coordinate 35,087,476 of NC_056760.1, forward strand.
CTCCTAGTGGGATCCCTATCATTTTCCATCAATAAAACATCCGATTGTTGCATTTGTATTTTTTTCCTTTATTTTCTTTCAAATAATTTTTTAAATATATTTAAATATTTAAAAAGATACACAAGTGAATAATTACTTCTTTTCTTTAAGAAAATAAAAAATAAAAAAACCACCACCAGATAGCTTAATGGGTCTATTCTATGAGATTTACAATATATAAGCATAGTCGCGTACTAATTTGTATATCAATACTGATTTATTCATATTTAAAATTTAAATTAATATTATTTTTAATAAAATTTATTTTTTAATCAATCACATCATATTAATATACAGATTAGTGCATAATTATGCTTGCAAGTATATTTTTTCCTATCCTATTGACAGAATAGCATTTTCCTATATAATTATATTAGATGAGCAATCCAATATAAAATTTGATAATACTTAATTTTTTTTATAATAAAATGATAGTACAACTATTAAATATGCTCATCAATGTTTCTATTTATACATTTTTATTTTTTTTAATAATTAAGTAAGTGATTATTAGTAATTTATATATTTTTTTCTTATATATATATATTTTGGTGTATACATTTTATAAACAACCTGACATAATCCTTTTAAAAAATATGAATTAAATATGCATTTGAGAAAAAAAAATACTAAATTTATTTCAAGAATTATAATACAATTATTTCTGTGAATAAAAATGCTGGGAGCTCTCTGGTAACTCCCACTAGGACTGCCGTTGAGCTTATTTATTTATTTATTTATTTATTATTATATTTTACTTAATCGTTAAGTAAAATATTAAATAAATATATATATAAAAAAACACACATAAAATCACAGCCACCCGTCTGTGATCATCAATGAATGGTAGGTAGAAAAGACAGAACAGAAGCGTCGACAGCCACGAAATTTATTGGAAATCGGTGGAGAGGTCGAGAGGTGAGAGGAGAGGCATTTTATCCTTTTCTCGTAATTTCCGGATCATTTCATTGTACGCATCGCCTTACGTCATTGTGTCCGCTAAGCTCTTCTATATATACTCTTCCTCTCCCCCTTTCTCTTCAGTCCTCTTGCTATTAATCCCTCTTATCATATTCTCTCTCTCTCTCTGCGACGCTATTTTAGAATTTCTGAAACATGCAGATCTTCGTCAAAACCCTCACCGGCAAGACCATCACTCTCGAGGTCGAGAGCTCCGACACCATCGACAATGTTAAGGCCAAGATCCAGGACAAGGAAGGTATTCCCCCGGATCAGCAGCGTTTGATCTTCGCCGGGAAGCAGTTGGAGGACGGTCGCACCCTTGCCGACTACAACATCCAGAAGGAGTCCACGCTCCATCTCGTCCTCCGTCTCCGTGGTGGGATGCAGATCTTCGTCAAAACCCTCACCGGCAAGACCATCACTCTCGAGGTCGAGAGCTCTGACACCATCGACAATGTTAAGGCCAAGATCCAGGACAAGGAAGGTATTCCCCCGGATCAGCAGCGTTTGATCTTCGCCGGGAAGCAGTTGGAGGACGGTCGCACCCTTGCCGACTACAACATCCAGAAGGAGTCCACGCTCCACCTCGTCCTTCGTCTCCGTGGTGGGATGCAGATCTTCGTCAAAACCCTCACCGGGAAGACCATCACCCTCGAGGTCGAGAGTTCCGACACCATCGATAACGTCAAGGCCAAGATCCAGGACAAGGAAGGGATCCCTCCAGATCAGCAGCGTTTGATCTTCGCTGGGAAGCAGTTGGAGGACGGTCGCACCCTTGCCGATTACAACATCCAGAAGGAGTCCACGCTCCATCTCGTCCTCCGTCTCCGTGGTGGGATGCAGATCTTCGTCAAAACCCTCACCGGCAAGACCATCACCCTCGAGGTCGAGAGTTCCGATACCATCGACAACGTAAAGGCCAAAATCCAGGACAAGGAAGGCATTCCTCCTGACCAGCAGAGGCTCATCTTCGCCGGGAAGCAATTGGAGGATGGGCGTACCCTCGCCGATTACAACATACAGAAGGAGTCCACTTTGCATTTGGTGCTCCGATTGAGGGGAGGGATGCAGATCTTTGTTAAGACCTTGACAGGAAAAACCATCACTCTGGAGGTGGAGAGCTCGGACACCATCGACAACGTGAAGGCTAAGATTCAGGACAAGGAAGGCATTCCTCCGGACCAGCAGAGGCTCATCTTTGCCGGGAAGCAATTGGAGGATGGGCGTACCCTAGCTGATTACAACATTCAAAAGGAGTCAACCCTCCACCTCGTCCTTCGCCTCCGTGGTGGTGATTTCTAGATGCTTTTTCTATATGGTGATATCATGTCGGCTTTGTCTATGGCGGTTTGTTGGGTGTTATGTCTCGCCTGCCTTTCTATTGAAGTTTTCTTTGGTGTATTTGTTCTGTCCCTTGGTTCTTCTCCTTAAATAAGAAAGAACTTTTAGTAGCTAAATCGAGTCCTCGGACAAATGTAATTCCCTTTTCCATACCTAAATGAAAAATAATGGCTTAGTTTGTTCAAATTCCTGCTTTCATCTTGATGGTCATGGGAATTCGTGATTGCTTTATTTACGTAATTTCTGGAAATGGATACGACTCTTGATCTTTCAATTGAATATAATATCAAGGAGCACAATGCTGTGTGTCTTGTATTTGTCCACCAGATTGTCGTTAGGTTTGAAGGGTCACAGGAAATTGCTCAACTTTAGACTAACTATTCACGGTTGAGATGCTGCCGAGATTGAGAGATTTCAGAGATTCATCTAAAGTTCTCAATCTAATTGTCCAGATTGAGAGACCTGGTCTTTCCCGGTAAACAATATCTCATTCAGAAGCGCTATGCTACCGTCTTCAAACTCGCAAAACTTTGCCAATTTTTTCTCTTTAAACTTTCTGCTTCCGTGGAAACCAGAGATTCATTTGATTTTTAATTATGCACTATTCAATTGGTTATTTCTGTTGCTGAAATTAAATGTTCTATAATGTTTGGTTCAAGATTTCTGCACGGTGCATTCACTAGAAAAATACAATCGAAAGGGTAAAAAGCTGCGTGTAACTCCTTGTTCAAAGTGTTGCCACTTGAATTGCAGTGCTATGCAAGCTGTCTTTGGTAGGGTTTGGAATGCTCCATGTTGATTGAATAAGGTATTTGGTAAATCTGCTCTCCAATCTCCATGTTGGTTTTGAAACAACATAGCTTGTTAAAATATAGAGTAAACAAGTGAAGTTTCATGGACGAATAGCAAATTAAGTACTGGTAGAGTAAGGGTTGAGATGGTCTGGAGTCACTCTAAAAGCTTCTTATGTTTAGGGGGGAGGAGTTTTCAAACGATGTCTTAATGGCTCATTAGCCGTTAGTAGGAGGGCCTGTTTTCTTCAATTTCTATCCGATTTTTAAAAGCCAGTATTAGCTCTCAATATTTTTATTGTTCTTGACAATTATTGACCGAGGCACATTCTGATCAATATACGTGTTTGGGTGGCTGGAAATAATAGGAGCCGAGTTAGAAACTTGGACTGGTCAGGGAAGAAGAATTTGTATTCTTAACGATTCTAGATCTTCTCGACATATGCTTGAAACAAAACTTCAAAGGAAGAAGTTAGAATTGGTCAAATGACATCATCTCACCCTTAAGTTCTTCTTGTTGGTTGATTCGTGGTAGTGGCCCTAGTGGGTTTTAGAGTCACGAACCCAAGATTCTCATTCTTGGTCTATTGGTAGTTCCAAGCGAGACTGCTCTGCTCTGCTTTTCTGTTGTTTTATTCTGTTTTTTTGCAATTACATAATAAAATTTGGCCTGCTCTGATTTAATTAAGAGAAATTATATTGACAGTCGTGATTGTATAAATACTACGCAGTTTCTTTAAAATAAATAAATTAATAAGGGATCTATATAAAAAAATTAATTTTTTAATCATGAATTACATTCTTTTTCAAAGCGATTGGGTGGTATTTGCATATTTTACGATTATACGTAGCATTATTATTTAAATAATGTCAATCGAGAGCTGTGGTGGACAGAGTCATCAAATCCAAGAGAAGAAAAGATGTTAGGTTTTAGAGGCCATTTTCAGAAGATGTGCTGTAGTCAAGACTGTTAAACTTTGGAGGTGCGTGTTTCCTTTCCTCAAAAGCTCCAGCTGAATTTTCTCACTTTTAAGATTGAACATTGTTATTCATCTTCAGCTCTTCACCTCCATCAAAAGCTTCACAAATAAATGAAACATCATAAATAATTGAAACGAAATTAGGAGTCCTGTTGATATTAATAGGTGCACCCTTGAGAGTCGCATTTATATTTGCAGTCCGGTTCTACTAATTGCCTTATTTTTTGTCATATACCAAATAAATGTGTCACGAAGAAAACTCTAGTATGTGAATTGTTTGTCTGTCCTTGCTGCAAGGATCAGGGCATTACAAGTTTTTACCCCATAACATAGATATCTATACTCAATTTGTCAAAAAGAACATAAATACTGTGCTACCATCTGCAGAATTGGCACATCAGCAGCTTTATGGAAGTTTACAATCTGGTCATTATCTCCTGGTTTTAAATCTCTGAATATTTCTGCCTCTTATTTCTCCTTGTCTTTTTCCTTTCTTTTACTCAAACGATCAATGCTTTAATTCACCCCGTCTTAGCTGAATGAGAAATCTTTTGAGGTAATTTCAATTTCAATATCATGTGCATGGTTTGTATGATTCTTAAACCATTTTCGATCATCATGGAGTACTTGAGCAGGTGACTGGGGAGAACCCATCTCGGAATCTCCATTGTTGAAATTGGACATCCTTGGTGATGTATGAATGCTGTCTGGATCAGCTCGGTAGTGACGCAGAAGATGGACAGGGGACATTGAGTGCAATGGCGTGGTTGGCGTACTGTTTGATTGCCGGTTTTGTTTCACTTTCTTCTTTGCTGTCTGATGCCATGTTCTTAGTGCATTTGCCACCCTATCGTTGAAGATTGTTGGCTTCATACTCGAACCCATCTGTCATTTTGTATGTTCTTTAAGCCAATGGAAAAAAGAATACTCGCATTCAACGCGGAATAGTCGACTTGCAAGACGTGTTTTATATGGAGTAATGCTATTTTTTGTTCAGAATTTCCTCATTCTCAGTCGTACCGATTGTATTCTTAAGGTAGCAAGTTATAGTCCTACCTGTGTTACCAAGGCATATAGAGGAAGAGTGACATAGCTGCATAGTATCTGTATGAGCACCCTGCTCAAATGGTAAATATTACTGGCATTAGTTAATCACCCCTGTAGCACTCATGTCATTTGCACACAATGTGGTTAGGAAACTCACTTACCCCATAGATATTCTGATTATGAAATCTTCCATCTTGTCATGGAAGCAAGACTTTATGCCAAATTCATACTGATAAACAAAAATAAGAGAATTATAATTGAAGTCAATTTGAGGGTTTTCTTAGATCTGAAAATTAGTGAGTAACTGAATGGTTTACCCAAGTCCAGGCAAAGAAGGCCAGCTGAAAGGCATTCTGCAAGAGCAAAAGAAAGATAAAAGTGTGGAAAATAATTTGAAATTAATTGGTGGAATACAAAAATCTCTGTGATATGTAGAGGTACCTGAAAGAGAACAAAGTGAATAAGATAAAGAATGAGGCGAGGGCGATTGAACCAGAAAAGGTCATCCCCAGGTTGTACCACTGGGTTTCCTTTGACGATCTCTCCTCTGTCTTGAATTCTCAGACCCATCTTGGTTATGATGACCTGTAGCTTTGTCCCCACCAATAGAATTATCTGCAAATGCCACGTCAGCCATTAGCTGGACCCTCCCACAGAAGTACGAGCGTATAAAAACCATGGGATCAAGATCATGCTTACAAACAGTGGGAGGAAGGGCAACCACAGATAGGAATACCAGCCTGTGCAAAGTGAGTATTGTTAGAAATACGACATTTTTTCTTGGAAAACTTGTGCAATCCAAAGGACCGGAGCATTTAAAAAAAGATAAATAAAAAGCAGAGTAGCACAGTAATACAAGTGAGATGATAAGGATCTTTGTTGTCAAATAAAAGCTTACCGTGTGTATTAAATAATAGAAACAGTACCGCAAAAAGCCAGATTATTGGGCTGCAAGCGTTGGATTAATGTTGGATTAGAGGCATGAAATAAGTCTAATAATATATATTTTAGGTATAATCTATCTTTCACACTTATAAAGCTTAGATAAAAATTTGAGGTAAAGTTACTTTTATATATATTTTTGTGTATTTTACTGATGTGATTGATAAAAGTAATAATTTTATGTTAGGAAAAAAAAGATATTGCTAATCACATTAGTAGAATGCATAAAAAATATTAAAAAATGACTGTAGATAGAGTTTTTGATGTAAAATCAACTTATACGAGTAGCCCTAGAGATCAGGAAAAAGGACTAGGTTCAAGAGGTAATTAGAGTCACACACCTGATCCCAACAACAACTTTGAAATCCTCTTCAAGTGATCTTTTGATGTATCTTTGGAAATTGAACTTTGTTTGACTCTGAGGTGCCAGATGTGCCTGTGGTTTAAATTTGATTCCATTAATATTAAAACATCGAGCTTGAGTAGTACTTCTTTTGGACGTTAAAATTCGATCCGAGCAATACATGATTCTCACTTGTTTAGTACAAATACAATTAAATGGCATGGCTACAAGACTATACAACTACTTGAATCGATCATGATGTCTAACCCTAATAAATTATATTTAAGAGTTACAACATAAATAAACTATTTTATCAAAATTAAATATATAGTTCACGAACAAGTTTGAATTCACTCGAATAATAAAAGAGTTATTCACCAAGAAAAAATGTAACATAATTCCATGGTAATACCAATTTATATTTTACCATCCACAGCTCAACTCAACTCAATTAATATTGCCCGCCTAGCTATTTGGTTAACTGCAAGAGGGGGATCGGAAGACAGCTTACAATAATGAATCCATGGCGCAGGGTCAAGTAATCGACCTTGGGCACTGATCTGATAAACTGTCTGAAGAAACAAACCTGCAAAGTTCATGGTGTTTGCAATATATGAATATTCTGAGTAACAGTAATATTAATTACTAGATCATTTGAGATCCTCTTTAACTTTCTATTCAAATAAGATGATCCATGCAATTATATATTTGAGGTCTATCCAAATAAATGTTGTAAATAAGACTTATATATGTCTATATATATGCTTATAAAAAAACTACTAAAGATGAAAAAAATTCTAAAATTTGAATCTTACAAATCAAATCTTATATTTAAATGATGTGTATGGAGTTCAACACACCGACTTGAAAATAAAATAACTCAAATTAAGAATATATATATATATATATATCTTAATTTGTTATATATATATATGTGTGTCGATCATGCTGTACTGAAACAAACAGTATCTTTAAACAGTACTCACTATCCATAGGAGAACGGATGAGCGACTCCAGAAGCTCAGGTGCCTTCGTCCAAAGGATGTATCTCTGGCAAATCTAAATTTCTCCGGGTCTGCATGCGAGTACACAAACCCACCCAACAAATATTCCTTTTAGATATTTGACTGTGTCAATATCCATTAATCCTGATCATTATATATATATATATATATATATATATATATATATTTGCTCAAGAAAAAGTTAATACACGATATTTATGATCTCGTCTCTTATTCTAATGAATATTATTGCATATTAATATATGATATTTGACAGTTTATAATCCAGCAATCTTATAAGCATGTGAGACAAAGATTTGATTCGTTAGGAGTAAAATAATATTGAAGAACAATTCTATTTTTTTAATTGTATAGAATCAAGGAGATCTAGCAAACGAAGACTCGATGAAGAGCTATACGTAAAGACGTATAATTGCTTGCTTGCTTGGTCCCATGATTATGCGTATGGGAAAGCCATAATACCATGTGAGAATTGGTAGTCGACTGTCCTCGTTTCCATTTCCCACTTCTTCCATTTACTCATCTGCAAACCACACGTACGTACACGTTGTTCAGCAGAATTATGTTTTTTCAGAGAGGGAGAGAGAGTTCAGATTGATACCTTTGCTCTGCTGAAAGCTAGAGTGGTTATACAATACATCACATGGAAGACTGCAAGCACAAAGATGAAGATATGGAGCTGGTGAATGCCATCGGTCGACATGAACGCAACTTTATCCTGCCAAATATATATTCACCATAAAACTCGACGTCAAATTTGACGTTACATAGATATTAGAGATCGAAAGCTAATGATCATGAATTATAATAAGCTCAACATGCCTTCTCTGCGCATTTGTCATAATATCCTGCAGCGGCCAAAGCACGTCGAGTACTAGTATTAGTACTACCTAAATCTGAAATACCTAGTAGTCTTCTTTGGCCATTATTGTCGTCAGAATTACTTCTGTTACTTCCCTTCTTGTTTAATTCTCTTTCTTCCTTTTTGTTGCATGGATGCCATGTTGCCCCGACAGCCTTTGATATACATATATTCGAAATGGGTCCTTGCCCTACTGTCAGTAGCAAGGATATGAATCCCAACAGCATAAGCTCTGAGAAATTTACGAGACTACTGTACGTGAGTTAAAGTTCTTGATCATGAAAACCCAGTCATAAAAAAAAGAAGCAAAAACTATATGTTTTGTAAGAGATCAAATTGTTAACCTGATTTTATCTTTTCAAGTGCTTCATAAAGAGCTCGCTTGTTTCTCTTTGTCAACAACTGCAGGCCGGGCACAGATCACCATAAAACCTCATTGTGATATATAGATTATAAGCAAATCATGCATGAATAATAATTATATCCCATACATCCCAACTTAATTATAAAGCATATACAGCTGTCTAACTCGTACGTAATTAGCTAGAAGATCATAAACTTTACCTTTGCAACTAAGTGAATGACATATTCAATGAGGATAGAAACTACAACCAGCACAAAACACACAACTGCCACTGCCCAAGTTGGCGTTTCTTCCAGAGATCGCTCCCCCTTGGGCCCTCCTCCTGCCATTTATATTATATATTTGCTTCGATTTCTATTCTTTTAAGGGAAGCTGCTACCCACTGTAAGCAGAGGAAAGTAAGAACAAAAGGATATATATTGCTTAAGCAATGTTAATCTGAAGTCATGTGTGTAGCAGTATGGTTATTTAAGCGAAAAAAAAAAAGAAAAAAAACTGAAGGGTCACCCGCGGGGAAAGAGAGAGGAAGCTGGCTATTTCAACACAGCTTGAAATCAGCTTGCCGTCCAATAGAAGTGACCAAGACTACTTTTTAGAGTAAGCAAGGTGGGGGAATTAATTGGCCAGGAGAGACTTTGACTTGGGACGTGTCTAAGGAAATGGAGAAGATAAGAGAGTCGAGACTGGGTTTGATTCATAGGAAATATATCTATGGCTAAGATTAAAAATTATTCTTTCCCATCACTACTTATCATGACGTATTCTCTTGTGTTGGACCATGAAAAATGTAATATTTGTTTGACCGTGTACATAACGCATGCAATTTGTCAAACCGTCTATATTATATATAGCTAGGTTATAAATTCATTTGTCAAATCGTGTATGAACTTATTTGTATGGCTATACATAGCTATTAATGAAAACTATTGAAGTTATTAATTAAGATTATTGAAGCTATCAATTAAGACCTATCTTTAGCCTACAATTAAGACCATTGAGCCATACCTACTCCTTTGTACTCCTATATATATGGGAATCATTTACTTGTATATCATCAAATTTTGTATTTGAATAATAACTCTTTCTCTTGTAATATTCTTTCTCTCTTGCAATATCATTTCTCTTTTAGTTTCATAACACTTTATTAGCACGAAGGTTCTGACGAGTTTGAAGCTAGTAGTTTTCTACTTCAAATAAGTTTTTCAATATATTTTTGTAGTTTATATGAAAAGTTACATTACTCATTATTACTTGATGAAAACTCTATGTTTATTCTCTTGAGTTTGAATGTATTTCTTATTTATAATATAAACATACTTATGTTCCTGATTTATATATGTAGAAAATGTCAAATCTTACAAAATTGAAATTCGTTGCTCTTGACATTTCTGGAAAAAATTATTTATCTTGAATCCTTGATGCTGAGATCCATCTGGATGCGATGAATCTGGGAGATACAATTAAAGAAGGAAATCAAGGGTCCCGGCAGGACCGTGCTAAGGAAATGATTTTTCTTCGGCACTATCTTCATGAAGAATTAAAAATTGAGTATTTAACGGTGAAAGATTTACTTATTTTGTGGAATGATTTAATGGAGAGATATGAGCACAAAAAAACTGTAATCCTCCCAAAAACTAGTCATGATTGGATGTATCTGAGATTGCAAGACTTCAAAAGTGTTAGTGTGTATAACTCTGCACTCTTTAAAATTAGCTCACTATTGAAATTATGTGGTGAAAAAGTCACTGATGATGACTTGTTAGATAAGACATATATTACTTTTCATGCATCAAATGTGCTCCTGCAGCAGCAGTATTGAGAGCGAAAGTTCAAAAAATATTCTAAACTTATATCTTGTCTTCTATTGGCTGAACAAAATAATGAGCTTTTGTTAAGAAATCATCAGTCATGCCCTACTGGTTCTATATCATTCCCTGAAGTGAATGGTACTAGATTTACACCATTCCCAAAAGCGAATGATGCATCTTTTCAAAGAAGCCGAGGGCGTGGACGTGGTAGGAAAAACTATAGAAGTGGAGGTCCTAGAAGTGACCACACTAAAAGGGATAATAATAGATATACACTGTATCACCAGAAGTGGTTCAACTCAGAGAAGGGTAAAGGTCCTCAAAACAAATTTTTAAAGAAAAATGAATATGGATGCCATATATGTGGTATGACTGGACATTGGTCTCGTACCTGTCGTACAGCTAAGCACTTGGTTGATTTATATCAAGCTTCTATAAAAGAAAAAATAAAAAAGTTTGAAACAAATTTTGCTGAACCATCATATGCTTTAGATTCTATAGATGAAGAAGATATTACTAATCTTGATGTTTCTGATTTCTTTGAGGATTCTAGTGGTAGAGTTGATCATTTGATTGGTGATTGAAGTGTTCTTTTTTAATTAATGTATTTCCTTTATCTTATTATAAAATATTTTTTATATATTTTGCAATGTTTTGTAGTAATGAAAGTTTTATATATTTTGTAGAATCATGAGTCTTACTGATAAACTTTCTATCTCTGAGATGAATAATAGAGATGTATGTCTGGCTGACAGTGCTACAACTCACACAATTCTTAAGGATAAAAAATATTTTCAAAATCTAACATCGAGTAAAGCCTATGTTCATACCATTTCTGGTTCATCGAATCTAATTGAAAGCTCCGGAAGAGCTTATATTGTGTTGCCTAATGGCACCAAAGTTTGTATTGATGATGCTCTATTTTCTTCACAATCCAGAAGAAATTTACTGAGTTTTAAGGATATACATCGTAATAGTTGTCATATTGAAACCACTAACGAAGACAATAAAGAGCATCTTCTCATTACTAAAATAATTTCGAGCCAGAAACTCGTATTAGAAAAACTGTCTGTTCTCTCATCTGGATTGTATTATACAAAAATGAGAACAATTGAATCACATGTTGTAATGCACCAGAAGTGCATTGACCCTAAAATATTTATGACTTGGTATGATCGCCTTGGACATCCGGGATCAATAATGATGAGACGAATAATTGATAATTCGTATGGGCATCCCCTAAAGAATCAGAAGATTATCTTACCCAATGAATATCCATGTTCTGCATGTTCTCAAGGTATATTGATTATTAAACTATCTATCTCAAAAGTTGTTTTTGAATCTCCATCATTTTTACAAAAGATTCATGGGGATATATGTGGGCCTATTCAACCATCAAGTGGACCATTCAGATACTTTATGATTTTAATTGATGCATCAAGTCGATGGTCACATGTTTGTCTACTTTCCATTAGAAATATTGCATTTGCTAAATTTCTTGCCCAAATAATTAAACTACGAGCACAATTTTCTAACTATCCAATTAAAACTATTTGATTGGATAATGCAGGGGAATTTACATCTCAAGTTTTTGATAATTATTGCATGTCGATAGGAATAGATGTTGAACATCCAGTTGCCCACACATACACTCAAAATGGGTTAGCTGAATCATTAATTCAAAGGCTTCAGCTAATCGCTAGACCTTTACTCATGAAATCAAAACTTCCTATTTCTGCCTGGGGACATGCTATACTTCATGCAGCATCGTTGATTCGAGTTAGACCATCAGCATATCACAAATATTCTCCATTACAGCTTGCATTTGGTCAATAACCAAATATTTCTCATCTTCGTATTTTTGGATGTACGGTATATGTTCCAATTGCACCTTCACAATATACAAAGATGGGCCCTCTACGTAGACTTGGGATATATGTTGGGTTTGATTCTCCATCTATTATTAGATACCTTGAGCCTCTCACAGGGGATATGTTTAAGGCACGTTTTGAGGATTGTCATTTTGACGAATCCATTTTTCCAACATTGAGTAATGAGAAGTCGGTGCCTGAAGCATGACAATAAATTACTTGGAAAAATAAAGCACTTTTCCAATTTGATCCTCATACAAATAAATGTAAATTAGAGGTTCAAAAGATTATTCATTTGTAAAGTATTGCAAATCAATTACTGGATATATTTACTGACACTAAAGGTGTGGTAAAATCATATATTCCTGCTGTTAATGTTCCAGCAAGGATTGCAGTTCCTGACAGACAAGTTGCTAAAACAGCAATAGGTGAGTCTAAGATACGCCTGAAGTGTGGAATGCCTATTGGTACTAAGGACAAAATTCCTCGGAAGAGAAAAATACAAAATGAATTTGGTACTCCTGAAGAGTCTATACCAACACAGGTCATAAGAGTAATTGATACTCCTGAAAAGACTAAATCTCCTGAAAAAGAACCTCCTGAAGAGGTATTTAATGAAATGTCTTCCCTTGAAGAGGAACAGGTACTTGAAAATAACGAGATCTTGATACATTTCATGAGTACTGGAGAAATTTTGAATAGAAATAAAACTGTTGTCGACAACATATTTTCATATAAAATGACCATTGACATTACCAGAAGTAATGAAGAAATTGAGCTAAGAACTGTCGAAGAATGTCGACGTAGAAATGACTGGCCAAAATGGAAATCAGCTATTGAAGCTGAATTAAACTCGCTAGCAAAGTGAGAGGTCTTTGGACCAATTGTACAAACACCAAAGGGTGTAATGTCTGTTGGATATAAATGAGTATTTATACGTAAGCGTAATGAGAGTAATGAAATTGTGCGATATAAAGCACGACTTGTTGCACAAGGTTTCCTGCAGAAACCGGAGATTGATTATGAGGAAACATACTCTCCTGTTATGGATGCAATCACATTCAGATTTTTGATTAGTTTGGTAGTTACAAAAAGATTTGATATGCAGTTGATGGATGTGGTCACTGCATATTTATATGGATCATTAGATTATGACATATATATGAAAATTCCTGAAGGATATAAAATGCCTGAACCTTCTAATCTGAGTACATCCAGAAATATGTATTCTATTAAGTTTCAAAGATCTTTATATGGGTTAAAGCAATCCGAACGCATGTGGTATAAATGCCTTAGCGAATATCTATTGAAAGAAGGATTTGAGAATAATCCAATATGCCCATGTGTTTTTATTAAGAAATCAGACTCCGGATTTGTTATTATTGCGGTTTATGTTGATGATCTAAATCTTGATAGAACTCCTGAAAAGATCAGAAGAACCGCTACATATTTAAAGAATGAATTTGAAATGAAAGATCTTGACAAAATGAAATTTTGTCTCGGCCTGCAGCTCGAGCATTTACAAAATAGAATTCTCATTTATCAGTCAAATTATACAGAGAAAATCTTGAAACACTTTTACATGAAAAAAGCTCATCCCCTGAGTACTCCAATGGTTGTTCGATCATTTGATGTGCAGAAGGATCCATTTCGTCCTTGTGAAGACAGTGAAGAAATTCTTGATCCTGAAATACCTTATCTCAGTGCAATTGGAGCCCTGATGTATCTTGCAAATTGCACTCGGCCTGATATTACATTTTCAATTAATTTACTTGCAAGATATAGTTCCGCACCAACTCGAAGACATTGGAATGACATTAAACATGTCCTTTAATACCTCCGAGGTACGGTTGATATGTGATTATTTTATCAACATGGTTGAAGTCCACAATTAGTTGGATATGCGGATGCATGTTATCTTTCAGATTCACATATAGGTAAATCTCAAACTGGATATGTATTTACTTATGAAAATTCTGCTATATCATGGAGATCTGTCAAGCAAACACTATCTGTTATTTCTTCAAATCATTCAGATATCATTGCAATTCATGAGGCAAGTCGAGAATGCATTTGGCTAAGATCAGTGATTCAACATATTCAAGAAAAGTGTGGTCTTCCAGTGATTAATGATAGTCCAACAATTTTATACGAAGATAATGCTGCTTGTATTACTCAAATTAGAGGAGGATATATCAAAGGTGATAGAACCAAATATATTTCACCTAAATTCTTTTATACCCATGAACTTCAGGAGAAATGTGAAATTAATGTTAAGCAGATACGATCAAGTGATAATCTGACAGATTTATTCACAAAAGCATTACCAACTGTAACATTTAAGAAGATTGTGCAGAACATTGGAATGCGGAGACTTGAAGACCTATTATCATGCACTTTTCAGGGGGAGTAATGTCTTGAAGACTTGTGCTGATTGTACTCTTTTTCCTTCGCTAAGGTTTTATCCTACTGGGTTTTCTTTTGAAAGATTTTAATGAGGCAATTTTAAAGTACTTGGCGATATACATGAATATTGTACTCTTTTTCTTTTGCCATTGGTTTTTCTCACTGGGTTTTTCCTTGACAAGGTTTTAACGAGGCATATTCTTTATATATGGTCATCCAAAGGGGGAGTGTTATGTATGAACTTATTTGTATGGCCATACATAACCATTAATGAAGACCATTGAAGCCATTAATTAAGACCATTGAAGCCATCAATTAAGACATATCTTTAGCCTACAATTAAGACCATTGAGCCATACCTACTCCTTTGTACTCCTATATATATGGGTATCATTCACTTGTATATCATCAAGTTTTGCATTTAAATAGCAACTATTTCTCTTGCAATATTCTCTCTCTCTTGTAATATCATTTCTCTTTTAGTTTCATAACAATTACATCCTTTTTAATATGGTGGATGTATGGTGGTTTTAATAGAGTATATATACGAATTAGGTGATGAACATAAACTATATATTATATATCAAATAACATTAAAACTATATATATATAAATATATATATATATATATATTATATATATATATTCAATCAGAAGTGTGGGACTTGATCAATTATCAAATCTATAATGAAATGACCTCTCAAATATGGGGGAGATTATAACGAGTACCCCTTGACAAGGAGAAGATATATTAAGTCACATGAGATTAATATTAATTAATTTTCCATTTTGCTGATTTAAAAAATCTTATTTGACGCTCATGTCAATGTGGGTATTAAATTAAAATTCACAGAAAATAATATTACAAATAATGTACGTTAGATGTGTACAAGAGAAATGTGTTCCAATATTAATACATGCAAATAACCAATATATATCATGCATATATGCATGCATACATGCATCTTATTGAACTAGTCTACCTAGCTATATATCTAGCGCATATTAAGGAATTGATCTTAATTTGGACCATAGTTAATGTTAGTTACACAATATTCCAATTGAAAAGGCCAAATTAATCAGCGATTAGATTATATGCCAAGCAACCCACCCATGTATATATATATATACACACACTTTGTAATTGATCATTTTAATATTATGCCGGTGGCAACCCGTGAACTTTTTAATTAAACCATGCATATATACTTAATTTGCTTCATCAGAAGCGGGGGCCAGTTCTACACTGGAGACAAAACGCGCGGTCTATATATACACACACACACACACTAACCCCGGCCTCTAGTTTCAATGTGATATGATAAGCTGGGCTAAATAACAATTTTCTTACCTGAGGATCATGTAATAATTGAAAATCAAGGGAAAATTTGCAAGTATATATATATGTGTGTGTGTATCTCCCAGCTGGCCTGTCCTCACACTTTTGAGCGTCGATTGCCATCCCCGGAGAGGGGAAGGAGGTGATCAATGCTTCATCAATGCTTGATCTCCTCCCTCATCGATGCTTCATGTCCTCCATTTCTAGATGACTAATTATTATAAAGACAACAAAACATACTCAGATACACTATTGACATGGATTGCAGCTTTAGAACTATCAGAAGTGGTCTCGGCTTTCCTCTAAAACTTGCCCCAAAATTTACATTACTTTCGAGAATCTCTTACTTTAGGCCTCTATTTGTTGTTGTAAATCTAATAATAATAATAATAATAATTCAGATATTTACGGGAAATCTTAATGATCAGATGGACCGGAGTCTATGAGCAACTTATTTTATATGAAATCAATGGTACAAGTGAAACAAGATCGTGAAGTAAAAGAAGCGTAAGAAACCTGATGCCGTGAAAGAAGTGTTTGGGATTGATGATTTGATCAATTACCGTATAGTTAGCTTCAGGCTGTACGTGTAATGGAAAGGCAGCTAGCGTGTTTAATGTCATGCGTGCGTCCCACGTTATATAAAGAAAAAGAAGAGTAAGAAATATATACGCGATCGATGATCTTTCTAATAATCCTGTCCATTTATAATGCTACTTCAATTCTATAGAGAAATCTTAAAATAATAAATATACACAACGATGCAATGATATGATATAAATTTGTAAATTTTCTTTTATAAGATATCTGTATATACCTTTTTTTTTTTGGGTATAAAAACTGTAACTTACATAACTCATGAGAAATTTAAGCAACATATATAATAACAAAGGAGAATGTTTGGTTCACTAGAAAATTTCTCAAAAATAAATTTGACAATCTGATGTGATTTATTGTAACACATATGTGAGATTTGAGAATTAGAAAACTTGTGGCGCCTCATCTCTCATGAAAGACTAGGTGATGTATCATGATGCTAAGGATACTAGCCAATTGGTCAACATCCAGAAGAATGATTAGGCATGTAGTAATCTAGAGGAAAGTACATGTGTATAGAATTTAGCTTAAGACAACGCAGCAAAAATATAAATAACACACGTTGTAATAACCACATAAGCATGTGTGTGCCAAAAATTAAACTTCATACAAAAAGGGCTTCTTGCCCTTCATAACCTCAAAGCGTTACATTATTCAATATACATTAGTCACCATAAGCGGCCGACTAAGTTACAAATGAGCAATTGGCTCAGTTATGATGATCCTATCGAAGGGCATTGAGTAGCTAAGGCGAACATTGGTGCTAAGATGGGTCTTAGTCTCCTTAGTCAGGGCTTGGGTTGGATTGACTCCTCTTCCTCATGTGTCATAATGGGGTTTGAAATTTCATTAAAGTCTATGGTCTCGAAAACAAAACCATAGGTAGGTTAGGTAGCTATGACAAAATCGTTAATGAAAGATAATACTATCAAAGATGCCATGAAAATATTTAATGTAAATACTAGAGAAACACATATGTCCATGTGGAGGTATCACCCTCTCTCTTGTAGTTTCTTGCATCCTAAACACCTGGCGATGAATCACCCTCATAGAAAAAACATATATATATATATATATAGGCATGACAAGGAATCACCCTCTTGAGACGTAGCCCTTTCTTTATGCAAAATAGATAAAAGCTCAATAGTACTATTATGGTGAGGAGTTACCCATCTTCATATAATAGAAACTTGTAAAGACTAGTATTGGGCCAAGTATCATTTTTTGCCCATAGGCATTCATTCCCAACATTGCTCATAGACTCTAGCTCATAGGCACACACATGCTCATAGGCACACACCCAAACTTGTTACCTTGGAGGTGCTACTGTACTCGGGTGCAATCGACTCGAAGACACCAACATGTGATATGTTGAAGGATCCCACATCTTGACTATAAGGTGAGGCCAAGTATGATATCATTCCACCTCACTCCTCACGAGGCATTCTCCTTCTCATGTGATATACGTGGTAACGCTTCAAGGAATGGTCTTGGGTAACTCTTTGTCCTGTACCATGATAATAGACTCTCACTGACTCCACAGATGCGTGCGCGCGGACACACACACACACACAGAGGTATCCAACACTTCCAAACAAGATATCATCATTAGTAGCAAAAAAGAATTAAAAGCATTAAAAAATATAGCTAGAAACATAGTGTTGGAAATATTTATTTATGTTTGTGAAAAAAGGAGGAGATGATTACAGAAATGATGCAATGTCTCACACACACAATATTTACTCCACATTACCGAGCACTGTCTTAGAAGCTAACCTACATTTCTACATCCTCTCGTTGTCTCTTTGCTCCATGCTTTCCATAGCAGTTGCATTCTCAAGCTCTTTACTGAATAAGGTCTTAAAAGTGAGATTTTGTCCCACATTTAGGTCCTTTAAATAAAGTGAGAATGTCACATATCTTTTCTGACATATCATTGACTCCAAATATGTTTGGATAAGAGTCTTTCATCCCTATCCTATCATACTACAATACGACAGAGACAGGGGACCAGGGCATGGTCCATACACCATTCGGTTTGCCAACTCCTCATCTTTCCTTTGAACAAGGGTTCTCCACGTGGCATTGGGTGATACTTCTGGGTTCTGAAGATATGACTTGTCAAGCCTTCACCTTCAATTGCAGAGCCACTCTGGATGTAACCTTTCAGATGGAGTGTAGGCTTCTATGCTTGCTACTAACACTTATCCAAACTCTTCCGTGTTATCTTGAGAAGTACCCATAACTGGTTGTGCTAGTAGTTGTATGTAGTTCCTCTTTGGCAAGTAATTCTTTCTCCCCTTGGGCGGTTAGTGCATAACTCGCCCGAGCTTATTTGTCCCTCCAACTCCTTATTCTTGTCTTCATGAGAGATGACTTCTCCAGCTCATATGTTGTGGCTAAGTTCCTCATCTCTACCTCACTCTGGGACACTCACCCAGATGTTGGAGTTGCTGCACTCGGCGTCTCCTATTACTGATCCCTACAACCATTGGAGTGCTTCTCATCTTTGCCTTTCCTTTTAGTCCACGAATGGTCTGTCCTCTTTCACATTAGGTAGGACCCTCACATCCTCCCCTCCTTATAAAGAATTTAATCCTCAAAACTTAGTGAGGGTTCTCCCTTACCTGGTTCTCTCAAGGGAGGTGAGTCTTGATGGGGGACCCGTCAATGACTCTGATAGCTTCTGATCGTAGATGAGACTTTCCCTTAATTATGTCAGTAGTTTGACCTCTATCATTTGAGGTCGAGACATGAGGCGACTCCTTATGTCTCCTCCTTCTTTTTCTTTGACGGTGTCCTTCGATTGTGGTCTTTGGTATCTTAGTGCTTAGGCCAGGTTTGACTTCATAGGACTTTGGTGAATCCTCACTCTCGCCCTTATCTTGCTCATCACATTTCGACACCATTCTCTTTCCTCCTTTTCGTGTCGTACTCATGCCTTTGTGATCCAGCATTTTAGATATTAGTCCTCTGGCCTTCCGAGCACTTTCTTCATCGTGGTGGCATTCCTCCTCTAGCCGTCATTGTTCATCCTCTCTCCTCTTTTTCTCACGTAGTTCTTCTGTGAATTGTCTCATGACTTCGGGAGGCATGGCTGCCTTCCTGGCAGTTCTTTTCTCCCACACCATTTTGTTTTCCTAAGGTTCACAGTTTTGAATTGAGATTTGGGGAGAATGACAACCATTTTATAGACGTACTTTTCGTGAACTTTGTCTATAATGCCTATTCCTCTTGTGTTATAGCTCATAAATGTGGCTCGAATAAATATGGGAACTACTCCCACATGATCCACTCGCTTTCCCATGTAAAATCCTATTTTCTCGCATTCCACCACAGAACCTTTTACCAAGGGCACAATCTTCAACCTTAGTCTTTTTTCCTTCATATCCACAATTCATATAGGCTTTTCTTCCTAAGTAAGATTTGGTTGTAATTGAACCAGATTTGGTTTAATAACTAGAGCCTTCTAGTTCCCGAAACTTCTCCTAAGAGATGAGACGTAAACTTAGGGTCCTGATCCGACGCTATGGTTTTAGGGACTCCATGTAATCTTACTACTTCTCTTATATACAGTTGGATGAGCTTGTTTATCATATCTATAGTAGTGACTGGCAAGAAGAGAGCACTCATGGTTAACTGAACGATCACGACCCATATTGCATCCTTACCCATATGAGTTTGGGGGTAATCCTACCATGAAGATATTTTCATATTTCAATTCTAGAATGGGTTAAGGTTGCAGGTTCCCTGCTGGTTGTTGATGTTCCACCTTTAACCTTCTATACGTATCACATCTCTCGATAAACTAAGTAATGCCCTTCTTCATCCCTTCCCACCAGCATCATTTCTTGAGATCTTAGTACATCTTAGTTCTACTTGGATGCATAGCATAAGGTGTTGAATGGGCTTCTACCAAAATCCATTGTATGATCTCTGGGTCATCTGGGATCGCCTTACATGCTTTGAAAAACGAGATCCCATCTTCACTTAAGCTAAATTGGGCTTGCCCTTCGCCTTTGCTAACCTCCATTTATTTGCGATAACTTCTTATCCTTCTCTTATTGCTCTTGCAATTCTTCAAACTTGTATATTTTCAACTATTAAGAGTGGCTAGCACCTCCTTTGGTGATTTTTCTTTTACCAATAAGAACCTCGTGCCTTCTAATAGCAAGTCCACCTCCAAAGTCTCTCGTTTGCCCTTGTTACTTGGCTTACGGCTTAGGGTATTGGAGACTAAGTTAGCCTTACTTGGGTATACTTAATCTCATACTGATAATTGTTAACAGTTTCCAACCATATCCACTGCCTCATGTTGATGTTCTTTTTGGTAAACAAATGCTTGAAGCTCTTTTGATCCGTGTATACTTTGTAGTTCACACTCTTCCCCATATAAGTAATGTTGACATATCTTCAAGGCAAACACTATTGCTCCTAATTCCATGTCATGGGTGGGGTAATTCCTTTCATGATCCTTCAATTGTCTAGATACATAGGCAATCACCTTGCCTTCATGTATCAGAATGCCTCCTAAACCATACTTCAATACATACTGAACACTATGAATGGTTTATTCGGTTCTGGCAGTGCTAAACTAGAGGTTGTGGTAAGCACCTCTTTAGTTCCTCGAAGGTTTTCTCACACCACTCAGTCCAAACGAACTTAACATCCTTCTTGGTCAACATCGTGAGAGGGGTTGATAACTTCAAAAATCCATCCACGAATCTACGATAATAACCAGCTAACCCTAAGAAACTTCTAATCTCCTGCAAGGTGGTAGGTTGTTTCTAGTCGATCACTGCCTCCACCTTTCTAGGGTCTACCATGATTCCTTCACTCGTTACCATGTGACCTTAATAAATTACTTCTTCTATCCAGAATTCACACTTACTAAGCTTGGTGTACAGTTGATGATCCTGAAGGGTCCTCAACACTATCCTCAAGTGATCTTCATGCTCCTCATCATTTCAGGAATATATCAGGATGTCATTTATAAATACTATCACAATTAAATCCAAGAATGGTTGGAACACCCTATTTATGATGTCCATGAAAGCTGTTGGGGCTTTTGCTAACCCAAAAGGCATTATAATGAACTTATAATAACCGTACATGGTTTGAAAAGTCACCTTATACACATTGCTTTCCTTAATCTTTAGTTGATCTAGGAAAAGACTGCAGCTCCTTGTAGTTGGTCGAATAGGTCATCTATCCTTGGTAGCGGATAACTATTTTTAATAGTCACCTTATTCAACTCTCTAAAATTGATACACATCCTAAAGATTTAATCATTCTTCTTCACAGATAGTATCGACACTCCCCAAGGTGAGGTATTGGGTCTAATGAATCCCTTTACTAATAATTTATGTAGTTGACTCTTTAGGTCTTTCAACTCTGTTGAGGCCATATTATAGGGTGTCCTATGAGCTGGAACAACCCTTATTTATAAGTCAATTGCAAACCTTATTTCCATGGTAGGGGGCATCCCTAACAATTCCGCTACAACAAAGAGGGGTATTTACTGCGGTGTACACTCATAGCAAAAGGTCACAAAATCATAGCAAAAATTGTTTTGCTGCGATTTCTTGACCCTAGGTGAACTGCCAGAAACGGAGCCTGACATATGCCCAAATTTTCGCTGCAATGGTAATGCATCAAATTAATCCTTAATTGCAGCTAAGTTTCTTGCCAGAAAGTCTCAAATGTCATCGTAAATGGTTTGCCAATCGTAACCAATGGTAAATGTATATTTTCATTTTCGAAGATTTTTGTCGCCACACATAATCCTTTACGTCAATATGCAAAGACACTAATGCTTATTTGTGGCAATCAATATAGCCATAGATTAGTATATCTAGCGTGAAAAAGATATTAGGGGTGAATAAAAATTGTCGGAAATAGCCATATAAAAATTAAAAAAAAAATACTAGTAAAACTGATTAGCTGTCATACCCTAAAACACATAAATGATATGAACAATATATTATGAATACACTAAGCTCATATATTAAAAAAGATTAACAAACGGCAGTTCAAGAACCGGAATATATGCGACACAGGAAAACACTAAAAATATACTTAAAAATTGAAGTATATATGCCTCTAGGTCTATTAGCTCATAACAACCTTGGGCATTATTGGTATGTCTTTCAGTCCCCACTTAGGATGGAAACCAATTCCTAGAAATTAATCTGATTTCCATTTCCTTTGCAACAACTTTAAACTATTAAACTGCTGCAATTGAAGCAACTGATTAGCTCAAAAAGCATATAAAGTACTAAAACACAATCATTTCAAGCAAACATGATTGCAAGGTAGCATATAAAGTGATAAAACTTGTTACATAACGAATTAACAAAATTAAAAATCATTCAACCAAAGTCTAGCATCACCACAATATGCACAAGATCAACAACATGGTAAAAAGAGCTTTCTAATGCCATTCTTCTAGGCCTAAAAAATTCAGCTAGTGACATAATTTGCATACATATGTTACCTACTCCACATGGCATTCTAGCAAAAGAAATTACTTCCATTCCAATTAATTCCAAGTATCTTGGTAGCGGTCATCTGCAAACCATTTCGAAGTTTGGTTACTATCCGTCTCTCATGTGGAAGTTGATGCATGAAGATTAGTTCCAATACTTTAACATGGGTCCAATTACTTATTTCCTCTAGCATCCCCTCACCCCTTTTAAAATTTTAAAATATCAGCAATGAAGGGGTTTGGTTTTTTGATAAAGTTTTGATATAGTGAATGGTGAATTTGACATATTTCATTATTATTTTTTTTTTAAATTTTTGATAACTTTTGTAACTTTTCTGCAATGTTTCCAATTTTCGTAATATGCTAAATCAAGAAATAAGTTTTTAAATGATATGAAGGGATATATAAAGTAAAAAGCGTTTAAGCCAAGTAGGAGAAAGATGAGTGTATCGAGTCAAGTTTAGTAAAAACAGAATTATAGGTGAGGGGATGAGAACCATGTAGCCGTGATTTGTATGACCATGGTCCATGATATATTGTACTATAAATCATTCAAAAAGTAGAGCTTGAGACTTTCACAAAAGATAGCTTCATTTTTTAAATACACATGCTCAAATTTACTAACTTGAAAACTCATAAATGCACAGCCATGTCCCAATGTTTACCTTTGTGGCATGTAGTCTTCTAGAGGTTACGTCTATCTCGAAACATTATACTTATTTCTGTATTAAAAAATATAAAGCAATACCCTTATAAGGGTAATTGTGATAAGCACATATATGCGTAGATAGTTGTAAGTTTGCCATCCTCATGGATCTAATACAAAATAACTGTGACAAATAGAAATGCTTATGATGCAAGTGTGGCTAATCTCATTGTTACAAAAAATTCAGGTATACACATTGTTAACTCTTTTTCTCTGCATAGTAACTAGTCAGGGTCCTTTCAATCAAAAAATCAAACTCTTTTTTTTCACCCTTTTTTTTTATGTTGGGGAACCTCTCCAAGGTAGGACCCTTTGGACCCACCCCTGCAGAGTAAACTCCAGTCTCGTGCATTGCAACCTCAGAAATTTCCCTACACAAAATTAGTTAAATTTTTGGCTTTTCACAAAGTGGTGTAACTCCAAAAGATTCTTTTCATCCATGAAGTGTTGAACCTTGGATCTTGAAGGGAGTGATACCCCCAAGACCAAGGCCTTCATCACTTGGGCCAACCCTTCATCCTTTGACAACAAAATCACAACATAATAGATTAATCGAAAACAACCACAAGTGGTAAACCAAAAATCACAACAAAAAATAAAAAATAAAAACAGAGATAGAACTCGATATGAGGAAGACTGAAAACTCATAATGTCACCCTTCATGACATAGGAACCAGACAAAGTAACACAGAAAAAATTTCTAAAATCCCATAATCAACAACCATCATACAAACCCTAATCCTAGTCATCCTAGGACCTCTACTACCATCCACAAAGAAGTAATTATAGAAGTCGTATCCCCTTAGTACAAGATGCATGATGCTAGGGTTCAAATAGATATAGTGAAATTCTTCTCTCTCTCTTTTCTCTCTTGGGAAAGGGAAAGGTGAAGCCCTAGTGTGTGAAAGACACGAGGGGTTAGTTATAATAGAAAAGAAAAAAGATTCTTTTGGTAGGCGGTTAGTGGAAGAGACTGGAGTGGAGGGAAGGAAGGGAGGGTTAGTTGCGGTGGAGAATGGTGGTGGGGATGAATATTCTAGAAGATAAATGGTAGAAATGCCCTTTATCGGAAGGGGAAGTAGAAAAAATAGTGTTCGACGAAGAGCATGTAGATGACTTACATTACAAGGAGGATTGTAGCCTAGTGGGGAAGGTCTGCTTGACGAGAAGCATCAGTAAGGAAGTTCTGGGATCAACAATGGCTAAAATGTGGAGGGTGAGTAAGGCTGCAATTTTCACAGAGGTGAGTGCTAATGTGTTTGTGATAACTTTTGACACACGCATAGATAAGATTAGAGTATTTGGGGGGGGGGGGTAGACCATGGCTTTTTGATGGCCATCTTTTTGCACTGAAGGCATTCAATGGATTTACTCCACCATAGAAGATGATTTTTGAGCGGGAAAGTTTTTGGGTTAGAATGCATAATCTACAATTAGCATATATGACAAAAGCAAGGGGGAACAAATTGGTGGATCTGCAGAAAGAGTGGAGGAAGGGGAGACTCAGGAGGATGGAAGTGGATCGGATAATTTTCTTAGAGTCCAAATTAATCTAGATTTTACTAAGCTTTTGTCGAGAGGTAGGACAATTATAGTGAAAGGGGAAAGGGTGTGGAATATGCTCAGTTATGAGAAGTTGCCTCGTTTTTGTTTTTCATGTGGTTGCATAGTTCATGGAGAGCAAGGGTGTAGGAATCAGGAGGTAAATGAGGAGGGGGAATAGCAATTTGGTACATGGCTGAGAGCAAGTCAAGGGCCTCGTGTGAGATATGCTAAGAGTAGTCAAATAGGGGAGGAGGGGAAATAAAAAGGTAAGATGGGTGAGGAAGAAGAAGGTGGTAGAGAGAGGGGTTTGCAGGATTTAAAAGGGAAACACTAGTAATGTTAGGAGAGCTAGCGAAAGAAGGGAGGCGGAGGAGGGTTTTAATGAAAATAGAGGGAAAGGGGCTGAGGGAAGAAGATGAACTGAAGAAATAATGAGGCATGAAACAACAGGAAAAATTGTAGCAAGTGAGAAGAGTGGTGAAGGGGGAGTAGGGGAGGGGGAGGTTTTGATGGGGAAAGGGAGTGAACAGAGAGTTTTACAAGGGGAGACTGAGGTATATGAGGAAGGAGGGGTGGTAGAGGTGGAGGAAGTGGTAGGAAGGATTCCAATATAGAAAGAGAGTGATAACTCTAAAGTGAAGGTTCAAAAAAATGGAGAATGGAAGAGGAGGGCTCAAGAAAAAGGGAGGAAGTTCGATGTAGAAGTAAACAAAGGGGAAAAAAATAAAAGAAAAAGGGGGGGGGGGGGGGAGTTAGGAGAGGGGCTTTTGAGTAAGAAGATTAAAGGTTGATGAGAAGGATGGGGAGGCTGGATTAGTTGATATTATTGAAGTGGCAGAGGCTATCAAGCAGCCCCGCCAATTATTATGAAACTCTTAAGTTGGAACTGTAGAGGATTGCAGAATTCTTGTGCAGTTCAAGACCTCTGCAAAATAGTAGAGGCAAATAAACCCAACATTATTTTCATTATGGAAACTAAATGTAGTAGTGGTAATTTTGATTGGTTGCGTAGGAGATTGAGATTTGTAGGTTGTTTTCTAGTGCAGTCAGTTGGTAGAAGTGGTGGATTACTAATGTTGTGGGATGATTTGGTTAAGGTGGAGATTGTGAACTATTCTCAAAGGCATGTCAATGCATGGGTGGACGATGAGGATGAGAAATTAAAATGGTTGTTCTCAGGGTTTTATGGGCATCCTGAGGTAGGGAAAAGGAAGGAATCTTGGGAGTTGTTAAAATCACTAAAACCAGAATGTAAGAATGGGTGGTGTATTGTTGGTGATTTTAATGAAATTCTTACTAATGATGAGAAGTGTGGGGGTAAACTGAGGGCTGAAAGGCAGATGGCCATGTTCAAGAAAGTGCTAGAGGATGGGTGTTTACATGATCTAGGGTGGAAATGTGATAAATTTACTTGGAGTAATATGCATGAAGATGATTCTTTCACTAAGGAACGCTAGATAGGGCTGTTGCTAATCTAGTTTGGCTTGGGGTTTATAATGAAGTGTGGGTTAAGGTGCTTGCTGCAAGAACCTTGTATCATAAACCCTCAGTAGTTCATGCCTTGAAGGGGAAGGAAAGGATGTGGGTAAAAATAAAGGCTTCAAGTATGAAGCATGTTGGGCCTTAGAGGAGGAATGTGTGGGGAATGGAGGTGGCAAGCAGGGATTCTTTAAATAAGGTAGATGCATTGTTGCTAAGGAGCAAGGAGGCTCTTCAAAAATGGAATAGGCAGAGGAACAGAGGGGATGCTAAGGTTTTGAAAGAAAAAGCTGAAAGACTAAAATTTTTACAAGAAGCTGAAAGCAAAAATAATATTGATGAAATAAGGGGAGTAAAAAATGAGATACATTTGCTGTTGGAAAAAGAAGAGGTGTGGTGAAGACAAAGAGCTAAACGAAATTGGTATAAGCTTGGAGATAGAAACACTAAATACTTCCATGCTTGTGCTAATCAAAGGAGGAAGAGGAACCTTATAACTAAAGTGGTTAATGACTAAAAGAGAATGATTCAAGGTAGTAATGAGATTAAAAAGGACTCTCAGTAGCTATTTTGAGCATTTGTTTATAACAACCAATCCTACAAATGATGATATGGAGGAGTGTTTGAGGTGCATTGAATCCAAAGTCACGAGGGAGATGAACGAGAAACTGTCCAAGCCTTTTACTAGATTGGAGGTGAAAGAGGCCCTTAATCAGATGGCACCCCTAAAGTCACCTGGTCCAGATGGCTTTGGAGCGTGCTTTTATCAGCACCACTGGAGTACAGTAGCAGATGAAGTGTGTGATGCTATTCTGGTAGCCTTGAATGGTAATTCTTGGAGCTCTTTACTAAATTACACATTCATAGCTTTGATACCAAAGATCAAAGAACCTTTGTTGGTGAGTGACTATAGGCCCATAAGCCTTTGTAATGTGCTGTACAAATTGATTTCCAAAACCATTTCTAATAGATTCAAGAAGATCTTACTTGTGATCATTGCTCCTACTCAGAGTGCTTTTTTACTTGGGAGGATGATTTCAGATAATATCATGGTGGCTTATGAGCTTTTACACTCTATGAAAACAAGGAGGAAAGGGAGTTTGGGTAACATGGCCATAAAACTTGATATGTCAAAGGCCTATGACTGTATTGAATGGGTGTATGTAGAAGCTATGTTGAGGAGGTTGGTGTTTTGTGATAGGTGGGTTTATCTTATTATGAAATGTGTCTCTTCAGTGTCTTTTTCTGTGTTGATCAATGGGAAACCTGGGGAAAAGTTCTACCCTACAAGACGGTTGAGGCAAGGAGACCCTTTGTCTCCTTACCTATTTATTTTGTGTGCTGAAGGGTTGAATGATTTGCTCAATGCTTCTAAAAATTAGAAAGTTACTAAGGGGATTCAAGTGGCTCGATGGGGTATAAGTATAAATCATCTCTTATTTGTAGATGATTGTATTTTGTTTAGGAGAGCTAGATTGAAGGAATGGCATAGTTTACAAGGGGTGCTGGAAAAATATGAAAAAGCCTCGAGTTAATTCTTGAATAAAGAGAAAACATCCATTTATTTCAGTAGTAATAGACGTGTTGCAGTGAAGAAAAGAATTATGGAAGCTGGAGGGGCTGTGGTATGTGGGAAGTATGAAAAATATTTAGGTCTTCCAACCTTTGTTGGAAGGTCTAAATACAACACTTTCTGGAACTTGAAAGAGAGGATTTGGCAGAAAATTTCTAATTGGAAAAATAACTTTTTGTCCCAACCTGGGAGAGAGGTGTTAATTAAAGCCGTGTTACAGGCTATTCCCACCTATACTATGAGTGTGTTTAAGTTCTCTTTGAAGTTAAGTAATGAGATTACTACTATGTTTTCCAAGTTCTGGTGAGGGAGGCAGAATAAAGAGGGGAGTTTTCACTGGAGGAGATGGGATAAGATGGGTGGGCAAAAAGGGATGGGAGGTATGGGCTTTAGAGATTTGAGCAACTTCAATCTGGCCTTACTAGCCAAACAGGGTTGGAGGTTTATTCAAAATCCAAATTCTCTTGTTGCTGTGGTGTATAAAGAAAAGTACTTCAATAATGTTGATTTCCTGGATTCTAAAGTAAGTTCAAGGCCTTCTTTGATTTGGAGGGACATAAAAGAGGCCAGTGGTTTATTGAAGGAGGGACTGAGGTGGAGGGTGGGAAATAGGAAGAAGATTTAGATTTGGGATGATAAATGGATGCCAAAACCATCTTTTTTAGTTCAATCTCCTATATCTGCGTTAAGGAAAGAGTCCAAGGTGGAAGAGCTTATATGTAACCCAGAAGGGGGATGGAAAGCAGACCTGGTTAAGAAGATTTTTGACAAAGAAGAAGCTGAGATGATTCTAAGTATGCCACTTAGCAGGAGCAGCCATGAAGATAGGATGTTCTGGGGTCCATCTACTAAAGGAGTGTTAACTATGAAGAGTGCCTATTTTCTGCAGTTGGACAGAATGAAAAGATGTAATAGTAAATGTTCAAAGGATGGGGAGATGGATGACAGATGGAGAAATATTTGGGGCTTGAATGTGCCAAATACAGTAAAGGTATTTCTATGGAAAGTAGGGAATGAACTTTTGGCTACAAAAAATAACTTGTTCAAGAGAAGAATCGTAGAAGACTCCATATGCCCAAAATGCAATGCAGAGAATGAGACATTAATGCCTGTACTCTAGGAATGTGCAGCTGCAAATGATGTGTGGGGAAATGAATGAAGTTATGTGTAGAAATGTAAGAGAATAGGTAATGACGTTTTGGAATTATGGGAAAGCTTGATGAGACTATTGACTCAAGAATAGTTGGAGGGGGTTGCTGTACAGTTAAGGAAGGTATGGATGTGAAGGATTAAGCTAGTTTTTGAGAAGAGGTTGTCACGTCCAAGGAAGCTATTAGCAATTGCTAAAGAAAGCTTAGAGGAATTTCAGAAGTCTCGGCAAGTGCAGAAACTAGAGATAGAGATCAGCAAACGGACCAGACCAAGTAAGTTAGTACTTTGGTTGTGTGCAATATTACGACCACGAGAACCATGAGCTCCACGAGACTTTGATTTGGTTTTGCCACGGTTTGTGTAAAATGCAACATTAGGAGAAGTCACCCGTGTTGCTTGAAGACGAATTTTGAAATCACGTAGTTTGCTAATGACCCCTTCAAGAGGTGGAAAAATATCCCGAGCATTTAAAGTTGCTACTATAGGATCAAACTCATATCCTAGGCCTCGAAGAATACATATGATGAACTCATCGTCATCCATTGGCTTACTTGCACCTGGAAGCGACAAGGCTAGAGATTTATCCTTGTGCAGATAATCCTCTAAAGAAGAACTACCTTTGTTGAGCGACTGCAACTCGCCCTTCATTTGTTGAAGACGATCTCGGGTATGACTACCATAAAGAGTCTTCAAAACATGCCAAGCATCATGAGAGGATTCACTATTGATGACTTGGGACAGGGGACTGTTGTACACGGGACTGTTGTACAGGGAGCTATTGATCCATCCAAGGATCAATTGACTAGTGCGCAGCCACATAGTTGCCACTGGGTTGGTTCGAGACACACCATCTTTACCGATGATGGTTTGCGACGGGCAAGGAACTTGATTTTGCACATAGCTGAGAAGACCATTGCCATGCAAAATTGGAATGACTTGGGCTTTCCACAAAAGATAATTGGTGGAGGCTAGCTTAATAGAGATATCAGGTAAATGAGGAGAAGGGGGTGAAAATTCAAGAGAAGGAGGATTGGACACAGGTGGGATCGAAGAGGTAGAAGACTCCATCGTTGGTGATACCTCTGGGGGCGCTAATACCATGTAGGAAAACTAACCTACCTTTCTATGGTATTGTATTCATCTTAAATAGAAATTACAAGTATGAGTAATGGTTATGTACAGCTAACATCATGGCTGTCTATTGTGCTGTACATGGAAATATAATCGTTGCCTATTATGTTATACATGGAAAATAAGATCATATGCAAAACATAGTAAGGAATTATATATGAGAGGAAGTCATGGAGAGCGAATCATGGTTGACAGATCGTATCTCTTTACTTTTCACTCCCCAAGTCTCTTCATAGCTCAAGCCTTCTGATATAGTGTCAAAAACTCCAATGAGAGAGAAACTGCCTAAGAAACTTGAAGGCTCTAGCTTCGGAGAGAGAAAGAGAGAGGATGGCGGAAATTTTGAAAGCTAGGGTTTTGGTTTAGGGGAGAGAGAGAGAGAGAGAGTGTGTGTGTGTGTGCGTGTGTGTGTGTGTGTGAAGGAGTGATTCGAGAAGGGTTTTGACCCTTTTGAGTATTAGCACAAAAATGACGCCATTTTGATAAAACCAAAACGACGTCGTTTTGATATTGGAGAATTTGTTTTAGAAACCCGGGTTTCAAGTCTAAACTCGATACCTGGACCAAGTGCACATAGGTTTTGTCATGCTGCTACTGGCTTGGGTTTGTTCTGGGCTGGAACCCGTAATCAAAATCCAGATAACCGGATTCTAAATTGAGCTTGGAAAAAATTCAATCTGGATGAACAGTCTCATGTGGCAGTATTGATGGAAGATTTTACCTCTCCAATACATAGTCATTGAGGGGAAGTTCTCCACCTATCTCCCTTTTTTATAATAAAGAAATTGTACTTCTTTTGACACTTTTTTAAATATAAAAAATCTTTCTAATTTGGAATAAATTGTTTTGTGATTAATGTTTTTATTTTTATTCAAATTTAGGTTTTATTGTATTTCCTTTTTATATTTATACTGGTTGTAGACGTGGCTTGATACATTCATGACAGGTTTCGAAAGATCACTACTTGTGTTGCCATGGAATTATAATCAACCAATATTACTAACAAGAGACTATTGGAAGGCTCGATTGGTTTAATTATCACTTTAGAAATAAGAAAAAGTCTAAATTAAAACTCTCAAGAAGTAATAATCTTCTATCAAGCATATTATATCAACTAAACCAAGAGGACAAACCTTGTAAATAATCCTAGAGTACATATATAGCTACACTTATATCAACGCTGGCTCCATACCCGAAGGTCCTTAGGATCGGTATGGGAGACGCTTTTTCGATCAGTGTGTTTTCAGATTTAGCTTTCAGATTATAGACACACACATACATACATACGTACTAGTTTAGGATTCCCGGTTGAATTAAAGTTTTGTTGTATTTTTGATATGTTAAATATGAATTTTCAGCAACAAGTATGATAAGTTTAAAGATAATCATAAATGGTCAAGAACATGTGGCTCAGATGGCATGAGACCCAACCTCCATAAGAGAGGTCTTGGGTTCGATCCCTCTCCCCAATCCCCAATATCAAAAAAAAAAAAAAAAAAAGATAATCATAAATCAATGCAATAATTAAAAAAATGAAGAAAATATAAAGTGTAAAATTATTGAATTTATAATTAAAATAAAATCTTTAGACTTTGTTCTATTGAAATCATAATAAGACATAATTGCTCTCCTCGTTATAAGACCAATTATATATGTACATAATAATAATAATAATAATAATAATAATAATAATAATAATAATAATAAGCATGGTTCACCCAATCCGAAAATTCACTATTACGTGCCGAGCTGAAAAGTAACTGTTCCAAAGAGTAGTTCCGATTCAATCAGATATGGCAGAATTTTTGAACTATTCATATTATGAAAAAATGGGGATTTTTCGACCTGTATGACAGGACTTCTTGATAGCTCCTTAGCGAGGACTCGTACAGGAGTGGCCTGAGATAGGGGGAGGAACAACAAATTAAGAAGTTGGGTCACTTTCTTCTGGTAATCGTGCTAATGACGATGATATTCTTGCTGCACACGACTCATTGGGGTGCGACTGCTTCTTCAATCCAACATGACAACGACACGAGAATCAATGATGAATTAATAATTGTATTGAAGTGGATCAACTTTTCTATTATATCTTCAATCCAACATGACAATGATACGAGAACCAATGACGAATTAATAATTGTGTTGAAGGGGATCAATTTTTCTATTATATGACATATTTATGTAAAAAGTAATGCTAAATATAAGGTGTGCAAACTCTATGCACTCATTTTAAAAAAAAAAGGTCGAGTCTACCATTAAAAAATAATTTTTTATTATTTTTCCTAAATTTAATTTTAATTTTAATTTTTAAAAAAATTAGAGAACATATAAAGATTATATTTTTTTTTGGGACATTTTACATTATATTTCAAAAAGTTTTGTGGGGCCATGACCCCCTTGGTACAATGTGGCTTCGCCACTGACTAGCACCGCCCTTGATTACCGTAGCTGCATGGAGGATCCAGAGTTGCTCTTCGATTAGGAAATAAGCAAGATGCTAGCAAACTATCGAAGTCTTATTGTTGGCACTAACAACTCTAAAAAGCTTGTACTGGCTATAACTTCCAAAGCATGAAAGTTGCCTTCCATAGTGTTGATGGCGTGTTTCATATCTAGTCGACCCACTATATCCACTTGCTCACTTGCAAGCTTCACAAAGGAAAGAGCTTGGGGGTGGTGAGGGATACATTCGATGCCTAAGTTAGAATTATCTCTCTGTATGGAAATATAAGGAGAATGTGTTCAGAGAGAGTAGAACTTGACCTCGGGGAGGGATATATATATCAGGCCATGGTGGTTCCCTTGCAAGGAGGGGGTCGAGAGACTGTACGGGGCACCATGTTTTGTTGAAGTCCAGCTCACCACTATAATGTCTCCCCATCGTACTCAAGGTTGGAGGGCTCACGTTCATGCCCACTGTCCTTGTCAGGGGGAGTGGACTGCAGCCACCATTCCACTTCTTTGACCTTGGGCACTCCCTAACACTGTTGATGTCTACAGGTGTCTCTGCACTGCCACTATGGCACTTCCTTGTCTTCGTCTGAGGCACGTGCCTGACATGCAGTGTAGGGTGCAGGAGTTCGTTGCTCCTTCACCATGTGGTTCGTGGCTCTAGGGCCCAAGCCTTCTAAAGCCCATACGATTTGGGTCGAGCCCATCTCAAGGTGGCCAAAAGGAAGGGGGGAATCCCCTTCTAGTAACCCCACAAATCCTTGTCGCACAACGCATGACGGGGATTTTCTATTGACGCTCATCTTGATGGGACCTAGAGCGACATGGGTAGGCAACTTGTTTAGCATGTCAGTTATGCTTCCCGTGTATTGGTGTTATGCTTTTGACATGTAGTGAAGGTTTCGAAAAGTTGCCTGCCGTTACGGCTCATGACGTTGTGTGGGTGGCCCCTCTTTCCTTTGCAGTGTGTCAATTGGATTTCCCAAGCATCGATGTGGTGCTTCTGACTGGATCCAGTAGCTGGTGGTTGGTTGGTATGGCAATCCAGTACCTTCATCATTACATGCAGCGAGGATCTTGGGATCTGTTTATAACGATTTTCTTTTGAAGGCCTTTTGTATTCCTAGGCGTGAGGTAGCCCAACCATCACCAACTCTCTATTTAAGGCCCGTTCTTCCCTCCACTCTTACCCTTTCTCTTGCCTTCTTGTCCAGCCCCTTTCGAGTGATTCTGCTCTTCTTTACAGTCTTCAACCTACACTTTCTTTGGCTTGTAAGAACTCTTCGAATCCTACTCCTAAGAAGGCTAGGTAGTCCTACAACGAGGGGCACTCCATGGGGTCTAAGGGGTGGAGCCTCCCTGAGACTAGCGGGAAGACCACTTTCTTCAGAGGGCACGTTTGGTCGTCGATAGCTTCCTCTGTAGACCTGTATTCATTGTGGGCGTTGTTTGCTATCCCCAACTCAGGGATCTTGGAGGTTCTTAAGCCCAACTTCAATGCCGTTGGCACTGAGGATTTTGCCGAGAAGGTCACCCTCTTTCTTTCGATGTTCAAGAATGGGCTACGAGTGCCCTTCTGCCGGCCAATTTGTGAAGTTCTGGATTACTTGTGATTGGCCCTCGCCCAACTCCATCTGAACGCTTGGCGAATCGTGGTCTTGTGCTGCGTAATTTTCCATGTGAAGCTGAGCACCGTGAAGGAGGAATATTTTGACCTCATCGCACAAGAATTCCTTGGCACTCATAATGTGCTTTAGCTTGAAGGCAACCTGTGCAGCTTCTAGGTTTGGGGCAAGAAGCAGACTGCTCACCTGTGTAGCTTCTTTTTTTATCTAAGGCCCAGGTTGGGAGTTTCACGAGAGTGATATTATCCACCAGGAAGTCCTCATCCGCGCCGTTTAGGGTGTGGTCCCAGACGATAAGATCATCTCGATCACTTTGTCAAAGCAAAAGGAGAATCAGCTAGCAGTGATGAGTTCCTAGGTTGATAGCCATCTTGATGATGTTTGGACGGATGCATTGCTGATTGACACCAATATCTCCTGTCATCTAATGGAGCCTGATTGTTCATATGTTTCGGGTAGCACTTCTTAAGGGAGTCCTTGACACTTTGAGGCCAGAAGAGGCCTTCTAGTCCTCCAGAGACCTTAGTTGACCATGAAGCCCTCGGGGCAACATCCGAAGTCAATTCTACCCCAATCGGGGTAAAGAGAGCACCCTTCCATAGCCCGGGTCCCAAAGGTCAAGAGCCTCAGGTAGTGGGGCTAAATCCATTAGGGCTTTGGTCTCCGAGACTAGGGCTCCCACGGGAGGCGCTCCCCTCGCGTCTACTCATGCATCAACCTCAAGTTCTACCCCACAGGTCAGAACTTCAAGTTCTATCCCTCCAATCAGGCCCTCAAGTTCAAGCCCACTGGTTGGGACTTCAAGCTCTACCCCTCTTATTGCCCAGGAGTTCAAAGGAGAACTAGGCCAAGACGAAGCTGATCTTGTGGTGGCCTTTTTTTTTTTTTTTTTTTTTTTTTTTTTTTTTTTTTTTTTTTTTTTTTGCCTTCTTTGAACATGCCCCAAGGTGGCTCAGCGAGCTGGGTGTCCCTTTAGAGGATGTCCTAGAGGTAGCTAATTCGCTAGCTTGCAAGTCAGTGGCCAATGCGAGAGCTCCTTTAAGGTCAAGACACTAGCCCATCTAGGTAAAAAGGGCAACCTAAGGGTCATATCGTTGGTGGAACTTAGTGACAACAGAGTTTCCATCCCTTCTCCACCTTTTAGCCAGACTTCCAAACTGAAGATCTTCTCTTTTTCTATTTTGGAGGAACAGCCTGCCACCATTCCTTTTTCTGGAGGTGCTAAGGTTCATCTGGTGCGGGTGACCGCTACGGCTGATCAGGTTCCTAGCCTAGGCGTCATGGGAGTTATTGGGTTAGGATCTCCCCCTCCTGAGCATCTCGTTTTTTATGTGTAGGTTCCACAGGAGTCACATGAACTTGCTATGGCAGGGGTCATGCATCTATGGGCGATAGTAAGTCAGGCTGTGCTAGAAGCATAGGCCACATCGGCTATCCCCCTGGGGGTGCTTTTCTAGGAGGGGCCTACCTTGGCTACTTCTAGTCTTCTAGGAAGTAGATCCGGTGGGGCTGGTTCTTGTAACTTACTTGCCTCTTCTTCCGCCAAACCTTTTTGGCAGCTGGGAGATGTCACTCCTTCACTTTGGGCTAGTGGCAGTAGTCTTAGGGTGGCATGACTGGGCTTTGAACAGGCCCAAGCTGAGGCAATCAAATGGGAAGCCAACAAGCTGAGGGGCATCTTCTCATAGGTACTATAGCTTATTTTACCTTTGCTGCTTCCCTTGCTTCTACTCATTCCTTATGCGTATATGTATATCTTTGTGACTTAGGGATCTGACCGTCTAGCCTCCATGATTATTGAGGAGCGTGTGGATCTCGAAGAGGAGGTCCGCACCCTTCGATCCTTTGTAATGCTTGGTCGCCTTGAGGTCAAGAAAGCCAACTAGGAGGCTGAGGAATAAATTCAGGAGAGGGAGGCCATGGTGGAGACTGTCATAGAATTGCAGCCTCCCACCAACACCAAAGACGCGAGCTAAAGCCCATGATGTCATCCTTCTTAAGGATGACCTGCTCAAGGTGCTAGAGACTGCAATTTAGAACCATTTAGAGGCCGGACTCCTCAAAGATGGGCATGCTTTCTTTGTGAATTTGTTGGAAAAACGAGAGTCCAAGTTGGACGAGTTGAGGTTTTCTTGCGACACCCTAAAGGTCGAGAAGAAGAAGCTAGTCGACCAATATAGCTCGGACGTGAGGGAGCACAACTGGATATATAGAACAAGTATCTTGAGCTGACCAATTTCGTCTCTGGAAGAGATTTTAGCCTAATGAAGCATGCCAAGGCAATTCACAATAATGCCTGGGGTTACAACTTCAAATAGGGGCTCAAGAGGCTAAAAGGCCAAATGCTGCAAAATTTTGGGGTTGATTTAAGAGAGCTCAAATTATCCGCCCTTCGTCCTGAACAGAAGGCCTTTTGTTTTGCCAAGACTTTAGGGATGGATGTGATGCCTACCTTCTTTAACAACTCCCCTCCACGCTCCTAAGTTCCTGTACCACTCTCCTATTTTGTATATAAATATATATATATTTTTGCCATCTTGTAACTTGTTTACATATGGAATATTATTGTTCTTTTGACTCTTTTTGAGCTTTCTTCTGCCCTTTGCTTGTCTTGGCTATTGGCTACCTTACCTGGCTACTTGGGTCGTCGCTTGTTTGTATCCTCATTGCTGCGAGTCTAAGGACTTGAATGGCTTTCCGCGAGGGTCGTGGTACCAAGTCAAGTGACTTGGTCCCAAATTGTGCATCACGGCGAGTCTAGGGACTCGAATGGTTTCCCTTGAGGGTCATGGTACCAAGTCTAGTGACTTGGTCTCAACTTGTGTGCTGCAGCGAGTCTAGGGACTCGAATAATTTTCCACGAGGGTTGTGGTACCAAATCCGGTGACTTGGCCTTGACTTGTGTGTCATGGCGAGTCTATGGACTCCAATGGTTTTTTGTGAGGGTCGTGGTACCAAGTCTAGTGACTTGGACCAAACTTGTGCGTTGCGGCAAGTCCAGGGACTCGAATGGTTTCTGCTAGGATCGTGGTACCCAGTCCAGTGACATGGTCCCGGCTTGTGTGTCGTGACGGGGACTCGAATGGTTTTCCATGAGGGTTGTGGTACCAATTCCAGTTACTTGGCCCCGACTTGTGCATTGTGGCGAGTCTAGGGAATCGAATAGATTTTTTTTCAAAGAAAATAACTTAGAGAAACAAGCTCAAATTCATATATTGTTAACTTGGCTAGTACATCTTTTAGTTGTACAATCTATGAAAAATATTTCTTTAAATGTTCTGCATTCCATGGGTGCTGTAACTTGTGTCCTTTGTCATTCGTCAGGTAATATGACCCTGATCGGTTGATAGAGGTAACCACGAATAACCCTTCCCATATGTGTACTAGCTTCCCTTTTTCTGGCATGGTTACTCTGGCCTTCTTTAGTGCTAAGTCACCTACTTTAAAGGATCTTGGCCTTAAATGCTTGTTGGAATAATGCTCGGCCCTCCTATTGCCTTCCATCATCCTTATATTGGCCTCCTGCATTTTTTTTTCCCAATAGGTTTGGTTGTTCTCTCAACCTTTCCTGGTTGGAGCCTGTGTTGAAGTGCTGAATTCTATATGTCAGGACCCCAATCTCAGTGGGGATCACTGCTTCTCTTCCATACATCAATGTGAAAGGCATCTCTCCGATGGTTGTTTTGACTCTTAAGTAATCCACAGCGATAGCACTTGCAGTTATGATTACTTTAGCTTTTGCCTTTACCCACTTTGTGAAGTAATATCCATGGCGACAACTACAAACTTTATTCCATCCTTGCTCACAGGCAAGGGGACAACTAGGTCCACCCCCTATTGCGCAAAGGGCCATGGCGACATAATAGATGTTAGCTCCTTGAGTGGATAGTGGGGTACTTGTGTGTGCACTTGACACCTCAGGTATTTTCCAATGAACTCATTTGTATTTTTAAGGGTGTAGAGCTAGTAGTACCTAACTCTTATCACTTTTCTCACTAAATCTCTTCCTCCATAGTGTTCTTGCATATCCCCTCATGAATCTTAGCCAATATATATTGGGCTTTTGTGGTTGAGACGCACCGGGTGAGGGGTTCTGAAAAGCGTCTCTTGTATAAGATTCCGCCAACCGAAGTGAACCGAGCTGCCTTCTTTTTTACCTTCCTAGCTTCTTGCTTGTCATTGGGCACCTCATTGGTATCGAGGTATTTTATCACATATGCTGCCCATTCCAGGTAGTCGGGATGTATTGTCGCTATTGTAGCCCTAATAGTGGGCAGGTTCACTGTTCGGACCACTACCTATTTTGGTAGTGGTGACCCTCCTGCCACTCCACCCTTTGGTTTTCCTCCCTCGATATCTATTGGATGCAAAAGTATCGAAAGGAGTTTCATTTCTCCCAGACCAGCTGTAGATATTTCTTTAGTTTTTCGCCTTTTGTGGCGAATCCCCTAACACTTGATTGACAACTACTTGCAAGTTGGCCTTTACTTTGACCTCTAATGCCCCTAATGCCTTTGCTATGGTCAGCCCAGCCACCAATGCTTCATACTCTGCCTCGTTGTTCATAATTTTAAAGGTGAGCTTGATCGAATAGTTATGTTCCTCGCCTGTTATTTCATCACTGTATAGGGGTAGTATTCTATGTCGAACTTACTTAGTTCAATGGCCCAATTCATTAAGAGCCTGGAGGCATTAGGCCTTTGCAACATCTTCTTGAGAAGGGTGTTAGTCAGGACCTTTATTGGATGAGTTTGGAAGTATGGCCTTAATCTTCGCGTTGCGACTACCAATGTGAAGGCCGTCATGTCCATTCAAGGATATTTGGCTTCCGCTCCTCGGAATAATAGACTAGTATAGTAGACGGGCTTCTGGCATCCTTTTGTATCCTAAACTAAGACTGTGGATATGGCATGGGGAGACATTGACAGGTATATGGCTTGGTTGTCTCCCAGTTATGCCTAACTGAGGAGCAGAGGGTGGGCTAGGTACTCCTTCAATTGTTGGAATGCCTGGTCGCATTCAGGATTCCACTCTTGGACTTTTCACGAGACCTTGAAGAATGACAAGCACTTGTTCATTGACTAGGCAATGAATTGATTGAGTGCGGGAACTCGTCCTGCCAATTTTTGGACTCTATTGATATGGTGCTGGGGACGCATGTTCAAGATGGATCGATTATCTCTGGGTTGGCCTCTATCCCATGCTCGGAGACCATAAAACCTAAGAATTTACCTGACTCTACTCCAAAAGCACATTTCGTCTCTCATAAGGACTATGAATGTCTCTCATAAGTCGTCCAAATGATGTTTGGGT
The DNA here is from genome assembly GCF_018687715.1 of Carya illinoinensis. Lineage (NCBI taxonomy): Eukaryota > Viridiplantae > Streptophyta > Magnoliopsida > Fagales > Juglandaceae > Carya > Carya illinoinensis. Next base: position 35,127,659 of record NC_056760.1, read on the forward strand.
TTCCTAATTTTGATGAGCAAGTTATCGACGTAGACTTCCATGTTGCGGCCTATTTATCCTTTGAACATTTGATTGACAAGGCATTGATACGTTGCCCTCGCATTTTTTAGCTCAAAGGGCATTGCTTGGTAACAATGGAGCCCCTGGTCTATGACAAAGGCTTTCTTCTCCTCATCGTCCAGACTCATCCAAATTTGGTTATATTTTGAGTATGTGTCCATGAAACTTAGTAGGGGGTGGCTTGCCGTACAGTCGAGAATTAGGTCAATTTGGGGCAGGGGAAGCTATTTTTTGGACATGCTTTATTCAAATTGGTAAAGTCTGAGCACATTCTCCATTTGCCGTTTGGTTTCTTGACTAGCGCCATGTTCCACCACCATTCTAGGCACTGGACTTCTTAGATGAACCTGGTGGCTAGAAGGCGATCATCCTTTTATGCTATGGCGGCCACTTTCTCGGCACTAAAGCTCTTGCACTTTTGCTTGACCTTTGTTGCATTTGGGCTTACACAAAGATGGTTTTCGAAGATCCCATTGTTGAGGCCTAACATTTCCTCGTGACTCCATGCTAAGAAGTCACAGTGTTCGGTAAGGAGTGTTTTCATGTACTACCTCATTGGGGCATCCATCTTGGTGCTACCCAATAATATGCGTTCAAGTTTCTTAGGATTGAGGGGGACAAGCCCAAGGGTCTTGTTCAGCTCTACCTGCTTGTGTGTTTGTTCATCTTGACTCTCCTCATCTCGGTTGGCTAACTCGAGTGACGGTGGTGGCCTTTCACCATGAGTCGATCCGTTGAGAGTTCGTATGTGACAACCCAAACTTAGCCAAGTCTTCGCCTATCTTTTGTCACCATGTTATGTTTAATCTTTGGGCCAAGCAAGAGGAGTAGAATACTTAGAAGTATTGGCCTTCATCCATTTGATTATTTTGTTTTTGTTCTTTAGGCATCTAAACCCATAGGAGGTCCAAAAAGGCCCATCGAATATGACCACCACTTTGGATTAGAGTTTGAAACCCTAACTTGGGGCAGACACCTAGCTCACCAACTACTAGCCACTTGTCACACATGCACATCCCACCCATGAGACACCATTAACCTAGAAGTGATTTGGGGCAAAGGGGGTGAGAGACTTTAGGGTTTTGGTAACCTAAAAGCCCCACACACCTCCTATAAGATTTTGGGAATTTCCATTTTTGAGCAATGATTAGGAAAGGGAAGAGATGCTTAAAGCCACAAAAAAATAGAGGCATGGAACCCTAAGAAGACTCTTAGGGTTTCGGTCATGAGGGTTACACCCCAACATGACAAGCTCACCTACCATTTGACACTTGTCACACATGTAGAAGGGTAGGAAGATTTCTATTAGAACCCAATCATGAGAATGGGAAAAGGAGCCTATGTCAAGACAAAGACTAATTTCCTAGAATCTTAGCCAATGCACCAACCCAACCACCATCACATCTCATGCCACTAGTCAAATTTTGAGGGTTCCTAAAAGAAGACATAGGGAAGTGGAGCAACGGGGATGTCAAAGGGCTTAGACACACATTTCCAATAAGATCCTTGGGTTCGGCCAAGGTTTGTTTAACTCCTATCTAAGAAAGACCAACCAACCTTTTGCCAAGTATTATGCATGCACTTGGGAAGTGACTTTTCTAGAAGGAAGCAATGATTGGAAATAGGAAAGGGCGTTTAAGATGAAGCAAACCCTGGTTCCTAGGAGTCTCAGCCACTATAAACACACTCTCTCTCACGCCACTTGTCACACATTTAGGGTTTCAAGGAGAGACACATAGGAAAAAGCAAGGGATGCCTAGGGAGGATTTTTAGAAGAATCCAATCAAGAGAATAGGACGAGGAGCCTAGGTCAAGACGAAGACCAATTTCCTAGAATCTCGGCCAATGCACCAACCCAACCACCATCACATCTCACACCACTTGTCAAATTTTAAGGGTTTCTAGAAGAAGACATAGGGAAGTGGTGCAACGGGGATGCCAAAGGGCTTAGACACACATTTCCAAGAAGCTCCTTGGGTTCAGCCAAGGGTTGTTTCACTTCTATCTAGGAAAGACCGACCAACCAACCTTTTGCCAAGTGTCATGCATGCACTTGAGATTGGACTTCTCTAGAAGGAAGCAATGATTGGAAATAGTAAAGGGTGTCTAAGATGAAGCAAATCCTAGTTCCTAGTAGTCTCGTCCACTATAAACACACACTCTCTCTCAGGCCACTTGTCACACATTTAGGGTTTCAAGGAGAGACACATAGGGAAAAGGAAAGGATGCCTAGGGAATATTTCTAGAAGAACACAATTATGAGAATGGTAAGAGAAGCCTAGGTCAAGACAAAGACTAATTTCCTAGAATCTTGACCAATGCACCTACCCAACCACCATCACATCTCATGCCACTTGTCAAATTTTAAGGGTTCCTAGAAGAAGACATAGGGAAGGGGCACAACGAGGATGCCAAAGGGCTTAGACACACATTTCCAAGAAACTCCTTGGGTTCGGCCATGGCTTGTTTCACTCCTTACAAAGAAAGACCAACCAACCTTTTGCCAAGTGTCATGCATGCACTTGGGATGAGACTTTTCTAGAAGGAAGCAATGATTGGAAATAGGAAAGGGCATCTAGGATGAAGCAAACCCTAGTTCCTAGGAGCCTCAGCCACTATAAACACACACTCTCTCTCATGCCACTTGTCACACATTTAGGGTTTCAAGGATAGACACATAGGGAAAAAGAAGGGATGCCTAGGGAAAACACACGCACACAATCACTAAGGCAGTAGAAGGATATTTGTGGGACAAAGGAAAATGAGTGGATAGCTAGGGCTAGAACCACCCACACGCCACATGCCACTTGGTGAGCATGCAGATGCCCACTGCCCAAGAAAGATTTAGGGTTGAGCAAAGGACATGCATGCCCAAAAGTTTCATTGAACCTAGTCCATATGCGAGTCACGTCCATAGGGCTTCTAGGGAATTGCAATGGGAGCCAAAACACTTGTCTTATTTTCTGAGAGATCTTTGAGGTTCCCCACGTGTAGGAAATGATGGGAAAGAGGGGGAGACATTTCTACCAAGGCTAGAAGGGGTGACACATGGCAACAGCACAGACCACCCCTTGAGTTTCTCTATGACATAAGGAGATGAGACTTGGAGAGCTATAAAAAAGGGAAGATGCCAACGTCCAAGAGTCTTTTCCTTTGGATGCCATTCCGGTTTTCTCTACACTTGCATTCTCGCCACTCTCTTTTACACAATCAACCAAGGAGAGCTTTGCCTCTTCACTTTCTCACATACTTTCCCACACTTTCTCTTCAAACTAATGCCATTCCTATCTTTCTCTTTTCTCTCATCTTTTCTCTCACCTCTCCAAGCACAAGCAAGGAAAGGAGCTAGAAGCCTTGTTTTCAAGGGAGACGCCGCATGGTACCACCCTAACTCCCACTACCCACGCGCACACGCACAAACATAAGGGGTGACGGGGTTACTAGGGTTTGGTTTCAAGGGAAACCACCGCCACCACACACCAACATTTGATCTTCTACTCTTAAGCAGTTTCTTGAGAGAAAACTAGGGTTTTCCTAGGGGTGGGGGAGGCTAAAACTAGAAGTGGTAATCTTCATCCCGTTTCTATGGGATCTCAGCCATGATGCATAACCTACACATCACGCCTATGCCATGCACACACTCACACGCCCAAGACGTAGCATAAGTCAAGGGAAAATGCAACCACTATTTAACCAAGGGCCTCTAGGCCGAATGCTTGGAGTGCCACCATGAGCAAGGAATAGCACATAATCAAGGGCCTCTAGGCTGAATGCTTGGATTAGGGTTATGTTTTCCTGTTTCTAATAAGTTAAGCAAACCCTTTTTATAGCTTGCTTGATCGTATTACATTACTTTAGATTTTTTTTAAGTGGACTCTTAACCTACCCTTAAATGATATTTGTATATGCCATGTAAACTTCAAATTATTGTATGTTGACATGTGAACTAGTTTTGTTGGTTGAAAATCCCTTATCATATGATGTCTTGTAATCAATATCAAATGATGAATTGCCATTCTTATTTTTTCTTGATAATTCAAACATGCTTAGAGATAAAGATTCAAAAACCGTTTCTTGGAAATCATGCTTATGTGTTCTTGAATAATTTGGCCATACTTAGACATAGACATTGAGAGGCTGTATTCTTACGTATCATGTTGTGTAGTTGGTTTTCGTATGATGTCGGACATGTTTATATGATCTTGATAAATCGTCTATGAGTAGTTATTGGGTTTAAGAAAATCCCTTCTGCCTTGGTATGTGTTTAATGCTATTGCCTATGGTTTAATATTAAGTGAACGACATGTTCTAATATTTTCAAGTTGTAACATGAAATGTTCAATGTGTTGTCACATGATTATATAGTCCTTGACATTGCATGTTCATAGGGTCTGTGAAAAGAAAAGGAGTTACAACTTCATGTCACATACATTTCAGGTTGTGTCCTATTTTTCAAAGAAAAGAGTCTGTACATGTTTTATCATGACCCCAAATGCTAAGACAGGAGAATGTCTTGATGGAACTCCTTTGTCCACTTTGGAGTGCATAAATTGGAGTTGTAACCTTTGAGTCAATGAAGTACAGTTGGCAGACCTCGAATGAATCTTTTGGAATGGATGCCACATGTGTTATATGCAGTGAAGGGGAAAATGACGAAGCCGCATAGAAAGGACTATGACGTAGTTACCCCAATCAAGTGGGCTCTTAGGTGATGTGGTAACTAATAAGGTGCCCGCGATGCATATGGGAGCTGTGATGTATCCAAAAAGAGTTACAAGTTCATGTCACATGCATTTTAGGTTGTGTGCTATTTTTCAAAGAAAAGAGTTTGTACATATTTTATCATAACCCCAAATACTAGGACGGGAGAATGTCCTAGTGGAACTCCTCTGTCCATTCAAGAGTGCATAAATTAGAGTTGTAACCTCTGGGTTGACAAAGTATAGTCGGAGGATCTCGAATGGATCTTTTTGGAAATGATGCAACATGTATTATATGTGGTGAAGGCAAAAATGATGAACTGCCGCATAGAAAGAACTATGATGTAGTCACCCCAATCAAGTGGGCCTTTAGGCGATGTGGTAACTAGCGGGGAGCCCACGGTACATATGGGAGCCATGATGTATCCAAATCACATGTTACAAGAAGTGAAAATGTAAGAAGTAAAAGATGTGTAATAAACTGTTCAATGTGCAAAAGATAATGATGTTTTATTGAAAGGTTAAAGGATCTCCATCATATGTTTCTAAAAATTCAAATTGCACGAGCTAAGTTTTAAATATATGTCCATGGCTTCATTTCATGGTTTGCCTTTATATGCTTATGTGATATGTTGTATGTTTGTTGTTTACTTACTGAGATTTCTAGAAATCTCATTGTGATAATTTTCACTACATTTCTCAACTCAGAGTGGTAGAAGTTGTGACAGGTGGAAACACAAGAGAGTGGATCCCCCACCAGTCAAGAAGCCCCGAAAAGCCTTGAGCGCTCAATGGAACCATCTGCAGAAGATAGGCTCAATGCTGCCAACCAATTCATAAGTGAAGTTTTGAATTTGTTTGACAAACTGCAAAAGATTGTCCATAGAGACCAAGCCAAGTGAAAGCATGAGAGAAGTAAAGGAAAATGTGAATTGTTATAGGGATGTATGGCTATGATTTCTTTTGAAAATCCCTAATGCTTTTTGGAGACTACATAATAATGTTTCTTGTGGGATATACAATTTTTTGGTACCATGATTTAGTACTTGTTCTAAGTCTTACTTAGAATTTATGTTTTATTTCTATTGTGATTTATTGCATACCGCTAGAAATACTCTACGTGCATTGCATCTTAACTGTTATCTACGGGGGTATGAAGCCTAGAGTTACATTTCTCAATGCTTTAGAAACTCTCCAATCCCAAGCGAAGGCTAGGAGCGTCACATTGTACCTTGCCACCTCTGGCCTTTCGTTCTTGTATATAACATTCTCAAGCTGGCACCTATTCCCCCTTGATTTCGCCGACTCCTACTCTAGTGGGGAACTTCATTTTTAGATGGTATGTCGATATCACCACCCTTAGGTTATTCAAAGTGGGCTATCCTAAAATTGTGTTGTACAACGAGGGGGCTTTCACCACCAAAAAAATGGTCATGATTGCCACGGACTTAGTGGCCTTCCCAACCAATACTGGAAGGGTGATGGCTCCTAGTGGCTGGATCACGTCTCTTGTGGAGCCCTTAAGTGGCATGGGAGAGTGGTGCAGGTGATTCAGGTCAATGCCCATCTTGGAGAATGCATCCCATAATAGGATGTCGGTGGAGCTATCATTATCTATTAGGATCCTCTGTGTCATGAAGTTGGCGACTAACATGGTCACAATGAGGGTGTCATCGTTGGGGTGTAATATGCCCTTCCTGTCTGCTTTGTCGAAAGTGATGGTAGCCACGTTCGAGCATCTTTGCTGCTTATTTCGAGACTTCTCTACTGTGAATAATTCTTCAAATTGAGCTCTTTGGGCATGAACCATGCATGCTAAGGAGGTGGGGCCACCCCCAGCGTATACCCTATACTATGATCCGAATCTCTCCCAATGAGCTATCATGATGTTCTAGATACGATGACACAAACTTTGCAGGGTCCTATCCCAGGCTCGTTTCTTCTTTGAGATTTTACATCGGCGTGCTCTTGTGCGCCTATTGGCATGCTTAGCTATTTGCTGGTCCTTCATTGGATGCTGGGTGACCAGTCGCTCCAACTCTTCCATTCTTCATTTTAGAGTATAGCAATCCTCAATCTAGTATCGGTTCGATTGATGATAAGTGCAAAATGATGATCTCTTTGGTCCTTTTGATCAGTTTCATGTGATATTTTCTTGTTTTCTTCTTATATGGCCAGGTTGGTATAGGTCCGTCTCAGACCCTAAGGTTTAGCCATCTTGTTCTCACCCCACCTTGTGTCGTATTGTGCTTTTTTGGTTTATCCAGGACCTTTCCATGGGAGGACCTACTGGCTTTCTCGCTAGCCTGGTCTAAGGGTCTTTGGCTTTAATGAAACCATCTGCGTGGTCAATGAGCCGTATGGGTCTTCCTTGCTAGCTCCACCATGCATGGATTTTGGGGCCAGATTCTGCCCAAGAGGGTGGCCATGGTGATCTTTCATTTTGGTTTTCTGTGGTCATCCATTAGCTGTTGAATCGAGACAAATATGCCTTTAAGGTTTCATCCGCCTACTCCTTCATGGTCAGGAGATATGCCACTGGCCTCTTCCACTTTCTGCTTTCCATGAATTGTGTTCGGAAAATGCAAGCTAGCTCGCCAAAACTATCAATTGTCCTTGGTGATAGCATGACAAACCATCCCCTCACCACCCCTTTTTGTGTTAATGGGAATCATCGACATGCGATTTTTTCCATGGAGGGTCATGTGTGCTTTGAAGGTCTCTAGGTGTTCAAGGGGGTCCTTGGACCCATCATACATATCCATTTGAGGGACCTGGGATTTGGGTGAAAGAGGGGCCACCATGACCTCCACGCTGTACAGTAGGTTAGTATTGGTGAGTAGCTAGTCTATCGAAGAGGACACACCCATTCTTTTGGCCATCTCCTCGTATTTGTTCATAAGGTCACGCAACTTGTGGAGCATCTTATGCAGCATTTGTTCTCCTCGCACTTCGCAACTTTGCATGTTCATCTTCCCTTGGTTCAGTGTTGCCGTTGACCTCGTTGTGCCCCTTTCATAATGTCTCACTTTCTTATTTGAGCTTCTCCACTTTAGCCGTCAATCTCTTAACTACTTCTTCCATCTCGACGAGAACCTTGCTTCCATGTTTCTTGAGAATTCCCCTAGTTCACGAGTGGCTTGCGAACACATCATAGCAAGCATACAAAGAACACATTACTAAGAATTTAAGATCCTCATTACTAAGAATTTAAGATCCTAAAGACGGCACCATTGTTGATGGCATGTTTCGTATCCTAGTCGATCCACTATATCCACTTGCTAACTTGCAAGATCCACAGAAGAAAGAGCTTGGGGTGGTGAGGGACACCTTCGATGCCTAAGTTAGAACTATCTTTTTGTGTGGGCATGTAAGGAGAAAGTGTTCATAAAGAGTAGAACCTGACCCCGGGGAGGGATATATAAATCAGGCCGTGTTGGTCCCCTCGCAAGGAGGTGCTGGAAAGATTGTACGGGGCACACATCCTAACAAGGTTCAACCCACCATAATAATGCCTCGCCATTGTACTCAAGGTTGGAGGGCTCTTGTTCAAGCCCACTGTCCTTGTCGTCAAAGCGAATGGACTGTGACCACCATTCCACTTCTCTAACTTGGCGTGCTCCCTGACACTGTTGTCGTCTACAGGTGTCTCTGCACTGCCACTGTGGCACTTCCTTATCTTTGTCTGAAGCACGTGCCCAACATGTGGTGTAGGGGGCAAATGTTCGGTGCTCCTTCGCCATGTGGTTCCTGGCTCCGAGGCCCAAGCCTTCTAGTGTCTGTGCGGTTTGGGCCGAGCCCATCTCAAGGTGGCTTGGGGGGGTGGGGGTGATTGGGTGGGATCCCCTTCCACATAGAATCAGGACTATTCTAGTAATTTGACAACATTTCGGCCATCGGTTAATTATGTGAACTGAATTGGTGAGCTTCAAAAGAATTTCACAATGTTCCTTTTTCGACCCAACTTGAATTGAGTCGGGTCAGAAAAGTTGGCAAGCCCTATTAATAATATTTTTCTTCTAAATGAAAAATATAAAAAATATTATTTTTAATTTTTTCAGAAAATAGATATAATTATTATTGGAATGATAAAATGTAAAAATAAACTATCCATTTGAAATTTTAAAAAATTATAACATTTCTTCAAGTGAAAATAATATTAGTTTAAAAATAATGAACTAAAATAAAATAAAATTATTTTTAATTGTTTCAGAAAACAACATGGATATAACAATGAATATGATAAATTAAATACCAATTATAAACTGATGCATAAATTGGAACCTAAAAATAATAATTGCTTTTTGTAAAATGAAAATATTACTAGTCTGATGACTATGATTTATTTTTATGTATTACTATGAAAATTAATATGAAGATAATTGTTATTTTTTTCAAATAATATTATATACGAAAAATACTAATATTTTAAATCTAAGAAAAAATATTAAAAATCCAAAGTTTTATATTTGTTTCCCAAAAGTTCAATAAACAAAATTCTTCGATTGAGATTATTTGTAAGATATTAATATTTCATTATTATTATTATTATTATATTCTACTTAATATTAAAGTAACAAAAAATTTTATTTTATTTTTAATGATGAATTAGAGGACAAAAATGTAATTATGCAATTAAGGGTAAAAATGTAATTGTGAAAATGGGATGGTGTGAACTCAAACAAGAATAACTATTCATGAGACTATATCCTTCTTTATTGTAGAATAGAATAGGGGTAAAAAAGTAATTGTGCAAATGAGATGGTGTGAACTCAAAGACAAATCACCATTCACGAGGCTGCAGCGTTTTTTATTGTAGAACTAGGTAAGAGTTTATAAAAATGATGGAGGCAGGAGATTTGGTGCAGGTATCGCGCACGAAAAGCTAGTGGATCCATGTGGAAAATGATGCGATGTGTTTCATTAGTTTGGATGTAGTGCATTTCTTAGAGTGCGTTTCACCCACTCTTTCATTTGAGTTTTGTTATATACAAGCAAAGTCGCGTACTAATCTGCATACCAATACTGATTCATTCATACTTAAAATTTAAATTAATATTATTTCTAATAAAATCTACTTTTTTACCAATCACATCAAATTGGTGCGTAGATTAGTGCACAATTATGCTTACAATTATATTTTTCCCTTCCATTTTTGGTTTCCCTCCTCCATCATCTCTCCTATTTATTGGCTTTGCCACTCCAATTGCCACAAATGCTGATTTGCTCTTCCTCAAGTTCTTCTTCTTAGGCAAAGTCATTGTCACCAGAGAAGATGATGGGGAAGGCACGGATAACACTTCAGGGAACTTTAACTTTTCACTGTATCTTTTTGAGACTTTGACGTAAAGAGGTTTGATTAGGCTCAAGTATTTTTGTATCACCTCCTTCGACAATCGCTCTTGTTCTTGAGCCTTATGAGATTTGGTGGTCTTGTAGCTTGCTTTCCATTTTTCTCAAACTTTTTGCTCTCTTGAATGGTGAGCTGCTTGGAGTTTCATCTACCCTAAACTTCACTATGAAGAAGGTCTTGCCTGCTTGCTTTTTTTGCTTCTGGGTGTCCATGGAAAAGCTATTAGACTTTGTTTTCTCTATTTTTGATGTTGGCATTGACTTTGGCCTCTTGAACATGAGAACTTGGAATCTGGGAGAAGATTTTAACAGAGCGATTGGAGATTGAGGGGAGGTTTGGGGGTAGAGATAAGAATTTTGAATTTGAAATGAGAGTTTAAAATATTATTTTTCGTATTATTATTGTTTGAGATTTGAAAAAGTTGAATTGTTTATTACATTTTGTGTGAAGATTTAGAAAAGTTGTAACGATTAGATGAGAATTTTAAGTTTGAGATAAGAATTCTCATCTACCAAACTTGCCCTATCTTGGAGCTCGACTTAATTGGGAGGTTTTTTCTTCTAGAAATAGGATCATTAGGAGATAGAGAGAGGGATGGCTCCAAGAAGTTGAAGCCGAATATTTTGGCCGGGTTACGGTGGTGCTCTGCACACTCAAGCATGGTTTTGTTTTCTTTGTTATTGTTGGCTTTTGGGTCGGTGTCGGTTTTGTCTCTCTTGCCGTCAAAATCATAAACAATAATTTTCAAGTCAAAGAAAGAGTCTTCTTCTTTATCCTCAAGTTAATCAACTTTTTCCACAAGATGATTAGGAGATGCAATGGTGGTGAAGGGATTGGTGGTGGTGGTGGTTCTTCAGAACTTGATGAAATTTAGAGCTTCCATTTATAGGAGGGGAGAGAAAAGACTTTCTGTGTTTTCTTTTCTCTTTCATCTTCCATTTTCTTTGTTTTTTTTTTTCTTTATTTATCGTTGACATGGCAGGTGTGCGCAATACCTGCGCCAAGTCCCCTACCCATAGTAGAATTGAAAAGTTTATGTGCAACGCACGTATTCCCTATCGAAAGCGCTCTTGCATTTTTTATATTATAAATATAAATTTTAAGATGTATATAAACTAGAATAACAAGTATGATAAATGTAAAGATAATCATAAATTTATTCAACAAATTTTACAAATGATTATAATTATAATTGAAAAAAAAAATAAAGGAAACAAAAAATATAAAATTATTGAACACATAACAAATCAAATATTAAGAACCCATTATATTGAAATCATAATAGGACATGCATTGCTCCACTCGTTATGAGATCAATTAATTTATTATTATTATTATTATTGTTATTATTATTATTATTATTATTATAAGTGATAAAATAAAATAACATTATTTTTAATTGTTTCAGAGAAAACTACTGTATATAATTGTTATTAGAATGATAAAACACAAAAATAGACTATTCGTTTGAAACTGAAAAAAGTATAATGCTTTTTTTCCGAATGAAAATAATATTAGTCTAAAAAGTGTTGAATCATAAGAAATAATATGAAGACAATTGTTCTTTTTTTTGAAACGATATCCTATAATAATAAAATGTTATTCTTTAAATTTAAAGAAAATATTTTCATTTTTAAACTTAAATATAATATTTTCATTCTTTTCAAACTTGGAATTGTAATATTGATCTTAGAAATTAAAAGCATGTTCTCACCAAAATAGTTTTTTAAAGGATAAAAAGTGTTATTAATTCTTTTAATAATAATTTAAAAAATGCCTTACAAATAGATTAATATGAAATGCATTACCAGAAAAAATAAAATAGTGAATATGTTAAATTATAGACCAATTATAGACTGATGCATAAATTGGAATCTAAAAATATTAATTGCATTTTGTAAAATGAAAATATTATTAGTCCAATGACTATGATTTATTTTTATGAATTACTATGAAAAATAATATGAAGATAATTATTATTTTTAGTATATAATATTATATACTAAAAATAATATTATTTTTAAATCTAAGAAGAAATATACAAAAAAAAAAAAAATCCCGAGTTATTAATTTGTTCAATAAAAGTTCAATAAAAGTTCAATAAGCCAAGATCTTCAATTTAGATGATTTGTCAGTTCTTCTTCTTCTTCTTCTTCTTCTTCTTCTTCTTCTTCTTCTTCTTCTTCTTCTTCTTCTTCTTCTTCTTCTTCGTCGTCGTCGTCGTCGTCATCATCATCATTATTATTATTGTATTCTAATTAATATTATAGAAAATTTAATTGTTGACAAAAATGTAATTGTGCAAATGAGGACAAAAACATATTTGTGTAAATGAGGATAGTGTGAACTTAAACAAAATCCCCGGTTCATGAGGAATTAGTATTAGAAGAATAGTCCATCTATTACTCTAGTTTCTAATATTAATATGAGAATGCATCGAGCCAAAGTCAAAACAAACAAAAAGCTTATGTGTTCTTCAGTTCTAACACAAGAGAAGTAGATAAACAACAAATTCTGAGAGCTACTCAAGTACCTATCAGTACCAATTGTGAAAGATCTTAATGGTGGGCAACTCAAACTATTACTCTTTCAGATCATTTAAAGAGAGAGTTTGGACTAAGATTAGTAGTTGGAAGAACACATTTCTTTCCCAGGGAAGGAAATTATGCTAAAGGCAGTGATTCAAGCAATTTCAACATATAAAATGAGTGTGTTTATGTTGCCAAAGAACCTTCTCAAGCAAATTACTACAATGATGGCAAAATTTTGGTGGTTTCACAAGCAGAATCACAAAAACATTCAGTGGAAAAACTGGATACAAATGGGTGAATCAAAGAAGAGAGGTGGTTTAGGTTTTTGAGACCTTGATTCTTTCAATAAAGCTATGCTTGCAAAACAAATATGGAGAATGCAGAACAATCCTAATCATTACTGACAAAAATAATGAGGGAGAAATATTTCAAGATTGGTAACCTGTTGGAGGCAAAGTTGGGCTCTACTCCATCATTGATATGGAGAAGTATATGGTCATATTTGTACTTAGTCAAAGCATGAATGCTATGGAGAGTGGCAAATGGAAGAAGCATAAGGATTTGGCAAGATAGATGGATCCCTATGCCTACCTCTTTTAAAGTACAATCCCCAACACATATGTTAAATAGTAATGCAACAGTGTCAGAAATTATAGATGACAAGAAATGCTACTGGAAGGAAGACTTGATTTCTCAAATATTTAGGTCGGAAGAAGCCAAAGCTATATGTAGCATGCCTGTAAGTAGAATGCTAAAGATAGATTGATTTGGGGATACACTATAAATGAGAAATTTTCTATTAGGAGTGCATATCATCTACAATATACATTGAAAAGACACAAGTATGGGAAAACTTTTGGCTCATCAGTGAGGGATCTTGATTGGCAACACATATGGAGGCTCCAAGTACCAGCAAAGCTTAAATACTTTATATGGAAATCAGGACATGATCTCTGCCCAATTTGTGAAAGGAAAGCATAAACTATTGTACATGCTATATGGAGTTGTCCTTCTGCTAGTGATGTGTGGGTTGAACCTATAAGTCCTGTAAGGAAATGTCTAACTTAGTATTTGATTTTAAAGAACTATGGATGGGCTTAAATTCAAGGCTGAAAGCTAAAAAGACAGATCTTGCAGTCTTTATCATGAGAAGAATATGGATTATAAGAAATTATTTTGTTTTTGAAAAAAAGTTTAAATCCAAAACAGGTGGTTAAAGCTAAAAGTGCAGATATGGAAAGTTTCCTTCAAGCGCAAGTTTAAAATAGTGTTCTCATGTGATTGTAAAGTTTCCTTCGATGCATGCTAAAAGAAATACTTGGTTGATAAGTGATTTTCATCTTCAGAGAAACAAATCATGTAGCAGCTCATCTGCTTGCAAAAATGGAATTATTACAAACAGAGGAAAGGATATGGTTAGAAGGACCTATGCAAATTATGAATACTGTTGTAGTGTTATGAAGGGTAAATATTGTAATGATTGAGGTTTTGGTAATAGAATAAAACTTATTGATGGTTCTTGATTAAAAACTTAATTGTATTTTTAATGATGAATTAGAGGACAAAAAATGTAATTGTGCAATGTGAACTCAAAAGAAAATGGACAAAAATGTAATGGTTCAAATGATGGCAAAATAGTAATTGTCCAAAACTTCAATGTGAACTCAAAGATTAGAGGACAGAAAATATAATTGTGCAATGTGAACTAAAATAAAACAGGACAAAAAAGTAATTGTGCAAATGAGGGCAAAATAGTATTTGCACATAGTAAAATAAATCATAACCTTAGCAGGATGTACATATATATACGAGCAAGAACGGGTATATGCAATTAAGGCCCAATATCGAAGAAATAACCGACAACTACCAAGTCAAAGATTTGGTATATACGAAGCATGAACAGGCCTAACTATCAAATTGAATACATTTTCCATGCTTCCCTCGACTACACGCCACTCTCTGAAATATATTGGAGGAAAACTAGCTCTGTTCAAAGTATTCATTTTGACTGGAATATATATACATACATACATATGGCTTGTTCATATATATGTCATTCCCTAGCCCATCACAAGTAGACCATGCAGTTTTGAATGACTTAATTGACCTAAATTAAGTTCCTTTCAAAATGGTCAATGGAGGCATGCCAATTTTGCCACGTGTATAAAGAATGTCAACTAATTATTTCTTCGTTTAATTTTCTTGTATTACTCTTCAGATACAGGTCCAAATTAAGATATGGTAAGTTCAACATAGGTTTACAAATACGTGAAATTAATTGAAAATTACATGAAAAATATAGTTTTTCAATCTTGAGGTCACTGGCTACAACAGATTGTATTTTCTTTGACAGATGAAACCGGTTAAAAAAAAAGGAGGTCATGAAATGATTTTTGTGACGGTTAAAAACCGTCCACGTACCGATACAACAACTATGTCACAAAATATATATATATATATATTACGTCGGTTTATTCATTCTAAGAAGCGAATAATTAAGATATTGAGCATACAATCAGCAACATCATCTCACAAATAAACTAATAAATTACTCAAAAAACTTGAGGTATATAAAGTCACTAGAATACAACTTTGAATATGATCCTTAACCTCATTTACCTCATTTAGACCTTCTTAACACGATCTCACGTAAAAAGGCGCATTAGTTCTAACGTTTGCCCCCAACATAGGAGGAAATTAGCCATGTGCTTCTATCATCATCTACACCTCTATTGCAATCACTGGGGATATTGATCCTGACTTTTTTGTGCCATTTCAATTTTTTCAATCTCGGGCTACGTGCTATGCCACACCTACAATGTAAAGGAATTAGCTAATATATTTAAATATATTAAAAACATGTAATTCTCCCTAAGTAATATATAAATAATAAATTTTAGGAAACAATGTATTTATTGTTAGGATTCGACTGGTCTGCCTCGTTCCTTAGTTGACGGAGTCCTCAACTGGCTCAAGCTGATCTGGACTTGGCGGCGTAGGCAAACTTTTTCATTGCCTTTTCAATAGCATTCTTCCAATTCATTATCATTGCTAATGAATTAGCGTATAAGTAATTATGGAAAGGGTAAGAAATATATACATTCATCTACTCAAAATAAATAATTTACTACATTTATTCTCCATCATCATCAGACGTATTTTTCATGCTTGTTTCAAAATCTTCTTCAATAAAATCATTTGCAGCATCCGCCTCATCTTCAGAATCTTCATCATCATACTCTTCTTTTTCATCATCTTCTTCTTTTGAGTCATCAAGATTTTCAACCGGATATTCACTCAATACCGATGCTTCAAGATGTTCGGATGGAACATCATCTCTACATGATAACGGGACTGGTTCGTATGCACTAATGTTAACAAATAAATTAATACTTTGTCCATTGGCTTGTTAGGCTTCTATACTTAGAGTGTTATCTTCAGCTTCACTAAAATCCTCCATTACCATTCTAGCATCATAATTATTCTGAGGAACAAACTTCAGTACGACTCACCAACTTATCTCTCCATTATCTTCATTAATTAGTCTCATTCATTAGATCAACCAAGTAATACAGTTGGGTCACTTGGAAAGCTAATACAAATAGATCATCTTCATACAATTTACATGCAATGTTGATACTCGAAAAGTGGCTTTCTCTATGTATTGATACTCTACAACTGCCTAAATCCAACCAATCACATTTAAATAAATATGTCACATTTCCTTCTAGGTATTTCAATTCAATAATATCACACATGATAGCATAGTAGTCAATATCCTCTATTGCATGAGTACCCTCAACCAACTCACCATAGTTTTGAGGCTTCCAATTACACTTATGGTACATGGTATGGAACCTATAACCCCGAACCATGCAACAGTGTAAGTGCTCTATTTGAGAGACCACGTGCCAATGCATGGCAACTCAAAAAATATTAATTGTGGATCAATATCACACGGTTGCAAAATTTAACCATTCATTTCTTGTACTCTTTATTTCCTACCACAACTATTCACGTTCGAACTATTTGGTGTTAGAGTTCAAATGTAAACTGATAATTAAATATATTTTACTTTTTAAGGAGAAATGATATGTTGTCCCAAGGTGTGCAAGTATCGAACACTCTCATTGGAAAAAAGTAGAGGTGTAAACTGTCCAGTTCAATCCAATTTTGGACAAATTTTAGAACTAAAGCAGTCACTAAAACTGAAACTTTCAGTTTTTTGGTTTCGGTCCTGTTTGATTTTTTTGGTTTTCAATTAATAACTTAATATTAATGTTTATTTTTAAGATTAAAGTTTCATGTTATATTAATTTTATGTTATAAAATTAAAATTTATATGTTAAATTCAAATGTTATATTAAAAACTATAAGATTAATTTCTATTATATCATAATCAAATTTTATATTAAAATTTATAAGATTAATAAACATGGGTAATCATATTAAAATTTCATATTATATTAATTAGAAACTTAGCATATAATATAATATATTTTATATATAACATAAAAAATTTATATATATATATATATATATATCTCTACCTGTCAGGTTCAGTTCAAATCAATTTTGTGATTATCAAAATTGAAATCAAACCTGTTTATATCTGGTTTCGATTATTAGGTATTGGAACTGGACTAGACTTATTACAAACCAAACTGAACACACTAGTTTGGCTAGTTTTACTGGTAAACTAGTTTTTTAACACCCTTGGAAAAAAGTATAGTTTTAATTTTTTTAACTAATTTTTTCACGTGAGTTCCATATCTATTAAGTTTTTATATTGTAGAGTGTATGGGGGCATGCACACCCTATACTAGTGTGTGTGTGTATATGATACTATAGCATATTATCACTAATATACTAGTATCATATAGCATATAGTATAATATTACTATATGATACTATATACTAGTGATCTATAGTGATTTATATAGTGATATATATAGTGACTTATATATAGTGATTTAAAGCATATATCATATATTATATATATAGCGTATAGTACTATAGTATCTTTTAACAACACAAATCCCAAATAAAACAAAATTACTAACTTATGAGTATAATACATTTGAACGGTTAGCTCATTGTTCGAACATCTCTAAAAGAGGAAACTACACACATTTGAACATCAATTTCAGTGTTGGTGCCTTTTGACCGAATGTCAGAAGTGTTTCGTGCCAATAACTAAATAAATCTCCATACTGCCATGTATGAGTTACGTATAGAGATTAATACGAAAATCTCTAACTTATGTACTGAGATCAATGCTAGTAACTTTGAGTTACGTACAGAGATTGATATTATGTCCATGACTCAGGTAAGGTGGCAGAACCGGATCCGGATCTGGGTTTTAAAAATCAGGCCGTAATCTACCTAGATAAGCCTGAAAAAAAAATCCAAACAATAATCAGATGTAAACCCGGATATCCGGTTACAAATCGGATAAACGGGTTTATTAACTCTATTTTTGTTTTTTTTTTTAAATTTGCAAAATGTTTTCATAGTATTTTTTTTTTAAATCCGGATATCTTGTTTAATACTTATATTTTTTTTAAAAAATATTTTAAATACTAATTATTATAAGGTTTTTTTTTTTTAAAAAATAGATTTTTAACAATTCAAAAGTTTTTGTGCTTTTTAAAAGGTTGGTTGTATTTCTTGGATGAATACTAATATTAACGTACGTACACTGTACGTTAATGGTAACTAGGATATTGAAATCGGCTTCAAAATTTCTCGGGAAATAAAAAGAAAAAAACTAAATTAAGTTAACAAATTAGAAAGTGAACAATATATATATATATATATATATATATAATATGTGTGCGTGTATATATATATATATGGAAGATGGGTTGCTAAAGGCAGCTCTTACGCTAGCACAATTCTGGTTATAATGAATGCAGTATTCTCGTGGTAGCAAGAATTGAAACCAAATTGTATCCGAGAGAACAGGAAGAGATTGAAACCGCAATAAGTTGTTGAGTATTGCTCTTTGAGTCCCACATTGGTAGTGAGTGAGGAAGAGGCAAGACTCATGGGTTATAAATAAGAGGCTTAGCCTCTTAGTTTAAATGCACCAGTTGAAAGCTTATCTAGTAACTTTTGACTTTAGTTAAATTCCTCTATTAACCTTTTGTAAAAGGGGAAGAGGTGTAGAGTTAAAGATTTACTAGTAGGGTAGCTTTGTGGGTGTGGTGAGGAGAAAAATTGTGTGATTGTAACAATTTTTCACATAGTGAATTTTCTTCTCTGGGTCTGGTGGTTTTTCTCCTGTTTTGGAGTTTCCACGTAAATTTCTTGTGTTGTTATTATTTTTCTATTTTTCTTGTTACTCCTGCAAAGGGTAGATCCTAGGGGGGTGAATTTGGGAGGTCCAAATTCCCAACAATTGGTATCAGAGCCACTAGGCTCTTTTTGTGGGGTGGAGCTTTGGTGTGGTAGTGTGGATACGTACAGTCTAAGGAGGTTCTGTCTAGGAGATTGGAAATTTTAAGTGTGTCCATTGTGACCCTCCAATCTTTCCTGGGAACTGACTTAGTGAGGTACTATTCATTTCTACAGTAAATTCATCAAAGCAATGTCAGGAAGTAGGCCTTCAAATCTTGTCAAATTTGAGGTGGAGAAATTTGATGGGAGAATCAATTTTGGCTTGTGGCAAGTACAAGTCAAGGATGTCTTGATTCAATCAGGATTACACAAGGCATTGAAGGGCAGACCAGCACCTGAAGTCAGCACTGGTACTAGTGTGACTGGTGAAAGGAGCAGATCTAAAATGAGCGATGAAGATTGGGAGGATCTGGATTTGAGAACAGCAAGTGCGATACGTCTGTGCTTGGCCAAAAATGTTCTTGCAAATGTGCATGGAATATCTACGGCAAAGGAATTCTGGGAAAAACTTGAAGAGTTGTATCAGACGAAGGGCGTCTCAAATCGTGTGTACCTGAAGGAGCAGTTTCATACACTGCGGATGAGTGAAGGTACAACTATTTCAGATCATTTAAGTGTTCTCAATGGCATTGTCGCTGAGCTAGAAGCTATTGGAGTTAAAATTGATGATGAGGATCAAGCCTTGAGATTCATCTGGTCTCTTCCACCTTCCTATGAGCACATGAAACCTATTTTGATACATGGGAAGGAGAAAATAATTTTTTCAGAGGTTACCAGTAAAATCTTTTCTGAAGAGAGAAGACTAAGTAGTGGAAGTAATGTTCCACTTGAGAATTTAGTGATGGTAGCAGCTGGAAATGGGAAGATGAAGAACTCCATGAAGAAGAAAGTAGTCTGCTGGGGGTGTGGACAATCTGGGCACGTCAAGAAAAATTGTCCAAGAGCTGGAGCAGGTTCGGCAAGTGGCTCCAAGTCAGTAAATGGAGATACTGGAAATGATGCTAATATTGTGTCTCTCTCCATGGAAGATTTTGCTCTTTAAAAAGAGACATGTACATCCTCATGGCATGCCGCTAATTCCCAAAGTTGCCATGATAGAGGATGTGTTAATATTAGCGGGTCCACAAGTTTGCACACAGGCATTGGTTTGGCATTTATGCAGGGTGTGTGGTGGAAATTCATGTCGATGGCTGATGAACTTCCAGGAGAGCCAAACGTGGAAGTTACACCATAATTTTCAGTAAGGTTGTTTTCGACATGGGCCGAAATGAAATGCTTGGAATTGGTTTATTCTAAGTGGGTATGCTTTTATGGTGAAGCATGATAGCGGAAGCTATGAAGATCTTCATTGAGGTGGAGCTTGGCTGTGGGACCAGTTAAAGTCGCAAGGTGGAGATTGTTGAGTATTGCTCTTTGAGTCCCACATTGGTAGTTAGTGAGGAAGAGGCAAGACTCATGGGTTATAAATAAGAGGCTTAGCCTCTTAGTTTAAATGCACCAGTTGAAAGCTTATCTAGTAACTTTTGACTTTAGTTAAATTCCTCTATTAACCTTTTGTAAAAGGGGAAGAGGTGTAGAGTTAAAGATTTACTAGTGGGGTAGCTTTGTGGGTGTGGTGAGGAGAAAAATTGTGTGATTGTAACAATTTTTCACATAGTGAATTTTCTTCTCTGGGTCTGGTGGTTTTTCTCCTGTTTTGGAGTTTCCACGTAAATTTCTTGTGTTGTTATTATTTTTCTATTTTTCTTGTTACTCCTGCAAAGGGTAGATCCTAGGGGGGTGAATTTGGGAGGTCCAAATTCCCAACATAAGTATGAGATAAAAGTAATGCTTTCTACAATCTCAAGTATCCAAGTCCCACGCAGCAAATGATTTGTAAAAAAAACAGACACTACCAATATTTTTTTTAGTCTGCGCGAGACTTACAGATTTAAGAGTCTTAATTACATTACTTGTCAAATAAACTCCACGACCTGCTAAGATTTCAATTAATAACAACGGATATATATAGAAAAGAGCAGTCTATGTATGGAAACTTACTGTAACCCAAATGAAGAAGGCCAGCTCGAATGCATTCTAGTTTCAGATGTCCACAAAATTTAGTTAGTAGTAGTTCAATGTTGCAGCAAATCATGTTTTTCTTCTAGTCCTATTATATATATATGATCAAGGGAATTACGTACCACAAATAGAGTATAATGAATAAGAGTTAAAACGAATCCTGGGTGCCGGAACCAGAAGAGACTGTCGTTGGGTCTAACAAGAGGTGTTCCTTTAATCATACTATTCTGATCTTTGATTTGAAGAGCCATTCTCGCAACAATGACTTGGAGTTTGGCTCCTAGAACTAGAACTACCTAGTAAAGGAATATATACATAGAGGAATTAGAAATATCGAAATTTAATCTAAGAGTAATGATTATACCTACAATCCTTTTATTATTATTCTCTCATCATTCTATCATGTGATATAATTAAATGAATATTAGATATTATTTTTTATGACCAACTTGCAGTGAGTCATTCATTTGATGCCATAACACGATCGAGATGTTGAGAGGATACTAATAAAATCGATGCAAATAAATAGAATTTTTCTTAAAATAAAACATACACAAAGTAGTCAGTGCAGTACTTTAACGTGGATATATATATATATATATATATACATATATTATAAATTATATTCTTACCAAGAGAGGAATGCAGGATACCCATACATATACATGCCAACCTGTTTTAATCCAGCATATACAAAAAATCTCATCAGAAAATGACACTGTACGTTAATGGTAACTAGGATATTGAAATCGGCTTCAAAATTTCTCGGGAAATAAAAAGAAAAAAACTAAATTAAGTTAACAAATTAAGGGGAAGCATATATATATATACTTACCGTACACATCCACGAGCATGAAGATAACAACTATAAACCACATTAGAGGGCTGTCGAGACAGGAAGAACACATGATCATGATTAATTATAATGATCAGTAGGAGAAGTTGGGGTACTAATAATTAGATCATAATTCAAAACTGCATGTCAAAGGTGTAATTCTCCTTTAACATAAGCATGAAATTGAAACCTCCAGATCAATATATATATATAGAGAGAGAGAGAGAGAGAGAGAGAGAGAGAGAGAGAGAGAGAGAGAGAGAGAGAGAGAGAGAGAGAACCTGATGCCGACCACCTGCTTGAAATCTTCTTCCAAGCTTCGCTGTATATATTTTCGGAAATCGAAGTTGTTGGTGGCCGACAAGTGAGCCTGAGTACATGAGTATATTAATTATGGTCCAAAACTGTACGTTGACATATATAGCAGTAGTTTAAAATATCAGGAAGACAAAGAAATTAAGCTATATATATATATATATATATATATAATTACATACTTACCGAGATGAAACCATGTCTCAAAGTGAGATAATCAACTTTTGCTACGGAACGGAAGAACTGTCTGAAGAAACATTTCTGCAGACATGCATGGACCATTTATCCACGTACATGAATCAATATCGATCCAAACTAGTGTACGTACGTTAGACACTAATTAAGAGACGATGTTAAGTTTTTCTTTCCAAGCTAGCTAGATGCACTCAGACGTACAGAAACATAAAAGCTTATAGCTAGCTAGGTAGGTAACAACTCACAATCCAGAGCTGAAACGGTGTTCCCGTACAAGAACTCATGTGCCGCCTTCCAAATGTGGTTTGCCTTGTAAATCTGAATCGATTGGGATCTGATCAATTTATATTAATCATGTATGTATATTAGTCATGCACGAACGATCGAGTAGTACATATTTATATATTATTGTAATAGAAATTAAAGTAATTAATTAAAACTAAATATATATATGCCAAGTACGTACGTACATACGTACACAAAAATATAATTTGATAACTTTTAATACTTATTTTTTTATAGTAATTAAAACCTAAGTACGTTATCAGAAGTTGAAAAAACCGACCTAGCATTAATTAAGTAGCTGAACTTTCATATTTATATACCACAAGACTTACTAGCACGTATATATATGGAAAGAGTCATCTAAGGGTATGCTTCCATTTCTTTCTTTTTGATCCTCCTTGAACTTTGTAATTATACTTTGTAATACCCCTATATATATATAATTTGCTTGTTTAGAAAAAAAAAAAAAAAAAAAAAAAAAAAAAGCACGTATATATATATCACGTAATAATTAACTGTTCACTTTTCTTCAACGTCCTAATAAACACGTTAACGTTTAGTGTATTTATATTGAATCGGTCGCAGTCAAAGATTATCTCTAAGACACGTATATATTAATGCATGGTACAAGCTAGCGCATGCAGAAGACAATTGCTAATCTTCAAAACAATATAGAAGTAATTATGACTAATCTAAAAATAAATGTGTAAAATTGCCATTCATGAAATAATTACATGATATAAATATATATATATATATATATATGTGTGTGTGTGTGTGTGGATATATAGCTTAGCTAGCATTTGATGGGCCATTCATGCATGCATATATGCCATGGAACTAGCAGTAGCATTAAACTTCATTATCGAATGGGTCAGGAAATTGGGTGGCACTACTATTATCGCTATTCGCGATGGCTAAAGAATGTTTTGAGTTCACTACAACAAAAAACATTTTTTGGGACGAAAATTTTCGTCCCAAAATATATAGATTTCGTTCCGAAAGATTTTTTGGGACGAAAAAATTTTGTCCCAAGGTCGTCCCAACATCACTGTCCCAGAAGATATATTGGGACGAAAATCACAATTTCGTCCCAAAATATATCTTTTGGAACGATTTTGAAATTGACCGTTCGATACCGTTCGAACGATGGATGTTTTTGTCACGGTTTAAATTCGTTCCAGAATAGCGTTCGAATGCTTCTCATATAACGTTCGAACGTTAACGTCTCTTTTGAACGATTATCAAGATACGTTCAAACGCTAAGTAGAAATACGTTCGAACGTTAAATCAGACGATCGAACGGTATAAGAGTTCGAACGGTGATGATCAACGTTCGAACTATATGGTAATGTCATGCGTTTGAACGGTTTTTTGAGCATCTGGTATCGTTCGAACGGTTTGCGCATTGTGGTTTGAACGGTACATTATCGTTTGAACGGCATGCCCATTAATGTTCGAACGTGACTCGGTCGTTCGAACGGATATTATTTTTATTAAAACCAATAATTATAAAAAAACTAAATAGACATCCATATTATTTGAAAAACATAAATTAGGAACTGTTTAATTACTCACAAAAGTTTTATAATAAGTGCGAAGAAATAAATAACCATAAAACTAGCATTGTTCATACATAATTAGATAATGTCATAAGCTAGACGTAAAAAACCATCAGTTGGTTGGAGGCCTGTACTGTTGCATAAGCTGTTGCATTTGGAGTTGCATATCTCTCCTGAACTGTGCTTGTTCTTCTTCATGTTGTTTGAGGCGCATCTCCATGTCTCCTTGTCTCGCCAATTGAGCCTCTAACTCTTGTTGTTTTGCAACCAATTCTTCAATTCTACGATTCGCATTCTCTTGAGCTATAGAGGCAGACCCGGAAGAAGAGGAAGAGGGAGAAGGTTTTACACAGCGACCCAAACCCCTCAAATATCCTGAACGTTCACCCAGAACTTGTGTAAAAATCTCAACATCTGTATTTGAGGAATTTTGATCTGACACAGATTCAGCACGTAGGGCAACCATTTTATCCTACACATAAGATAAAGAGTTAATATCATCATAAATATTCAAATATATTTATTTAAAACAAATTATAATACTTACATAATTTTCACGGGCATCAGGATGACTCCACTCTCCATTACGATTAGTATGTGATGCAGCATATAATTTTGTCAGATCATAATTGGCATCTGAATCTTGCTATAATAAAGATTTGTTAAGATATAAAGTCATTATGATTGATATATTCAGTTAACTATATACAAATGAAAGAATAGCAATACCAATTTTTTAGAGAGGCAGTGGAAAGATCTTGAGCCTGCATGATGAGTAATCTTCAATTTTGATCTATTTGTTTTGTTTATAGAACTTCGCTCCTACATAAGAATTGAAAATATTAGAAAGCGAAATTAAAAATAGGACTAAAATAATTAAATTAATTATACCTTATATGATGGATCCTCAAACATGTCACAAAGTTTTTCCCAATTAGAAGGTTGCACATCTTGAAAAGGATGTTGGCGTGCTTCTTCACTATTCTCAAACTTATTATAATGCTCATGACACCTCGCCTTATACTTGCGGAATGCATTACTCATAAGCTCTTCCACAGTTTTACGCTCCTCTCTCCGACCAAAATTTAATTCGAAATCATCCTTACAGAAAAAAGTTTGGACAAAAATATTATCATTTATAATATTCTAATATTGATGAACAAGCAATATAAGATATACCAATATTTAACATGTATCAAACAAATAATTCAGCATCATAAATAATTAAGTTTTGTAACAAATCTTAGATGATTTGTAATTTAATTCATTCTCATTTGATTATTTGAATCTTTTAAGTATTTAAGTATTATTAAATGTAGATTACAATTAATTAATTTTTAATTACACTCCTGCATTTAAAATGATAATTATTTTAACACTGCCCAAGAAATCGTTCAAACGGTGCTCGTCACCGTTCAATCTAATATATTACGTTCGAACGGAAAATACCGTTCGAACCATTCGGAATACCGTTCGAACGGTATACGAATACCGTTCGAACGAATTACTTCCAGAAATCACTCATCTTCAACTTCCGAAAACCCCAAAATTTACAGTCTATATTACATCAAAAGATAGCAAACTATATGACGAACTCATGTAAGCAAACGAAAACACTTATATAAAAACTAAAATGAGGTCAAATTTAAGGAGAATACCTGATTTGGAGAGATAAAGCGGAAAATCCACCAAACGGTAAAAACTCTTCACCAAACGGTAAAAACAACCTCTTAATCCGAAAATATAAGAGATTGATAGGAGTTTGTAATATTTGAGGGCTATATTAAAGAATAATGGCGTTGGTTGGAACAAAATGAGCGTGGGAGTGATGCTCGGTCGACTGGAACGAGTGCGAGATTGTGAGGTTCTGTCGTGTAAATGTAGAACAGAAACGTTCGAACGGTGTTTAGTGAACGTTCGATCGTCAAATCGACTAGCGGGAAAAATTTTCCCCGCTAATTTAACGTTTGAACGGGAAAATTGGAGTTTGAACGTTTTTGTTAAACGTTGGAACGGTTATATTAGACCGTTCAAACGTCAAATCGATTAGCGGGAAACATTTCCCCCCCTAATTTAACGTTCGAACGTTAATATATACGTTCGAACGTATTATTAAACGTTTGAACGCCAATAGTAAACCGTTCAAACGTTTAAGTTATATTGTTGCATAAAGTATTTTTTTTGCACTATACCTTTAAATATAATAATTTCTAAATGTACTATAGTTTAGAGCCATAGTAATATAACTATATAATATATAATCAAACATATATTATATAGTTTAGTAACATATATAGTATAAAATATCATATTACATCTAATATTATAGTCAAGTACTACATATATTAACCTATTATATATAACATATATATGGTATCATAGCATAGGGTTATATGTATCACATGCATATATATATAATGTTTATTTCTATAATATTAATAGTAGATATTTAATAATAGAATATCTACTATTAATATATATAGTGTCATCTATACTAGTATATATATGTGATACTAGTTAATATCACATATAATATATATGTTATATAAATACATGAACATAGCTTCATGTATATAGTAGTCTATATTATATTAATTATACTATATAATATAACTTATACTATATACTATATAATATTCAATAGTATAATATATTTTAGTACTAAATATAATATAATATATACTATATATATAAAAAATTATATATATAATACATAGTGTTTAATAATATATAAGTGCATTAAATATATTGCATTTAATATATTTAACAATTAAAATATATTATAATTGAATTAATTATTATATTTAATATAATTAATACCGAATATTGTATTTAAATATTATTTATTATCATGAAAACCGATTAATTAGGGATGGATATTAATATTCAGTTAATGCGTTCGAACGGTATAACTTACCGTTCGAACGACACTGCATATATAAGCCCATCCCGACGTCATTTTCACGCATTTCCTCCGTTCTAAGCCTCCAAACCGTCGATCTCCGCCGTTGAACGCCGTCTTCGCCGCCGTCAACAGTGCCCACTCGAAGCCCCTACCTCTAACAACCGGTATTTTTCATTTTTAAAGCATTTTACCGTTTAGATTTAGGTTTTTGATAGATTAATTGTTTAAGTTAGGGTAAACCGATTTATACATCAAAATAATCGGTAGATTTGCATAAATCCATATTAGGAACGTTTATTTAGGTTTCTATTGCATTTATTTTGGTGTAAAATCCAGGGAATCGAAGGATTCCATGGATTTCAATGGCCGAGTCGACTCGGCCTGGAATCCCGATCGACACGAATATCGTTCGAACGTTATGCGTAGCGTTCGAACGATATAACTTAACGGTCGAACGGGTTATCTTTAATCGTTCGACCGTTACAGTAAACGTTCGAACGGTAATTAATATTATATTTATATTATTAATATTGATATTGAGAAATATATTTATTGTTGATAATATTGTTCAGAATATCAAATATTATTAAATTGCTGTTTGTTTCAAACTACTGTAAATTGTTCTTTATTGTATTTTTCTTGTTAATGTTATATATCTAGTTTGTAATTATAAATTTCAGGTTGATTATAATGTCTACTTCTAGACCGGCACGTAAGCGACGCAATCTTGGTGAGAGTAGTAGTGGTCCAGTTCGGGAGAGGACAGTTTCACTGGAGCGATCAGTGAAGATTTCTGATTTCCAGAGTCTTCTCTGGGAGGGTCATTCATTGCCCTCAATATTCAGTGATCGTGGTTGGGGACCTATCTTGGATGAACGGGAGGAAGCATGGGAGCCAGTCTCCTACATTGACATTGTTGCTGAGTTCTATAGAGAACTCGGCAGTGCCAGCGCAGATGATTCTGGGGCCTACAGTATCACTGTCCGAGGAGTACCCGTTGTATTTTCACGAGATGGACTTGCTGAGCATCTCGGTATTCCTAGGCTGCCAGATGCATATCCGAATGTGGTGCCTAGAGAGACTGATCCTTCAGTTGAGGCGGAGACAGCTGAGGAGGAGGCATCAGTTTATACTGATGAGGTCGATACCCTTGCTGATCACGAGGTGAGGGATTTGGTTGTCGGTCCAGATGCTCCACCGTATGACGGGACGAAGAGCATCAAACAGGCAGATTTATCTTCTTTCTTTAAGATATTAAATTTGATAATTGCCAATAACATTGACCCTCGACAGCACAAGACAGAAGTTGGCATTGATCAAACGAAATTTATGATACGGGTCGCTCGTGGCATTCCTATCGACTTGGTGGGGTATATATTCGATAGGATTCGATCAGAATCTCGGTACATTTCGATGGATATACTACCATTCGGAGTCTTGATCACCCGATATCTACTATGTGCTGGTGTTGTGCCAGATGTTGCTGAGCGTAAACGGGAGCCGATGGGACCGATAAACAGCACCACCCTCTCACGCAGCACGGGACACTCGAGACTGCGTTTTCGTGCACATGTTCCAGAACCAGTTGATCCTCACGGAGATGCACAGCCGGGAGATCATGGAGTCTCAGCTGCAGCTGCAGAGACATCTACACGGGCCGAGGCATCAGTCCACAGTGTTACTTGTGAGGAGATGGCTGACATAGTGCGTGCAGCGATCAGCGAGCAGACATCAGCAGTGATCGATGCAGTGCGTATGGAGATCCATTCTGCTATGTCTGAGCTTCGTACAGAGTTTGCTGCCATGTCTGCGACTCAGGTCACCATCAGTACTCGACTGACACAAATAGAGGAACGTATAGCTGCAGTCGAGGAAGTGTGTAAAGACTTGGGGTCTTAATTACTTTATGATAAATTTTATTTATTTATTTCCTGTTTTTTGTATGGACAATATTTTGTGTTTTATAAATTCAGTATTTAAGTTACATGAAATAGTATTGTTTTATATTTTCTAAACTAATTCTTAATTTAGATTATTCATATTATTTAATTAACCAATTTTTTATAATTACTAGTTAATCTAAATATAATTTGGCAAAAAACTTAAAAAATTAAAACTCTGTCACCGTTCGACCGATTAAAATAACGTTTGAACGGTGAATATGCATCATTCGAACGGTTAATATTAACCGTTCGAACGGTTTATCTATTTCCCTCCAAAATATTTTTGCCTATCGCGCCAATATTACGTTCAAACGGTAAAAATTAAACGTTCGAAGGGTTAATCATTAACGATCGAACGGTTAACTTATTTGGGACAAAAATTTTCGTCCCTAAGAATACCGTTCGAACGCGTTCGAACGGTCTGGCATAACCGTCGTCATTTTGGAACGAAATTCAAATTTCGTTCCAAAATCCCATTTTTTGGGACGATTTTCATTTCGTCCCAAAGTAATTTCGTCCCAAAAAATGTTTTTTGTTGTAGTGTCATGATCATGGTACGAGCTGTGACTGAACCATACTTCTAAAAGTTTTTTGAGACTAGTCTGGCCACGACATCCACTTTATTTTTTTATTTTTTTATTTTAAAATTAAAAATAAATATAATGGTACTTCGATCTTAAAAAAATTATTTTATAATATTTTTATCAATTTTTTATTTTATTTTGAGATTTAAAAAATAATTATTTTTTAAATTTTATTTTTTAAATAAGACCTGGTTACAGACAACCAGTTACATAACTATATTCTTAACCATAATCGGATCCAGTTTATCGTACCCGCCCAGGTTCAATCCACGCAGATAACTATCCAGATTTTTGGGTTTCAGACTAGATCAGAAAAATATCCGGCTCGGTTGCACACACCTAGAATTAGGTCACGATCAGTACTCGTTTACACCAATAGAAACACGTTTAGCTAAGTCGAGGATGCGTGCAGAGAGTTAGGATCTTAGTAGTTTCTATGTTTTTTGTACATTTTTTTTTTTTTTTGTTTTTGGTATGTACAATATAATTTGGTGTTTTGTAAATTTGATTTAATTATGAATTAAATATTTTTTGTCTTTTTCCTAAATTAATTATTGATTTATATTATTTCTATTATTTAACTGATAACTTTTATATAAATTAAATATTTATCCATATAAATAATTCTACTTATCATCCCCACATACCACACACTACACCTATTTTATTTTTTCATTTTTTTTATAACAAGTATTTGATGTATGGATGATAAGTAAAACAAATCAATTAGTTTGATAAGAATAAAATAAAATTAGAAATAAAAAAATAAAAATTAATTTTAAAATACGTAACGTAGCATTCTTCTAATCACCGTTTGTACACTCTATTTTACATTCCAACTTTGATTAACGTACTATTCAAACAATATAGTAATATGTTCGAATGGTAAATCAATGTCCCGCTAAATTTATTGACTTAACCCGCCAACTTCCTATTCTATCATATATAATATATGATATATAATATATGATAAAACAATGTTTAACCTTAATCTTCGAATGTTGTTGTATGTTGCTCAAATGGTTAGCCAAATTGTTGTTCGACCATATATAATTTCTGTTTGAATGTTTATTTTATTTAGTTCGAATGATTTTTGTGAATAAATTTAAATAGTAAATGGACAGTGATAGATGACTCCCTAAACAAATTACCAGAGGGTTAATTTGATTGGAAAATGTGCATAGAAGTTGAAATTCGAGAATACGGAATGACGTCACATCCCACAGTAGCTACATGGCCACGTCAAAATATGACCTGATGGAAATCATGAGATGCGATTATAATCGCCACATTTTAAAAAAAGGATATTAATTTCACGTTCCTAAGCACTAAATTTATATATATAAGAAATTAATTTTTAATAAATATTCATTTTTTTTTTTAAATTTGAGCCTCCAGATGATCCGACGTTTGACAGACCTTTTGGTAGACTTTTTAAAATTGATTTCCAAGTGAAATGAAGGAGCCGAGTGTGAATATAAGAAAAAACAGAAGAAATTCAAGAACAACGTTTCCTATCCGTTGTTTCTGGGATATTTGTTCCCATAAAGTCAAGAAGAAGTGCATTAATTTGTACTGTTGCCATGTTTGGACATGTATGTATATTGACTCCGTACTCAGAAAGAGAAAGATAGAGCATTCATATTTGACGTTGTATATATGGCTATAAAAATTCTCGGCTCCTCTAGAATAAATAATAATCCTAATAAGAAAATTACAGGGAGAGAAGCGATCGAGGGTTATGGCGGCCGGAGACTCGTCTGCTCGCTCTCTGGAATACACTCCCACATGGGCTGTTGCCGCAGTTTGTTTCTTCTTCATCTCCATCTCCATTATCCTCGAATTCTCCATTCATTTTCTCACCAAAGTATGTATATATATATATATGTTTATTCTTTTGGGGTGTCTTTTGCTATTTATATTGTGTACGAATTTACAAACTTGGAGTTATATAACGTGAAAAAAATGGTGTAGTGGCTGAAGAGACGTCGGAAAAATGCGCTGATCGATGCAGTGGAGAAACTTAAATCAGGTGCATGCAACATAAATATTAATCTAGTCGCGCGTAGAACTTCATGCATGCAGTGTGTTTCATATTAATTTGGAGTTATTAATGTTCTGATTCATGATCTTTTGTGTGGGAATATTAATTTGTACAGAGTTGATGCTTCTGGGGTTCCTGTCCCTCTTATTGGCAGTAACTCAGGAACGTATCTCCAAAATATGCATACCTGTGGATGCTGGGAACGTCATGCTTCCATGCCGTAAAAGGAGGGCCAATTCCGAATCTACAAAGCTACAGGAATCCGAGCACTACTTTGCAAAAGTAGTTGTGGGCAATTTGTCGCAGATGAGTATAAATCTCTTGTCACAACCGCATAGGTGGCTAGAGGATGATGATGCTGGTACTACTGAGGGTACAAATAACGCAGCTTATGTTGATTCTTGTAGCTCCAAAGTATGTTTCATAGTTTGCCTTTTTGTTTTATGCTTTTCCTTTTAAATTCATCATCTTCTCGACCAATATTACTGAAGGACGGGCATGAATCAAAAGGACGCAATGTTTCATTGCTAAGAATTAGGAAGGATTTTGCAGGGAAAGGTTGCCTTGGTGTCACAAGATGGCCTCCAGCAGCTTCACATATTCATTTTCGTGCTGGCTGTTATGCAGATCGTGTATTGTGTTCTCACTATGGCTTTGGGTAGGGCCAAGGTACGTACGTAAAACAAGGTTTACGCTTCAGATTCCCTACAGGCCACCTAATATATAATTGACATTACAATGCAAAAATTTTGGGTTATTTCTTGAGTACTCAAAATTATGGTAATTAATATAATATCTATCAACTTCTCCTATTCATGACAATAATTGACACACCACCTACCGATAGAAAAAGAAAGCAATTAAATTGATGATTGCACTTCATGTACGTACGTGTCTTAATTCCTTCTCTGATAATAGATGAGACGCTGGGAAGCTTGGGAGAAAGAAACTCAAACAACCGAGTACCAAGTCGCCAATGGTATGTGTTTAGATCATACGTACGTACGTACGTTGTCATGATTCGATATTCAGTATGCTACCATCTCATATGACTGCTTCCAATTAAGCATATATAAAGCAATCGGCCTTTGCAGCTTGTACGCTGATATATATATATATAAAATATATTAAGGCAGTTTTAATTCTTCAGAAATTCTAAATCTAAGCAACCAAATATATAGCTTGGATATATAATATTGCTGGGAAGCCAGAAATCATTATAATTTCGATCCACCTCAAAGTGAAAAATATTGTTACATACTGCTATTTGTATAAACTATGGAACATGCAAGAACTCCTTTTCTTTAATTTTCTTTCTTTTTTTTTTTCTCGTCAATATATTATTTTGTCACCATATATATATATAGGACATGATGCTAGATCAACTCCTTTTTCTTTACTCTTTTTCTAGTCAATATACACACACACACACACCTTTATATATATATATATAAAATATATATTTGTCGTGCCGGTGGGTACGTAAGGAAAGACTGATCTAGAGAATCAAAGTCTTTATATAAGCTGTATTTTCACATGTCAAATGTTCTTAAGCTCTAAGCTACACGTTTTTCTACACGTTTTTATCAGAGAAAGTACAAAACATGTAGCAATATCCCGGTCACCACACGGAATACAAGGTCACCATAAAAATCTCTAGAGGTTAATTATTTTGCAAGTTTTGACATTAGAACGTACCATATATGTCACTCGTCTAGGCTTGATCGCCATTAATTTTCGTCTCAATTGTCTTCTGCATGCGCTAGCTTGTACCATGCATTAATATATACGCGTCTTAGAGATAATCTTTGACTGCGACCGATTCAATATAAATACACTAAACGTTAACGTGTTTATTAGGACGTTGAAGAAAACTGAACAATTAATTAATACGTGATATATACGTGCTAGTCAGTCATGTGGTATACAAATATGAAAGTTCAGCTACTTAATGCTAGTTAGATTTTTTCAACTTCTCATAACGTACGTAGGTATTAATAATTACTTAAAAAAAATAGTATTAAAAGTTATCAATTATATTTTTGTGTACATACGTACGTACTTGGCATATATATATAGTTTTAATTAATTTCTTTAAGGAAAAGTCTATATGCAACCGGTGTATATCTCCGGTGCGGCCTTGGGTCCTACGTGGCGTCATAATGTAAACGATGCCATTTACATTTTGATTGAATTTTGCTCGCTGGCTTTCTCCTTCCAGACTTGTTTTACTCTCATCTCTCACTTCTCTCTCGTCCCCCCTCTCATCTCTCTCTTCCCTCTCATCTCACACGAACCCTAACCCTAACCCACAAATGCTCCCTCTCAGCTCCCTCTCATCTCTCCTTTCTCATCTCTTCTCCGAAACACTCTTCTTCTTCTTCGTTGTCTTCTTCTTCTTCTCCTCCTCCTCCATCCCTAGAAATCATCTTCACCAACATTTCTTCTTCTTCTTCTAGAAATTGTCTTCTCTATCTATCTGTCTCCATCAACCCACGAAAAGAAGCCTAACCCAGATCTGGTCTTTCTCTTCGTCTTCTCCATCGATCTGTCTCCATCAACCCATGAAACGAACCCTAACCCAGATCTGGTCTTTCTCTTCGTCTTCTCCATAGCACCATGCGAGTCTCCTTACGTCTAGATCTACAGCCACGTCACGGTAAGTTTCCTGCTAAAAACCGAGCTAAAAACCCAACTAAAAACTCAGTTACAAACCAACATACTGAACCCACAAATGAAGATGAAAGAACAACATAAAAACCCAGTTAAAAACATTTTCTTACCCACAAATGTAGATGAAGAACAAGATAAAAACTCAGTTCAAGCTGGTTGGCAAGATCGCAACTTTCAGTTTTGAGCTTCTACGTGAGTTTCCCTCCTCAGTTCTGCGCGAGTTTTGAGCTTCTGTACTGAAATCAATTTTCCCCCCTCCTGTTTACCTTTCTGCTTTACTTTCCCGTTTCTTTTCTTTTTTTTTAATAATTATTATTTTTTTATTAATAATTTAATTACCACGTCAGCCTCGAGGCCGCAGCAGGGTTATTCCCCGCGAGTACGTAGCAGAACTGTTTCTTTAATTTATTTACAATAATATATTAATAAGTACTACTGGATCGTACGTGCATGACTAATATATATGCATGATTAAAATAAATCGATCAGATCCCAATCGATTCAGATTTACAAGGCAAACCACATTTGGAAGGCGGCACATGAGTTCTTGTACGGGAACACCGTTTCAGCTCTGGACTGTGAGTTGTTACCTGCCTAGCTATAAGCTTTTATGTTTCTGTCTGAGTGCATCTAGCTAGCTTGACAAGAAGAACTTAACATCGTCTCTTAATTATTAATGTCTAACGTACGTACACTAGTTTGGATCGATATTGATTCGTGTACGTGGATAAATGGTCCATGCATGTATGCAGAAATGTTTCTTCAGACAGTTCTTCCGTTCCGTAGCAAAAGTTGATTATCTCACTTTGAGACATGGTTTCATCTCGGTAAGTACGTAATTATATATATATATAGCTTAATTTCTATGTGTTCCTGATCTTATAAACTACTGCTATATATGTAAACGTACAGTTTTGGACCATAATTAATATACTCATGTACTCAGGCTCACTTGTCGGCCACCAACAACTTCGATTTCCGAAAATATATACAGCGAAGCTTGGAAGAAGATTTCAAGCAGGTGGTCGGCATCAGGTTCTCTCTCTCTCTCTCTCTCTCTCTCTCTCTCTCTCTCTCTCTCTCTCTCTCTCTCTCTATATATATATATATATATTGATCTGGAGGTTTCAATTTCATGCTTATGTTAAAGGAGAATTACACCTTTGACATGCAGTTTTGAATTATGATCTAATTATTAGTACCCCAACTTCTCCTACTGATCATTATAATTAATCATGATCATGTGTTCTTCCTGTCTCGACAGCCCTCTAATGTGGTTTATAGTTGTTATCTTCATGCTCGTGGATGTTTACGGTAAGTATATATGCTTCCCCTTAATTTGTTAACTTAATTTAGTTTTTTTCTTTTTATTTCCCGAGAAATTTTGAAGCCGATTTCAATATATATCCTAGTTACCATTAACGTACAGTGTCATTTTCTGATGAGATTTTTTGTATATGCTGAATTAAAACAGGTTAGCATGTATTTGTATGGGTATCCTGCATTCCTCTCTTGGTTACTTAATTTAGTTTTTTTCTTTTTATTTCCCGAGAATTAAAACAGGTTGGCATGTATTTGTATGGGTATCCTGCATT
This sequence comes from Carya illinoinensis, assembly GCF_018687715.1. Lineage (NCBI taxonomy): Eukaryota > Viridiplantae > Streptophyta > Magnoliopsida > Fagales > Juglandaceae > Carya > Carya illinoinensis. The sequence goes on from NC_056760.1 coordinate 35,163,702, forward strand.
CCTCTCTTGGTAAGAATATAATTTATAATACATATATATACATACATATATATATATATATCCACGTTAATGTACTGCATTGACTACTTTGTGTATGTTTTATTTTAAGAAAAATTCTATTTATTTGCATCGATTTTATTAGTATCCTCTCAACATCTCGATCATGGTATGGCATCAAATGAATGATTCACTGCAAGTTGGACATAAAAAATAATCTCTAATATTCATTTAATTATATCACATGATAGAATGATGAGAGAATGATAATAAAAGGATTCTAGGTATAATCATTACTCTTACATTAAATTTCGATATTTCTAACTCCTCTATGTATATATTCCTTTACTAGGTAGTTCTAGTTCTAGGAGCCAAACTCCAAGTCATTGTTGCGAGAATGGCTCTTCAAATCAAAGATCAGAATAGTGTGATTAAAGGAACACCTCTTGTTAGACCCAACGATAGTCTCTTCTGGTTCCGGCACCCAGGATTCGTCTTAACTCTTATTCATTATACTCTATTTGTGGTACGTAATTCCCTCGATCATATATAATAGAACTAGAAGAAAAACATGATTTGCTGCAACATTGAACTACTACTAACTAAATTTTGTGGACATCTGAAACTAGAATGCATTCGAGCTGGCCTTCTTCATTTGGGTTACAGTAAGTTTCCATACGTAGACTGCTCTTTTCTATATATATCCGTAGTTATTAATTGAAATCTTAGCAGGTCGTGGAGTTTATTTGACAAGTAATATAATTAAGAGTCTTAAATCTGTAAGTCTCGCGCAGACTTAAAAACATATTGGTAGTGTCTATTTTTTTTACAAATCATTTGCTGCGTGGGACTTGGATACTTGAGATTGTAGAAAGCATTACTTTTATCTTATACTTATTGCGGTTTCAATCTCTTCCTGTTCTCTCAGATACAATTTGGTTTCAATTCTTGCTACCACGAGAATACTGCATTCATTATAACCAGAATTGTGCTAGCGTAAGAGCTGCCTTTAGCAACCCATCTTCCATATATATATATATATATATATATACACACACGCATATACACACACACACACACATTATATATATATATATTATTCACTTTCTAATGATTATAGGATTTCAGAGAACAGGTTGTTCATGATCTGCTACAGATATTTCATCCTACAATTAATGATTCTACATCGTTGGATTTCCTCAGGGTGACAGTTCAAGTACTTTGCAGCTATATTACCCTACCTCTCTATGCACTTGTTACGCAGGTGAAGATATTGAAGATTTTGATGTTGTTCCTTTGCTGATATATGCATACATATACATGCATACATGTATACATACATATATGTGTGTGTGTGTGTGTGTGTGCGTGACAGATTTCAAAATGTATGCAATTAGCATCAATTAATGTGTGCATTGTTGTTGGTTCGGACGTCACAGATGGGGTCAAATTTCAAGAGCAAGGTACTAGAAGAGCAGATTGCTAATATCATAAGGCAATGGCACGCTGAAGTTAGGGAGAGAAGGAAGAAGCAAGAGCTATTCATGCTGTCTCCAGCTCGCATGTCTTTGTCCACGGAATGGAGCCCCAGAAGGAGTAGTCCTAGTGCGCATGGAGTTTCTTCATTCCAAAGACCCAGATATATGGGAAGCGACAGCTTTAACAAAGGGGAAATAGTGGAATTAGAAAAAAGATCAGATAAAATGGTATTACCGAAAGAAGAGGCAGCTGCTGGATCATCTAGGCGTCCATCTCGGGGTGTCGTACTAGAACTTCCGATAGTGAGAAGACAGTAGAAGATTATATTGACGAGTACTGCGCGCAAGGAAAGTACTTCAGTTTCTGTAAAATTGTAGAAAAAGATGTATAATTTGTTAGCTAGAAAACGGAGAGGCTATGGAAGAAGACGATGATCAACTCCTCTCATTACGATCGAATGAATTACAAATTTTATATAATTAGTTCATAATCAGTTCACTTATATAGATACAATGGCTATTTACAACTTGCCATCTGGACCACTAATATTCATAGTTGCATAACTAACTAAACTGCCAATTACATGAATTCAAGTCTTTTGTTTCTGTTTGGCTTCTTGAACTTTTAACTTCAGACCTTCTATATGATTTTGAAACTCCAACACTCCCCCCTCAAGATTAGAATGGATGTTAATCATTCCCATCTTACAAATAAGGTAATGAAATCTGAGTGAACCGAGGGGTTTGGTTAATATGTCAGCTAATTGATGCTTAGAATGAATGTGTATGATTTTGATGAGGCCTTCTTGTAATTTTTCCCCAACTAAGTGACAATCCAGTTGAATATGCTTAGTCCTTTCGTCATGCACAGGATTTGAAGTAATTTTAGAGGCTGGTTTGCTATCAGTCTACAATAAGGCAGCTTGAGAATGTTGAACATTTTAAATCAGCTAGTAGATATATGAGCCATTGCATTTCACATGTGGTTGATGTGAAGACCCTGTACTCAGATTCAACAGATGATCTACTAATAGTGGGTTGTTTCTTCAATTTACATGAGATAAGAGAGTCTCCTATAAACACTGTGAACCCAGTTACACTTCTTCTAGTGTCCAAGCAGCCACCTCAGTCACTATCTAAGTATGCTTGTAGATGTAGAGGCAATTTTGAAGACATGAAAAGTCCTTGTCCGTGTAGCTTTAAGTTATCGAAGTACCCTCTCAGCAGCTTGAAGATGTAATGTACTTGGATTGGCCATAAACTGACTTAGTGCTTGAACAAAGTAAGCTATGTCAGGTCGAGTTATAGTTAAATACAAAAATTGACCTACGAGCCTTCAATATGATGCAAGATCAGTGAGAGTTGGTGAAGAATCAGTTGCACTTAGTTTCAGATTGGACTCCATAGGAAAAGCTCCTAGTTTACAACTAGAGAAACCGCTATCTTGTAGAATATCCAGGTATATTTTCTTTGAGACACAATAATACCCTTAGCTGATATGGCTACTTCTAGACCCAATATATATTTAAGCTCACCAAGATCCTTGATTGTAAAGAAATCATGTAGAAATTTCTTCACCATATTAATCTGATCAATGCTATCAAATGCAAGAATTACATCATCAACATAAATAAGTAGAGCTATGAAAGCTGGAGAGGTTTGTTTGAAGAATAAAGAAGATATGATTTAGCCTGAGTGAAGCCAAGTTGCAGCAAAGAAGAAGACAATTTGGAGAACTATTATCTTGATGTCTGTTTCAGCCCATAGAGACTCTTTTTAAGCTTGCATACTTAAGGGTCATTATTTGAGGAATAGCCTGATGGTAATTGCATGTGCACTTCTTCATCAAGATCTCCATGCAAAAAGGTATTATTTACATCTGCTTTATGTAAATGTCATTGTTTTATGGCAGCAACAGCAAGCAATACTCTCATGGTTGTCATCTTAGCAATAGGAAAATAAGTGTCAAAAAAATCTAGCCCATCTTGTTAAGTGTAGGCCCTTGCTACTAGCCTTGCTTTATACCTCTAAACTGTGCCATCAACCTTAAACTTGATACGATAAACCCATTTAGAACTTATTGCATTCTTGTTTAGAGGTAAAATAAAAAGATCCCAGGTTTTGTTTAGTTCAAGAGCCTTTATTTCTTCTACCATGACAGAAGAAAGGCTCAAAGGTTTGAAGGTTTTAGGTTCAAAGGTTGAAGTAATGGCAACAACAAAAGCTTTATATATAGGGATAATTGAGAAGTAGAAATGTAAGGAAATATAGAATGAGGTTTATCTGCATTAGAGGTTGGGTTGTAGCTGGGAGATGATTAAGTAACTGAAGTTGTCTGTGCCGTACTACCACAAAAGAAATTCTGCAAGTATGTAGGAGAATTCCTTATCCTTTGAGACCTTTTAAGAGTTTCAGTTGGAGTGTTTTCAATGGGAGAATTTGATGTAGTAGGAATTGAAGTAGAATTGGGTTCTGAAGATTCAAAAAACTGAGGAAAATTAGGAAAGACAAAAGGTGTGTGGGCTGTGTTTGGTATGGAAGGGAATATGGATTCATAGAAAACCACATTTCTGAAAACAAATGTTCAGAGAGTGACAAGATCCAAAAGCTTATTCCCTTTGATATTTAGTGGGTAACCTAGAAAGAGGCACTTTGAAGCTCTTGGTTGGAATTTTCCTCTATGACCTATGAGTGTGCTAGCAAAACACAAACACCTAAAATCTTTAAGATAGTTGTAATCTGGATGTTTTTGAAATAAAAGAAAGTATGGTGTCTAATTTTTAGGATAGAAGAAGGGGTTCAATTTATAAGATGTGTGACCATTAGCACACAATCTGTCCAATAAGAAATGGGCAACTTTAATTAAAAAAGTAAAACTCTAGCAACATTAAGTAGGTGTTGATGTTTTCTTTCAACCATATCATTCTGTTTGGGTGTTTCAATACAAGACAATTGATGTATTATGCCATGGTCATTATAGAAATTGGGCATGTTAAACTCTTGACCGTTATTAGTCCTAAAAGTTTTAAAAGTTGTGTTGAACTGAGTATGAATATAAGAAACAAAATTTGTGAGAATGGTGCAAGTTTCTGTTTTAGTTTTCACGAGATAAAGCTAAATGAATCATGTATAGTCATCTAAAATTGTTAGGAAGTAATTGAAGCCAAAATATGAGGTGATTGAGAAAGGACCTCAAATGTCACAATGGACTAACTAAAATGCTTTATTTGAATAGCTATTTGATATGAGAATGGTAGCCTTTTCTGTTTGGCTGAAGGACAGACTTCACAGATATGATTTTGATTTGTTAGTATATTGGAATCCATCTTGCTAATGATTTTTAGTCTGGTAGGTGGAAGATGTCCTAATCAAAGATGTTAAATATCATCAGCATTGATGTTACAATTATTTGCTAAAGAAATAGAAGTTACACAATTCAAATCTAGTTTACTCTTTGCTTGAGCAGAAGGTTGTTGTAGATGATATAAACCAGACTTTACAGTAGCAAGCCCAATCATCTTCCAGCTGATTAAATTCTGCAAAATGCCTTTGGATTAAAAGAAAAACAAACCAATAGAATTGTCTTTAGTTAGTTTTGAAGCTAATATGAGATTAACATTGAATGAAGGAATATGAAGGGAATTATGTAAGGTTAAATCAGAAGTGAAGTTTAAATCTCCAATGAAGGCAATGGGATCAGATTGGCCATTTGGTAAATGGACCATAGATGGTTTACTGGGTAAATGAATTTCATTGAAAGGATGGGGAGAACAAATTATACGATCTATTGCTCCTGTATCAAGGATCCATGGAGAATTATTTTTAACAACAGAAACAGTGTGACATAATATAATACCTGGGGTAGAAGAGTTGGAATTAATTTGTGTATTGGATAAGCTATTTGCAAGTGACGGCAAGTTTTAAATTTACTCTTGAGAATATATTTGGGATACTTGAATTTGACTCCAAAGAAGAAACAACATTTGTAGTGAGTAATTTGGTGTTTGCATTTCCATGTTGAGCAAAAGAACTCTCTTGCCTCGTAAACCTTTCCATCCAGGTGGGTATCCAATTAATTGGAAGCATTTGCCTACAAGATATCTAGTATATCCATAATGGGAACAAGTGACATCTACTTTTGCTTTTGATTTTGTAAACAGAGTACCATTTATAGCAATTGGTTTCTATGTTTGTGTAGCAACCATTGCATGTGAGTTTATAGAAATGCCAACAGTATTAGTTAATGATCTTTGGCTTTCTTCTTGCAGTAGTAAAGAAAATACTTTGCTCATAGAAGGCAAAGGTGATTGGAGAAGTAATTGACTTCACATCATAGAGTAAGAATCATGCAAGCCAATGAGAAAATTCATCACATAATTGGATTGTTGCCTTTCTGTGAAGTTCTTTAAAATATCACGTGAACATCTGTCAAGGGTTCCACATCTACAACTTGGAATTGGCCTGTAATTGATGTATTCATCCCGGGGGCTCTTGAATTCATTAAAGTACTTCGTAACTAATTTTGATCCTTGAGAAATTGAACTGAAAGACTTTTCTAGAGTAAAGATTCTTGGACCATCACTTCAAAGATACCTTGTCTTGAGTTCTTTCCAAATGTCGTATGCACTTGTGAAGTATAGCTAACTCCCACAAATCTCTTTGGCTATAGAATTCATTAGCCAAGATAGAACAAGATTATTTACTCTCAACCAAGCAGTTCGAATCTAAGAATCACCAAAATTGGATTAAGGCAGAGTACCATCTATGAACACAATCTTGTTCTTTACTGTAAGGGCAATGGAGATAGATCTACTCCATGCAACGTAGTTTTCACCAATAAAAATCTCGGAAACTAAGAGTGCTCTAGGATTATCCAATGGATGCAATCAATAAGGACTTGAAGAATCATCTGATGGATTTCTTGAAGAATCACCAGCGTTTGCCATAGAAGTAGAGTTCGTCATAGACTTAGAATTCGCACTAGAAGCGAGAAAGAAATAGAAAGATTGAAGAAAAAGACTTAAGAGGGCAGCAAAAATCTTATACACGATGATACCATGTAAAATTGTAGAAAAAGACTTGTAATTTATAAACTGGAAAATAGAGTGGCTATGGAAGAAGAAGATGATCAATTCTTCTCATTATGATCGAATGAATTACAAATGTTATACAATCAGTCCATTATATAGATACAATGGCTATTCGCCATCTAGACCACTAATATTCATAGTTGCATAACTAACTTAACTACCAATTACATGAATTCAAGCCTTTTGTTTCTATTTGGCTTCTTGAGCTTCTAACTCCAGACCTTCTATATAATTTTGTAAACTCCAACAGTTTTTGAGAGAGAAAGAGCAAAGTGTTGCCAAATTGAAAATAGCCTAATATTAGAATTTTGAAAGATTTTTGTATAGAAATGGAGTACCACAATGTGATCTCAATCTAATGAAATATATTTTCCTGAATAACTCGAGCTAATCTCCATGGATGAAAATGGGAAATGGTAAAGATAAAATAGATAAATAGATAATCTTCCATATATAACAAGAGATATAATAAAGATAAAATCACATATTTTAAGTTTATGACTGGGTTAGCTTGTTTGTTATCCACGTGTACAAATTAGTTAGTTTGTTTAATCTCCACTAGTAAATGTATATATAATGGACACGTATTGTAATTAGTGAGCAATATAATCAATACATTAAGTTTTCTCTCTTTACATGGTATTAGAGGAATTTTGTGGAAGCTTTCTTTCTTCATTTGGTCATGCCATCTTCCACTCATCTTCATTCTACTAGGGATGATTACTCCAATCCCTTCTTCTTGCACTATGTTGATGGTGTAACATCTCAATGAAAGACCCAAATCACATGGCTTGTACTCTAAAATGACTAGTTAATCATACAATTGGAGCCATATTGGAATCTTATAAAGAGCAAAAAAATTTCTTTCTCAAGTAATATGGGATCCCATACACCACTTACCATTATCTTTATCATATGGAGTATCATAGGTCCAATCTCAATTCTTGTCACTTAGACTCTCACAAATGGTAATTATCATACATGGTCTCGTTTTATGCTGATGGCCTTATCGGCTAAGAAGAAAATAGAGTTTATCAATGGCTCGATTAAAAACTCACCTGCTATTGACCCTATGTTTAGGGCTTGGGAGAGGTGTAATAATACATTACATTCTTGGATTTTAAAATCAGTTTTAAAGGAGATTGCTAGAAGCATTATCTACACTATATCAGCTAGAGAAGGAATTTTATTCACTAATGGAAGGTTAACTTCCCGACAGTTCTTATCAGACTTGTATGAAAGGTATTGGGGATGAATTGGCGAATTTATTCGCCAATTTCACATTATTCTTATGGAGGTTTGAAAATGCTATTGGATTATTTGCAACGTCTGTATGTTCTTCATTTCCTCATGGGCCTTATTGAGAATTTTTCAATGTCTGTTGACAAATCTTGTTAATGGATCCTTTACCACCAATTAACAAGGTTTTTTCTCTTGTTTTACAAAAAGAAAAATAGCAACAATTCTCTATTTTGACTCCTACTTTTGAATCTACTACTATGTTCACTAAGGCAAATGTTTCCAAATTTGTTTATGGTAAATTTTCTACTCATAAAGATTGACCACTTTGTTCTCATTGTGGTATTGCGGGCCATACTATTGATAAGTGTTATAAATTGCACAGCTATCCTCCTGGTTTTTGCTCAAAGTTCAAGAACTCACCAATTACAAATTAGGTTGTTCAAGAGTCTCAAGAGCATGGAGCTTTCTCTTCCAAAGCAGTTATACCTTAATTGCCTATTTCTTCAAAGCAATGTCAACAGCTGTTGGTATTTCTCAATTCTAACAAATCATTGCTTAATTCTGAATCTTCTAGTCTACATGATGCTAATGTAGTATCTGACTCTACTTCCTCTCAACCTCTCTCAATTATATCTCACTTTGTCTTTTCTTAAAATCGATTTTCTAGTCACTACAATTACTTTTACAGCTCTTATTACTATTACATAGCCTTATGGTTCTACTGTAAATGTTACTCATGTTGGTACTATAAAACTCTCAGAATCTTTGATTCTTATAGATGTTTTATGTGTACCATCCTTTCAATTCAATTTACTATCTATTAGCAAACTTCTTCATTTTCTTGTTTTTTCCTTTTTCTTTCCAATTATTGTTTTCTTCGGGATCTCATCCATTGGAGGACAATTAGCTTGGGTAGAAAACGAGACAATTTCTATGTCATGCAGTAGCCTTCATTTTTTTCTTTTCTTTTTTTCTCCACCTATTGTTTATGTAGTCTCTAGTACTACCATTAATAAAAAATCTTGTTGATCTTTAGCATATTGGATTGGGTCATTGTTCTTTCACTAAGTTGGATGTTTTACATAAAATTGTTTATAACATTCCTTCATCATGTAATAAAAAAATTCATTGTCATGTATGTCCCGTTGCTAAAAACAATTATTACTTTTTCCTCATGGTGATCAGACTACTCTTTCCATTTTTGCCTTAGTCCATTGTGATATTTGGGGTTCATTCTCTACTCCTACATTTGATGGTTTTCATTATTTTTTTTCAGTCATTGATCATTATTCACAGGCTACATGGGTATATCTGATGAAAACTAAATCAGATACTAGACCTTTACTTCGGTCCTTCTTTGCCTTTGTAGAGACTTAGTTTCACACTCAAGTTCAAATCATTCGAACAGATAATGGTAAAGAATTTGACATGTCTAATTTCTTTACTTCTAAGGGTGTAATGCATCATCGTAGTTGTATTTCTACCCCTCAACAAAATTACGTGGTAGAAAGGAAGCATCAACATCTTCTCAGTGTTTCTAGATCATTGAGATTTCAAGTTAATCTACCTCTTTCTTTCTAGGGTGAGTGTGTTTTAACTACTACTCACTTAATCAATTGTCTTACAACTCTTACTTTGTCTAATAAATCTCCATATGAACTTTTATACAATAAAATTTATTCTTATTCACATCTCAAAGTGTTTGGGTGTTTGTGCTATACATCTACTCTTTCTCATCTTAGGTCTAAGTTTGATGCTCGAGCTACACCTTTTCTTTTTCTTGGATATCCTTATAGTGTCAAAGGATACAAGTTATTTGATTTGGTTCACAACCCTGTTTTCATATCTCAAGATGTCATCTTTCATGAAGACATCTTTCCTTATCGTAATTTTCACACTCATATTTTTGCTCACTCTTTTGGACATTTTGTTTAACCTCGTCAACTTAGTTCTGTTCCTATTACTTCCAATCCTATCCCTTCTTCTAGTTCTAATCTTTTCCATCTACTCTACCATCCCCACCTTGAAGATCCTCCAGATTACATCGTTCACCTGGCTATCTGCATGACTATTATTTCCATAATGTCTCTAATTCTATCCCGGGTGCTTGTGCTTATTCGCCTATAGGTTCAGGTAAACCATATCCTATCTCTCATTTTATTTCTTATTCTAAGCTTTCTCCTGCACACAAATCCTTCATTTTTACTATCTCTATTAATTCAAGTCCTACTTCCTTTACTCAAGTAATGAAATTTTCTCATTGGAGAGAGACACTGGCAGCTAAAATAGAAGCTTTAGAAGAGAATAATACTTGGTCTCTCACTTCTATTCCTATTGGTAAGCACCCTATAGACTGTAAATGAGTCTATAAAATCAAATAAAAACTAGATGGCTCTATTGAACAATATAAGGTGAGGTTGCTTGCAAAAGGTTATACACAGCATGAAGGTTTGGATTATCTTGAAACTTCCTCTCTCGTAGCCAAAAGGGTAACTGTTCGCTATTTACTTGCACTTGCTGCCACCCATGATTGATCTTTAGTCCAATTGGATGTTAACAATACCCTTTTACACAATTATTTAGATAAAGAGGTTTACATGGCTTTACCTCCCAGATTTACTTATAAGGTGAAGTCCCATATTTGTAAACTTAATAAGTCTCTTTATGGCTTCAAACAAACCTCTTGACAATGGTTTTCAAAGCTTTCTACTATCTTGATTCATCATGGTTTTTCTCAGTCTAGGAATGATTATTCCTTATTTACATGAAATCAGAGTTCTTCATTCATTGCCCTTTTAGCATACATTGATGACGTTGTTATTGCAAGAAACAATGATGTTGTTGTTTCTGCATTGAAAGTTTTTTTGCATTCCCAATTCAAGCTCAAAGACTTAGGCCCTCTCAAGTTTTTCTTAGGCCTTGACGTTGCTCATTCCACCAAGGGTATTTCTCTTTGCCAACGTAAATTTGCATTAGATATTCTCAATGATAATAGTTTTCTTGGGGATAAACCAGTCAGCTTTCCAATGGAACAAAATTTATATCTTACTAAATTAGATGGTGTACTACTTTTTTATCCTAGTGTTTATCGTCGGCTCATTGGAAGATTATTGTATTGGACTCTCACCAAACCTAATCTCACCTATTCTGTTCATGCTTTGAGCCAGTTTCTTAATCAACAATGTAATTCCCACTTATATGTAGCTCATCGCATTTTGTGGCACATTAAAGTTTCTCCAAACCAAGGCTTATTCTTTCCATCTACTTCAGCTATTCATCTTAAAGGGGCAAATTCTAATTAGGTAGCTTGTCCCAATTCTCGGCGTTCTATCACAAGATTTTATATGTTCCTTGGTGACTCAATTTTGGCCTGGATAACTAAAAAGTGGCATACAGTTTCTCGTTCTTATGCTGAGACAGAGTATGGAGCAATGGATTTGGCTTTTTTAAATTGTCTTGGCTTCAATCTCTACTACATAATTTATCAATCTCCCATCCACAGCCTACACTCATATTTTGTGACAATCAAACTACACTCCATATAGTAGCTAATCCAGTGTTCCATGAGTATACAAGACACCCTGAGATCAATTTCCATCTTGTACATGAAAATCTTCAAGATGGCCTTATATGGACATTACATGTTTCTTCTACTAATCAATAAGGAGATGTCTTGACCAATCCTGTTGGCTTTACTACATTTTCTACCTTGTTGCACAAAATGGGTCTCAGCATTTATTCCCCTTCTTGAGGGGGAGTATTAAAGATAAAAATCGCATATTTTAAGCTTATGACTAGGTTAGCTTATTTGTTATCCACGTGTACAAATTAGTTAGTTTGTTTACTCTCCAATGTATGTATATAATGGACACATATTGTAATTGGTGGACAATACAATGCATACATTAAGTTTTCTTACAAGATAAGGTTTATGAGGGAGAAAAGTTAAAAGAATAGAAAATAAAAGTTATGTCCATCTTGCCTAGTACGTCTATATTTTGAAAACTCGTTAAATTGTTTATGGCAACAGTAATTATCATGTGTGGGAAAACTCATCTCTTTTTGGTACCCTTCTCTTCTCTCTTCGCTCCCCCTTCCCTTCAAAAATTCTTTGAGTCTTTCGGTTCTAAAAGCAGAGAAAGCCAACTTGCTATAAAGAAAATTGGATGGACTTGTTGCATCGAAACTAAAGTCACCATTGCTAAGGTTCATGATAAGCTCTCCTCTTTCAAATCAACTTTTACTCCTTATGTCTATCATTGTTGGTCAGAGATAGCGTAATATACAATTAACGGTAGTCCAATGTTTATTGTAGGACGCTACATGTACTAGCAAACTTGATTTATAGCATAAGAAAGACCAAGCTGTGTCAGTAGAACATATTACAAAGCTCCAACTGTGCTACAATAGAGAGTTGAATCCAAAACTATCAAACAAAGAGAGATTCTATGTAGAGGACATGGGTGTTGCAACTAGCTTCGAGCATGATTGTTCTATGTAAAAGATCTGTAATATAGCGAGATTGAGAGAGAAAAATCGCATAAAAGCTTCAATGAGTTTCAATGCCAAGAAAGACATTTAAAGGACCCAATCCTTGATGGGAAAATCATGACACAATTGTTGAAGAAGTGTGTCAATATCCATCTATGAAAAACCAATGATGATAATGTTATCCACATAAATTAGTAGAAATAGTTGTACACTATTTTGATGATACATAAACAGTGAAAGATCAGCCTTAGAGGAATGAAAATCCAACTCAAGTAACCATTGGCTCAACCTTAAGAACCAAGCATGTGGTGCTTGGTTTAGACTATAGAAGGCACGGTTCAATTTGTAGACATGGTGGGGGTATTGGTGATGAACGAACCCTAGTGGTTGGGACATAAAGATAGTTTCCAATAGTTGTCTATGCAGGAAGACTTTTTGGACATCCGACTGATGTATTGGCCATCGATGTGAAATGGAAATGGATAGAACCAACCAAATAATTTGAGGCTTGATGACAAGACTGTAGGTCTTGGTATAGTCAAAACCAGCTTGACGACGAGACGAGCCTTGTGCCATTCAATGCTACCATCTACATGGTGCTTGAAGCAAAATACCCATTTTGAACCAACCAAATTCATGGAAGAATGAAATGGAACCAAAGACCACATGTGATTCTTCAGTAGTGCATCAAACTCAAAGTTCATTGCTTGGCACCAAGTGACATCTTTGAACGCATCAATGAAAGAAGTTGGCTTCGAAGCAGTGGAGAGGTTAGTGGTGACAACCATGGCATGGAGTGGATAAGGAACAATGCCATTGATGTGGATCTTAGGCTTGGTGATATTGTTCTATAGCCGAGTACATATAGAACGAGCAATATTTATAGTCAGCATAGGTGTAGATGCAGCTACTGGAGGTTGTAGTAGAGAATCTTTAGATGGACGCATGGCATGTTACAAAGGAGAGTGTGTGCCTATGGTGAGGAAGGAGATGATGGCACGTGATCACTATGAGGCAAAAAAAGGCATTGGGCTTATAGAGAAAATCGTGGGGCCCATTGGTTGAATGATTTGCTTCGACCTACAAAAAAGATGGAAGAATAATGGTGTGGGATGGTGGGGCACCACAGGTTAGATTCTACTGGGCTTCCTAAAAGGGAAAACATTTTGCATCTTGTAAGATGTAAATACAACCATTGGGCTGATGAAAACACTTATATCCTTTGTGAGATGGGTGAAACCTAAAAAAATGCACAATGTGGATCGATAATCCAATTTATGAGAATTATAAGGGTGCATGTTGGGTCAACATACATAGCCAAAAAATTTTAAAAATTTATAATCAGACCTAGTAAGAGACAAACAAGAAAGAGGAGACTGATTTTCAAGAAGGGGTGACGGGAGATGACTGATAAAATAACATGCTTGAAATAGGCATCAGTCCAACATTGTTGAGGAACACTTGCACAGTTTCAACAATGTGTCGATATTTGAATTCCACAGAGCCATTTTTTTCATGGGTGTGTGGACAAATAAGACGATGAATGATACCAGTAAAATGAAAATAACCATTGAGGTGACAATATTCACCTCCCCAATCAAATTTAGTCATTTTGATTTTACATTCAAACTGACATTCAATAAGTATTTAGAAATTATAAAATGTACATTCAACATAATATTTCCAAACTAAAGGATAAAATCAAGTGAATTTACTGAAATCATCGACAAATATCACATAATAGTAATACCCATCAACAGAAGCAATAGGAGAGATTCCCCAGAGATATGAAAAAACAAGAACTAAAACATTATTGGATTTTGATAGGGATAAATAAAATGGAAGTTTGTGACTTTTGGCTTGTTGGCAACAATCATAAACTGAAACATTTTGATTGGAGAGACAGGAAGTTGATTGGAAAATAAAATATGATGCGCTAAACGAAGAGATAGATGGCTAAGTCGACAATGCCAGGTATCAAGTGAAGCATGCTCGCCAATGAAAGCAGCTTTGGAAGAGATGAGGATGGTGGAGAAAGAAGGTACAGTCCATCTTAATTTGGGCTGTGGAACATAATTTTTACCGTTTTGAGATCCTTGACACAGAAAAAATGAGGGTGAAATTCAAAAAAGACATTCTTATCTTAAGTAAATTTACTAACAGATGTAAGATTTTCTTTTAATTGAAGGGACATGTAAAAGTTGACATAAGAATAAGGATTTAGAAGGAGAAGAAATACGAGAGTCGCCCATGTGATGAATGGCAAAACTTGCACCGTTGCCTACATGGATCTTATCAATACCAGTATATTCATCAGCTCTAAGATTTAAATTAGACAACTCAAAAGTGAGGTGATGAGTTGCAGTTGTGTCAGGGTACCAAGCTTAATCATTAGGTCCACTGTTGGAAGTCATAAAGGCTTGATACGGAGTTGATTGGTCCATTTGATAAGCATGATCAAAATAATGATAACACTACAATGTAGTGTGTCCGAATTGATTGCAAACTTGGCAAGTTGGGAAATTCCAACATCTATGCCCTTTTGAACTTGGATAATTTTGGTTTGAGTTCTTTGCATTGGAACCCAAAGCTTCAGATGAACGAGATAAAACACGACCACGATCGCAAGTGTTATTGTTACTGTGAGATGTCGTATTGATTGAAGCAATAGCCAAGTCAAGGGTTGTATGCTATTTCTCCAGATGAAGCTCAAAGTTGAGACGATGATCATACACCTCTTGAAGAGTCATCAGATCAAGATGAGTTGTGAGAGATGTGATCAGGGGATCATATTCAGGACCTAAACCTGCTTGAATATATCAGACAAGTTCATAGTCAGTGAGTGGCTATCCAAAGGTAGCCAAGTTATCGCCATAACTTTTCATTTTTTGAAAATAAACTGCAACCGAGAGATTACCTTTCTTCGACGAAGCAAGACTCAATCATGAGTTCATGACATTGGCTTGAGATTGAAGAGAGAAGGTTTGCTCTAAAGCAGCCCATACTTCATGTGAAATGTGTAACCCAATGACCTAAGCCAACACTTCTTTGAAAAGGGAAGAAACAATGGTAGAGAGCAAGAGTTGATCTTGCTGATACCATGCAATATATTCTAGATTGGGGTTATGCTAGGAGAAGTACCAGGCCATGTAATATATACATTAGATTTGGAATATAATCCCAAGATTTGTGGGATATGTACAACAGCAAAAAGGAAAGCACCAATTGACCAGCTTGAGCTACAGTGGCAACTTCATCTTCAAAGGTTGACTTCCTAGATAGGTATCTTTGGAGTGATTACGCCTGAAGCAGAGGGTGTGCTGACATGCTTGAAGCATAAATTTTCAACGAAGTTTTCTCTCTCGTTTCCTTAGGAATCTGAAATGGTTTTTTACAAACGTTTCCTCTTGTGGACAAATGCCATCAACAAGCTAATAACTTACTGTATAGTTCTTATCATTTATTACGTAGCTAACAGATGGAGTAAACTCTTGAGCTAGGTTAGAAAATATAATGATCCTTTTAGCATATTTATATCAACCAAGATAATCCTAAAAAAGCATCATATGAAGTCTGTACTTCTAAATTAATTGTTGATTCATATATAGGACCAAAACACATATCATGCCAAGAAGTTAGAATATAGTTTTTCATTTCTAGTGCATATAATTAGTACTCCCAAATATTTTTGGAAATCCACACTTTTCGCCAACCATAAGCAATCTAGCAATATCATCATTGTTGGATTTCCTTAACGAATCTTCATAAAAAGTTGAAATCATTGTTTTAACAAATAATTTTAGACCTTTTAATGCAATAGCTTCTCCGGTCTTCAAAGTATTCAACTATATAATAAGTTATAACACTATATGCAAGAATCTTAAGACCATCAATAATCTTTTGAATGGAGGAAAAATCAAGTTTTTGGGAACCATATTTTATTTGAACAAAATATGGCTCGTAAGCTTCTACCATAGATTTTTTTTTTTTTTTTTTTTTGGGAGGGGGAGGGGGAACAGAGAACGACTCATCAAAAAACTTTTTCAAAAATTTCAAAAATATTTGTGAGGATACAATGGTTAATCAACAAAATAGCAGCGAAAAATTATTTTGATTGGCTTCTAGCTAATAATGCCTAATGAATGTGTGCGATTGTTTAGAATAACCATGTGATGTCACTCCTTCTTTCATAACAAATTGTCTCACTATCTCCAATTTTTGGTCAAAGTCTAAATCAGAAAGTGTCGTTTGGTAAAAAAAAAAGAATGATCTATGAAGAGAAAATTAAATTTGATTTGAGAATGAGATGTATGTTGAAGTTAGTAAGATTGTTAAAATTTTTGTTTGGCTTTATGGTTAAAGTATGATGTCTTTCGGAAGAATGTGAACATTGGAAGAATATATTCATTGGACAAATATATCTATTTGAAGAATAGGACCATTAGAAGTATATATCCATTGGAAGTATATAACCGTTGAATAAGAGCGATGTTACACATACAATTTAGCTGTCAAAAAGGTTGTATGTGTATCATTTTCCGTTGAACAAATATTGCTATTAGAAGAATATGATCTTTGGTAAAACATGGGGGTTGGTTAAAATATATTGGTTTGAAATCTTCGTCTTTTTTATATGTTTTTTTTTAATATCCTGAGAATAAACCTTCCAACTACTATGAGAATGAAAAATATTAGAAAAAATAGAAATAAATATTTAAGTATAATAGAGATAGATTTAAAGAGCTTATTATATGGTAGTTTCCAAATGTGAATAATTAAATTAGAAAAAAGTGAATTCCTTAATTAAATTTGAAACAAATAATAGTTAATTCACTACTAATATTCTTAGAGCAATCTTATCCATTAAATCTAGTAATAATAATGAATAAGAGTGTACCTGCCCTATACGAGTGGGCAATCGGGCAGCCCGCCCCGCACCCAACTAAGCAAGGGTCTCTTTTTGAAAGAAAACTTTGCTTAAAAGAGATAAATTTTTGTTTTTTTTTTTTTTAGATATGACAGTTGTAAAAAGAATAATTTTGAAAAATATTAGAAAAATTTAACAATTTTGAAAAGATTATAACTGGAATGTGAAAGACATTAATTACCGCAAATATGATGGTAAGAAAAATATAAAAACCTTGAAACCTTGAAAAACAAGATATTCAGAGGGAAAAAAAAAAAAAGGAAGAACAAGAACAAGATCAAGATCAAGAAAAGAAAAAAAGAGGTTAAAAATAAACTAAATTTTAGCTAAAGTTTCGACTAGCCGGCTGTGAATGCTCTTGATGGATTTAAAATGGGGAAATAATATTTCCACCAAGAAAGGTAACCAATAAAGTCTATCGATTTTGTTTTTTATTTAATAATTAAGAAAGTATTTTTTAATGAATCTGATTTTTTTTAATTTTTTTTAATAAAAAATTATTAAATTTTTTTAATAATTAAAAAATTGTTTAAAAAAGTTTTCGGTGAGCCTAACATTTTCTTTTAAAATGTCTTTTTTCACTGTCATCTACTAATAGAATTTGAGTTCTTATATATATATATATATATATATATGTTACAACAACAATGTAGAATGGAGTGGTTGAGAACACTAATGATAGAAACTACGACACCGTCCCACTATTATCACACTTCATTATTGTATCAGCTATGACCATTTAATAACTCTTAAACAAATACTTTTTAAAAATAACAAGTTTATCACAAGCTACCATGAATGTCACTATCCCACTATGATTATGCTCTATATAGTTTGTAAGTAAGAATAACTTTATTTTAAGGTTTCTATTCCATACACCATCTACATGGTAAAATTTAATTAAAAAGATAAATTTTAATATTTAAATTGTATAAATCAAGTTATACAATGGCAGAACCAGAAATTATGTCGAGAGGGGGCAACTTTTCTATTGTATAACACATTTATGTAAAAAGTAATACTAAATTCAAGGTTTGTAAGCTATATGTGGTCCTTTTAAAAGAAAAAAAAGAGTCCACCATTAAAAAGTATTTTCTTAATATTTCTCTTAAATTTAATTTAATTTTAATTTTCAAAAAGCCACATCCTTGAAAAAAGTTTCGGGACTATAAAAAAAATTGGAGAGAGACATTTATAGGTATATTGAAATTTAAAAAAAAAAATTAGAGAGCATATGGAGATTATAATTTTTTTTTAGGAGGCCATTTTCTATATTTGTAGAATTATGCATAAAGTTTATGGGTTATCATATGATTTCAAAAAGTTTTGGTACATGTTTCCGCCACTGAAGTTATATCACGTGGATTGTAAGTGGTTTAGAGGCATTAAAATAACATTTCTAAAGTATTTGCTTGCAGGGAAATGAGAGGATTGGTTGAGGAGAAGATGTGAATGGGATCATGGCTTTGTATACCATGATGGAGGAGTACCAATCAAATATAAATAATGAGTTTATCAGTGGAATGTTGAAAGCAATGAGATTGGGAAATTTGATTCTGGGAATGAGCTAAAGGCATCTAGAAGAAGAAATGAGTGGTGATGGGCTTTTCCTAGTGGCCTTTGTTTTGGCATCAAGGGTAATGATGTGTCATGTGTCATGTGTGGGTTTGTTTTAGTACTTAGATTTTGTGGTTTACAGATTCTTAACTATGAGTTATATCTTATTTTTCTAAGCTAATCATTGCTTTTTAAACCGTGATGATTTAAATTGTGACTATGTTCATTCTTGGTCCCTAGCTTAATGTTATGATTTTTATTTATTTTTCCTTCCACTTTTGGCTTTTGGATTATGCTATTGTTGAAAAGTAGATGATGGTTTTACATAGTTTAAAAAAAAAAAAAAAGTAGTGAGACCTATTAAGAATATGACTAATTCTAGGGGTGTTGTGACCAACTACTCATTTTCCTCTCGATTAGTTACAAGTCTCGTTTTTATGTTTTAAATCTTGAATTTGTGCTTTAAATTTAATAGATGATTTTTAAATGGAGTCCAATACTTTAAAGTCTTCGAAATATTTTCATGAGTCCAAAATTATTTTAAATGAGATACTTTTAGCATTATTGAACTAAGCCTAATTTTCAAGTAAGCCTCTTTATATTTTGAAGCCTAAAAAATAATATAGTTTTAGAAGTCATTTTATTTAAAATGATTTTATTTCTTTAGGAATATTATGTAATATTCACCATTTTATTTTATATTAAAAACTCTATTTATTTAGATCGTTTTATTTCTCTTAAAAATATTTAGTAAACTTCATTATTTTATTTTATGATGAAAAATATTATTTTGAGATTAATAAAACAAAGTTGGATTTTAAATTTAGTCCCATTGCATTTCTATTGATCCATTTTTCCATTATTTAGTTAGTTTATTTCTCCATGTTAAATCTCTACCGTTGGATCTAGACTAGGAATCCATAGATATAGGGCCTAGATTAAATACCCTCAAACCCTAATCTCTCTCTCTCTCTCAACACCAATGTCGTCTCCCTCCCTCCTTAATCTCTAGCCCTCTCTCGCCTCCGTTGCAACCTAGCCATGTCACCCTCGGCCACACCCCCTTTGCGAGCACACCATCGCCGACCAACTAGCCCCCTCCTTCATAGCTTTACCACATCACGTGCTCTCTCTCTCTCTCTCTCTCTCTCTCTCTCTCTCTCTCTCTCTCTCTCTCTCTCTCTCCATACCTAGTGCCGTTGAAGTGCTCTTCCAGCACCACCATGAGCCACCGTGGGTCTCTCTCTCCCTATCTCAGCTTCTCTCTCTTAATTTCCCCCTCCAACAGCCTCCCTTCGCATCTCACTCCCTTTCTTCATCACTCTCTCTCTTAGTAAATGTTGTGTGCCACCGCAACGCCCAGCCATCGATGTCCTCTTAATCGTGCGAAAGCTCCTTCACCTTCACCCTCTCGGTTTCTCCCTCTCCCAGCTTCGACAACCCTCGGTTTTCCCCCTTGTAGAACCTCTCTCGACCTCTCCCTCCACCACATAGCCTTACCACCACCAACCACAGCAATACCACCACCAGACGCAAACCCCCATCCCTTGTGATGCCAACAACCTTAGACCACCACGAAGCCCCTCCTCTAACAACCATCGCCGTATGCTAAGCCCCTCCTGTTTTTACAGTCACGAAGGCAAAGCAAGTCTTCTTACTCAACCCAACTCCACCTCGCACGGCCGCCCACCACCAGTGAACAATTATAGGACTCCTCAACTTAGACTTGAACCAACAACAAAGCCACCATCGCTGCCCCTACATCGAAAACAAAACACCACCAACCATATGGCCATTGCATCACCCATCGACAGGAACACCCACAGCTAGTAATAGGGCTTGGGATACCTCGATAATCCAGAAAATAGCCACCCACCATATGACATCCCTTCAATGCGTGGTATAAATTCTATCTCCGTATCTTAATAAAGATAATGCTTGTGAAGTGTAATTGATGTTGTGGAATGTGTTGTGGTGCATTGTAAATTGTGAATATGTTGTGTTGTGAAATGTAGACTGGGATGGAGTAGTATTAATGTAATTGCATAGTTTGTGAAGCGGCCGAATGCGATGTGATGTAATGGCATCACTGTATAGTTTGGAAGTGGTTGTAAATTGTGTGAAGTGATTGGATGTGGTGTGGTTATGATGTGGTTGTATATCATGTGAAATGTTGGGAGGATAAGTTATGTAGTTTGGATGTGCTGTGTGCAGTGATATGTGGGTTGGGATTGTTTTGGCTGGTAGGAAGCTTGTAAAAGCAAGTGGGTGTTTGGATAGACACTATATATTGATCTTAGTGATAGAATGGTAGGATACATGTGTAAATTGGTTGGATGCATGTGCCAAATAGATTTATACCATATGTAATGGAAAGTCTGTCTTAAGTATGAGTACACGATGTTTAGGCCTCAAGGTTGGTTTAAAGTTGTGTATTATGCGTAATTTAGATTATGATGAAGTGTTGATTAGATTATGCATGAATGGAGGAAGAGATGTATATATTGACTAGGGTTGAGATGTATAACTTGGTTAGTTTAAGTTATGCATTGAAATAGGTGGTTTGATAGGAAGAGTGTAATGAAGGTGATAGTGTGTCTTAATCTTTAAAGTGAATAATGGAGTTAAAGGATAAGAACATGAAATAGAATTATATGTTTGAAATGTGACCTCGAGTGGGTCCCAAGCTATAGGTTTGAGAAATTGGAGAAAAGTGATAAAGAGTATAGAGGATGGACTTAGATTGTAGAGTACGTATAAGTGAAGGAAGTCCAAGTCAAGAATAATTTATGCATTTCTAAGTTTTAGTTGCTTATGCACTTGAGGAAATGAATGATGTAAAGTTATGTATACATGTAGGTTTCCATCTAATACGCACATGAATAGACTGTATGAAATGAATATAGCATGGAGTCCAGGTAAGTATCATGTTCATACTCTTTTAGAGTTTTCTAATGATATGAAAATGAAAAATAAATGTTTCCCTTTACATTGCTCTATGAAATGAAATGAAATGATATTTTATGAAAGCATGCTAAGTATTAACATTTAAAGGTACATGTATGTAACGGCCTTCTTTGGCAATCCCCTATTTATGCACCTAAAGTAATAGTTGTATGCATGTGAATGGATGTTTTATGTAGTAGCTATTGACTTTATTTTCCCATGAAATGAAATGTTGAGGTTTATGTTTGATGCTAAAAAATAATGTTTAAATGATGCGATGAAAGTGTATTTAAATGACGCAATGAAATGATGTTTAAATGAGGTTATCAAATGGTGTTTAATTGACGCTACAAAATGATGTTTAAATGAGGCAATGAAAGAATGTTTATGATGATATTTACACTTATACTTTAAAATGATGTTTATGACATTAAACGAACTGTTTATAAAATGGAAATGGACTAATGAATGAAATGAATAAAAAGAAAATTACTGAAAGGAATTAATGTTTTACTATATGAAAATACCTAATAGCCATGACTGAATGAATAAATGATGGTAACAATAGACTGAGCAAATTGCAATGTCGGGTAAGTAGTACTGATAGTGCACCCAATGCTGCCCCATGACTGAAAGAGATTCCTAACATATGGTCACGGGTGAAATCCGGGTCCAAAAGACCGCGCTACCAACACATAGGGCAAAACATTGTGTACCGGCTAGAAGAAAAGTGAAAAAAATAACTGAATGTATGAATGGTTTAGTTTTTTTATGAATGAATATACAATGTGTGAGAAATGTTTTATGAAAAAAGAAAACATTTTTGACGAAAAACTACACCTTGTAAGGTTTTCAAAGGAAATTAATGTTTTATGTAAAGTATATAGATGAATGTCAAATGCATGAATGAAAACCTATGTTAGTTTATATTTTACAGTATGAAGAAATGATTACTGAGTATTCGACTCATTTTATATTTATGTAAGAAGCATCAAGACAAACATGGCTCAAGGAAAGAGTGACAGAACAATCTCTTCCTCTAAACCCATTGATCAATCATATCCTCCATACTCTAATTCATCAAAAAAAAAATACAAAAAATTTCTAGAGGGGTATGGATTTTGGGATACTGATAGAGGTTAAGAATTTGGGAGAAGTGCTCGAAGACGGTGTAAGCTACGAACTTGATGGCAATGGCGTGAATGTGTGTGTGTGTGTGTGTGTGTGAGAGAGAGAGAGAGAGAGAGAGAGAGAGAGAGAGAAGGTCTTAGAGATTAGAAAAGAGAGTGAGAGAAGGTAGAGTTAGAGAATGAGTTTGAGAAGGGGGGAGAGAGTTTTGTTTTACTAAGATTATTAAAAAACATTGTTTAAATATATGCAGGTGGGACTACGCCCAACCTGCAATTGCCCTTGCTAGCTACAAAGATGTAGGCAGATACCCCGCTACCCGCATCTGACGGATGGGGCCTCGCCCCACCTAAGCAATTGCAGGGCCTCACTGCCCACCCACAAATGATTCAACAAATTATAATATTGAGATCTTAATTATATGGTTCTTCATATTTTATATGAGAAATATTATATACATTCTTAAGATTTGCAAGTTCCATACACTACTTTTGAAAAAAATAAACAAATTTGAGACCTACAAGAAAAAAATATATAATTTTTTTAATAGTAGGCTTTACATTTTTCAAAAATGGTGCATGAGACTTATACATCCTATCTAGCATTTCTCATATTATATATATATATATATATATATATATATATATGAGAATAATGAAATAAAACATTAATGACCAAAACTTAAGAGTGAGGAAAGCTTCGAATTCAATAATATACAATAAAAATATGAAATAAATTTACATCTAAAGTACTAGTTTGACGTTGCTTTTGTTTTTCAATTTTTAAAAATGGAGAACAAATCGCCTCTAAAATTAAAGTTGACCAACCAAAAACGCAAGCTAGAACATGCAGATCAATACTTCTAGACGCATTTGTTAAATTAATATTGACACTCTGTATGGCTCCACTGATCTGATCCAAAACTATAATAAAGAAAATGGCCAAAATAACTTGTGGCTGAAGATCAAGCGGCCATCACATTTTGGACTGACTAGAAATTTATTAATTTTTTTTTTTTTTTTTGAAAAAAATAGAAATAAAATTCCATTAATTCCATCTTAGACGCACTACCAAGTTACCAACCATGACTTCATGTGTATGTTATAGCTTATTATAAATATAGTGGATTACCCACTGATTTTATGCCGAAGTGCTTGATCCTATCTCGATCTCAAGTAGCTATAGCTTGAAAATGGCACTTTTGTGGTTGAACAAATTGTTCCCATTTGAGTATAATTAACTCCACTAGGGTTTGTATTATATATTGAGAATATTGTCATTAATTGCACTCCAACTTTAAAAATGTTAATATTTTCATTCCACCGAGTTCTTATAAAAACTTTCTATCCTACAAATCTAATTATGAGAAATTCATAATTTTTAAGGGTACTTTTTATTTAGAGTTTCATTATCTTCAATTGTATATTTTTAAGTAATTAATTTTATATATCGACTACATAAATAAATTATCTTTTTAAATCACGAAGAATAATATATATCTCAATTTTCAATGGCTTCATTGGAGTGAGCCTCTTTTCCTTTAAGAATCTGAATTTCTTTCTTTTTGAGAGTCCGAATTATGTATTTTTTCCGAAAAAATACCCTAATCATAAAAAAATTATACAAAAGTAATTATATAAACTGACGTAATTTAATGTAGTTCATCAGATTGTAAAATCACTTTTATTATGAAACAAATCTAATAACTTTTAATTTATTATGAAACAAATCTAATAAATCAAATAAAATCACATCAATTTATGAGATTGTTTATGTGATTTCTTTATAAATATAATAATATTCTTTTTTCTTGATTGATCTCTTTTTAACTTTATCTCTTCTTTATTATTAGCGATGAGTTTTCAAATAACTAGACGGACGTCCAAATCAATTTAGACGTCCGTAACAGCAATCATAAAAAATTACCGGTAATTCGAACTCGTAATGTCACAGGTTGGTTTCCATCCATTTAATAGTAAAGTGGGGCGGCTTTAGGTCTGCTTCGTCACATGCATTCATGCATCTTTTCGTGGAATTCTTCTAAAGGAATTAGAAGAATTATAATTTTCAGTCAACAACAGCTATCTTATTGAACGAGTTTTCCGCCCTAAGTATCAATTATTCAAACATTTTGTGACCCACGAAGCTTAATTCACGCATGTAATAATTTATACATTAATCCCGATTCTTCTTATTTTTCAATTACATACATACATGATATATATATATATATATATATATATATATATATATATATGTATATGTATAGATCTGTGAATATAAAATATAAATAATTAAATCTCTTTTCCCATAATCAATTAAGATATATAATAAAGCTTTTTCATATCTTTTTTGTAAAGAAATCAACAGTGACCGCTTGGCCTGCCTCCTAAGTTAAATGTCATTTTTTTTCTTTTTTTCTTTTCTACAATTTTTAAATATCTTGAAAGAAATGCACTTATACATTTATTCACATCCTTAACCATTAAGTAAAAAAAAATTAAATACATAAGCGATTAAAAGGAGGGGATCATGAGGCATACTATCATTTTCCATATATAAAAGTAACATTTATATGTACAATATTTATATATTATTGTTCATGTAAATTTCTCTAATAAGATTAAGTGCTCAATAATATTTTTATCTCTTTTAATTTAGAATAAGGTGTTATAAAAAAGTTAGTAATTTTGATGAAGAAATTAGAAAAGCATTTTCATAAAATTAATTGATTTTATCTTTATATAGAATGAAAAGTCACTTGGTCATAATAGTATAATCTTTTCCTCTTCTTTTAGTGAAATAAAATCCATAATTCATAAATATTAATGGTTTCTCTTTCGCTACTCTCTCTTCGATCTAATGAAGTGTGGTAATTTAACAATTCATTGATCGAGCACTAAAATGTTCTTGAATCCCCATTTAGAACTTCGATGAGTTCAGTCTAATTTTAAACTAAATCTAATATTCAAATACCTAACTCTCATATCATTAAAATCATATCAACTCAAAACCTCTTTACACCTGAAACCCACAACATTTTTCAATTCAATACATCTTTACACATGGGACCTACAACCTTTTTTAACTTTCCATAAATACATCTAAACTCATCTTAGATAACCCCACAAAACTCAATCCGCCTTCTCAACTCATTATTATTCATAAAAAAACTCAACTCATCTTAATTACTTAATCATTTATAAACCCATGCATTAGGCCACTTTTTCTTTTTCTTTTTAAATCATGAAATAATATATATATATATATATATGTGTGTGTGTGTGTGTGTGTATTAAAATAAGAGCACTTGAAGATGGATAAAACACAAAACAAGTACTTATTAATCCAATTTAATAACAAGTACTTAATGCTTGTCGGTGAAGTTTTCTTTATATATACAAAAAGTAATCGGTAAGAAATGAAAATCTCCACCACCAAGATACTAATAATATAGTGTGAGTTATTGGTCTATATATTATATTATTTGTAAAAATAAATAAATGATAAATTGAGCTCCTATTAAAATAAAAACTTCGTGTATTAATGGAGGCTTCAAGTGGGGCCACGCGCGTGTAACCCAAAGGTCAAACAAAGAGGCGTAGTGGGGAGGCCCAAAGAAGCACTTCTCCGCCGCAATATCCCTATATAAAGGCTTCGGATAATTGCTCCGAAGAGATATAACACAGCCAAGAAGTAAGTCTAAGAGCATGGCCACCACCAACCATCATTCTTGTCCCTGCTTCTTATTGCTCTTCTCACTGATACTCTTCCAGTTCCATTTGGGTAACATTCTCCCGCATTCATACTTTCTTGTTTATGTAAAATATGGTGGAGTTTGTCTAGCAAAAAGTACTAGCTAGCTAGATCGATCTATAAAAAGAAGTATCTAATCACGAACCGATCATACATGTGACTGGATTTGATATGTCAAATATACTTTATTATAGAAATGTTGTATTTTAGAAAGACACGTCAGTTTATATTAACTTTTTGTACTTATTTTTGTGGTTCTAATCAAGTATTTTCCTATATAATAACCAATATTTGTATTAGAATTGCTTTATTGTAGTACTGTGGAGCTCTTCCTTTGTTTCCTTTCTAATTTCTGTATGCTTTGGGATATTGTAACATTTTCCAAACAAACTAAAGGCATTTATGACTTGAATTTACCCCAAGTTGTCTCCTTAATTTGTCTTTGACAGGCAAATGTGATCTTCAACCGGACTATTACTCTCAAAGTTGCCCACAAGCAGAAGCGATCATCGAACGAGAGGTCACCAATCTGTACCATAAACATGGAAATACAGCTGTTTCATGGGTTAGGAATCTCTTCCATGATTGTATGGTTAAGGTATGTAAATATTGTCATTTCAAAGTAGCACGTACGTACATATGAGATGACAAAACTATGGAAGTCGTTAACAAAAGTCTTCCTGCATCTTACATATGTATAGTCATGCGATGCATCTCTCTTGTTGGAGACTGTAAATGGTATTACTTCGGAGAAAACATCTGAAAGAAGCTTTGGGATGAGAAATTTCAAGTACGTCCAAACGATCAAGGCTGCACTTGAGCTCGAATGTCCCCTGAAAGTTTCTTGTGCTGATATCGTTGCTCTTTCTGCAAGAGATGGTATGGTCATGGTATGTGCATGCGCAAACTAATCTCTCTCTCTCTCTCTCTCTCTCTCTCTCTCTCTCTCTCTCTCATTTGGTTTATGGCCATGTATATATGTAATATATGTAATAGTTGGGAGGACCACGCATTGAAATGAAAACTGGGAGGATGGACAGCAGGGAAAGCTATGCAACAGTGGTTGAAGACTCCATCCCTAATCACAATGATAGCATTTCTCTTGTGCTCTCTCGCTTTGAATCCATTGGACTCGATGTTGAGGGTGTGGTTGCCCTTTTAGGTACGGCTTCTTCTCTTTCTTGATTAGGTTACAAAGTTGCTATGGCTAGTCACTTTAGAGGCCGGCCCACACCACCTAATAACCTACCCATTTCGTTGGGTTTAAAGGGTCTCTAATATTTTGGTCCCAAAGGCCCAAAGCTCGACTCTATTCATAATTAAACTGATGGTCCACTGTCGGGTTCGGAAAATTATTAAGTATATATTGAAAGTAAGTGTAAAAATTATTAAAAAAAAAAAAAGGTCGAAATGTTAATAGCCAAAAACAGAATAATATCACACAGTACTTTAATTAATTTGAAACAATTAAATTAAAGGTCCAATTTACAGAATTTTTATGCAATATTCATCTATTGAACATGCATGTATGCATGCAGGTGCTCACTCAGTAGGTCGAGTTCATTGTGTCAATCTTGTACACAGGCTCTACCCCACGGTCGACCCAACTTTGGACCCAGACTATGCAGAATACCTAAAAGGACGATGCCCAACGCCAACTCCTGATCCAAAAGCAGTGTTTTATGCAAGAAACGACAGAGAAACCCCAATGATATTAGATAACATGTACTACAAAAACCTTTTAGGCCACAAGGGCCTCCTCATTGTGGATCAGCAGCTTGTTTCTGACCCCACAACAGCTCCTTTCGTACAGAAGTTTGCTGATGATAATGACTACTTCTTCGAACAGTTCACGAAGGCTGTGCTCTTGTTATCAGAGAACAACCCACTTACAGGAGACCAGGGAGAAATAAGAAAGGATTGCCGCTACGTGAATAGCATTTAAGAATTAATGCTATGTGAAATAAGAAGAACCAACTTATTGTACCCAAGTGTTGTGAAATATCCAGGAGTGATCCACTTTAATAAAGGGATGAATCCTAATTTATCAATATTCCTTTCTGCAAATATATATAATATGTTTATTGCTGCAATATTACAATAAAATTGTAATGTGGGCCTACGAAACCCTTGTATGAATTAATAAATTTTATTAGTTGTGGTGTCTATGGTATCTGCACCCTTTTGGTGGTGATGCCATGACAGAGGTTCAAATCCCCCGGCCGCCTCTAACCAAGTGCGGGAAAAACATAATCTTTAACTCAAAATGAACATAACCAAGATGGTATGCATTCCTTAACCCCTATGACCTTCAATCTTTTTTTTTTAGGAAGAGGGATGCTACCCCGAAATTTTATTAGAAAAAATATAGTTGTAAGCACAACTGCGCACTAATATGTACACCAATCTAATGTAATTGGTCAAAAAGTAGATTTTATTGAAAACAGTACTAATTTAAATTTTAAATATGAAGGAATTAATATTGGTATGTAGATTAGTACGCGACTTTACTTGTACATAACAAAACTCATTTTATTAATTACATTTATTTTTTATGGAATAATACTTTTTACAAAAAAAAGTTTGAGGGTCACAAAAATCCCTAAACCAAGTTGTAAGAAGAAAAGTGTAAACTAAGGCCTTGTTTGGATGTTGAATTCTTTATGAATATTAGTGAGTTAATATGGTGGAGTGAGTTTTGTGAGACTCATCTAAGATGAGTTTAGATGTGTTTGAATGTTAAGATGAGTTTAAATGTATTTATGGGAAGTTGAAAAAGGTTATGAGTCCCGCGTGTAAAGAAGTGTTGGGTTGAAAAATATTATAGATCATACGTGTAAAAAGGTTTTGAGTTAAGTGATGTTTAGTAATTCAGGAGTTAAGTATTTGGATGTTAGACTCAACTTAAAATTAAATTGAATTGAGTTGATCTCAATATCGGCCTAACTATACCTATACAACTATTCAAACTAAGACAAAAAACAAAGTTTTTCAATACACATAGAATTGAAACATATCTAAAAAAATAAATTAGCTAAATCAAAAAGATGCAAGTTAGAAATTACCATAGATTTGTTTGGAAGTTGTAGAGCTGAAGAAAAAGATGCATTATCTAGCAGCCCCTACATCCATCCACTACACCAATACTGCCCTCTCTAAAAACGTGACATATCTCAAAGGATATAAAATTATGGAAAGTAAGAAGCTCATCAAACTGCAATGTCGGCTACTTGCCTTGCTGCAACCAACTTAGAAGCAGTAAAGAATCAGTTTCAACTCTGAGGTCGACACAAATACCAAGCTGGTAACATATATAGCTATAAGAGGGGTAAAATCCTAGGGCCAGGCCCAAGCCTAGCCTACCTGGTTCAATGCTAACAGACAAGAGAGGACAAGATGTAAGAGGAGATATGGAGTGTCAGGAAGGGATGGGAAGACTGAAAGCAGGGTATGGGGGGTGTCAGGGGGGCATTTAAAAGGGAAAAGCTCTCTCTCTCGACTTCGGCTTCTCCTTCAACTCCACTTCCAAGCTCCAGACCAAAGGCTCCAACGCAAGAATTCTCCTCCAGTAAATACATATTCAGAGCCATTATTGTATAGTGAGGCATGGGAGATCATGAAAGACTGTAAACAATAACTAGAATATTATAGTAAATTTACCCTCCCTAAACCCATGGACATAGGCCTAGCGCTGAACCACGTAAATCCTTGTGTCCAATTCTCTCTATTTTCCCTGCATTTGCTTTCTATTCATCGCCATATACGCATGCATCAACGTCGTATGGCTCCGTTGGGAGGCCCAAACAACATTGATAGAAGCCGGATCGTGTCGGTGGGTGGGAATAACTCTCTCTCCCCATCCAGCCTGTTGAGCGATTTTTACGTCGTCAACAATAGCATTAAGCCATTCCGCAAAATTGAAATTTCAATACATATGTTAGTACCATGACCTTAAGAAACAAGAGAAACCATGTAAAAAACTTCCATGATGGTCTCTATAACACCATCACAACCAGCAAGTCCCGAATTAACTTTTGAGGTATCATCTATGTTTAACTTCATTTTATTAATGAACAACATCAAATGAACAACAATGGTTTCCTTACATATATTTCAACATTTGAGATGTGTAGCAATGACAAGATAGGAAGCATCTTGCTTTGTAGCGTTTTTGTAGGCTTAATGAAGAAATTAAACTCATGTAGCCATTTTGTAACTTCCAAATAATGACAGAGATCGGCTTAACAATATCATCATGCCGTGTAGAATTTCGGGCCAACCACAATTCCCAAACAAGAAAACATAAATCCATTTGTGCAAGGAAAGAGACCTGATTGCGAGTGTTAAAAAAAAAAAAACCACCCGCATGTCCTAAGTTTCTCTCTCTATCCCACAGTTACATATCTTGAAAGTCCAAAGATATGTACAAAATAAGCCCAAGCGGATGATGCAACAGATCAAGAGTAATATCCGACCCCTCAGCTATAGAACACAAATTGCATCTAGAAACTAGAGAGGTACCACAAGCTTATATTTTGTCATCAAAAGGGATAGCACCATTCTGTTTGGTGGTTTTGGATTTCTCTCAATCTCAAAAACTAGTTTAAGATAAAAGACTTTCCTTCATACTTATAAACTAACCGCCAGTCCCTTCCACAATCGATGTGGGACAATCCCAACGATCTCCCACTCACACATCGAGCCCTGGATCGAAGGCAATGACAACTCATTTCTCACGCAGACTATTAGGCCTAACTGCTGGTAAACCTGAACTATAATACCAGTGTTGGGTGGGCTTGGACCTCTCTAAATCTTAAAAGTTAGCTCAAAATGTGATATTTTCCCTCACACTTATAAACTGACACCCAGCTCATTCCACAACTAATGTTGGGCAACTCCAATACACTCCGTAACTTTAACAAAAATAAAGACATTTCAAGTGTTAAGATATGATTCCATGATAGAAGCAGCCTCAATGAGATAGTGGGGTAGCCAAATATATATATATATTTGTATTCCACGTATTAGGAGTTTAGAAAAATTTTGGTATATTTTCTGTATTGTAGAAAATCCCTATTTTGACTATGACTGAGATTTGGATGTATTGGAGCATTGACTTTTAGTGATTTTATTCTTTTAGTCTTTTTAAAATATTGATAGGTGAATTCTTTTGTGATCGGCCAGTAAATATAAGCTTTATTTAAACCAAATCACTTAAATATTAATTCTGAAAATTATTCTATATATATATATATATATATATATATATATATTTATATATATAACGTAATGTCCTTAATTTGAGAGAAAATGATAGATATATAGTTGGAAAAGAACAACCCGGGGAGCCAATCGACTCAATTTTTTTCTTCTAAACCGAATCTTCATATATGTTGTAATAATTTATTAGGACTCACTTTGGGTATACATGATATGCAATTAATAGGTAAGCTAATTCCTAATTTTAATTTGTAGGGATATTGTTACGACAGACACGAGCATTCCACATTCATTCTGATCAAGGCTGGCTTCTTTTGACATTTCCAATTTTCCTAAAAAGCAAAACGATGAAGAACCCAGGATGGATTATGATCATGAACTTTGAGGCCGGATCCCATGGCGCATGTCTAAAAATTTCTAAGGATTTGACCCAGTGATCAAGACTTCACCCTGCCTTGAGGAGATCCAGGACTATATAAATATATATAAACTATCTCTAATATCCAAGAATGGGATTTGGTTATTCAAAGTATGTATGTGCCATTCAATATTTTATCATGACGTGCGAGAGCTAGATTTGGGGTTTTCCGACTATTATTTTGGTTTGAAATTAAGATATGCTGACTTGATAGAAAAGTTGTCATTGACTGATCAT
This sequence comes from Carya illinoinensis, assembly GCF_018687715.1. NCBI lineage: Eukaryota > Viridiplantae > Streptophyta > Magnoliopsida > Fagales > Juglandaceae > Carya > Carya illinoinensis. Next base: position 35,196,189 of record NC_056760.1, read on the forward strand.
CGTCCATATAATATACCATTTGGCAACCAAACAAATTAAGGATATATACATCCACACACCAGAAAATTTGAGTATTATAAGATAATTAGAGAAGGTTTTGCACGATCTCAACCTCTCTTCTACGGAGACTGATCAAGCAATTAATTCAGAAATTATATATATATATTGTAAGGGTTAAATCACCAGTTAACCTATAATTTAGCTTCAAGATAAAGTCAAAAATCAACTTAAGAGATGAGGTTAAGAAGAAATGAAGAAAGATACTCAGACTCCTAAAAGAAAATAGACTGATCAAATTTCTAAATGAAAAGGCTTCACAAGTTATGTTGAACTCAGTCACTCCAAGAAAGTAAACCTCTATATAAGGAGGAGATCTTCCACCATACATAGCGACTTCAAATTATCTTTTTTAAATTTTTTCATTGTATTGAGAAATATATGAGACCATGAGATATTGTAAAATCATTCATTATAATATATTTCACCTCCTAAACAGCTCTTGAACATGGGCATTATGCAAAATCACGTAAATAACTGTGTTTTTCCTTTTAGTTATTTTTATTCGCTTATTTATTATATGGATGAACGCAAAGAGTATCATATTGAAGCTCGAATCACCAACGTGGGCCAAGAATCAATCTTTCTTCCCTTCTTGTTTGTTGTACTAATTTAGGCATTAAAATATGAGAATAGTGATATTCTAAAACTTTTACACCATAGACTCTCATAAGATCAATTTGTTCTTGTAAGTAATATAACCAAAAGAGCGATCGTATATGCAAAGCCAAGCTAAATTTCTTAGGTAGGACAAAGTTCCATTATTCCAATCAAATGTTTTCTCCATCATGTTAACTTTGGATGCCAAGTACGTAGCCTTATCAACCAAGCTATATTTTCGTTTGAGAAAATGGAAAAGGATGATCGTGCGGGTGAGATTAGCATTGGAAGGACAATCTCTTAGTGCAATATGCTCCCAAGATTTCTATTTTTTCAAGGAAAGCACAAAGTTAATTATATATCAGGGCTACGTATAAATTATATATAATTGGTACTGCTATCAAATTATCCAAATGATAATGAAGGCTTGATTCTAAAAGCTAAAGAAATGACAGATATTCGTGGTAAAACATTACCATTCTATTTCTTAAGTAAGATGCATTTTCCTCGCAATTGTTAAGATCAGTATCCGTGAGTTAGATCATGCATGGCTCTCGAGTTTTGCTTCCAAAGCAATTGATCTTGAGATCATAATCCCTTTTGGGGAGGAAGCTTGAAGATCATGTGGTCTATACTCAACTCAATTGGTTGTTGCATGTCATGTATATGACATAAGATAGGCATTGAGTAAACTTCCTGATTAATGATTATTAGGGGATGTGACCAAAGACATCGACATTCAACCTTCTCAAACCCTTTGTGTTTTTTTTTTTAAAAAAAAAAATTCTATCTTTATAGAAAATAAGGCAAACAGATGAAAAGCCCAATATAAATTAGACTATTTTGGTACAATTAATGAAGTTTCTACCTTGTATTCATTTGATTGACTGTGACATGAACTAATTAAATACATGAAACTTTGGATGTATTGGAATTTGGATGAGCTCAGCTCATAATATTTTCTTGGTGGTCACGAAGAAAACATAAATTAGTTTTTTTTGTTTTTTTAATGATGATTTTTGTTATATACTTCCTCTTGCGGGGCAATACATCAAAACTAAAGGGTTAAATTAAAAGGAAATGCTAATCTTATTTAAGAAAAATGCCTAAAATTTAATTTTTTACGTGTTAGTTATAGATATTCTGAAATTATGAAATTTAAATTTTAAAAAAAATATTGATAAAAATAAGTCACTTATGTAAAATTATAAATAAATAAAGTATTACATTAGTATTAGTTATATCTACTTACAATTTTATGTACAACATTATACGTATTGAGTAAAAGATCTATTTTATTAATTTTTTTTATAATTTGAAGAATTTTAAAATGTTATTTATATTTATAATTTATACTTACGTAACAATGAGAGTTGATCTTTCAAATATTGATATACTAAAAATTATAAAATCTAAAATTGAAATACAAGAGAAACTGATTAAAAAATATTTTTAGAATAATGTTATATACAATCATTTTTGTATATTCTCTGCACACTCTATTTATATGATTGGTCAGATTAATTTTTTTTAATACACAACCAATCATATTATTAAAATATATAAAAAATAACTAAAAGTAAATATACATAAAATTTTTTATATTTTCCTAGTCTATACGCTGTAATGTTACGCGTAAAAAGGTGTAAGTTCATGTAATGTTATTTTTAATAAAATAATAATATTTTAAAATATTTTGTTATTGTTGCAGTGTCATATAAACGAAGGGAATTATTACGTCGAAGTGCGATATAAATCACTGGACTAAACAAATACTTGTTCAGACTTGGTCTCATCTCTCTCTCTCTCTCTCTCTCTCTCTCTCTCTCTGTTTTCTCCAAGCTTCTTCGTTCCAATTCATACGGTTAGCTCTCCCAGGAGCTCCTCTACGAGCGACTGAGTCGATCTGTTTGGGTCTGAGTCGCAGCCATGGACGAAGAGTTCGATTTCGCTGACAAGGTCCCTCCCTCCTTCGATCGCATGGTACGCTTTGACACGGAACCCGTAATTTTGAATAAGTTTTGCGAGATCTGTATTAATGCGATTAAGTTTTAAGTTTCTGATTGAAAGATCTACAGGATTCTATTTGTGGTAAATTCATATTGATTATCGAGTCCTTGTGCTTATTTACGCATAGAATATTTCCGGGAACATTCTGGGAAATCGTTATCTTGTATGGTGGTGGTTCCATTTATCACGATTGTTATTTTACCCTGAAGCTTGAGGAAATTTATGATACATGTTGAATATGGTTTAGAAAATTGTAAAGGCGGATGCTTGTTTCCTTTCCTTGGAAATCCTTTCATTTAAGTCATTGATTCATCTTGGTTTTATTATTTGTTGGAGCTTTATGAAAAATTTTCCAAAATTTCTAGTTAAGTTGCTTCTATTCCGCATGATATAGTTGTCCAAGTCAGTATTCAATTTAAGTAAGTGACTTGCATGTTGCTTATTCAGCAAAAAAAAAAAAAAAAAAAGACAATTGCACGCTGCTTACCATGGATGTCAAGTGATTAATTGTCATGGGCACATATCCTCGTCAGGATGACCGTATTTCAGGCCCGGCAAAATGTCGTCTCCTTCACTTTGCTAGTAGTCTTTGGTGGTGGGTTTTTTTTATGATTCATATGTTGCTTATTATTTTTCTTTCACATTTTAGAAAAACATATAAAAATTTATTGCACCCAGTGTGACATTAATACAATTAATAGGGAGAAGATTTTCTGATACAATGACCCGAATCTATTTAATATCATTCCATAATACCCCCAAAATTGCCAAATTCATTGAGAATTATCTGACTATTTACATATAAAATCCAAACAAGGTAATCCTTCACAAACTATGGAAAACAACCAAAAAGTCTCGATCAAAATCCAAATCATTCCATGCAGTGAAAATTCCAATCCACTCACCAAACTTCAAACTACAAACTCTTTCAATTTGAAGTGCAGAAATTCATTAACTCTGCATACCCACAGCACGCACCCAATTGAGCAACTAATCAATGAGAACATTGCTCTCAGCTCAAAAAGACAATCAATGAATTTGTTGGATGGCTAATTAGTTTATGTGACAGTAATCACAGATTTCTGTTTTTAATTACCAAGCTGCTATCTTGAGCTCTCAATCTTCTTGATAAGAGAGTAAGAAATGCACCTTTCCATTTGAAGAACAATCTTGAATCTCTGGCTTCATCTTCACCACCGTGTTTTGTCTCTATAGGCATTGATATATGTTATTTCTTATCCCCATATTTTGTTCACTCAAGATTTGCTGCAGTCCAAAACCCTTTTTCTTTCTGGATAAGTAAGCCAAAAAAGCAATTACCTATTTGATCTGAACGTTAAAAAAATTAAATAATACTTATGTTTACCTTTCTCTGTATTGTTTGCCTTCTACCATCAATCTTCCAGGATGGTGAATTCTCAGATGTATATTAAACCCGTTTGCTCATCATCAATGTCTGTCTACCATTTGAAGCTATTGCAAGTTTGAATAGACCTATCATTCTAATTCTCAATCATAAAAAATTGTAGAAAATCTTACATAGAGATCATTTGGATAAATAGCATTCATTGCTTCCTTCTTATTATCAATTATGCGGAATTTTTGGAGAGTGGGTCTATTTGATTGAAGTTCATTATCATCAGAAATTAGTTATTTCTTAAACAGAAGCAGTGAGCCTGCAGGAAAATCAGAGCCAAATTCCAAATTTAAAAAGTTATTTATTTCCCAAAAACAAACTCGAGTTGATTCAGGTGATCGTATAAAAATTTTAAGATTTATCAGTTGTGTATAGCTGATGCCAAGGACAATGCTATGTGGATCTTTTTGATATCTGTCAATTGCTTCATATAGCCCCAAACCCACTCAGGGGTAGTTTCTGCCCTAGAATTGCTTATTAAAAGTAGCAATACAGGTTTTTTATAGTGGAACCAATCTCAAGTCTGGCCATTTGTTAATGCATTACATTTGTTTGAATTAGTGAAATATTTGAACATTATTTCAAAGCAGAATAAGGTGGAAATGTTAATGTTTTTTGGCCCAAACCTGGATTGCTTGCATAAATGTTGTGTTGTGGGCTATCTCAGTTTTTAATTTGTCTTTTTCTGTGTGATGTGCCCTCACAAGAATATGATCTGCTGTTGCAATGTCTAGGGAAATGTGATCAAGGATGCCGAAGCCAAAGGGTTCAACCCAGGACTGATAGTGCTGCTGGTTGTTGTTGGGCTGTTGTTGATATTCCTTGTTGGAAACTATGTACTTTACATCTATGCACAAAAAACCCTTCCTCCAAGGAAAAAGAAGCCGATCTCCAAGAAGAAGATGAGGAAGGAGAGACTGAAGCAAGGTGTTTCTGCACCTGGAGAGTAGAATATCAAGATGTTCTCTTTCTTTTTCATCTCAATGTTGAACTATTGTGGTCGGAAATTGTCCTTCCTCTGTTTTTGAGAGAGTGTGCTAGATGCTTTCCTTCATCTCCCTGGTACTGATTGGAGATTCAACTTAATCATTAGAAGTAGTTAACTTTATGTTCGGGTAGGCCAAGAAGTAAGAATGCTTGTTTTCCAGACAGGGTGTGCCTATTTGTTCATATGCCTAATCTTTAGCTGTCTTTTTAGTATAACTAGTCCTTGATCCGTAGAACAATTAAGAGGTGAGAAAGCCAAATGGAAAATAATAAATTGATATAAGAGTTTATCGTAGGAACCTTAAACAAGTGATAAGAATTTTTTTTTTTTTTTTTAATACAAGGGCGGAGGTTTTTTAACCCAAATTTTTTATTTAGAGAATTTGGTCATATACTATCAGCCGTGATAAGAAATTGGTAACCACTACAAGATGAAAAATCTTTTTTTTTTTTCTCCATTGAATTAATAATATATTTCTTAAAAATCTATCTTTAAGAAATCTTCCTTCTTCAAACGTTTTTTTTAAATTTAATGTTAAAAAACCGAGTGGGATTATGATGATGATAAAGATAATATAATAAAATGTATAATAAAGAAAAGAAACAGCACAGAATGTAATAGTTATTTTCGCCAACTGTAATGTCTATTTATAACAAAGTAAGTTTTTTTTTCTTAAGAAAAGTGGTAGGCGGGGCGATCAGCATGGCAACCGTCCCTGTGGTGTGATTATAGGAGTCCTTTCCTGTTACAGAATGTCTGGTTTGAGCCATAGCTACTACTCTAATGGTGAGTCTGTCACCACAGCACCTTCAAAATATCCAACTGGTCTAAATCACATCTCATGGCATAAATATTAGGCTTTACTACTATAGGTAATTTTAACTTATGTCAACGACTAGAATAGCAACATTCTCTAAGCGGGACCATAAGAGCTCATTCCTGCTACGAATTTCCAGTTTGAGTCATAGCAGCTACTTCAATGACGAGCTCGTCACCGCAACACCCTCAAAATTTCCAGTTAGTCAAAAGCTCATCCCATGGCTAAAAGGTTATGGCTTTATTATCACAAGTAATTTCAACTTATGTCTTAACTCAAATTTCTGATCTCAAAACCATAAAATACCAATTACTACAAACTTAATAGTATAACAAAGCAAGTTATATATTAACTTGACAAGTCTTAACTTAATAATTAAAAATTTTAACTAAAGAAAAAAACTAATACACCAATGTGTAAAATTATTTTTGTACGACTCACAGAATAATTCTCTAAAATAAAAATTCTTTTAGATCTGTACGATTATATATCTTTTGGTTTTTCAATATCTCAAATTTATTATTTCTTCTTTTGGGTTTATAATTATCTTTAATAAGAACGATAAAACGTCACACGTCACGTGGCTAAACAAATTATTAAAAATATAAAAATAATTTAAAATTTCTATAATCATATAATATATACGAAATCATCGAGAATGAGATCTCTCTATTTTTTATAAAGTGTCGAATAAGTCAAGACGCATCAAACCATTAAAAAACAAAACGAAATTTGTGACGCCCCCAAATCTCCATGCACGGACACGGAAAAATCGAGACATCTGGATGATGACATCACGGGTCATCACTTTATCGACGTGTGCCAAGTGTGTGTATAAGCGACGAATGTGCACGAGAAATACGTAGCGAAAAGTAAGTCAATAACTAAGTACCAGAATTTTTCTTATTTAATACAAAGCTATTCAAAACATACATAAATAAATATTACAAGACACGAATATAATTTAATATCAAATACAAAACATAACATCAGCATCCCGGCGGAGCCACATCCTCGGGCTCAGCCTCCTCCTCCTCATCCTCGATCTCTGCACCAAAATCTACGGTACCAAAAATAGTGCCGCAGGTAAGTAAACTCCAAACACCACTAGATAAAAACATATAAAACTCAAACAACATGGATGCAAGAAAAGCCAATGCACATGTCCCGCAAAACCACATTTTTACCACGCAAGCCAAAAAAACTCATTTGACCCATAAAAACATATCCTTAAAACCAAGCCTCGCCATTATCCCAGATAATGGTCCAAACCACCATTTTCCCAGAAAATGGATCAAAGCCTCGAAAACCAACATCGCCATTTTCCCAGAAAATGGCCCACATCCGAAAACCATAAAAACAATCCGGTTATGCATGCACCATGATCTCCCCTAGGGATCACCCGCACACTCTGGCTCTGTGCCACACCGTAGGTAACGACTACGCATGTGACACCTAAACGAGCGATGCCCAAACTCGCTCCCCGCGCGTACCTGGCCAGGCCATCCTCTAGTCCCCGCCACTCTAAGGACCACGGAGTCGACACGACAGCGTTACCGTATCGTGCGATCCGGTCATCGCCCTGCGACAACCCAGGGCATGTCACTCAGTTTTATCCACTCCCGAGTGACCAGAGGAGCTCCACCGAAATAATAACTCATCCCGGCTTGGGCTCGTGAGACACACGCACCCAAAAACCATTTACGCCGATAAAACGGGATTTTTCCGATTAAAAACAATATGTACATAAATCCAATATGCAACTCACGCCACATAGCACAATTAATCAAGCAATCGCACACAAGCAAAACCAAGCACTCCGTCCTTAATCCATCCGACCCCCGAACTCCTCGAACTCAGTCCGGAATCAGCCAACCAACAACAATTAATTTATTGAATGAGCAAAATATATTTAAATCTAAAAGTAGGGTTTGGAAAATACTTACAGCGCTATATAGTATTTTTTGAAAGCTCGCGGCGTTGCAAACGGCGGAGGAAAAACAACGTAACAGTGTAATTTATACTGTGGCCGTGGGTTGTAAAATACCCACTTTTGAACGGGGAAAAACCAAGGCTCGGGATTGATAGAGAATGGCCTTGAGATATTTATGAAGTTAAGGAAAATGAGTTTTGGCCGTGAGTGGTGGTGGAAATGGCGGTCGAAGGCCAAAAATGGGCTGAACGGAGTTGAGCTCGCGGGAGCTGCTCCGGCAACGGATCGAGGCCGGAAATGGGTGGTTTAGGTCGGCAAGAGGTAGGGGAAGAAGCTGTGAAAAGATGGTAACCAGAGGTGGTGCGACGGCACCGGAAACGGTGAAAAACCGTATGGCTTGGAGGAGCTCGTGGCGGCTAACGGTGGCTCGGATGGAGGTGAAACTTGGTGGGGGTGTTCACCGGTGAGAGGGGAAGAAAACTGGGTGGGTGGTGTAGGCCACGCCGCCGGCGAGCGGCGGTTCTGGGCTGCGAAAGCAACCGGCGACAGGGGCAAAAACAGAGCAGGTGCAGCGACTTCCAGCGGCTCTCGAAGGCTAACGGCTGGTCCGATGGCTCTGAAAATTGGTGAGGATGATCTATGGTGAAAGGGGAAGAGAATGGTGGTGGCGGTGCACTAAACGGTGGCCGGACGGCAGAGAACTGGCCGGTCAAAGTGGCGGCGACGGGAAGGAGAAAAGAGAGGAGCTGTGCACGGGGAGAGGGGGAAAACGGGAAGAAAAAGAAGAAGAAAAAAAGAAGAAAAGAAAGAAAAGAAGAAAAGAAAAGGAAAAAGGGAAAAAGAAAAAGAAAATAAAAGAAATGAGATCCAATCCTCACCTCTGGAGTCCAACAACTGATCCAACGAAAAAAAAAAGTTTAAAAGCAATAAAACTAAGAAAATATTTTAAACACAACGTAAAGCTAAAATATAATAATTAACTAGTAAAAACAAACTATTTAATTTTAAATCCAAAGACAAGCTAAAATAAATTAAACAACAATTTAAATTCAACGGCAATTAAAATCCAATTAAAATCCGATAATTTAAAATAAAAGAACTATTATATTAATTAAATTAAAATATTCCTTCAGTAAAAATACACGTAAAAACAGAGTGTCACAAAATTCCTCCACATTTAATGGCACATCTGTCGTGTAACATCATGTGAATGTGCAAATATGCATGTGAATCTGAGAATAAACTACATCTCAACTTAAATCGAGCAATGATACCAACACAACACATGTTTTAAAAATCCCATCTATTTTACAAACGGCATTTTGGGCTAAAATCAATGTAATAGACATCCACAAACATCAAGAATTATAAACAATATAGGTGAAGCCTACATTTTCATTGTATCTTTATTTATAGGTGTTTGTCTTCAAACGCAAGCTCAAACAATTCAAATACAGAATACACTTTACACGGTTCAACATCATATCATATTGATATTATATAGACAGTACAACTCTTTCATCGTAGGGCAGGTAGATCTCAGGCCGCACGACCCATGGTCTGCTCCCCTGGAGGAATCATAACCAAGAATGGCCGAGCATTGAACCCTGGATGAGGCAGTCTGCGACGGAGCTCGCGACCTTCCTGACAAAGAGCACACACATGGCAGAAGACATGAGTTGCAAAGTCACATGCAGATTCACACTGTTCACGCTGCACCTCGTCCTCCAGTAAGCTTCCACAGCACCCACATGACCTGTGAAGTGCCTCACAACTGCCCTGCTTGTCATAAAAAAATATGAACAAATTCAAAAGATCTTCGTCATAATTATATCATATTTGGTATGGACAACAAAACATCGCTCAAAAACCTCAAGTATGATAAAAAATAAAAAATAAAAGGAGCAAAATTATAAAAGCCGAAGGAAAGAGCTTGGAGGATTGTAAGACTATTCTCATTGTAGACAGAGAAAACATTCATCCTATTCAACTGCGTGGAAGAGCAGGACTGAAAGGGATCGAATATCAAACTCCTCAACTTATTAATGCTGACTTTTCTATGTTCTTTTTAATCAATTAAGCTATGTAGCTAGTGTAACCCTAGAACATTCAAGAATATAAATATCAGCTGTGAGTTCTAAAATTGATCATTGCTATACAAATTCTGGTAATGTTCTTTAGAAACAAACAAGTACAATTGCTTATTAAAAAAAAGAAACAAACAAGTATACATAGGAATTATGCGTAAGGGAGTTAGGACAGCCTATGCAAGGTGAAGTAAATCAAATAAACAAAACATACGTAAGACACAAATATCAGGAACCACAAGGCCATGATCACCACACAGAAATACCAATAAAGTTATCGACACCATAACACCCATAGTTGCATTTGAAAAGGCCTGTATTTTTTTCCTTAGCAACACATTTACATCAGCTTTAAAAAATTAGTTGTTATACATGAAAACCTTAAGAAAAATAAATACGGGTGGGAACGAACTCTAACAAGCAATGACAATTGATGTGTAATAAGACTTCAAAAATGCATCCATATTATTTAAATTAAAGTCTATACAACTTAGCCAGACATCCTACTTCAAAGGCAACTACGCATAAGAATATGAAAAATGCCAAGAAAATATTCATTCCGCACCACTTTTTCAATTCAAAGAATGTTGAAGTGCTTTAATAAGAACAAAACGCCACATCATATAAAATCAATATTAGAAGAGTTCTAAACGTTAAAGAGGAACAAACATATTAACACAAAGCATGAATATATACAATGATGCACCAATAAAAAAAAAACATATATGTACCCTGGATGCAAAATTATAATAAATCAAATAAACCAAAATCACAGCTAATCTCAATGGCAGACCAAAACTTCCATTGCTTATGTCTGTTTTTTCATTTTTCTTTTTTCTTCTTGGGAGTGGGAGAGCGTGGGAAAGAGAAAAAACTTGCCTCTAAGTTGAACATCCGACGAATGGCAGTACGGCTTGTGTATGAAAACCATGGTGCGAGGAAGTTTCCACCAAAAATGGAATTTCCAATCAAATATAGGCCAGAGTAACTCAAGCAACGACTTCCAAAAGTCCCAGGACTAGATCCAAGTCTCTCCACATTGCCTCCATACAGCACACAAGGAGCCACACTTCCAAGAAGACCTGGTCAGATGTCGTGACATTTAGGACAAAAACTGAAGATATGGAGCACAAGTGGTACTTGAAAAACACAATATGCAAATAAAAGTCCTGATCCAGAAGTGATGCATTCAAAAGCATCAAAAGATTAATTGAAACCCGGTCCTCTATTCAATTAGTTTAAATGGGTTCAAGATTGTCCTGCAACAATCAAACCCCCCTTACGCACGAGTTATATCTCAACCACAAATTCTTAACAACTATTTCTCAACCACAAATTATTAACAACCAGTGTAGCTTCAATTAATGTATAATTAACAAGATTGCAAGCTTTAAGAAACATTCAACTCTTCACGTAATTCTTTTCAAAATAATAAAAACAAAAAATGCTATTGCACATATTTACAGGTGTGGAGTCAAAGATCTCAATGTTTGCTTAGAGAACTTTTGCCATTCTCATCTACTTTATCACATGTTTAAAGGTATCGGTCAAGCACCAAAACGCAACGAAAAGGAAAAGCCCAAATCCAATGCAAACTTAAAAACAGAAGAAAAGCCACCTGATTACACAGAATGACCAAAATCTCGATCGTAAGCTAATAAAAAATCGAACTTTAAATAACAAATAACTTACAAACTTCAAGATCACTGCTACAGAACTCGTCGTTGCGACCTAGACAAGCAAAGATGCTCGAGTTCCACTGGGTCCGGCCCATGGGCTCGCCCACCACGCTCCCGTGTCCCAACGGCAACCCGTTCGCGGTCCAGCCGTACCCACCGAGATTTCCGGGTACCGGAGCAGGAGCTTTCGCCGCGGGCGAGACTGTGACCTTTTCGTCCTTAGCATCAATTGGCTTGCTGGCTTTCTTCACATCATCTTCTACTCCTTCGACGACTTGCTTGCTCAAGAGCGGGCTCGATTCCTCGTAATTCACATTATTGTTGTTGTTGTCAGCCATTGGATCTGGATTCTGGCACCCGAACCGACTCACAGAGCGAGAGAGATAGGGAGATGAAAGAATCGAAAACTGAAAAAAGGTAAAAATAGAGAAGAAGTCAGAGGTCGCTCCCTCCCGTGTTGTTGTAGGGTCCGCAGCCAAACCGCGTCCACCACGCGTTCTCTCTCTCGAGTTTCGTTCCGCACAATTAAAATCGCGTATTAATATACGTAATCATATTAATATTTTTATATTTAAAATTTAAATTAATATTATTTTTAATAAAATATATTTTTTTATTAATTACATTAAATTAATATATATATTAATACAAAATTATACTTGTAATTAAATTATTCCCTCCTCTCAATCTTATTTTCCGTTCTTCTGCGATGACTTTAAACTTTGAAGTTTGATATTAGGAAAATGTTAAACGAATCCGTGATTTTTTGCTTAAGAAATGATTATTAATAAAATTATATATAAAATTTTTGTTTGATCATTAAGTATATTAAAAAAAATATTCTTTTAATAGTATGTCTACAAATATAAGTATAGTCGATCTTGTTTGATCTAATTTTGAATATATTTTAAAACTGAATCGATATATATTAATTTTGAGATTTGAAAAACTAATATCACACTAATTACACTTCTAAATTAGTACTTTCGATTTTATCGATTACGTTCTGATTTTTCTAATACATAATATATGATAATATATTATAATATATATTATAATTAAATTATAAACTATAATGATATGTTATAATATATAATATAGTAATATATTATAGTATATTATAATATATAATAATTTAGGATTTTAAGAATTAATATTATATTAATTAATAATTTATCATATAGTATAAAATTATTTTATATATAATTATATCTCATCTTATTTCATATGCAGCCTTCCATAACTTTGCTTTGTAGTTCTTAATTTAAGTTCACGTTCCTCTTTCTATTGGCACCATCACGTCTGTAATTGACATCCTAAATTGTCTGTAAGGCCCTTTTGAGCTGGGATAGCATGTTGGGTAGGTATGAGGATGGACTAAGGGTATATGTTACGAAATGCAACAAAAAAATGAGCAAGTGTAGGGTTAATAAGTACTAAATTTTGTTTTGGTTAATTCCATAATGAATAGGATGTTTAGATCTAATTCATTTATGAGTTCTAGATCTAGTATACCGCCTGATATTATTAATGAGTAAGATTTTTCTGTTGAAGAAATTGATTCTATTTATTTCAATCGTTGAAGTATTTCAAATATTGATGCTAAATCTATTTACAAAACTACTTGGGTTCAGCCTGCTTTCAAGACAAAATTCAATGTTAAAACTATTGAACAAACCTATGATATTTCAAAAACTCATGAAAAATGTTTCCTTTTTAACATAATATCGATTCAAGATTTCTTAATAAAAAGTTACAAATTTGTGCACATTGGTTCTATTCAAGTTACTGTTAAACCTCTAATGAGGAAATGCATCAATGCTTCGGTACTTCTTTGTTTAAAATATATTAGATTTAAGAAATTTGAAACTAGTATACTTAAAATGATTTAATCATCTTATTTAATGGTCCTCTTCACTTTGACTATTTTTATTTATTTAACTCTTGTTTTAGACTATCCAAATATTTTAAAAACTTTAATTTTGAATATTTTAACCGCAAGTTATGATATGGAAAAAGGAAGCAAGCCTCTTGCCATAGTTTATCGTATTTACTATAGGGTTTTAAATACTAGTTTAAATCTTGAAACTATTTTAAAATTTTTAGAAAATAAAACTGTGTTAATTCAGAGTTTTACTTCTAATGTAAATGTCCAAGTTTCCAAAATTATGTATGGGAAAGATACTGTTCTTCCCAATGAATGAACCTTAGAGCATGAAGTTTTCCCTGCTAAGGTCTTAGTTGATTAGCTTAACCTTGATTACATCCAGCAATATCTTGATGTTAATGTTAAAATTAGTTTTGATCAACCTCTAGTTATCAATGAAAGAAGAAATTCTTTCGCTAGAGTTAGATCTTCTTTTACTTCCGAAACTCCAAAAAAAATAGACCATCTCAAAAAATTTGTGGAAGATTCTGTTAAGACAGCTAAATCTATCAACCCTAATTTAAAACTAAAAAGAGTCTCTACCTCCTCTCAGGTCATTTATGCTTATTACACTACTAAGGATGCTGAAACATCCAAGGATAAGTCTATAAAGGAATAAGTTGATAACCAGGAAGAAGATGTTTCATCTTTATCCCAACAGCTTCAGATATGATTGCTCCTATTGCACCTATTTATTATAGACAGCTTACTGTGATAAATAGTGCTTTCAAAATTGATTTATTTCTTTATTCAATGAATATAATTCTATTGAAAATCGTAATAAGAGAAAAACTTATCATGCTACCTTTTCTAGTTCTAAAAAATTATGAGTTAAAAAAATGGAAAGAAAAAATTCATACACTCCAAAAGCATATACTTTTCTTTGAGTTTCTTGAAAATTACTATAGTTTAAAGCATAGTTTAAATGATGTTAAAACTAGTTTTGTCAAGGACAAAAAAAGACTATGGTTAAATCTAGCCACTCCCTTTGGAGGCAATTATTATCTCTTATTTAGGAGGACAAATAAAAGATTCTCCAATTAAAGCTCTTGATGCTAGTTCAGATGCTACCATATATACAGAGATAAAGAAAATCATTCAACAAAATAATTTTATTAACCAAAGTCTCCATATTATTAATAACACTTGGACCGCATTGAAGACAAAGTATCTTTTGACTTCATCTTCAAATATTTCAAAACCTTTGATTATTTTACTAGATAATCGGTCAAACATTAATTTCAAAACTAAATAGGCCAAAACTCTTGATAAAATTGATCAAATACTTCAAGATATTTAAAATTAAAAAAATAAAATAAAATAAAAAAAAACCTCTACCAGTGCTTTAAACAACAATGGCAAGGATGATTTCTCTTCACATACTACTAATAAATCATTTGAGAGTGATTCTTCTACTATTAAAGATCTTGGTTTGCTTGAAAAGAATTTTTAAGATATTGATTTACAAATTAAACCTGAAATCCCTATATTTTCTTCAAAATGACCCAAACTAATGAGCCTAATGAATAATAAGTATTCCAGGCCAACTCTTCTTAATTTACAGTTTGAAGAAATGATTTTTCAAACCCAGTTTTCTGTTTCAGCAGATAAATTCTATGAATGAAATATTGATGGATTCTTTGAACAAGAAATTCTCAATATCACGAGTAAAATGTCTATGGTTGCAAATGCTTATACTAATAATGATCACAAACAACCTAAGATTGTAAAAATCTTAACTACTGATTTTTTGGATATGCTTCGACACTGGTGGGATAAACATCTCACTAATAAAGCAAAATAAACCATTTAGAATGCTATTCAACATGATGACGAAAGGTTACCTATTTGTAACCATAAGAATGGAAATTCATGATGGTATTAATACTTTGATTTATACTATTATTAAACATTTTGTTGGAACTCCTTCCAACATTACTAAGCATATTAGTGATTATTCGAATAATTTGAGATGTCATCAAATGTCTTATTATAGATAGTACCAAGATGTTTTTATGTCCAAAGCCAAGCTTAGAAACAACAGTCATAAGCCTTACTGGAAATAAAAATTTATTGATGGTCTACCCCATTTATTTAAAGTTAAGGATGAACTTATTGATATCTTGGGACTCCTTAATTATGATAATTACATTTATGATAATATTATGAGTACAATTAAGAAGTTTGGTATTAGTATGTGAAATGATAAAAAAATACTTCATCAAAAGATAAAGAATAGTAAAAAAGCCACATATGAATTGGGTAATTTTTATGAACAATTTGGCTTTCCTTCTATTGTTCCATATAGACAAAAACGTATTTCAAAAAAATATTTCAAAACTCATAAAGAAAAAAATGAGAAAGAACCGTGATAATTAAAAAAAAAAAAAAAAAAAACGTTTAAGAGTTTACAAGAAAAAACATTTTGATAATAAAAAGAGTTTTAAAACCCTTTCGAAAAGAAAGTGTTTTAATTATGGTAAATCTGGGCATTTTGCTGATAAATGTCCCAAGAAATCCAATAAATTAAAAAACAATATTAACTAGTTGAATATTAATGCCAGTGATTAAGAAGATTTAATTCGTCTCCTTGAAATAAAATCTTCTGCATCATTTGACATCAATGAATTTAGTTCTAGTGATTTAGAGTATCACTCATAAATAGATTCATCTGATTCTCCCAATATTAAACTTGGTTGTAATAATTTTTGTTGCAAATCTTTGGGTAAAACAATTAATGTTTTAACAAAATCTGAAGAATAAGAAAATCTTTTATTAACTCTGATTTTTCAAATTATAAACCCCGAGTTTAAAGAAGAATACCTTCACAAACTCAATAAGACAATGGATCATCAAAAACCAAAACTTCTAAACGAAAAATTAGTTTTCAAGAAACTTTGGGAAGATTTGAAAAGAAAAAACCTAAAGATTAATGATTTACAAAGAGAAGTTAGTTTTATTAAAAAAAAAAAAATTGTTAAACTCAAAGCTGAGATCAACAATATTAAATCTGAAAATGATTTTTTTTTTTAAATATTGTGCTTAAAGGTTGACAAACAATTTGATCAAGACATTCCTTCTGATAATTAGCAAATGAATTATTTAGATCCTAAGGATGAAAATCCTGTTGATAACCATATTTGTTTAGTCCATTATAATATTCCTCCTAAATGATTTTCTAAAGCTACTATTATTGTCTTCCATGAATTTAAATTTTCTGTGATTGACATGATTGATTCTAAATCAGATATGAACTGTATCTAAGAAGAAATAATTCCTAGTAAATATTATAAAAATCTACTAAAAGATTGTTTTTGACAAATGGATCTTAGATGAAGACAAGTATGAGCTCAATATTATTCATATTTGTTAAGATAATGTTTGTTTTAAAATTCTTTTTGTTTTTGTTAAAAATATGGCTGAAAAAGTCATATTGGGAACTAATTTTATTTTCTCTTTATACCATCTCTCTTATAAAATGATTGTATTACTACTAACATTTTAGACAGAAAGTAAAGTTTAAATTTGCGTCAAAATTTGAAATTGATACTGATAAAAGTTTGAAATTTTTGCTTTCAGCCAAATCAAAACATTTAAATTTCCTTCAACAGGAAATCAGGTTCCAAAAGATTTCAGAACAATTGTCTTGTAAATTGCTCCAATCAAAAACTGATGTTTTCAATTAAAAAAAAAAAAATTGATTGTTGATATTTGTTTTGATCTTCCAAATATCTTTTGGCATAGGAAGAAACATGTTGTTTCTCTACCCTATATTAAAAAAATATATAGTTCAATTAAAACTTGCCATATTCAAATTAATAGTGACATTTTAGAATTTGCAAAAATGAGATTAATGATTTACTTTCAAAAAATATTGTTAGGCATAATAAGTCTCCCTATCTTGTTTTGATTTTTATGTTCAAAAAAATACTGAGATCGAGATAGGGACACCCCGTCTAGTTATTAATTACAAACCCTTTAACAAAGTCTTAGAGTGGATTAGGTACTCTATCCATAACAAAAATGACTTAATTCATAGATTATGTAATTTAATGGTATTCTTCAAGTTTGACCTAAAGTCCAAGTTTTGACAGATCTAGGTTAATGAGTCAGACATGTACAAGACTACTTTTACTATCCATTTGGTCACTATGAGTGGTATGTGATTCATTTCGACCTCAAAAATGCCCATAATGAATTCCAAAATATTATGAATAATATCTTCAAACCATTCACCCATTTCAACTATGTTTATATTGATGATGTTCTTATATATTTTAAAGTCTATTGATGAATATTGAAAACATTTGTTTTCGTTTATAGATATCATTAGAGAAAGTTGTCTCGTTGTTTTCGCCAAAAAGATTAAATTAAATTATTCCAAACCAAGATTAGGTTCCTTGGTTATGATATTTCTGAAAGTAAAATTTGACCCATCAATAGGGTAATCGAATTTACAGATAAATTTCCTGATGTTATTATTGACAAAAACTAGTTGCAAAGATTTCTTGATTCCCTCAACTATGTTGCTGAATTCTATAAGGATATGCGAAAGTAATGTCATCCATTCTTTGAAAGACTTCATTCCAATCCTCATCTTTAGATAGATATTCATACTAATCTTATTAAACAAATTAAGACACATGTCAAAACTCTTTCGTATCTTGGAATTCCTACTTCTGATTCTTTCAAAATAGTTAAAACAAATACATTTGATATTGGCTATGGTGATATTCTGAAACAAATAGTTTCACTAGATTAATCTAAACAAATTGTTCGATTCCATTTTGGAGTCTGAAATTCTACACAACTTAATTATAGTACTATTAAAAAAGAAATATTATCTATACTACCATGCATTTCTAAATTTTAGAGTGATTTATTAAACAAGAAATTTTTATTACGCATTAATTGCAAAAATGCTAGGTATGTTTTAAAAAAAGATGTTGAAAACATTGCATCCAAATATATTTTTGTATATTGGCAAGCTATTTTAAGTGTTTTTTATTTTGATATTGAATATATAAAGGGATATGATAATTCCTTTCCTGATTTTCTTATCCGTGAATTCCTACAAAAACTATGAGTAAGAAAAATGACAAAGGAAAAAAACCAGATTCTCCTCCCTCAATTCCACACAAATTACTTCTAAAAAATAAACCTGCTTCCATATTGAACATTGCCAATAGATTTACTACACTTGGTAGTATTCCAACTATCCGACCTATTTCATTTGCTTCAGCAATTTCAACTTTTTATGACCCGTATGCTAAACCAATTTATACGGTTAAGCCTACCTAATATTTTCCTGCTTCAAAAACTGATTACATTAAAAAAACATATTTCTAAAATTTGTTTTACATCAAACCACACCATTCCATGCATAAAGATACATTCAAAATTGCTTCTACTTAATTTTTTCCCAATTTCCATTGGATTCCTGAGAGTTCAGGAAAAAATCTCTAATTTTACTCTGAGATTTTGTTTTAAACAGAATATCTTACTATTAAACATATTTTTGACAAAACTGATAAAACCAAAATTATTTTCCACAGTGCTTACTTTTAAAAGTAATTACTGAAGAAGAATGTGGAACCCATCCCTATACTTCAAAAAATTACTACGATCAGATATTGTCTACTGTTACTATGACTACATTAACGTTTGGTTTAAATTTACAATATTTCAAACTCCAAATCAATCACATTCTTGATTTTTCAGTTCTGACATGAAACCCAAACATACTTTCCCACGTTGGTTTCAACATTGGTGGAACAAATTTGGTCTTATTCACGAAATCTTTCATGAAACATTTCAAATAATTATTAAATATTTCTCCTCTGTGGCCCTCCCAAAGATGGATTAACATAATTCAAAATTTTCACACTTATTCCATTTATACAAAAGATATTAAGTTCCTTAAATTTTAAAATAGAGTTATGAAAATAATAGTGATATTTTACTCAAACACTATTTTGTCAAATGGTGGGATAAATTTCCCCACATAGAAGATATTATTTTCTCTATAGCTAGAGATTATCCTCAGCTTGCTCCAGATATTCAAAGCATGAAGAATTTTCTTGCCGTGAAATAACAGACACCTGTTTTGCCTGAATATCCACTTGCTCAGGCCACTACTTCAAATAATTAAGAAATATCATCTTCTAAATATATATATATATATATATATATATATATATAAAGACAATTCTTGATGGACTAAAGAATAAATATTTAATTAAAATTATTAAATGCGTCCCTTGAAGCCGAAGAAGATTCTGAATCTAACTCGGATGTATTCTCCAAGAATCTAGTTGCTGAGATCCCAGCTGCTGATAATGACATATACAACAACTTTTTTGGCCATGACTTTGAATGGGCCAAAGCTTTCATATAATTGATCAGCTGACACAAAATCGTCAAATATTTCACAAAGTTCCACAAGACTGCTCGTCTTCTGACCATATTTTTAGAAACTCTCATTACTTTACTTTCGGAACTAGAAGATGAAACAGACTCCAGCAATTTCAGCTGAAAAAGTCTGTCATCTGTCAGCACCGAAAGATATTTTAGCTCAATAAATAGTGAAAAAAGTCAATATTATTGTTCACGATTTACTATTTGACTATTTTAATATTTTGTAAAGGCACTCCTTTGTTCTATAAAAGGGGTATCATATTTCAATATAAGGCAACATGAAATAGAGCATAAACAGACTTTATAAGAGCCATTCCTTACTCTCTCCTGAAATATTCTCCACTCATCTTCTCGTTTTCTATTCCTTTAGCTTATAATTACTCTTGTGAGTAAGATTTTTTAATAATCAAGAATTTGATTCAGTATTTGCATTATTGACTTTTCATCTTCATCATTTACTTGCATTATTTACTTTCATTATCTAATCTGATTCCAGTTATTTCATCTTCCAGTCATCTGATCCTAGTTACGTTTAATCTTATTGCTTCATTTCTAACACTAAAATTATATATCTATCTATAATATAAAGCCTCTATCTCACTACTACAGTAATAAATAATGATTTCTAATTCCGTTTCCGTTCCTCCACTTTTTGTGCATATTGTCCATGCAATTCTCTTTGAATTGTATTTATTATATAATTATTTTAGTTTGTTGGTAGTCCACTCATGTTTTTTCCGTCAGTCCAGTCATGTCCATTTCTAATACATGATTAAGCAGCTGTCAGTACAGCCTGTCCATAATCAGTGCATGCCTACAGGTAACGTGTATAGGTAGACTGAGGAGGATTTCTATAGCTCGCTGGTCAGTGCATCAGTGCATGCATACAGTAACGTTTAAGACATGCATGTCTTACACGTACTCTCTGCTGAAAAAGGAACAAATCATAGACATGCATACGGTAACCCACTAAAAAAGCATAAAATACAATGTACATACAGTAAATACAATCTATAAAATACATTAAAAAATTATCCTTAATAATTATAAAATTCATAAAATTCAATCTACGTACAGTAAATACAATCTACGTACAGTAACATTTAAGACATGCGTGCAGTAACCCACTAAAAAATCATAAAATACATTAAAAAATTATCCTCGATAATTAGAAAAAAAAAACGTGCTCTCTGTTGAACAAGGAAAAAAAAGACATGATGTCTCATCTAGCCAATAAATAAATCAAAACCTAGAAAACAAATAAAAAATCACAAAAAATATTAAATCGATCTCATTGGGTAAAAAAATAAAATAAAATGTATGCATCTCTTTTACATTCTGATAACTGTACTCATTATTGAAGAAGAAAAATTCAAAGATGAAAAAGAAATAAAAGGCTACTTTTATAATAGTCATGACTCATGACATTCTTTTTAACACTTCCCTGCACAAGTAAAATTAAATCTATGTCACAGATTTAAATAAAGAGGCTTTATATAAAACTTCTTTATCTCATTCAATTATAACAATATTAATAATAAAAGCACTGCATGTGTATTGCCATCTTCCACTAAATTTTATCTCTGTATTGAAAGCAATGGTGTCAAGTAATTGGGCAGACATCATATAAATATGACTAAAGGTATACAATAATAGATTATAAGTCAGCCACTACTACAACATGAATCCGCAGAGAGTAACATCTTTCATAATAGTCATGACTCATGTTTTTTCTTTTCCCATACCCGTTTCATCGGTTTTCTAGCAGAGAGATTTGGTTGCAGCAGTGGTTTTGTAGGGTGATAGGAAGTCTAGATTATTGAGGATAACAGGCACCTTAAAAGGGTCTTTATGGCTCATTTGTGTTCACTTCTAGCTTGTCTCATCTGTATTGAAAGCAATGGTGTCAAGTAATTGGGCAGACATTATATAAATATGACTAAAGGTATACAATAATAGAAATAGATTATAAGTCAACCACTACTACATCATGAATCCGCAGAGAGTAATATCTTTCATAATAGTCATGACTCATGTTTTTTCTTTTCCCATACCTGTTTCATCAATTTTCAAGCAGAGAGATTTGGTTGCAGCAATGGTTTTGCAGGGTGATAGGACATCTGGATGATTAAGGATAACAGGCACCTTAAAAGGGTCTTTATGGCTCATTTGTGTTTACTTCTAGCTTGTCTCATATAGCTAATTTGGTTTTTCTTTCAGAGGCACATATTTCCTTAGTATTATTTCTTTCTTCATGGTAAGGAAAATCTGTCTACACGTAATTTGCCTAAGAAAAACTTTTATATTTTCCTGTGTATTCTTACAATTTGTGGGTCAAAGTGTGGGCTGTATTCAAGACTTTCAAAGTTCCACACATTTCTGGTTTTTATCTTTGTAAGTATATAGTATGGTTTACTTTGTTATCTTTCATTTGATGTTGTTCAGATTTATGCTATTTTTTTGTTTGGTTCATGATGGTTCATGCTGTATATAAAAAGGTGCAATATATGAAAAGATCTAAAAACATAATGGGTTCTGTTTTCTGGCTTGGTTATGTTCTATGATGTGCTTGGTTATATTATTATTAACTCTTACAGTGTCTTATTTCTACTTATGTGTTTTGATGTATTTGTTTTCTTAATTCTTTTGATTTTTTTTTGTTATGTTCAGTGGTGTCTTTTTGGCTTGGTTATGTTCAATATTGTGCTTGGTTATGTTCTTATGTTCTAAAAAGATGACAAACTCTACATTAAGCAAACTAAAAAGTTGTATTTGTTCTTATTTCTACTTATGTGTTCTGTTGTATTTGTTTTTTTTTTAAACAATGACATGCAAACCAAAAAATGCATGCAACCCAGAAAAAGTTGTTCTCGATATTGAAGGCCACATATTTCAAACAAAAAACCAACAAACCAGCACAGATAAGATACAAGAAATATTAAGGGCAATACAATGTAGATGAGTTATATACCAACAAACCAACATAATAGATGAGTATACAGATTATAAGGGAAAAAAAATACTTATCCAGATCTGTTCTAGGCCCCGTCTCCCTCACATGCATTGTGGTAAAAACCAATGCAAAATAAGAAAAGAAACAAGCAAATCAGCTTAAGAAATAAAATAAAAAAAAAAAACAGAAAATAAAGAACAATAAAAATACCAACAAAAAGGGAAATATTTTCTCATGAATATACCAATTTCACCTCAAGTTGGAGGTAGCACCAGATTTTACTTCCATTCGTGTCTTTTAGTTTCTCCCAGCAATAAGTCACCTTGTTGAATTTAGACACAACAACCTTACCCGTAAGATTCAATTGTTTTTCTGTTTCTTTTTTTTTTTTTGTTCTTTCTCATTCTCTGTTTGTAATTTTCTAAGGTTGCAACTTCTTGTATAATAACAAACAGGAAAAACAAAAAAATAAAAAACAAACAAACATAATTATTTAGATGAAGTCAAACTTCATCAGTAACAAGAATATCAATATTGGTAAACACCTATAAAGTTATACCGTAGATTTTGATGAAAAGACGGTGGTCATATTTTGTTCATATTTTACTTCTCTTTAATTATTCTGCAAAAAATCAGACACAAACATCTAACTTAAGCATTTACGAAATCCATACAACTAAACCATGGCCTCAATTCACAATATTTCAAATGCAAAGCTTGGAAAAGTATGTACACAGATTTAGTCCAAAAGAAAATTCTTTAAAAAATTCATAAATGTCATTAGGTGTTTCACAATAATCGATAAACAACTTATTGTATCAACAGTTTAATGAAATTCCCAACCAGCCAAGAGAGTTACTGGGAATAAATGGATCCATTTTTCAGAATAAAGAAAATACCAATAAAATATTAGGCTCTAAAAGAAAGTTGAGGCATGGAAGTTATTAAGTATAGGATGATGCAACTTAACGTTGAACTGTTTAGTAACTGTATAACTACAAATATTCAAAGGGGAAAGAGCTCGTTAACGATGATAGATTCCAAACTTCAGTCAAGAATAAGATATTCTTAAGACAAATGTAGATACAATTTTTTATTATCAGCATGTTGCTCTGTAAATTTCTATCCATATATGCACCAAATTAGCACTTGAAATTAGGAAAATATCAAAACAAAATTATTAAACCAACTGATATTAGATTAGGTTGGATTTATTTTTTTTTTGGTCCTTCTCTCTCCTTCCTCTCCTGAGGAAAAGAGTGTAAGGTTTTTGTCTCTCTACGTATCTTGGTACGCTAGGGAGTTCGTCTCTTGGCTTTCATCCAAGGTTTATGGTTGTTTGCCTCAGCCAAAGTCTTGCAAGCTAGTTTCCCCACTCTCGCATGGGGTAGAGGTTAGTAAGGAACACTAGAAGGTTGGTGGCATAGTTTCCCAGAAGGAATTTAGCTTTCAACCAAATCAAGCCAGGATAGGCGAGAGAATGAAATAAGTGGCATCCAAGCATGGAGGAGGAGAAACTTGCAAAACTCTGGGAAGGCCTCGTCTTGACAGAGGTAGAAGAGGAACCCATTACAGTTGCTGCTCAAGACATCATGGCGGCAACTCAAAGAGGCAAAAACTGTCTGTTGGCAAAAGTTATCACTGAAAGGTACTTTAACAAGGAAGCTTTTCGCTCCACCATGACTCAAGTATGGAGAAATGAGGGAGGATTGACGTTCACTGAAATAGGCGAAAACAGCTTCATGCTGGAGTGTGAAAAGGAGATAGACAAGCAGAAAATACTACAAGGTAGACCTTGGAACTTTGACAGAAACCTTATTGGCATCCAAGATATTGACAGTAGCTTGCCACCAAATGAGGTGAGTTTCTCCCATGAGCCTTTCTGGGTCCAAATCCACAATGTGCCTTTTGCTGGTATGACTGCCGAGTATGGGAAACAAATTGGCTCATCAGTGGGTAAAGTTCTTAGTGTGGAGGTAGACAAGGTAGGACAAATCTGGGGTAGATGTCTGCGAGTGAGAGTCGAACTGGATATTACAAAACCTTTGGTCAGGGGTAAATGGTTGCAAGTGGGAGAAAGGAGAACGTGGGCAGCATTCAAGTACGAGCGTCTGCAGAATTTTTGCTTTAGGTGTGGTGTTATCATGCACCAAGGCAGAAGATGCCCGTTACAAAAGCCCCAAGATGACCAACAATACCAATATGGGCATTGGCTCAGAGCCATGCCCCCAAAGGTTCTAGTGGGAGCCTCAAAGACCTATGGGGGCAGACCAACTACCACCACCCCTGATCCGAAATGGCAACACTCAGGAATGGTGGACATCAATGGGCTTCGGCTAGCAAGGGACCATGGGGATGACTCAGGGACTCTAAGACAGGAGGAGGAAGAGGTGGAACGCCAGCCTGCTCAAGACTCCATGGCGGAGGAAGGAGGTGTATCACATCACCACTACAGGAGCAAGCACTGTGCTATGACAGGTGAGTATCCTTTCCCATCTATAATAGACATCGAGCACAATCTGACCTCTGAAGTAACCTGCAACGTAGCCCACACCACCTAGTCAAGTCCTATTTTTTCTACAGTTGGGGGTAAACCAGATGGGGACATGACTCAGGTCCCCAAAAGCATAAAAGTCAAACCCAAAGTTACCCGCCCAAACCACCCAACCAAGTGGCCAAAGAATCTGAATAGAAGTAAACAAGACCTGGGAGTTTAGTCAAATTACTCAATAACAACAAGGAAGACCACCTGGAAAAGGAAAGCTCATGAAACAAAAATAGCCAAATCTTTGCATCTTGATGATTCAATTGAACCAACAAGAAAGAGAGCTAGTAGTGTTGTTTTGAGTGACATCTCTAACACCCAAGGGGCTAAAAGACCACGAATAACCCTTAGGAGGTCTGAGGCCAACCAGGCCTATCGGTGTGATGATGATAAACCCATGGCAGAGGCTGCAAGACAGCCCTGCCAAGACAAATGAACCTTTTAAGCTGGAACTGCCGAGGGCTTGGGAACTCTTGGACAGTTAGCTTCCTTAAACTCCTGGTTAAGGAAAAGAGCCCATCCATGATCTTCCTCATGGAAACAAAGTGTGGAAAAGGAAGAGTGGAAGCACTTAGAAGAAGTTTGAATTTTGAGGCTTGCCTGGTAGTGGAAAGTAGAGGAAGTGCAGGTGACTTGGCTCTAACGTGGAAAACCAATACTATGGTGTCCATCTACAACTATTCTAGGTGGCATATCAGTGCCCATGTCTCGAGCTGTGTAGGGGACCAAACCTGGCTTTTCACAGGATTCTATGGCCATCCAGAAACCTCAAAAAGAGGTGGTAGCTGGGAATTCCTTAAAGAACTTAAACCCCTTGACTCAACACCTTGGCTCTGCAATGGTGATTTCAATGAAATTACTTGCCAGGCAGAGAAGGTGGGAGGTTCCCCCAGGCCCTATAGACAAATGGAGGTGTTTAGAGAATCCCTTGAGTGGTGTTCCTTGAACAAGATTAGGACAAAAGGTCCAATATTCACGTGGTCAAACAATAGAACTGGACCGAGTCATACCAAAGAGATTCTGGATCGTGCCTTGGGAAATCCAGCCTGGTTACATATGTTTAGAGATGCCTCCTGCATGGTCATACCTGCAGTCAAGTCAGACCATTCACCCCTGAACATCTGCTTAGACTGCAAATGGAAGACTGGAAACAGCAAGACCCGAATGTTCAGATTTGAGGCTGCATGGAGCTTAAGGGAAGGGTGTGACCATTCTATTAAGGAAGGGTGGAGAATGGATGCCCCTGGTGTTAGTCAGACTGCAAGGATGTCCAGCAGACTCAAGAACTGTAGCTCAACTTTGAGAAGGTGGAGTTCAACAGAGAACAGGATAACACCTAATGAGATCAAGGACAAAATGAAAAGGATTGGGGAATTACAAGATATGGGAAGTGGGGATCAATTGGCACACGTACTTAAGTTACAGAGTGAGATTGAATCAACATTAGCTGAGGAGGACTTAAAGTGGAAGCAAAGAGCAAAACAACACTGGATGAAAATGGGAGACAAAAATACAAAGTTTTACCACCTTCATGCCACCCAAAGAAGAAAGACAAACAAAATTCAGGAAATACTTGACTGCAGAGGAAACTTGGTCAATGGGAAGCAACAAATAGGGTCCATACTCTCCTCCTTCTTCACTGAGTTATTCACATTCTCGAGACCCTGTGGAATAGAGGAATGCCTAGTAGCTTTGCCTCAAAAAGTCACTTCTGAAATGAACACAGTGCTGACAAGGGTGTTTACTGCAGAGGAGGTTAGAGAAGCTATTTTTCAGATGAATGGTTTGGGGTCACCAGGACCAGATGGTTTTCCTGCACTATTCTACCAGACTAAGTGGGAATTGGTTGGGAAGGAGGTATCTGAGTTTGCTCTCAGTATTCTAAATGAAGGGGGACAACTAAGGAGGTCAATAATACCTTCATTACCCTTATCCCAAAAGTTAAAGATGCCAAACGAGTTGCTAATTTCAGACCTATAAGCTTGTGTAACGTTTCATACAAAGTAGTAGCTAAGGTTATTGCTAACAGACTCAAGAGCATTCTACCTAACATCATCTCTCAAAACCAGAGTGCTTTTGTTCCAGGTAGAACCATCTCCGACAATATCTTGGTGGCCTATGAAGCTCTCCACTCAATGTCTACAAGGATGCATAGGAAGTCTGGATTTATGGCTTTCAAACTCGATATGAGCAAGGCCTATGACAGTGTGGAGTGGCATTTCCTTTCTGCAGCAATGGCAAAACTGGGGTTTGATAGGAAGATTATCTCACTGGTGATGGAGTGCATCTCCTCAGTCTCATATTCAATCCTGCTGAATGGTGAACCACAACCTCTTTTCAAGCCAACCCGGGGGCTAAGGCAAGGGGATCCCCTCTCCCCCTACCTCTTCATTCTGTGTGCAGAAGCCTTATCAAATCTACTTCACAAGGCAGAAAGAGAAGGAAGCATCTCTAGTGTACCAGTGGGGAGAGGCCCTATCAAGGTCAGCCACCTCTTCTTTGCGGATGACAGTATGATTTTCTGCAAGTCCAACTCCCTAGAATGGAGCAGACTTATGAGGATTCTGAGTTTGTATGAGAATGCTTCTGGTCAGTTGCTCAATAAGGAAAAGTCATCCATATTCTTTAGTAGGAATACTCCATCAGAAAATAGGCAAACCATCCTGAGAATTGCAGGTATCCCAGCTACTGGCTCCTTTGAGAAGTACCTAGGTCTTCCAGCCATGGTGGGGAGAGCTAAAACAGCTGCTTTCCATGGACTTATTGATAGGGTTTGGGCTCGGGTCACTAATTGGAAAACCAAATGGCTTTCCATAGCAGGTAAAGAGGTCCTACTCAAATCTGTCCTACAGGCAATTCCCACCTACACGATGGGCATTTTCCTTCTACCTGAATCTATAGTTTGTAGATTGGACCAACTCTTAAGGAAGTTCTGGTGGGGTTTTGATGAGAAGCATACCAAGATTCAGTGGATCAGGTGGGAAAGTTTAGCCAGGGCTAAGGACCAGGGAGGAATGGGATTCAAAAGCTTCAAGAGTTTTAATTTGGCCCTACTAGCAAAACAAGGTTGGAACATTCTAACTAGACTTGAAAGCCTGCCTGCCCAAGTTCTGAAACAGAAGTACTATGGTCAAGGGTCTTTTTTAGAAGCTAAAATGGGGTATAGACCTTCACTGGTTTGGAGAAGCCTGAGAGCAGGGATTGGGATTCTGAGGGAGGGTCTACTATGGAAGGTGGGCAATGGAGCTAAAATCAGGATATGGGAAGACAGGTGGCTGCCAAGACCTCACTTCCTCTCCTCAAATCCTGACAGAAATGGGAGGCCGACTGAAACTCTAGTGGAGGAGCTAATAGATCCAGTGCTAAGGAAGTGGGATGAAAACACCCTATGCCATCTATTCTCACAAGATACTGTGGATGTTATTAAAACCATTCCTGTCAGTCTAGGAGGTAGAGAGGACCGCTTGGGATGGGGTGGAACCTCAAATGGTATTTTTTCAGTGAGAAGTGCCTACCATCTACACAGGGAACTACATGCAAATCTGGAGGGTGGCACATCAAGGAACTTGAACCGGGAGGGTTTCTGGAAAGATGTGTGGAAAATGAAGCTGCCTAGTGGGGTGAGGATGTTCCTTTGGAGGGCTTGCAGTGAGGCTCTGCCTACCTATGGTAATCTGCATAGAAGGAGGATCAGAGAGGACGGGAAGTGCCCAGTATGCCATATGCAGGAGGAGACCTCAAGCCATGCACTTTGGGACTGTGAAGCTGCTCGTGATGTATGGGGACAAGCCAGTAGACAAATCCAAAAGATGATTGCCAGTGAGCCATGCTTCAGGGAAGTGTGGTCCCAGATGAGAGAGACATTATCCCAAGCTGAAATGGAAGAAGCAGGCATGATAGCTAGACTTATCTGGACTAGAAGAAATGAATTTGTGCATGGGAAAGCTCTCAGACACCCAAACTCAATCATCCAACAAGCAGCAGTTGATCTGAGGTGTTTCAGGGAAGCTCAGAACAAACCGTCAGCTGGGAACTACAGGGGTGGCAGACATCATGTGAAGTGGATTAAGCCTCCAGAAGGCAAATACAAGTTCAATTGGGATGCTGCCATGGATGTCACGAGGGGTCTAGTAGGAATGGGGGGCATAATCAGAGACTGTAATGGAGAGGTGTTAGCAACTCTAAGAGCCAGAAGGAATTTGTCACTCTCCCCTTTCGAGGCAGAGGCTTATGCTTTGATGGTGGCAGTGCTCTTCAGTAAAGAAGCGGGGTTTATTGATCTAATGCTAGAAGGTGATTCTTCACTGGTGGTAGAGAAGCTGCAAAGCCCAGTCGAAAACTGGAGCACAGGAGGCCTGATGGTGGAAGACACTAGAAATGTCCTAAGGTCATTCGTGTCCTGGTCTGTGTGCCATACTAAAAGAGAAGCTAATATGGTGGCACATAAGCTAGCCAAGGATGCCCTTTTAAGTGAGGGTGATCAGTACGATTTAGAGGAGATTCCAATGTGCATTAGGCAACTTGTTGCTGTTGAAGCCATGTAATTCTATTTCTGTAAATCTTGTTGCTGTTGAAGCCATGTAATTCTGTTCTCTAGTAATGAAAGAATCAGCCCCTTTTCAAAAAAAAAACTGATATTAGATTATGGAGGAAGCGAATGAGATATTCAACTTGTATACGTTCTGTGTACTTGGGCGTATGCCTATTCTTGAGAATAAAATCTCTTTTTACTTGTTAAAAAAAAAAACTTAAATACAACCCACCTCTAAACAATAAGAAAGGAATTCATTTTACAAGAACTGCAACAAAAGGAATAAAAATCCGTGAAAATTTTTTTATGGATGCAAGAGCAACTTTCAGATCCAAACCCCACATAGTTCCTTTGAATTTCAAACATCCTCTTCAATTGACAATTTACAAGTAAATAATCTAACAAAAACATCAACCTTTACACATTTGCATCTGCAAAACCCTTATAAAAAAACAACAAACCACTTAGTTCTACACACTAACATCCACCACACAAAATTTGGACTAATAGATATGATCTTACACAAACATTTAGAAAATTAATATATACATACAAAGAAAGGATGATAACAATACAAATTAATTAATATCTTCTCATCCTCACTTCAATGAATCCATTAAATTACTTTGATAACTTTTATCAATCTCCAGTGTTCAAAAGCAGGAAAAAAAAAAGAAAAACAGATATACACAAACTAAGAGGCAGAAAAATCAATTGCTGATCTTTAAACCCAGACATAAGTTGTTTAATTATGGTCTATTGATCACATCAACATTAACCAAGCTAAATTATACATCTATCCATATACAAACTGCAAACCATCATGAACTTCAAACCCAAAATTCAAAAAAAAAAAAAAAAAAAAACATAACAAGTCACCCTTTGAGAATTGAACTACATGGCTCTTGTTTCACTAATAGATACTTTTTGTTCCCATAGCAAAGGGCATATTGTTTCTTAATTATACAAAAAAAGGAAAAGGCATATTATTGTTCCATTGTCATTACAATTTTTTTAGTGAAAAAATGAGTTTCTAAGATTGATGAAAAGAATATAAGCAGATCAGATGTTGCACATGTATCAATTCAACAAAGGTACAAGCATTAACAAAACATTGGTAGGGCCAGATTAACACTGAAGCGAACGATTTAAAGAAGAGAATCCCAACAGTGCAAATCATTGCCACAGATTTACAAGGAGGACATCCAAAAGAGAACATTGATTCCAGATAACAAAACAAGTGTTTGTTAAGAAACCTTTTCCTGGGTATTGATATTCTCTTAAAGTTAAGAATAGAACAGTAGATAAGAAGAAAAATTTGTGTTTGTTAAAACACCTTTGGTTTTAGAAAAACATGAACCTTGTGTATACACGTGCCAGTGTTTTAAAGCAAAAAATGGTAGGATACCTTTTTGCATCCATGTGCAGCCATGACTTCCAACAGAGTAATTGTCCCAATTAAATTGTTGTTGTGATATAACAATGGTTTCTGCACGCTTAGTGCAGAACACACTAACACTACTGGCCAGAACACCAGAGCCTCAATATTCAGACCCTTTAGCTAAATATTTAGCAGGGAACTCAAATAACCCTCGCAAACCCCAAAAAAAAAAACATTTTCACCAAAAATACAAACAACCCACAACATACATACTCAAAACATGGAAACCAACAACATATCTAGGAATCCAATAAAAACTCCAATGGATTATAAGTTCCAGATTTCTTTGCTATTTGCAAGTATTTCATCTCCATTAGAGATAAATTTCACCATATTATACCATAAAACATCTCTAATAAAACTATCACACATTTTTTCCAACCATAATTACCCAGTTCAATTCAAGTATTTAACAATCATAACAACTTTCTAACCCACAAAATGCATGCTCAGATCAGGACCAAATCACAGTACAAATTTGGAACAGTGAAGGATTCAGTGCAGCATTCCAATCACAGTAGAACAAAGCAACCTTGGTGCACACATTGAATTCTAATACCCAAGTATTAAACACGTACATCTTTTTTTAAAAGCACCGGTTTTGCCCAAACTCAATATAAATTCTAATACCCAAATCAACATAGATCTATATAAGATATACTCTAATACCCAATGCACAAAAAGAAAAAAAATCAAAATCAACAAACAAAGAACAAAAGAAACAGAGAGAGGAAAACATACCCAGGGATGAAGACGACGGCACGAGGATGTAACCCATAAACAGAAAACTCCTCAAATCATTTACTGCTAGATCTGGGCAGAGTAGTGGAAAATGACCCATGTTAAAGGAAGAAAACAAAATTGGAAACTTAGGGCTTACCGAAATGCTTGCTCAAAGATGGGGAGAGAGAGAAGAGGCTTACCGAAATGCTAGCGGTGAGATCCTTGACGGAGACAGCTGAGAAACTTCGGGCTTCACCGTCGAAGCACGCACGAGAGAGAAAGTGAATGGGGGGGAAGTGGGTAGGGCATCAAAGAGCAGAGAGAGAGAGAGAAGTGAAGAACGAAGGAGAGATACGGCATGCTTATTTCGTCTGTTAGAGAGAGAGAGAGAGAGAGAGAGAGAGAGAGAGAGAGAGAGGGATGGGAGAAGCTAGGGTTTGTCTTCTCGAAGGGAAGAGGGGTCGCTGGGGGGGGGGGGGGGTTGCGGCATGGGTGATACGAATGGAAGGGGGTATGGGGATTAGGGTTATGAGGATTTCAAAACGGCACCGTTTTGAATTATTCTACCGTTATGTTTTTTTATTTTTTTCATTTTTTTCATAATTTTTTTAAGTTATTTAAAAAATTTTAAAAAATAAAAAAAATCACATATTCATTTAAAAACCTTTACTTAATCACTAAGTAAAATAAAAAATTAAAAAAATTAAAAAACAATTCGGTAAACAATTTCGGTAGAAATTGTGTGTGAGAATAGTATTTTCCATAAAAAAAAAATACTTCAACAAGAAAAAGAATAGTTTCTCATTTTTTTTCTTTAAAATAAATAATGAGAAAGAAAGAACTAATAGCAAAAACACAATTATTCTTTTGTCCAACGATGTTTTAATAAAATTAAAGTATTCTTTAACAAATTTTAACTTAAATAAAATTAACTCTTCTAACAAAGGTCATATTTAAACGGTTTTACTAACCAAAGTGGTTTGTAATTATTTCCTTTTTTTTTTAACACCTCAAAAAAGTTTCTAAAAGTAGAAGATGTATTTATTTAAAACTACCAACAAACAGTTAGCTTTTTTTTTCTTATATTTTGTAACTTTTTATTTAAAACCACCAACAAACCCCTTGTTAGTAAACATCTTTAAATATATCCTTCGTGGTTTTTCTCTTGTATGCAATTATATATTTTTAAACATCTTTAAATATTAAAAGAAAAACAAAGTCATTAGTAATTACTTTCTTTACTATTAAAAAAATTTTAAAAAATAAAAATACAGGCAAGCATTTTGAAAAAATCATATTTGAACAAGTTGTTTTATATTTATTCTAAATATAAGTATAAAAAGGTTCAAACCATGCATTTAAACGAAGGATATCACATCTTAAATATATTCAAAATAATCATTTTATTTGTAAGTAAGTTTAGAACATGAGCTGTTGTTAAGAAATTTTGAAATATGACCACTATCCTATCAAATTAAAAAATAAAATAAAATAAAATTTTAAATTTTAAACTTTTTATCAAATTGATTTAAAAAAAAAAAACTATCTGCACTTATAATTTGATGAAGATTTTAAAATTTGAGATTTAGAATTGAAATGAAAAAAAAAAAAAAAACTCATGAACTGATAAATTTCACATTTAAATATATTTAATATTGTATAAAAGAATAATATTGAATACAGTTTTAACTAATGTAAAAGTTACACACTTTTTTTTTTTAACAAAAAGTAGGATTTATTATTAAAAAATTAATTTATTCATATAAACTCTTATATGAATCATTTTTTTTAATAAAAATACGAAACACTTATACACTCAATAAATATAAATATCATTTTTTTGTATAAAATTTGTTGACGCTTGTTAGAGACTAGAGAGAGGGAAAGAGAGGAGAGAGTCAAAGACTTGAGGCGTTGCTTCATACATGGTTTCATTTGTAACTTTCTTTAGACCATAGAAAATTAGAAATGGCTCGATTACGCCCGAGAGAGACTCACAAGTGCATTCTACCCGGCCTGGTCAATGCATCCTTAGGCAAATGAATAAATATTCTACCTATCATCACTACATATATTATATATATAATAAGAACGTTGATGCTGATAATAATAAGCATTCCAGATCTTTAATTACAACCATATTTATTACAACATTCATTTTATTCTCTATACATTAAATTATCAATTGAAATCAATTTTTAAGGGAAGAAAAAAAAAATCAACAATTTATATATATGTGTGTGTGTGTGTGTGTATATATACACACAATGCAATCAAAACTTACAATGTCTTTTGTGTCTAGACAAGAATTATCCTTCTCATCAAGAGATCTAAATATATAAAAGACTCTCTATTGTTCATTTTAAGACCTGTAAGTGCCTTTATATATATATATATATATTATATCTCTTTTTGTTGGTCCCTGCCTATAATTTTTTTGTGAGTACTTGCTTTGAATAGGAAATTAATTTTGAGAAATATTTCATTCAAGAATTTTGATATGTGATATCGATCTATGCTTTTTATAAGTTCCATTTTCATGGTATTTTTTCATTCCATGTGTTATTTTGTTATCTTCATTTCGTTGTTGATTTAAAGTATAAATAATTTGGTTGTATGTATTTTTCAACATATGAATCAATGAAATTGTTTATAGCATTTAAAATGCATCATGGAGGTATGGATTTCGCATTAAGCAATTTTTATTTATTCATTTAGTTTTGGTTGTGTGGAACAGTATCTAACGTTTGGAAGAATCATTTGCTTCGTTAACATAATGAGAAATGGTAAGATTGTGTTAATAAATTATGTAGCATTTGTTGTGAAATAGTAATATTACTTTTTTAAAAGTTAAGTTTGGGGACTATTTTTTTAAGATAATAGAAAACAACCAGCAAAGAATGTCCCGTATAAAGATTTACCAGAAGAGAAAATGAAGAACTCTGTAGAAAACAGAGAGAAAGATATGCTAAAAAAAAGGTATCTAGCAGCAATTCCATTCAGTTAAAAGATTTAACTTCATTTGGTGGTGATCAACTGACTAGATCAATTGATGAACCTTCAAATGATGATGTCCAACATATAAACATCATTGAAGACTTTACTGTTCTACAAAAGGTGTCAAAGAGACAACGAATTTTCCATGTTGATGCTAACATCGATGAATTGATTTCATCTCATGAAGTATGTGTTCCTCCTGGTGTTAATGTCTGTGTGTTTGATTCAGAGACAACTTCATCATTAAACAATGTGACAGATCGTTCTAATTATCCGAGTGATTCTATGGATTTTCTGACACGTAAATCAAGAAATACATACATAGATAAAACAACCGTTTCCAATCAGCTTCTGATTCAACAGGTTTTCCTGAAATTATTTTATCATCTTTCTTATTCAAACATCCTTATATTCTTTTTCATTGAAATTTGAAAACATTCTATTCAAATAGGCTCCATGTGTTGTTCGAGAATAGTCAAGTTTTGAAACAAATATACCGCCACCTTGTAGGGGTAAGAAACCAATATAATTATATTATTCATTCTTCTAATTCCATTATCAACTCTTACCACTCTTCCAGTAGTGTCCTTAGTCAGATCATTCAAAGAACAATCGACGAGTTTACACGTATTATCTTATATTCACTTTTGAACTCAATAGGTGAGAGGTATCGCCGCTCTGCTGGACTTAGACAATTATTACAAGTCGTGCCATCTGAAGCATATTTTTTGCCGTATGTGCCTTGTTGCAGACATTGTAAAGCAAAGCGATTCTATCATGAAACAAACGGATTTTGTTGTGCTGATGGGACAATTTCTTTGGCTACAAATGCTATCCCTGATCAACTTTATGATCTTTTTACCTCCAACACAGATGAAACTGCGCATTTTAAGACCTATGTTCAGACTTATAATAATAAGTTTGCATTTACATCTTTTGGAATTAAATTCGATAGAGATCTTTGCAGACGGAATAGAGGAATTTATACCTTTCGAATTTAGGGACAGATCTATCACTATATAAATGATTTAATCCCTTTAAATGGTCGTCCATCTTATCTCCAATTGTATTTCTATGATACGGAGCATGAATTAGAAAATCACATTTCTAATTCAGACAGAATGAATCCATCAATTATAGCTCAACTCATCGATATTCTTCGCATCAATCCATATTCTGTGTTTTTTCAGTCTCTTGGTGGTTTGCCAAATTTGGAAAATCAAGTAATCCATATAAGATCAGATGCTGATCTAGATCAACGTGTATTCAATGCCCCGACATTTTCATAAGTTGCAGCAATATGAGTTGAAAATGAAGATGCAGATCAGCTAGGAGGACGAGACATTTATGTCTTTAGTCATTTTGGTGGAAGTCATATAGTTCAATATTATTTTTGTTGCTATGATCCACTTCAGTATCCATTGTTATTTCCTCTTAGCGATACTGGTTGGCATCAAGGCATTCAAAGGGTCAATAGAGGAAGCACATTAACAAGTAATGAAACAACCCAATCAATAGATCCTCACCAATCAATGTCAGCAGAATAATTACTTAGAAGAGAACAGCGAGGTTATAGTGTAATCTTAATCTTCCCATTATGAATTTAGTTTGTAAACTTCCAATTTTGTAATATTTCATTCCCCTACAACTTTTGCAGCATTAAATAGAAAAAGGAATGATCCAATTGTTTCGTGCTGTGAATATTATTGTTACAAGTTACAAATCAGAAAAAATGTCAGATCAATTTTGTTATTGTCTAGTCGCCTATTACAACAATTTGTTGTTGATACGTATGTTAAGATCGAGACGTTGAGATTAGATTATTTCCGCAGCAAACAACAACATATTCGATCTGAGTTATATCAAGGTATTGTTGATACCATTACACTTGGGGAAACTGATGCTTCAAATGTTGGAAAACAGATTATTCTGCCTTCGTCATTTATTGGGGTCTAAGAGATATGCGAAAAAGATATATGGAAACAATGGTTTTTTTTTAGCGTTATGGTAAACCAGACATTTTTTTAACAATGATGTGCAATCCAAACTGGCAAAAAATTTCAAATGAATTACGTCTGCATGAGGAGAGTCAAAATCGGTCTAATTTGGTTGCTCGGGTCTTTCGTGCAAAATTAGAATAATTAAAGGATCGATTATTCAAGCAGCAGATATTTGGAAAAGTCTCAGCATATGTTTATGTTATTGCACACCAAAAAAGAGGTCTTCCACATGTGCATTTTTTAATTATATTATAGAGAGATTGGAAACCTGAATCTTTTGATGAGATTGTATCGGCAGAAATACCTGATAAAAATATAAATTTGCACTTGCATAATGCTGTTATCAAGCATATGATGCATGGACCATGTGGAGTGTTGAATCCAACAAATGTTTGCATGAAAAAAAATGGTTGTTGCAAAAGCCAATATCCAAAAAGTTTTGCATCAAGTACGACTGTTGGAAATGATTGCTTCCCAATATATAAGCATTCTAACAATGGAATAACTATCAAAGTGAGAGGCCATAATTTGGATAACCGTTGGGTCGTTTCATATAATCCGTATTTATTTGCAACATTTGACTATCACATTAATGCCGAGATTTGTTCTACGATAAAAGCAGTGAAATATCTTTATAAGTACATTTACAAGGGGCATGATCGTGTTACTTTCAATTTGATTTCCGAACAAAACAATTAACAAATTGATGAAATCCAACAATTCTAATCGGTCCGATGGATTGCTCCACCTGAAGCTATGTGGAGAATATACAGCTTCATTGTTAATGAAATGTACCCAGCAGTATATAGCTTACATTTACATCTTGAGAATCAACACCAAGTAACTTTTCGAGCAAATGAAGACTTAATCAATGTTCTCAACTTTGATCGATCTGAAAAATCAATGTTAACAGAATTCTTTGCATTAAACCGAGTAGATGAAAATGCCAGGACATTTTTGTACAAATAATTTCCAGAATTTTATGTTTGGAGCCAACAATACAAAGAGTGGACTCATCGGAAAAAAAAAAATTTGTTATAGGTCGAATTGTTATAGCAAATCCATTTGAAGGTGAGCGGTATTATCTGCGGATATTGCTAAATCGTGTAAGAGGACATTTGTCATTTGAAGATCTTAGGACAGTTGATGGTGTTGTGGCTCCAACATTTCGTGAGGTAGCAACTATGCATGGTTTACTATAATGAGACAATAGCTTAGAAGATTGTTTACATGAAGTATCTCTATATCAAATGCCGTCCAGTTTGATGCAACTATTTTGGTTTATTGTAATCCAACCAATCGAGAGAGCTTTGGGAATGTTTTGAGAAAGATATGTCAGTTGATTTTAGGTCGACTGAAAATTCTATGTTGAATGTAAGAATGCAAGTTTTGCGCTCAATCTCTTGTACACTTAAATCAATGGGGATAGACATTAATCCGTTCCATCTCCTTAATGACGACATTTGTTTTGATGAAGACCAACTCGAATCTAGGGAAATCGATGATGAATTGGCTATTGAAATTCCAGAAGAAAATATTGTTGCATCAGAAGCCCTTAATACGACATGTCTATAATTCAATTTTAGGAAAGGTTTTTTCTAATGAAGCTGCTACATTCTTTGTTGATGGCCCTGGTGGGACAGGGAAGACATTCCTGTACAAGGCACTTCTTGCCGCAATAAGATCAAGAAAATTAGTTGCACTTGCAACTGCTTCATCTGGTGTTGCTGCATCTATCCTTCCTAGAGGTCGAACAACACACTCGTGCTTTAAGATTCCACTAGAAACTGATGAACATAACATGTGTTGTGTCAGTAAACTAAGTGCCCTCACAAAGTTACTACGTGTGGCAAGATTAATTATATGGGATGAGGCCCTTATGTTAAGAAAACAACATATTGAAGCATTAGATAAAATGCTACGAGACATTAATGATTCAGAGTTAACATTCGGTGGAAAAGTTGTCGTTTTTTGTGAAAATTTTCGCTAGGTTTTACCTGTGGTTCATAAAGGAATAAGACAAGAATATGTTGACGCCAGTTTGGTTTCTTCTTACTTGTGGCTTACATTGATCAAGTTTCATTTGACTAAAAATATGCGAACAAGATTGGATCCAGTCTTTTCAGAATATGTGTTAGAATTAGGCAACGGAATGCCACGAATCACAGTTGATGAAATTATAAAAATTCCTGATGGCATGCTTGTTCCTTATGAAGATGACTGTACTTCTTTGGATCATTTAATAGATACTGTTTTCCATGATATTCATGAATATTTAATAAATATTTTAGTTATGATGAATCGGGCCATATTAACACCAAAGAACAGTTATGTTGATGAAATAAATGCATTACTAATTCATAGATTTCCTGGTGAGCTTAAACGATATTATAGCTTTGATGAAGCAATAGATGCATCTGAACAATTAATTATGGAGGATTTTTTAAATATTCTAACCCCAAATGGACTTCCTCCTTATGAATTGTTACTGAAGATAAACTGTTCTATCATGCTGCTTAGAAACATTAATCCTTCAGAAGGACTATGCAACGGAACACGTCTAATTTGTCGGGATTTTGATCGAAATGTCATTGATGCAGAAATCGCAGTTGAGCACCATAGCGGAAAAAAAGTCTTTATTCCAAGGATTCCATTCTTACCAAATGTTGATGAAAATGGTGGCTTCCCATTCAAACGAACTCAATTCCCCATCATATTAAGTTTTGCAATGACTATAAATAAGTCACAAGGGCAAATATTGGATTTTGTTGAAATATATTTATCTCAACCTGTTTCCTCACATGGTCAATTATATGTGGCTTTATCAAGGACAAAGACTACATCTATAGTAAGGATTTTAATATGGCCAGTGTCAACTGAACTATCAGAAAAGAGCTGCACAAAAAATATTGTCTATATGGAATTATTAAGATTAGCATCTTCAGATTAATGTTAAATGGGTAATGATTCAATTGTATAATTTCAGTTTAATTACTTCAACAAAATTGCGCATTTAATAGAATTTTCTTTTCTGTATATTTAGTATTGTGTTTTTTAATTTATTATACTCTTCAATTCTCTTTGCAATTTTTTTTTTAATTTAGTATTGAGTTTACTATACTTACACATTTAATATCTTTGTATGTAAACAGCTTTCAAGGTGCGGACGGTTTATACATTGATAAAAGATATTACTCCAAGTACAAGAGATTGGAAAATCAAAATGATTGTGGCAAAGAAGTCACCCAAACGAACATGCCAATGCTCACCAGTGAAGTACCAAAGCCTAACATTGATTGATCCAGAGGTATAGTATTTATTTCTATCTATTGTCTTTTATTTTTTTTAGTGGATTAAAAACTGATAAATGATTTTGTTATTTTTGCATTCTATCTATTAAGTTTTGT
This sequence comes from Carya illinoinensis, assembly GCF_018687715.1. Classification (NCBI taxonomy): domain Eukaryota; kingdom Viridiplantae; phylum Streptophyta; class Magnoliopsida; order Fagales; family Juglandaceae; genus Carya; species Carya illinoinensis. The sequence continues at coordinate 35,236,718 of NC_056760.1, forward strand.
TTTTATTTTTTTACTACTAATTTGTTGGGTCTTTTGATGTTTGATTTTTTAAAGCTTTGGCTTCCTTATATAAATGTCGATGATGTTCTATTAATTTAGTTATCTTCTTGTAATACATTTAAAAACAAAAATTTTACACATAACTCAAAACAATTTAAAATCAAAGAAAATCATTATACTCAATTATTTATTACAATTTACTTTTTATAAATTATTCGTTACAATTTTTTATATTATGCAGGGAAATCGGCTGCAAACTACGATATTTGATAAGGATATTGACTTGCGACAAGATACTTTGTACATTTTCCAATCAGTAATGCATATATGAAGCCATTGGATCCAAAGTATAGAATTGAAACCCATGAATATTAATGGATCTTGAATGCTAAAACGATAATTGAGGAAGTTCTTAAGGATGAAGGACAATTGGAGCCACTAAAGTATCAATTCATTCCGTTCAATGAATTAGATGCTTACAAGAATTCAATTACAGAAATAGGTAATTCACTATTTATTTTAGAATATTTAATTATCAATATATTAAAAATTTAAATCTTATTTGTCAGATATTTTAGCTATTACAATCCAAATCAAGTCATGTAGAGAGATAATTTTAGCGCATGGACCAACAACTATTAAAGAGATATATGTTATCGATCAAAGGTAAAAATATTTTTTGGGTAGTTCACTCTTTTAGAATTATGTTTCAATTTTTATTTCTTGCATATTCTGCTAATTCTTTTGTTTATTCCAATTTTGTACCTTAAACCCCATATGTTTAACTATGTGGAGTCAATTTATGCAAGATGAATGTAAAAAAATCTCGAAAATAATTGAGACAAATCTAGTTATACTTGGAACAAAAATAAGAGTTGGTTCTTATAATGGTATTTTTAATAATTAACAATCTTATATTTTCTTTTATATTGTATATGCTTGCATTAATTATGATGTTTCTAATGAAGGATTATCTCTATCATCACGTCTGAAAAGTAAATTTATGATCAATCCTATTATTCCTTAGACAACTTCATTGCAAGAGTGGTAATCATCACAAATAAGTCATTATTTGTTTAATACAATTTGAATATTAAAATTTTCATATTTTTATTTCTTATGTTGTATTTGTTTTTATGAATTTTAAGAGCAGCGATTAATGATTTATTACTCAAGAGTATTGTTGCAAAAAGCTTGACATACCCATCTGCATCTCTATCTTCTGTTGGCATTCGGGAAATAATCAAGAATTGTGATGTTGCTGAGTTCATCAAAAGTTTGCAACATATGGCGGTAAAATCCTATTCTTAGTAACAAATTCAAATATTTATACAATTAATTCTTCTAAAAAATTGTTTCTAATGTGATACAGAAAATAAAATTTTGGATAAAGGCGAAGATAATTGTGGTTGATTTGCGCCAAATATTTTTTTACATGTCATGTATTGGCTGTAATAAAGGAATTGGATATGATTACAATGATAGATTCCTTTGTTACCATTGCAAACACTAAAACATTTCCCAACCACGGTATGTATCTTTCAAATTTTTTGTTTGATAATTTATGTAATAGATTTAATGTATAGTTTTTATTGATTTTAACTTAAAATGATATTTCCAACAAATTTATAGCTGCCGAGCATATGTTGAACTCGATGATGGTACAAGAAGACTATTTGCTGTTATGTTTGGAGAAGTTGTAGAAAAAACATTCGGTTGTTCGGCAGTTGAACTTATGAATCATACTGGAGATGTACGTTTTCTTATTTTCTATCCGCTTTGCTGTTGCGAGTAGAAAAGTCTATCTCAAAATTTTTAACATATTTAATACATTATCTATAAATACATTGAGGTTTATATTAAAAAAAATTTTAAAAGTAAATTATAACAAAAATTGTTGAAATTGATTTTTATATACTTGTCTATTATGTCAATTTTATTTTTATTTATAACATGCATAGTAATTTAATTAAAAACATTGCATTCAAAAATTTGTGTTAATTTAGAAGACATAAATTTTCAGCATATAAAGTATTTAAATTTTTATTAATTATGCAATTATAATTAAAAATTTCCTTTGTAGGAATATTTGTCATATATAAAAAATCTTATGGCACAGGTTTTATAGAAAAGGTGGAAGATTGAACTTTTAGTAGACCTCAATCGACTCAACCAAAAGCAGTACAAGAATTTCAATATCGTCTCTATTGATACTGTACAGGATAATACAAAATGATGGATCGGAGTAAAAATATCAAAGGACTCATATTTTGAACTAATGTTTTTGTTGGGCTTGAATTAAACTTATCGCAGGCAACTTTGCTAAAACTATCAATTTTATAAATATGTGTTGGACTATGTTATATTTTGAATTAATATTTTTGTTGGGCTTGTATTAAACTTCTCACATGAAACTTTGCTAAAACTATCGATATTATAAATATGTATTAGACTATGTCATATTTTAAACTAATATTTGTATCTTTTAATCTATACAAGCATGTAATTATTATACTATACTTAACTATCATTACCTTAAATATTTGCTAGATTTCACATTTTTTTTCATATGCTTTAAATTATTGATTGAAATCAAATTTTTTTATGAAATATATACTCATTTTTTAAATAATTATTTCATTAAACTAGATAAACGTGCATTGCACATTGCTCCTACCTAATAATATAAAAATCATATAAAAATATTTTATATAATATAAAGAAATTAATATATAGGAAAATTCTTTTTGTCATCCTCACACTTCACACACCACATTTATTTTAATTTTTTTTTCATTTTTTCTATGATAAATATATAGTGTGTAGATGATAAATAGAATAATTCAATTAGTTTAATAAGAATAAAATGAAATAAAAAATATAAAAAATAAAAAATAATATTTTAATATATAAAGTGTGTGGTGTGGGATGATGTGTAGCATTTCTTATATATATATATATATATATATATCTTCTATATATAAAAAGTGTGTATGAAACGGAAAATCTTGTTTTAACGGTTTTTCTTGTTTTTCTGTTAAAATTAACACCGTTTGTTTTAACGGTTTGGCACATAAAATGAAAACATAAATGTTGAGAAAGATAACATTCAATGTTGTTATATGATTTATTAATCTCAATAATTATAATACTTAATAGTTTATATAATAATAAGTAATTAAAGATTAGTTATTATATTTTTCTCTTTCTCCTTAACATATACACGTGTATTAGGTGCATAAGACGTGAATCTCTAAGTATAATATACGTGTATTATACGTTTCATTAACTCAGATTATTGAGTATTCCAAATTTAAAAATCTCATATAATATATAATACAAGTGTGTTTAATCAAAGTGTTTTTTTTCCCCATGGTAGTAGGACGTAGCTTCCGCTAAGCCATATTCCATACGTGGGCTTGCTATGATAGGCACGTGACAAAGGCCGTGATCCTTGAGCTAATCAAGAAAGAGTAAATTCGGCCAACAATTTCAAAATATATTTTATGATTTATATATATGCTATATATAGAAAATATTATACCACAAATTTTATATAAAAAGATTATGTTTTAACTTTATGTTGTCCCTGATCGACTCAACCAACAGCAAAATAAGAATTTCACTGTTGTCTCTATTGATTGTCTACAGAATGACATAAATTGATGAATTATAATACAAACATCAAACGACACATATTTTGAATTACCGTTTGTGTTAGACTTTTATTAAATTTTTCGTATACATCTTTGCTAAAATTATAGATGTTATAAACATATATTGGATTATATGATACTTTGAACTAATTTTTTTATTTTCTCCAATATGCCTTAAATTATTAAGTGACATCAATAATTTTTATAAAATATATATATTATTTTTTACAAATAATCATTTCATAAAATTAAACAAACGTGCTTTGCACGTTACTCCCACCTAATATATATATATATATATATATATATGTGTACACTGATATAATCCAGTTCGGTGCGGTGTTAAAAAAAAAAAAATCGAAACGGAATTGATTTTGGTTAATTAAAAATAAAATGGATATCAAACCCAATCAAATCCGATACTGGACGAAACCTACCAACTCGATCCGATCCGGTTTTCCGATTTCATCCTACCTGTGAATCGAGCTAGCAGGATCCGAAGACAAATTTCAGGGTTTAAGAACCCTAGATCCTCTTTCAAGCTCCAAGCTTTGCCGAAAATCAAGATTTCTGGCCGAACTCTTTCAATCGTCAAAGTTACATCTCGGCGTTGAAGATCTAGGGGCTTGGCCTCTGTTCATCATTTTCAGATACCACGCATTATATACCAGTTTTCCTCATATCTGTGTATTTCCCTCTCTCTCTCTCTCTCTCTCTCTCTCTCATATTTCAAAGGTCATCAAACAGAAAAAAGAAAGAGCATGACGATCGATTACAAATCCCCGCATTTCCCGCCCTCCATCTACAAGGTGAATTTAATCTGTTCCACTGAAATTATTTGGATTTTTTTATGAATAATGGACAATGTTGTTTGATTTTGAGATTGAACTTTGATTCCGATTGTGATGGGCTTTAGAATTTGGGATGAATTTCGATTTTGTGATTAATTTTGGTTTTGATGCGTTCGTTTGTGCAAATGCTACCCTTGTAGATGAATTTTTCTTAGATAGAGGATGTTTCAATGGGAATCAAAATGGGGCGTACTAATCTGGTTGTGGCAACAGAGATGGGCATGCGCTCATACTCGTTATAATGGATTTCATTCTCGAGATTATGGTTTCACTGGTTCCAACCATGTCATTCTGAATCTTTTCTTTCACAAAAATGTCTTCATGTACGCTTATTTTACAAGCAATGCTTATTGGAAGAATTAAAATACAAGAAGCCAAGCTGCTGATTCAAGTGAAGAAGTGTGTCTCTTTTATTTTTCAGTTATGCATTGAATTCATTTATTAAGTATGACCTTTACACACACAAATATATATGATTCGTATCCCAAATGGTACACCTTCTGTGAGAACAGCAACATATATAATGATATACTTCTTCTGTAGGTCTGCTGCATATTGCAAGATCACAGTCTGTGAGAAAAGGATTTATGTAACCTAGGATGATATTATTCTTGCTGAAAAAATTGACCTCAAGGATTTAGGTTTGCAATTGAACGAGTAGATAGAAATGGATAACGGCGTTGCTGAAAACTCGTCTCCAACTCGACCCAAATGGAGAAAAGTGGCATATGGAGGGATGCAGCCTGGTTTTGATGACAATCACACTGATGAATCTTTCCTTGAAGATATAGTCATGAATGCCAATGTTGTGAAACGGGACATGCTAAAAGTGATGCAAGACTCGGTTTCCATCTCTGAATATCTATGCATTGTTGCCCTTGTGGGCTTGGTTTGGACCTACACTCTAAGATCAACTCTTGATGAAACTTCCCTTTTGTATCTTGATGTCAGTCTTCTTGGATCAGGTTTTCTACTTCTCCTTTTAACTGAAGAAATGCTTTCAGTCAATCTTCTCTTGCATTATTTACTTAACGTTTTCTTTTTCACAACTGGATTATACGTTTTGGCTCCCATCTACCAAACTCTAACAAGATCCATTAGCTCAGATTCCATCTGGGCAGTAACTGTTCCACTCCTCATGCTTCATCTATTCCTTCACGACTACTCAGGATCAACTGTTAGAGCTCCAGGGGCTCTGAATAATCCAACATTGACCAGTTGCATTTCTTTAAATGCCTCGATAGTGGCCTCGGTTTTCATTGCTTCTCGCCTCCCATCAAGTATACATGTTTTTGCAATCATGCTATTCTCCTTACAAGTATTCCTTTTTGCTCCACTGATCACTTACTGTATCAAAAAGTACTCCTTCCGCTTGCATCTTTGCTTTGCTTTCAGTTTGATGGCCATGACCTTGGCTTTTGTTTATACACTCCACAGGCTACTTTTTGTGCTACTGTTGGGTTTATTGGTTTTTGTGACTGTGGTATGTCCTTATTGGCTTATACGACTTCAAGAATACAAGTTTGAGATCAATGGCCCTTGGGATGAGGCTAAGCTTTGTTTTGCCGTAACAGATTAAGATCACCAGTGTCAACCTTTGTATGTCTGATGGGACTTTTTGGAGCTTTGGTTAATTCGAAATTAGATTGTTTGTATAATTTCCCTTGTTTCTTCTCTCCAGTCAAAGATCTTAGTCCACTTATCACATTATATTGATGTGGCGCCAGGCATCTCTTATTGAATCGGCTATTGGTTTTTGATCAGCTTTATACCGAAGGATGAAATAAGCCCACTCACATTGGATTAAGAATCCTGAAATTTTAAACATAAATCTAAAATTAAAAAAGGGGATGGTTGGGCAGAATGGATAAAATGCATATCTGCTTCACAAAAACGAAGCAACTCTTCCATAAATCTTAAAGATTACTCTAATAATAATGGTCATCCAAAGCAGAAGACAGTTTTTACATGTACTTATCATACAAAAGCAGTCTAAAGCTAGTAAAACTTGTAAATAACTAGAAACAGGGGTGTTCGATTGATAGAGGATTGCCGGTGTGTCGAGCGACATCTTAAGCAAATTTTTTGGACTAGTCTTGCTCATTCAAATTTTGAGTCGTGTATCTGGTGAAGACTTGGCTAAATTCATAGTGGAAGATCTGGCGAAGACTTGGCTAAAATCATAGTGGAAGTCTTGTATCGGTATTCACTCAAGTGACTCGTGTGAAAATCAAGCGAACTCTTGGTTAGTGAGACTTCTTTTCTATGTGCGATTTTCTTCTACGTTAGACCCTTCCTACCCTATTCTAAGGCCTTAATGTACTTGAGGCCTTTCATCAAAGGTGTCCTCCCCTAGGGTAACACCACCCCAGTTCGGATACCAAACACCTCGGGGTAGCGGCCACACCTTGAGAGTGGCCAAAATGGTGGCTGGAGGTGGTCTTAAAATTAATTAGAGTTTAAAATTTTAGGAATTTAGGTTTTATATTTTTGGGTTTTAGTTTAATGTATTTAAGAAAATTTTTGTTTTCTTATCTAGATGTCTTTTGTTTCGTGACAATGGAAATGATCCACCTTAATTTTTGTATTAACCGTTTATATATAATATTATGCAAGCTTGATTAGAAAAAACAGTTATTTTCTTAAGAAAAATGGGAGGCGGGGCAATCAGCATAGCAACCTTCTTTATGGTGTGACCATAGGAGTCCCTCCCTACTGCAGAATATCTGGTTTGAGCCATAACTACTGCTCTAATGAAGAGCCCATAACCACAACACCCCAAAAATATCCAATTAGTCCAAACTCCATCCCATGGCCTAAAGGTTAAGCTTTACTACCAGAAGTAGTTTCAATTTATGTCGACGACCAGCGTAGCAATCTTCTCTAAGTGTGACCATAGGAGCTTCTCCCCGCTAGGAATGTCCGATTTGAGTCATAGCAGCTACTTCAGTGGTGAGCCCATCACCATAGCACCCCCAAAATATCTAGTTGGTCCAAAACTCCTCCCATGGCCCACAAGTAATTTCAACTTATGTCTTAATTCAAACTTCTGACCTTAAATTCATAAAAAATTGAATAATACTACCCGTCATCTTAATTTTCATCATTCTCTCAGCATCTCATAGTATAGCATTAGATGATTAGAAATTATTTATTATATTTCACTTATAAATTTATTACCTAATACCATATATCATAAGATAATGAAAATTATAATTATGAATAAATTTTTTTCTTTTAAAATAGTAAGTTATATATTAACTAGACAAGTCTTTACTTAATAATTAAAAATTTTAGCTAAAGAAAAAAAAAACTAATACATCAACATGTAAAATTATTTTTGTACGACTCTTACGTAAACAGAATAATTCTCTAAAATAAAAATTCTTTTAAATCTTCACGATTATAAAAGATTTTTCAATATCTCAAATTTATTATTTCTTGTTTTGGGTTTATAATTATCTTTAATAAGAACAGTAAAACGTCTCACGTCATGTGACTAAACAAATAATTAAAAATATAAAACTAATTTAAAATTTCTATAATCATATAATATATACGAAATCATCGAGAATGAGATCTCTCTATTATTATAAAGTGTCGAATAAGTTGAGACGCGTCAAACCATTATTGGCGTTGATGTGACAATTTCAACTACTAGCAAAAGGAAAATGCTATGATGTCTTTTTTCCGTGTCACTCAAAGTGACCGCTGGTCACAAAATTTTTTTTATAATTTTTTTTTATTTAGTAATTAAAAAAGTGATTTTAAGTGTATTGATATTTTTTTATATTTTTTAAAAATATTTAAATATATTAAAAAAATCTAAAAAGAAAAATAAAAAATAAAATAAAATAAAATTTGACCGCACAATGGAGCTGTGCACTCTGGGCACAAAACGAAATTCCTCCACATTTTATGGCACATTTGTCGTATAACATCATGTGAATGTGCAAATATACATGTGAATCTGAAAATAAACTAAATCTCAACTTAAATCGATCAATGATGCCAACACAACACATGTTTTAAAAATCCCATCTATATTTTACAAACGGCATTTTGGGCTAAAATCAATGTAGTGATAATAGACATCCACAAACATCGAGAATTATAAACAATATAGATGAAGTCTACATTTTCATTGTATCTTTATTTTATAGGTGTTTGTCTTCAAACGCAAGCTCAGACAATTCAAATACAGAATAGGCTTTACACGGTTCAACATCATATCGTATTGATACTATAGAGACGGTACAACTCTTTCATCATATCATATTGATCTCAGGCCGCATGACCCATGGTCTGCTCCCCTGGAGGAATCATAACCAAGAATGGCTGAGCATTGAACCCTGGATGAGGCAATCTGTGACGGAGCTCGCGACCTTCCTGACAAAGAGCACAAGCATGGCAGAAGTAATGAGTCGCAAAGTCACATGCAGATTCACACTGTTCACGCTGCACCTCATCCTCCAGAAAGCTTCCACAGCAGCCACATGACCTGTGAAGTGCCTCACAACTGCCCTGCTTGTCATAAAAAAAAATATGAACAAATTCAAAAGCTCTTCGTCATAATTATTATCATATTTGGAATGGACAACAAAACATCACTCAAAGACCTCAAGTATGATAATAATAAAAAAAAAAAAATTAAAAAAAAAAAAAAAGGAGCAAAATTATAAAAGCCTAAGGAAAGAGCTTGGAGAATCGTAAGACTATTCTCATTGTAGACACACAAAACATTCATCCTATTCAACTGCATGAGAAGTACTTCTCTAAACTTGATCTAAGATCGGGATATTATCAAGTGAGGATTGCGGAAGGAGATGAGCCAAAGACGACTTGTGTAACTCGATATGGGGCATATGAGTTCTTAGTGATGCCCTTTGGCCTCACAAATGCTCCAACCACCTTCTACACACTCATGTATAAGATCTTTCACCTCTACCTTGATCAATATGTGATGGTCTATTTAGATGATATCGTCATCTATAGTTCTACCCTTGAGGAACATGTGGAGCATCTACGGGTTGTTTTTCTTGTCTTAAGGGAAACCAACTCTATGTCAAGAAGGAGAAGTGCTCATTTGCACTAATTGAAGTCCATTTCCTTGGCCACAAAATCCAAGGAGGAAAACTCAGTATGGAGGAGGGGAAAGTTAAGGCCATGAAGAAGTGGGATCCTCCCACCAAGGTTATCGAGTTTCAATCCTTCCTTGGGCTTGTCAACTACTATAGAAGATTTATAAAGGAATACTTTACAAGAGCATCCCCCCTCACTAACTTGCTCAAGAAAAATAGGACATGGGAGTGGATATCAAGGTGTTAGGAAGCATTTGATGACTTGAAGACGGTCATCATGGAGGAACCAGTTTTGGCCCTATCAGATTGCACCAAGACTTTTGAGGTGCACTTAGATGCATCGGATTTTGCCATTGGGGGAGTTCTCGTGCAAAAGGGACACCCCATTGCATATGGGAGTCGCAAAATCAATAAGACTGAAAGGCGATACACTAAGCAAGAGAAAGAGATGACAGCCATCATTCACTACCTTAGGGCTTGGCGGCACTATTTGCTTGGCTCCTGCTTTGTGGACAAGACAGATAACATTGCCACTAGTTACTTTCAAAGTCAAAAGAAACTGAGCCCAAAGCAAGTTAGGTGGCAAGACTTCTTGGCGGAATTTGACTATGTCTTGAAATACAAGCTTGAGAAGGCCAACATTGTTGCTGACGCCCTTAGTAGGAAGGGCGAGCTTGCCCACATCACTAGCATACAAGGGGAGACACGAGAGATGATCTGCGAAGGCCTGAAGCACGACCCTCTAGCCAATAATTTGATGAATTTGGCTATGGAGGGAAAGACCAAGAGATTTTGGATAGAGGATGGATTACTCTACACCACCAAATGACGATTATATGTTCTAAAATAGGGAAAGCTATGGAGGAACCTTATCAAGGAATGCCATGATTCCATATGGGCTGGACATCCTAGCCAACATTGCACTCAGGCCTTGTTGGAAGTCTCTTACTATTGGCCCCAGATGAGAGATGAAGTGGAACTCTCTGTGAAAACTTGTCTTGTGTGCCAACAAGACAAAGTGGAGAACTGAAGCCCTGTTGGTTTGTTGGAACCACTACCCACTCATTCCCGTCCTTGGGAGAGTGTTAGCATGGATTTCATATTGGCTCTCCCCAATCTGAAGGATGTGGTACCATCATTGTTGTGGTGGATCGGCTTTCTAAGTATGCCACTTTTATTGCCAACCCTAAAGATTGTTCAGCTGAGGAGACAACCAAGCTATTCTTCAAACATGTGATTAAGTATTGGGTCTTACCACAAAGCATTATCAGTGATCGGGATCCCCACTTCACAGGAAAATTTTGGTCAGGACTATTCAAACTTATGAGGTCAGCCCTACATTTCTCTACCAACTTTGACCTACAGTTAGATGAGCAAACTAAGAGGGTGAACGCCTTGTTGGAATTATACTTGAGGCACTTTGTAAGTGCTAACTAGTCGGATTGGGCTAAGTTGTTGGATGTGACTTAATTTTCCTACAACTTACAAAGGAGTGAGTCTACAAACAAAAACCCATTTGAGATTGTAATGGGGCAACAACCACTCACTCCCTAGTCATTGGAGTAAAGCTATGTGGAGAACTGTCCAACAGCCTTCAAGGTTGCTAAATCTTGGAATGAACAGTTGGATGTGACTCGCTCCTACTTAGACAAAGCAACCAAGAAGATGAAGAAATGAGCTGATTAGAAAAGGAGACACATGGAATATTGCATAGGTGACTTGGTGTTGGTAAAGATCTTGTCAAGCCAACACAAGTTTACAAGACAGTTGCACAAGGGGCCTGTACGACTTTATGAGGGACCATTCCCAATCATCAAGAAAATAGGGAAGGTCTCCTACAAGCTAGACTTACCCTTCAAACTCAAGCTTCATCCGGTTTTTCATGTAAGCTGTTTGAAGCCTTATCATGGTGATGAAGAAGAGCCAACACGAGGAGAGTCTAAGCGTGCACCATTGGACTTAACTACCACTTTTAACAAAGAAGTAGAAGAAATTTTAGCAGATTGTGTGATTAGACGAAAGAGTCATAAGCCACGCCAAGAATATTTGATCAAGTGGAAGGGATTGCCATCAAGTGAGACAACTTGGGAACCAAATGAGTCATTGTGACAGTTTGAAGATCATATCCAGAGGTTCCATGAAGACACCACGTTGAGGACGTCGCGAAGCTAGGTGAGGGAGAATGTCACCACCTGGAGTTCTCGAAAGAATTCCATAGCCCTCTAGAGTCTTCTAGTTCTTTGTAAATTATTCTTGAATCTTGTAGAATATTGTAGAGTTCTATGGAGTACTCTAGAATAGTGTAGAACCCCTTGTAAGGAGAACTTTGTAGATAGTTCTAGAATAGTGATCTAGAATGCTCTTTACCTTTAGATTGGTGACAAGTGTCACAATTCTAACCATTCTTTGTACCAAGAGGTCCCTATAAATAGAGAGAGTCCTCATTTGTGTAAGGCACCAAGGAAGAAGAGCAAACAAAGTTCTCTAGAGCTTATCTCTCTACTTTCTCACTCTAGATTGGTTTTCTTTTGTCTTGAGTCACTTAGAAGGCTTACTTAGGAGCTTTGTGGGGACAAATCCTCTTAAGGCCACACGGGACGTGTGAATAAATTCTAAATTCGTGACATATGGTTGCTCCTATTGCACCTATTTATCATAGCTAACTTACTGTGATAAATGGAACTTTTGAAATTGATTTAATTTCCTTATTCAATGAATATAATTCTATTGAAAATTGTGATAAAAGAAAAATTTATCGTATTACTTTTTCTAGTTCTAAAAAAATTACGTATTAAAAGAAAATGGAAAGAAAAAATGCATACACTTCAAAAGCATATACTTTTCTTTGAATTTCTTGAAAGTTACTATAGTTCAAAGCATAGTTTAAGTGTTGTTAAAACTAGTTTTGTCGAAGACAAAGATAAGGCTGGGGTTAAATCTAGCCACACCCTTTGGAGACAATTATTATCTCTCATTTCAGATGACAAATAAAAGCTTCTCCAATTAAAATATCTTATGCTAGTTCAGATGCTACCATATATACGTGACAAAAAGAAAATCATTCAACAAAATAATTTTACTAACCAAAGTCTCCATATTATTGGTCAACAATTGGACCGCATTGAAGACAAAGTAGAAAAACCTCTTTTGACTTCATTTTCAAATATTTCAAGACATTTGATTATTTTACCAGAGAATAGGCCAAACATTGATTTCAAAACTAAACAGGTCAAAACTCTTGATAAAATTGATCAAATGTTTCAAGATATTAAAAAAGAAAAACCCTCTAGCAGTACTTTAAACAGCAATGGCAAGGATGATTTCTCTTCACATATTACTAATGAATCATCTGAGAGTAATTCTTCTACTATTAAAGATCTTATTTTACTTGAAAAGAATTTTCAAGATATTGATTTACAAATTAAACTTGAAATCGTCAGATTTTCTTCAAAATAACCCAAACTAATGAGCCTGACAAAAAATTGATATTCCAGACCAACTCCTACTAATTTATAGTTTGAAGAAATGATTTTTCAAACCCAATTTTCTTTTTCAATAGACAAATGCTATGAATGGAATATTGATGGACTCTCTAAACAAGAGATCTTCAATACCATGAGTAAAATGTCTATAGTTGCAAATGCTTATACTAATAATGATCACAAACAACCTAAGATTGTAAAAATTTTAAATATTGGATTTTTGGATATGTTTTAACACTGGTGGGACAAACATCTCACTAATGAAGTAAAAGAAACCATTCAGAATGTTGTTTAGCATGATGATAAAGGGTTACCTATTTTTGATAAAACTATAAGAATGGAAATTCCTGATGGTATTAATACTTTGATTTATATTATTATTAAACATTTTGTTGGAACTCCTTCTAACATTACTAATTGTATTAGTGATTATTAAATAATTTGATATGCCATCAAATATATGATTATAGATGGTACCATGATGTTTTTATGTCTAAAGTCATACTTAGAGATGATAGTCATACGCCTTACTGGAAAGAAAAATTTATTGATGGTCAACCTCATTTATTTGCTCACAAAGTTAAGGATGAACTTAGATGTCTCGGGACTCCTTAATTATATTAATTACACTTATGATGGTATTATCAGTACAATTAAAAAGCTTGGTATCAGTATGTGTAATAATCAAAGAATACTTCGTCAACAGATGAAAAATAGTAAGAAAGCCAAATATGAAATGGGTAATTTTTGTAAACAATTTGACCTTCTTTCTATTGCTCTATCTAAACAAAAACATATTTCAAAAAAATATTTCAAAACTTATGAAGAAAAAAAGAGAAAGAACTGTGATAATTTTTATAAAAAAAAAAAAAAAATTCAAGATTTTACAAGAAAAAACTTTTTGATAACAAAAAGAGTTTTAAAACTCCTTCAAAAGGAAAGCGTTTTAATTGTGACAAATCTGGACATTTTGCTGATAAATGTCCCAAGAAACCCAATAAATTAAAAAACAAGTTTAACCAGTTGAATATAAATGCTAGTGATCAAGAAGATTTAATGCGTCTCCTTGAAATAAAATCGTTTGCATCATCTGACATCAATGAATTTAGTTCTAGTAATTTAGAGTATTACTCAGAAACAAATTCATCTGATTCTCACAATATTAAGCTTGGTTGTAATGATTCTTGTTGTAAATGTGATACCCCGTTTTTACGTTTATTTTATTGAATGAGTTTTTAATTTAATTAAAATATTGGCTCTTTTATTTTAAATTTATTGAACTTTAATTGGATTTATTTAGTTCTAAAATTTATTTTGAGGTACTTTCTTAATATTAATTATTGTTTTGTATTTAAATTATTTTTTAATTTAATTTAGTTTATTTTTGGATTTAAAATTTTGTTCTTAGTTTTTACTAGTTATTTATTATATTTTAGTAAGGTATTGTGTTTAAATTATTTTATTCAATTTAGAACTTTTAAAATTGTTTTTATTGGATCAGTTTCTGGACCCTAGAGGTGAGGACTATACCTCATTTCTTTTCTCCATCTTTTCTTTTCTCTTTTTCTTTTTCTTCTTCATTTTTATTTTCCGTTTTTCTTTCTTTCCCTCACTTCTCTCTCTCTCTCTCTCTCTCTCTCTCTCTCTCTCTCTCTCTCTCTCTCTCTCTCTCTCTCTCCTTCTTCATTTTTTCCACCGTCTGCTTCATCCTGCCTAGAAATGCCGCTGTCGTCACTGTGAGCCAGAACACCCCCACCATTCTCCTCGCTCCAGTTGGTGAACACCCTCACCAAATTTCAACCCCAACTGAGTCACCGTTAAGCAACACGAACTCCTCCAAGCCGTGGCATTCAAGTGCTCCAGTTTTGCCGTCGTTCAACCTCCGGTCACCACTTTTTCACCACTTCATCACTAACCCCTTGTTGACCTAAACCACCCATTTCCAATTTTGATCCGTCATCGGAGCAACCATCATGAGCTCAACTCCGTTTTGGCTTTTTTTCACTTCCACTACCATTTTCGCAGCCATCCACGGCCAACCCTCACTTTCACTAGCTTCATAAACACCTATAAGTCATTCCCTATTAATCCCAAGTCTTGGTTCATCCCATTCAAAAGTGAGTATTTTTACAACCCACGACCACAATGTTTTTACACTGTTACGTTACTTTTCCTCCGCCTTTTGTAGCCCATTGATCCTTCAAAAAATATTATATAGCGTTGTAAATATTTTTCAAACTTCATTTTAGATTTAAATATATTCTTATTTTTACAATAAATTGTGACTAGTTGGTTATTCTGGACTGAGTCCGAAGAGTTGGGGGTCAAATGGATTTGAGGATGGAGTTAATTATGTTTGGATGATTGGATTGCTGGTTATCTTTGTGTCTTGTCATTTGGATTGTATGGTGCATGCATGTACATGTGTTGAAATTGAAAACTGGATTTTCAAACGTAAATGGATTTTTGGGTGCGTGTGTATTATGACCCTACGCCGAGATGAGACATTATTTTGATGGAGCTCATCTGGTCACTCGGGAGTAGATAATACTGAGTGACATCCCCTGGGTTGTCACTGGGCGATAACATGATCGCACAATACGGTAACGATGTTGTGTAGATTTCGTGGTCTCTAGGCTGGCGGGGACTAGAGGATGTCTGGTCATGTTGAGAACTCAATAAGGTGACCATCAAGAATAAGTACCCTCTCCCTCGGATCGGCGATTTGTTTGATCAGTTTCAAGGAGCAGTTGTTTTCTCGAAAATTTGATTTGAGATCAGGATACTACCAGTTGCGGATAAGAGATAAGGATATATCCAAGACTACCTTTAGATCGAGATATGGGCATTATGAGTTTAAGGTGATGCCTTTTGGATTAGCTAATGCCCCTACAGCTTTTATGGATTTGATGAATTGGGTATTCCGACCCTATTTGGATTCTTTTGTGGTGGTTTTCGTCAATGACATTTTAATTTATTCTTGAGATTTTAAAAGAGCATGCTTATCATCTCCGTTTAGTACTTGGGAAATTAAGAGAACACCAACTGTATGCGAAGCTTAACAAGTGTGAATTTTGGTTGGAAGAAGTCAGATTTCTTGGACATGTAATTTCCTGAGATGGTGTGGCCATTGATCCTAACAAGGTAGAAGCTATTTTGTTGTGGCAGAGTCCTTCAACCGTGCGTGAGATTCAGAATTTCTTGGGACTTGCCGGTTATTATCGAAGATTTGTGGAGGGATTTTCTCGATTATCCGGACCTCTCACTGCTTTGACTAGAAAGAATACAGAGTTTGTTTGGTCAGACAAGTGCGAGAGAAGTTTCCAAGAGTTGAAGAAGAGACTGAAAACAGCACTGGTGTTGGCACTTCCAGAACTGCACAAGCCATTTGTAGTTTTCAGCGATGCATCTAAGTTTGGATTAGGATGTGTTCTTATGCAAGAGGGATGGGTTGTTGCTTATGCATCTCGTTAGTTGAAAGATCATGAGAAGAATTATCCTACGTATGATTTGGAATTGGCAGCGATAGCGTTTGCTCTTAAGATCTGGCGACATTATTTGTATGGAAACGTTTGTGAAGTCTACACTGATCATAAGAGTTTGAAGCACTTATTTTCTCAAAAGAATCTCAATATGAGACAGAGGTGATGGTTAGAGTTAATCAGTGATTATCAATGCGAGATCAAGTATCATCCAGGAAAAGCGAATATAGTTGCAGATACTTTGAGTCGGAAGTCGCAATTGGAAGATGAAACTGAATCGTCAAGATTGGATTCACTAGTTTGTGAGATGAGAAGACTTCTTATCGAAAGTTCGCAACAAGAGGAAGTGTTATCTTCAGTCATTGATGTTCGAGTGGTTGATTTTGAGGAATTGAAGATTCTTTAAAGGAAGGAGCTGAAGCTGTTAGATATTAGAAAGAGAGTCAGAAAATCGAGAGGGCCTTTGCATTACAGTATGCATAAGGATGGAATTCTTCAATTCCGAGATCATAGAGTAATCCCCAAATATTCAGAATTCAAGGAATGAATTATGGCAGAAACTCATGCGACTCCTTATTCAGTTCATGCTAGCAGCACGAAAATGAATCGAAATTTGAAGAGAAATTATTGGTGGGAAGGGATAAAGAGGGATATCGCCTTGTATATTGAGAGATGTGACACATGCCATCAAGTCAAGGCCGAACATCAAAGACCCGCTGGTATGCTTTAACCTCTCCTTATTCCTAAGTGGAAATGGGACAAAATTTTTATAGATTTTGTAGTGGGCTTATCGAGGACTCCTAGTGGAAAGAACTCGATTTGGGTGATTGTTGATTGGTTGACTAAGAGTGCTCATTTCTTACCTGTTAATAATATCGATTTATTGAGAAAGTTGACTCGTCTGTATGTAAAAGAGATAGTGCAGTTGGACGGGGTACCCAAGGGTATTGTATCGGATTGGGACCCAAGGTTCATATCTCATTTTTGGAAGAGTTTATAGGTAGCTCTGGATACTAAATTGAAGTTTAGTACTGCATATCACTCTTAGACCGATGGTCAATCAGAGCGTACTATTCAAACCCTTAAAGATATGTTGCGGGCATGTGTTATGGAATTTCAAGGAAGTTGAGAAAATCATTTGCCGCTTATAATAGTAGTTTCCATGCGTCCATCCAGATGGCTCCATATGAAACTCTTTATGAAAGGAAGTGTAGATCGCCTTTGTGTTGGGATGAAGTTAGGGAGAATAAAATAATTGGGTCTGAAATAATTCAAGAAATGCAAAATCAAGTTTAGATTATAAAAGATAAAATGGCGGCAGCTCAGCGTCGTCAGAAAAGCTATGCGGATACAAGGAGGAGAGATTTATCTTTTGATGAACGTGATTGGATTTATCTCAAAGTCTCTCCCATGAAAGGAGTTAAGCGTTTTGATAAAAAGGGAAAACTTGATCTAAGATCTGTTGGCCCTTTTCAGATTTTGGAGAAAGTAGGGCCCATTACTTATAGAATTGCATTGCCGGAATATTTTGGGGAAATTCACGATGTCTTCCATGTATCGTCCTTGAAGAAGAGTTTTGGACAACAAGAGCCACGCTTTGTCGACCAAGAGCGTATTCAGCTACAACCGGATCTTACTTATGAAGTTGTTCCGACACAAATTATGGATTATAAAGAACAAAGGTTGAGATCCAAGAAGATACCTCTGGTAAATGTGGCATAGGGAGATCCATTAGTTCAAGATTTCTCTTGGGAGAGAGAAGCAGACCTGAGAGAGCATTACTCGTATTTGTTTGAGTGAATGGCGGAATATTCAAAGTTTTGAAATCCGTTCCGGAGACCATTCCGGTTGAGACACTGGAACGGAATATTTCAGTACCGGTACGTTTCGGTGTACCGTTTCGGAATTAATTATATATTATATATGAATATTTATATGTATATATAAACTAACAATTAATAAAATAAATACATATATATATATATGTAAGTGTGTATCATGTATATGTGTATATATATAAAAGAATTAAAGATTTATAAAATGAATATATATTGAAAAAAATCACAAACTTGAGTTAAGACACAAAAATAAAGGAAAAAATTAAAGAATAGACAGATTATTAAAAGTAATAATACTTTTAGTGTATGGAAATGGGTATTTGAATTCTAAAAGTACAATTTTATCTATTATTTTTTAACTTATTTATAAGAGAGCTATTTTTTTAATTTGAATTTGAATTTCGGACCGGAATTACTATTCCGGTCGAAATTGACCGGAAAGGCTGGAATTTGACTGGAACGGCCGGAATTTAACTCGAAACGGAATAGATACCTACCCCATTCCGGTCACTGTTCCGGCACGAAAAATTCCGACTATTCCGACCGGAACGTAATGATTTTTAAAACTTTGGGTATATTTCCTAAGCTTGGTCTTAGTGGAAGCTTGTAGCTTGTTTTAACATTAACATTTGACCTTGCACATTTCGAGGACGAAATTTTATTTTAAGGGGGAGGATGTGATACCCCATTTTTATGTGTATTTTTTTTTAAGTAGTTTTTAATTTAATTAAAATATTGGATCTTTTATTTTAAATTTATTGAACTTTAATTGGATTTATTTAGTTGTGAAATTTATTTTGAGGTGGTTTCTTAATATTAATTATTGTTTTGTATTTAAATTGTTGTTTAATTTAATTTAGTTTATTTGTAAATTTAAAATTTTGTTGTTATCTTTTACTAGTTATTTATTATATTTTAGTAAGGTATTGTATTTAAATTATTTTATTTTATTTATAGCTTTTAAAATTGTTTTCGTTAGATTAGTTTCTGGACTCTAGAGGTGAGGACTAGACCTCATTTCTTTTTCCTATCTTTTCTTTTTCTCTTTTTCTTTTTCTTCTTCATTTTTCTTTTCCCTTTTTCTTTCTTTTTTTCCCTCACTTTTCTTCCGGTTCTCTCTCTTCCCATGCACTCTCTTTCTCCTTCTCTCATTCTCCCTTTTTTCCGTCGTCTGCTTCGTCCATCCCAGAAACGCCGCCGTCACCACTGTGAGCCACACCACCCCCACCATTCTCTTCCGCTCCGGCCGGTTAACACCCCCACCAAATTTCAGCCCCAACCGAGTCACTGTTAAGTTGCATGAGGTTCTCCAAGCTATGGTGTTCACATGCTCCAGCGCCGCTGTCATTTCACCTTCGGCCACCACTTTTTTACCACTTCATCACCAACCCTTGCTGACCTAGATCACCCATTTCCAGCTCCGATCCATCGTCGGAGTAACCACCAAGAGCTCAACTCCGTTTTAGCATTTTTCACTTCCACCGTAGTTTTTGCTGCCACCCATGGCCAATCCTCACTTTCACTAGCTTCATAAATGCATCTAAGTCATTCCATATCAATCTCAAGTCTTGGTTCGTCCTTATTAAAAGTGGGTATTTTTACAACCCACGGCTATAATGTTTTTATACTGTTACGTTGCTTTTCCTCTTCCTTTTGCAACCCATTGATCCTTCAAAAAATAGTATATAGCGTTATAAGTATTTTCCAAACTTCATTTTAGATTTAAATATATTATTACTTTTATAATAAATTGTAACTGCTTGATTATTCCGGACTGAGTCTGAGGAGTCGGGGGTCGGATGGATTTGAGGATGGAGTTAATTATGTTTAGATAATTGGATTGTTGGTTATCTTTATGTCTTGTCATTTGCATTGTATGGTGTATGCATGTACATATGTTGAATATTGAAAACTGGGTTTTCAAGCATAAATGGATTTTTGGGTGCGTGTGTATCACGACCCAAGCTGAGATAGGACATTATCTAGATGGAGCTTCTCTGGTCACTCGGGAGTGGATAATACTAAGTGACATCCCCTGAGTTGTCGCGGCGACGACATGATCGCACGATATGGTAACGCTGTCGTGCCGACTCTGTGGTCCCTAAGCTGGCGGGGACTAGAGGATGCCTGGTCATGGTATGCGCTAGGCGCGAAGTTGGGTATCGCTCGTGTAGATTTCACGTGCGTAGTCATTACCTGCAGTGTGTGGCATAGGAGCCAGAGTGTGCGGATGATCCCTGGTCATGGTATGCGCTAGGCGCGAAGTTGGGTATCGCTCGTGTAGATTTCACATGCGTAGTCATTACCTGCAGTGTGTGGCATAGGAGCCAGAGTGTGCGGATGATCCCTAGGGGAGATCATGGTGCATACAATAATTGGGAACTGGTTTTGGATATTGGATATTGGCAATTTTTTGGAAAAATGACGAGTTTGTTTAAAGGATTATTTGTGGGTCATTTTTTAGGAAAATGACGAGATTTTATAAGTGGATTTTCGTGAACTATTTTCTAAAAAAATAGTGGATTTTTTGTTTTGGGCCATTATCTTGAATAATGGTGAGGAAAATGTTTTAAATGAATATTTAAAGGATTATTTTGGAAATGTGATTTTCAGACCCTTGCATGTAGCATTTGTTCATTCATATTATTGAGTTTTAATATATTTTTATCTTGTAGTATTTGGATCATTCCTTACTTGTGGTACTGTCTTTGGTACCTTAGATTTTCATGTAGCGGTTGAGAAGGAGGAGGCTGAGTCTGAGCAGGCGGCTTCGCCAGAGTACTAATTTGGAGTTGTATTATTTTGAAAATTATTTTTACATGCTTTTATATTATATAATTTGGATTTGAAACAATGTTAAACCTGTAATATGTTGAAACTTGTAATATTTTGGTTAGCTTGTGTTTTAAGCAAATTTGTATTTAAACAAAATTCTGGTACTTAGTTGAAGACTTTTATTATCCGCTATGTAGTTTTATTATACATGTGTTGCATGTACACACACTTAGTACTTAGCGATGAGATGTGTGACCCATGTTGTCATCATCCTGACACCTTAATTTCCACGTGTCCGTACGTGGGAGTTGGGGGCATCACAACAAACATTTGGGTAAAACAATTAATGTTTTAACCAAATCTAAAGAACAATAAAATCTTTTATTAATTCTAATATTTCAAATTACAAACCTCAAGTTTAAAGAAGAATATATTCACAAGTTTAAGAAGACGATGGTTTGTCAAGAACCAAAAACTTCTAAACAAAAAATTAGTTTTCAAGAAACTTTAGGAAGATTTGAAAAGAAAAAAACTCAAATACCCTATCCCTAACAAAAATAACTTGATTCATAGGTTGTGTGATGCAGTGAAATTTTTCAAGTTTGACCTAAAGTCCGAGTTTTGGTAGATCCAAATTAGTGAGTCAGATAGATATAAGACTACTTCTACTACCCATTTGATCACTATAAGTGGAACATGATACCTTTCGGCCTAAAAAGTACCCCTAATGAATTCCAAAATATTATGAATGATATTTTCAATTCATTCATCTATTTCACCATTGTTTACGTTGATGATGTTCTTATATTTTTAAAGTTTATTGATAAACACTGGAAATATTTGCCTTCATTTCTAGATATCATTAGACAAAATAGTCTCGTTGTTTTTGCCGTGTAAATTATGTTTGGGTGTTGAGAGTATCTCAACACTTCTCAACATACTTCACTACTATTCATTATTTTATTATTACTTTTCACATATTTTTTATTACTATTCAATATTCTATTATTACTTTTCACATACTTTTTCATTATTATTTACAACATATCTCAACACTTATCAGCAGCCAAACCTTATTAGGTTTCTTGGTTATGATATTTCTGAAAGTAAAATTCAACCCATCAATTAGGCCATCGAATTTGCTGACAAATTTCCTGATGTTATTCTTGACAAAAACTAGTTGCAGATATTTCTTGGTTCATTCTAATCCTCCTCCTTTGACAGATATTCTTACTAATCTTATTAAACAAATTAAGACACATGTCAAAACTCTTCTATGCCTTAGAATTCCTACTTTTGATTCTTTTAAAATAGTTGAAACAAATATCTCTAACATTGGTTATGGTGGCATTCTAAAACAAATAGTTTCGCTAGACTGATCTGAACAAATTGTTCGGTTCTATATTGGAGTCTAAAATTCTATACAACTAAATTATAATATTATCAAAAAAGAAATATTATCTATAGTACATTTCTAAATTTTAGTGTGATTTATTAAACCAGAAATTTTTATTATATATTGATTGCAAAAGTGCTAAGTATGTTTTAGAAAAGATGTTGAAAACATTACATCCAAACATATTTTTGTACGTTGGCAAGTTATTTTAAGTGTTTTTTATTTTGATATTGAATATATAAAGGGATTTGATAATTTCATTCATAATTTTCTTACCCGTAGATTTATGCAGAAACCATGAGTAAGAAAAATGACAAATGAAAAAAACTAGAGTCTCCTCCTCTAATTCCACACAAATTACTTTTAAAAAATAAACCTGCTCTCCGTTGGACATTGCCAATAGGTTTACTACACTTGGTAGTATTCCAACTATCCAACCTATTTAATTTGCTTCAGCAATTTCGACTTCTTATGACCCATATGCTAAACCAATTTATACGATTAAGCCTACCCAATATTTTCTTACTTCAAAAACCAATTACATTAAAAAAACATATTTCTAAAATCAGTTTTATATCCAACCACACCTATCCATGTATATAGATTCATTCAAAATTGCTTGTACTTATTTTTCCCCCAATTTCCATTGGATTCCTGAGAGTTCAGGAAAAAATCTCTAATTTTACTCTGAAATTTTGTTTCAAACAGAATCTCTTACTATTAAACCTATTTTTGACAAAACTGATAAAACCAAAGTTACTTTTTACAATGCTTACATTATAAAAGTGATTACTGAAGAAGAATAAGAAACCAATCCCTATACTTCGAAAAAATTACCACAATCAGATATTGTTTACTGTTACTATGACTACATTGACGCTTTGTTTAAATTTACAATGTTTCAAACTCCAGATCTATTACGTTATTGATTTTTCAATTTTGACAAGAAAACCAAGAATACTTTCCCACTTTGGCTTCAGCGTTGGTGGAATCAATTTAGTCCTATTTTCGAAATCTTTCCTGAAATATTTCAAACAGCTATTAAATATTTTTCTTCTGTGACCCTCTCAAAGATGGACAGACATAATTCAAAATTTTTTTACTTACTCAATTTATGCAAAAGATATAAGGTTCCTTAGATTTTAAAATAAAGTTATGAAAAGAATGATGATATTTTGCTTAGACCCTATTTTGTCAAATGGTGAGATAAATTTTTTTACATAGAAGACATTATTTCCTCCATAGCCAGAGATTATCCTCGGCTTGCTCAAGATATTCAAAGCATGAAGGATTTCCTTGTTGTGAAATAGCAGACACATGTGTTTGCCTGAATATTCACTTGCTCGGGTCATTACTTCAAATACTTCTGAGAAATCATTTTCAAAATCTAAAAAGAAGACCATTCTTAACGGACTAAAAAAGAAAAATTTAATTAAAATATTAAAGGCGTCTCTTGAAGCCGAAGAAGATTCTGAATTTGACTCATATGCATCCTCCAAGAATGTAGTTGTTGAGGCTCCAATTGCTGATAATGACCCATACAACAACTTCTTTGGTCATTACTCTGAAGGCAAGCCAAAGTTTTCAGATGATTTATCCACTAACGCAAATCGCCAAATATTTCATAAAGTTCCACAAGATTGCTAGTCTACTGACCATACTTTTAGAAATTCCAAATTTTTTATTTTTGGGACAATAAAATGAAACAGACTCTTGCTATTTCAGTTGAAAAAGTCTTATCATCTGTCAGTGAAAGACATTTTGGCTTAATGAATAGTGAAAAAAATCAATTTTACTGTTTATTATTTACTATTTGAGTATTTTAATATTTTGTAAAAGTACTCTCCTGTTTTATAAAAGGGTCACTTCATTTCAATACATGGCACAATGACATAGAGCGAAACCAGACTTCCAAATAGCCCTTCCTTACTCTCTCATGAAATCTTCTCCATTTCTCTTCTTGCCTTTCATTATTTTACCTTATAATTACTCTTATAAGTAAGATTTTTTAATAATCAAGAATTTAATTCAATACTTGCATTATTTACTTTTCATCTACATTATTTAATTGCATTATTTACTTTCATTATTCAATCTGATTTCAGTTATTTGGTGCTCCAGTCATTTGATTCTAATTACTTTCAATCTTGGTACTTCATTTTCAGCACTAAAAATATATATAATATAAAAATCATAAAAAAATATCTTATATAATATAAAAGGTTAATATATATATATATATATATATATATATATGAACTCATTCGGTTCTGTTTGGTGAGGTGTTAAAAAAAAAATTCAAAATAGAATCAATTTTAACTGAATTTAAGAAAAATAAAATCGATATCAGACGAACAAATCCAATTCTGGACCAAACTTACCAATTCGATCCGATCCGGTTTACCGATTTCATCACCCGTAAATCAAGCTAGCAGGATCCGGAGACAAATTTCAGGGTTTGAGAACCCTAGATCCTCCTTCAAGCACCAAGCTTTGCCGAAAATCAAGATTTCTGGCTGAGACTCTTTCAATCGTCAAAGTTACATCTCGGCGATGAAGATCTAGGGGCTTGGCCTCTGTTCATCATTTTCAGATACCACGCATTATATACCAGTCTTCCTCATATCTGTGTATTTCCCTCTCTCTCTCTCTCTCTCTCTCTCTCTCTCTCTCTCATATTTCAAAGTTCATCAAACAGAAAAAAGAAAGAGCATGACGATCGATTACAAATCCCCCCATTTCTAACTCTTCTCCTCGGCAGTAACATTCAGCAGAAAAGGACACTCCAATTCCAGCCGCACTCGCCCAGCCGGCAACCAGCTCCTCCGCAGCTCGACACGCACCCAACAGTCCAGCCACCGTCCACCACTACCACTCCACTGTAAGCAAATTATCTCTCTCTCTCTCTCTCTCTCTCTCTCTCTCTCTCTCTACAGTACAGCCACATCTTCCCGTCTTCCGCCCTCCATCTACAAGGTGAATTTAATCTGTTCCACTGAAATTATTTGGATTTTTTTTTAATGAATAATGGACACTGTTGTTTGATTTTGAGATTGATCTTTGATTTCAATTGTGATGGGCTTTAGAATTTGGGATGAATTTCTATTTTGCATTTCAATTGATGCGTTCGTTTGTGCAAATGCAACCCTTGTAGATGAATTTTTCTTAGATAAAGTATGTTTTAATGAGAATCAAAATGGGGCGTACTAATCTGGTTGTGGCAACAGAGATGGGCATGCGCTCATGCTCGTTATAAAGGATTTCATTCTCGAGATTATGGTTTCACTGGTTCCAACCATGTCATTCTGAATCTTTTCTTTCACAAAAATGTCTTCATGTACGCTTATTTTACAAGCAATGCTTATTGGAAGAACTAAAATACAAGAAGCCAAGCTGCTGATTCAAGCGAAGAAGTGTATCTCTTTTATTTTTCAGTTATGCATTGAATTCATTTATTAAGCATGACCTTTACACACACACATATATATATGATTTATATCCAAAAATGGTACACCTTCTGTGAGAACAGCAACATATATAATTATATACTTCTTCTGTAGGTCTGCTGCATATTGCAAGATCACAGTCTGTGAGAACAGGATTTATGTAACCTAGGATGATATTATTCTTGCTGAAAAAATTGACCTTAAGGAGTTAGGTTTGCAATTGAACGAGCAGATAGAAATGGATAATTGCGTTGCTGAAAACTCATCTCCAACTCGACCCAAATGGAGAAAAGTGGCATATGGAGGGATGCAGCCTGGTTTTGATGACAATCACACTGATGAATCTTTCCTTGAAGATATAGTCATGAATGCCAATGTTGTGAAACGGGACATGCTAAAAGTGATGCAAGACTCGGTTTCCATCTCTGAATATCTATGCATTGTTGCCCTTGTGGGCTTGGTTTGGACCTACACTCTAAGATCAACTCTTGATGAAACTTCCCTTTTGTATCTTGATGTCAGTCTTCTTGGATCAGGTTTTCTACTTCTCCTTTTAACGGAAGAAATGCTTTCACTCAATCTTCTCTTGCATTATTTACCTAACGTTTTCTTTTTCACAACTGGATTATACGTTTTGGCTCCCATCTACCAAACTCTAACAAGATCCATTAGCTCAGATTCCATCTGGGCAGTAACTGTTCCACTCCTCATACTTCATCTATTCCTTCACGACTACTCAGGATCAACTGTTAGAGCTCCTGGGGCTCTGAATAATCCAACATTGACCAGTTGCATTTCTTTAAATGCCTCGATAGTGGCCTCGGTTTTCATTGCTTCTCGCCTTCCATCGAGTATACACGTTTTTGCAATCATGCTATTCTCCTTACAAGTATTCCTTTTTGCTCCACTGATCACTTACTGTATCAAAAAGTACTCCTTCCGCTTGCATCTTTGCTTTGCTTTCAGTTTGATGGCCATGACCTTGGCTTTTGTTTATACACTCCACAGGCTACTTTTTGTGCTACTGTTGGGTTTATTGGTTTTTGTGACTCTGGTATGTCCTTATTGGCTTATACGACTTCAAGAATACAAGTTTGAGATCAATGGCCCTTGGGATGAGGCTAAGCTTTGTTTTGCCGTAACAGATTAAGATCACCAGTGTCAACCTTTGTATGTTTCATGGAACTTTTTGGAGGTTGGTTAATTCTAAATTGAATTGTTTGTATAATTTCCCTTGTTTCTTCTCTCCAGTTAAAGATCTTATTCCACTTATCACATTATATTGATGTGGCCCCAGACATCTGTTATTGAATCGGCTATTGGTTTTCTATTGAAGGATCAGCTTTATACTCAATGATGAAATAAGCCCACTCACATTGGATTAAGAATCCTGAAATTTTAAACATAAATCTAAAATTGAAAAAGGGGATGGTTGGGCAGAATAGATAAAATGCATATCTGCTTCACGAAAACGAAGCAACTCTTCCATAAATCTTAAAGATTACTCTAATAATAATGGTCATCCAAAGCAGAAGACAGTTTTTACATGTACTTACCATACAAAAGCAGTCTAAAGCTAGGAGTTCGATTGATAGAGGATTGCGGGTGTGTCGAGCGACATCTTAAGCAAAGTTTTTGGACTAGTCTCGCTCGTTCAAATTTTTAGCGGTGTATCCAGCTAAGACTTGGCTAAATTCGTAGTGGAAGTCTTGTATCGGTGTTCACTCAACTATGATTCATGTGAAAATCAAGCGAACTCTTGGTCAGTGGGACTTCTCTTCTACGTGCGATTTTCTTCTACATTGGACCCTTGCTACCCTCTTCTAAGGCCTCAATGTACTTGATGCCTTTCTATCTGCATTAATGGTGTCCTCCCCTAGGGTAACACCACCCCAGTCCGAATACCAAACACCTCGGGGTGGTGGCCACACCTTGAGAGTGGTCATAAAGGTGGCGGGAGGTGGTCTTAAAATTAATTAGAGTTTAAAATTTTAGGAATTTAGGATTTATATTTTTGGGTTTTAGTTTAATGTATTTAAGAAAAAAGAAACCTTTGTGGCTTTGCATTTTCTAAAATGTGTAGAATCATTATATGTCGGCTTGTGATTGGAGGGTGTACATATCCTAACAGCAATTCGTTTTCTATAATATTTTATTAGATCCAATATGATTGTCAACTAGGTTTTGCACTTCAATTGTATTACACACATATTATTGATTGAAAATTTGAGATTGAAAAATCGGAAATTAGACAAGTACAATCTTGTTTTTGTTAATCACCCATTGCTATTTAAAGGTTGGTGTGTAAATATACTTTGTTATGGAGCTTATTACATATATAAAAGAGTTTAGAACTATATTTTTTAGGTAAATTGTACAATCGGTATTTGGGTTTTTTCATCTTTATTAGGAGTGTAACCGGTCTGGTTTAGTTTGGTTTTAGACAAAATTTAAGACCGAACCAGTATAAATTAGTTTTACATTTTTTAAAATTAATTACGCATCGGTTATCCTCCTAAACCGATACCTCCGGTTTTACCAGTTTTTGGTCTAGTCGGTTTTATTTTTTTATTTTAATAAAATAGAAATTCCTCATCAAAAATACGTTTATAAAAAAAAATCTATTTTATTAAGAATATGTTACTATCTACAAAAGTCTGCTTTATAAAAAAAATTTATTAGGTAAAAAATTTTGTTATAAAAACACTGCATATGACCAATTAAGCTTTTATGTTCAAGATTAAAGTTTTATATTATAAAATATAATAATATTATCTTATATATATTTAAAAAATTAATTTAAATATATATTATAATGAACCGATCCGATTTGATCCGATTTTAAAAATTAAGAAATTGAAATCTGACATTTTCGGTCAATTTTGACATTTTAAAAATTGATTTCGTACCGAATCGATTCCATGGGTTGACACCCGATTCTATACGAGTCTGAGGCCACAATTATTATTTTTCTTACCGTTGATGCATAATTATCTAAAAAAATAAATCAGGTACACTGTTAGGTAGCATTGTGACATGTGTCAGCCGTGGATTCACTAACTCACAGTATACCTTATTCGGGAGTTTTTCTTTGACATGATTTACGTGGGAGTAAATCTTTTTTTAAATACTTCTGTAACAAAAAAAAATTATAAAAATATAATTTTTTAAATTGACATAATTTTATATAATCTATTATATTTTCTTCACAATAAATATAATTTTTTAATAATTACATCATATTATATTAATTTATAAGATTACTTTTATCTAATTCATTTATGGTTAAAATATTTTCCTTTTCTTGTTATCATCATGCGTCAATGTTGTGAAAAATGAAAATTGCAGTCTCGATTTGTCTTGAAAACGCAAATGTTGATCTTACAATTAACCTTATTAACCTTGAGGTTTTGTAATGTTTCGGTTTTAATGAGGAACAAGTTTTGCAGAACTGCGACATGTGTTCTTAGCCAACCGGCCAGCTTACGTCCCTTTCCACCTCAATGCGCCCCTAGCACGAGGGAATGGAATCCATCTAAAATTTGAGAAGGGTGAATTGAATTTTCAAACCTTTGGGGATGGATATTGATCATTAATTCTGCTATGGGTTAGGTAGATAACATCATGGAGGTCCACAGAGAGAGAGAGAGAGAGAGAGAGATTCCTCATCTTGTTTCTTAAAGATCAACTTCCGTATTTGCGAAGCAACGTGAACTCAAAGAAGAATCCTCCTTTGTTTTGACAACGAGAGTGTATACAGTAATCTCAAAATTTAACACACCCGGCACACTTGATGATGTGGAAAAAAAAATCGTCTGGAGCACGAGTCAAACTTGACGGAAGCAACCACCATTCTCTTCTCTCGTCTCTAGCATGACTCAAACTTGAATTTATTCAAGAAATAATCTATCTGAAACTCTAATCCCGAAATCTGATACTCTAAATCCTAAGCCCCAAATTTGAGAAACTCATCGCTGGAGAATTGAGAATGAAGAAAAGAGAAGGAAGAACATATAACTGAGAAGATATAACACATCATTAGTACCCTTTTCTTCTTTCCAAAGGTCTGTTTTACTCCCGGCTTTGCATTTCGAATTAAAATGTTGTTCTTGCAAGAGAAATAGCGTATTGGTTTTTGTTTGTAATGAACAATAAATCCATGCAAGGGAAGATTCATTTTTATTGTCTTATATGTCACGCATGGTTTTACTTTATTTTAGGAGAAATAGCGTATTTGATCTGATTCTAAATACATGTATATATATCAAGGGGAAAAATGTATATATACCAGCCACCTCGGGGTGGTGGCCACACTTTGAGAGACGGTCGAAATGGTGACTAGAACTAGAAGCCTGGAGATAGTCTTAAAATTAAGAAAAAATCTACTCATCATTCTCACACTACGTATCACACGTTATTATTTTTTTATTACTAAATGTGTGATGTATAGATGATGAGCAAAAGAATTCAATTAGATTAGGAAGAATAAAATCAACAATAAAAATAAAACCAAATAATTAGAGTTTAGAATTTTATGAATTTAGAGTTTATATTTTGGGGTTTTAGTTTAAGTTATTTAAAAGAAAGAATATTTTATGGCTTAGCATTTTCTAAAATGTGTAGAATCATTTGAGAATTTTTTCTATGAAATGATTATTTGTTTGGAAATCTAAACAGCCCCCCATGGATATGCATGGACCACACACTTGACTCAATGTTTGGCCATATATGATCCATCCACTTGTTCTAACATTAAATAATGGTGCACTTTCCAAATCCATATCATTATTAAATTAAAGAGAGATGAAATCTGAATCTTTGATTGAACTCTGATGATCATGATCTCACTCAAAACCTTAGGAGCAAAGTGTAATTCTATTCAAAGGCAGTAAATTCCTATGATTTCTGGCCTCACAAAAAGTGATACCTAAGTACGTACCTATTGAAGATAAACCTCGTACTGGAAACTCAGCAACAACCTCAACAACCACTCAAGATTCAAGATTTATCTAATCAGTTAGAAAGATGGCACTTATCACTTGTATAATTCAAATACAAATATTCAAACAATAGTTATTGTACTCATGTAAACTCATAAATAAGAAAATTTGTTCTTCTCAATTTTTTTTATGGTACTAGAGCCAATTCAACTAACGTCATTATGTCTTCCTATTTCGACTATAATTCCTTTGCATCTCAACCTACCCCCTTCATATCACCCCTAATCAAAATCCCACAACCAGTTATTGTCAAACTTGGCAAGGATAATTTCCTATTTTAAAAAGCTCAAATTGTTCCATTTTTACAAGGCCTGGAAGTATTTGGACATCTTGATGGTTCTACTCCATCTCCCTCTTCCATACTCGACACAAATGTGTGGTTACATCCCACAACCAGTTACTGTCAAACTTGGCAAGGACAATTTCCTACTTTAAAAAGCTCAAATCGTTCTATTTTTACGTGGGGTCTGACTTGCCCTTGAGAGAATGAACAACATTCATTCTCGTGCGCGTATTATTCATACCGTACTCAGTTGGCAAGTTAGAAGAAATGAAATTTATCCATCTTGATTATTTTCAGCGTGTGAAAGGGCTCTGTGACACATTTAATGTTGCTGAACATCGTCAGATTGGTGTGCCTATCTCTCACATTGGTTCCTCTCAATTCCTTACTTCCAACAAAACCTTTATGCTTAATGATATCTTATATGTTCCTGCCATCTCAAAAAATCTTCTTTCTGTACAACAATTTGTTAAAAATAACAATGTTTTTATCAAATTTCATGCCAATTATTTTCTCATAAAAAATTGTTCTTCACATATGGTACTTGATCACGGACCACTTCATAAGGGTCTCTACTCCATGCAACTTCCCTCTCGCTCCTCTTCTCCCTCACATGAGAAGGATAGGACGGGGACCTCATCTATCCCTTTAATATGGTAAATGAATGCACTTGATGACATGGTCCCAAGAGTAGAAGTCGATCGCCAACCGCCCATCCACTAATGAGACTTGTTTTTCTTGATCTGATCTTTCGGTGTAATTAATAGAAATGTTTTTTTTTTTGAATTTTCTTTTCTTTTTTCAATCATAAACTGCACAAGATGCTAATGGAGTGAGTTCATTATATGTAGGGAACTTAATTGGAGAGCATAGGAACCCTTTTGTGTCATAATTGTCTAAATTAAGTACGTATACATTATATAGACGCACCTGCTTTGCTTTGCAAATTATGGCGGTGTGGTCACCATATATCTTGTTTTCGTATAGTAATGATGGTAGTTGGTTGTTCATGAATTGGCCTATTCAATATCTTTATACATGCATGCATCAAGTTGACAGAATTTATTTATATTCTAAAATTATCGTCACATCTCATCTCATCCCAAGTATCAATACGTACACAAATACTTCAGGGAATATTGTCAAGCTATGAATTAGCTTTTGCTTCCATCTTGACAAAGCTCAATATTACAAAACAAGAAAGTAAAATACTCGGCATTTTCCAATCTTAGCAAATTTGCGATGCACAAATCGACATTGCAAATTGGCTAAGATGTCTAAAAATATCTATGTTTATTAGATGATTGAAAAAATATGTTTATTATTTATTTTCTCATCATTTCATGATATGACATTAAATAATAGGTTCACAATTGAAATATAATAAATAGTTTTCAATCATCTAATACTATATCATAAAATGATGAGAAAATGATAAAAATAGATTAGCACAGATAACTTTTTATTACAGTGTTTGACATATATGTAATGATGATAATCAATGTTTCGAATACCGTATCGGATGTCGTACCGGTCAAGGCACTAAAACGAAATATTTTAGTATCGGTACCGTTTCGAGATAGTCAATATATAAATAAATTATATATATAAAAATATATATTAATTATATTCAAAAATAATAATCTATATATGAATAAATTATACATAAATACATATATATATATATATAAATTAAAAATAGACTAGTCTGAATTGAAGGTAAAAAAATAAACTTGTAGTTTGAAGAAATGAAAAAAGAAAAAAAGTAAAGCCCAAAATATTGACCGGTACGGTCAGTATTTGGACCGGTAAAAAACAGGTACAATTTATGTATCGGATCAATGGCTAGTACGACTGGAAACCGTACCAGCTGATACGGTACAAAATTAAAAACACTAATGGCAACACAACTAATTGCTTTCTTTCTCTTTCCAAACGGCCATCTTCGTTCACCAACCATATACCTAATTTAATATGGGATGCAATTGATTGAAGTTAAATGAAATCGCCTAGATGTATTTTTAGGTCAAATTTAGCTACAAATATGCACAAACTAGCTAGCCAATGCTAATGCTCTTTAGAAAATGAGCGAAAGAAGAAAAAGAGTAATACTATATACAGTTACAGAATACACAAATACCGCACAATTATTTTAAAATAGAATAAGAATCACTATTAAAAAATTATTTTTTTAAATAGATTTCATATTTACTCAATTTTTTAAAAAAGATTACGTAACGCTAATTTATTTTATGACTGTAAATATTATTTTTTATTAAAATATCCTAGTGTTGAAAGCCATTTATGGAGTTAGAGCAAGAGAGGCGCACCAGCTATGCACAAATTCATCAGAATGAGAACTATTAAAATAAAGCTAGCTGGCTAGCTTTTATTTATCGACATTAATGGGAGGCCATAGAATTTATTTCTCTATATAAAAATCAACATTCAATTCTGTAATAGGCTTAAATCTCTATATAAAAATCAAATATTATAAATTGAGAATTAGAACATACTACAAATATTATGTTAAACTGGTATATAAATTAATTAATTAATATATATATTGATGCAAAAAATTAATTGAATGTACAGTATGTGCATTAACATGATATATAAAGAACAAGAAGACAAGGCAATAGAGACGAGCATTGGTATCCATTGCTTTTTGCCTTTTAAATCGCCAAAACATTTTATTGGAACATGGGACCATAAATCATTGCCGACATACATTTTATTCACTTGGCTTCTCAACCATTCATTCATTCATTTTACCTTTGAACAATTTGAAAAATAGAAAAATCTATTCAATTCTTCTTACATAAAAAATTTATATACAGTCACTTTTGTATATTTTTTACACATTCTATTAATGTGATTAGTTACATTACTTTTTTTTAATATAAAATAACTGTTTTAATCAATCACATAAATGTAGTGTGCAAGAAATATGTAAAAGTAACTGTATATATATAACAGAACGCGAAAACTTGCTAAATTATGTCAATTTACATACATATGTCTTTTCATGTATAATCATGTACCATTACTAGAATTAACAGAAGAACAGCATGAGTAACAAGATATCAATCCATGATTTACTGCATGCAGTACTTAGCTCAAGGTTTGGGGAAAAAAATGGATTTTTGCAATGTGGTTTGTCAAAGCAAAGTTCAGAGAATGCTCACAATATTTCTTGCAAAATTTACAGAGTCATGATAAGAACTATATATATATGGCTATTAAGCTAATTCTTCTTAAAGCCATAAGTACTATTTAACAATAGTTTCAATATTAACTCACTCTCTAAACAAAGATCAATCACACAACCCTCATTTGAACAAATTGCATGCTAGATAAACAAAATATAACACAAGATTAATGTCATATATTACATCCTCATTCTCTATGTATTAATCCTAATATCTATAAGAGATCAACTCAACTGTTTCCAATTTGATTAAAAAAAAAAAAAACTACAACCACCACTTCTGAAACATCTTAACCATGGATTTTCTTGGCCTGCAACACAAACAACAGCACAATAAATGGTGAATGAATGAAATTATAAAAAAAAAAAAAAAAAAAAAAAAAAAAAAAAAAAAGAAAAACCTACTAACTTCCATATTCATCCAGGTCCTCATGATGATCCAAATAATAAGTGAATTTGTGTGAATCAGTGAAATTAATTGCTGTTAGGCCCCTGTAGAAACCCCTTTTTTGGTTTGTGAATGCATTAGAATCAAACCCCATTTTCTATTTCATATATTTTTGGCTACCAAACATATATATTGTAGCATAAATGGTTATTCATAAGGGACCCCAAATTGCAAGTCCATCATATATATAAGTACATTTCAATACCACCAATTTGAGCTAACTCCTAAAATATGAAGAAACCCAAAATAAGAAATAAATGACTTAATGCATCATGAGACTTACTTTTAGTACTTTTCCTCCTATAATATCATCACCCCTTATGCCCTTGGATTTGGTAGGTTCCAGAGCAGTTTTTCGATGGATCAAAGGTGGTTTTCCACGAGAGCGATCAGGCGGAGGAATTGATGAGTGGGTCTCTGGACCTCTATAATCAATTTCATACACCTCAGTATCCAACTCTCTGCAACTCCCTAATCATAAACCAACTTTAAATCAGTGTCTGACAGTAATCTTACACAACTCTTTTTCCACTTCTGCGCTTACCCTAAAACCATACATCCATGAAACATGTTGAGGGAGAAAGACAGAATAAAATATTATATATATGCATATATTTATAAGAGCAAACCTCTTGAGAAGTAAGGCACTGTGATGAGAAGGAAGATAAAAAGGAAAGTGGTGATGCTAGGCTTGAGCTCCATGGCATTCCAGAACTGATATCAGTTTGTCTGAGGTTGTAAAATCAGTCATATATTATGTATATATATATACAGGGAAGAAGGGGATACCTTTATGTCAAGAGGTGTGTGTTCACGGAATAAGCATGGCAAAAGAGAGGAGCTGGGGTATTTTTCTCAGCTTTTGGCAAGTGAAACCGTCTCAATCGACACAGCAATAAGTTGAAAGGTACAGATGTCGATGTGTTGGGTTGGGACATTTATGTTAGTGTAGCCATACCCATATATGTAATTTTCTTTTGGTTTTTAAGCTGCTTTATATATTTAATATTGCATTATTATTTGTATGGTCAGGACAGCTCCATGTGTTTATAATTATAAATGTCCTTTCGAGGGACATCAGTCACATTACCCACACCTACTCCGGCTCAGCCTGTTTCCCTTATCATTTTCTCCAGAATTTTGGAGAAATTCTAAACATAAATAACTCATGTCTACCCACTTCACAGCATAAGACCATGGGGAGGCTGGTTTAGCTGTCATATACAGTATACATATTACCAAATAGGTTAAAACGGCTGACATAATAACTAATTACTAAGCACTATTTTGCTCCAGAGATAACATTGGAAGAATAAATGCAAAATTGTATTCAAAGGCTGAATTTTGTACTCTCATTGATCTGTTTCTGAGTTTCCTGAACCATAAAGGATACAAAGTTTGAATGGTCAATATGCTGTTTATATATGAAAGTGATACATTGTTGTTCAGAGTACTTTTTTAAGTTATAAATGTAAGTTTTAAGTTTTTTGCAAGTTACTGAATACTGAACACCTGATTATGCCGTTGGAGCTGGCTCCTCATAAATGTTGGCCAGGTGAATATCATTTCCATGGATCCCCCACAACTTTGGAAAGAACAGCATAAAGAGGATAGTCCAGAATGAATACTAGAAACAAAGTTTACATAATAACAAGTGGTCTAAAACTGAAAAAGAACTTTCCGATGATCCAAGCATGGGAAAGAAAAAGCGGCATTGATGGCCGTTACTGAAGTCACAAGTTCTGGAATGAAAAACTTGATCATAGAAGGAGACTCATTAGATGTTATCTCGGCCGTACAAAATTCATGGTCTTCTCAGAATATATTAGAAGGTTATCCCCTTTATAGAGTTTATATCATGGGCACTCAAAAGATACCATATCATGGAAGACTTCAAAGATCAGAACTGGAATTGCATGGTCCCATGAACTGATTAAGCTCATTGCATCTTAACCAGTTGCAGATGAAAAAAAGGTTGTGGCATTGGGAAAGTACCTTCCCCCAATATTGAGAGTGGTCAAATGGAGCTCCAGTCATTTTCATGGAAATTATTAGTGGGCCAAACGGTTCAAGATCAAACATGGACATTTATTGATTGGATATGTCTGAAGGATGTGAATTTTTAGCACTAAATAGCCAAAAGTATGCTGTATTCTGTCGGCCTTTCCGTGCAACACTCCATTAATAGAGAAAGAAAGGGTTACCGATGACAAGGTTTCTGTGCTGTTTGGTTCGGCTCTAGTGAATTTGAAAAAATTGTACCAGTTTTTTGCCGCCAAAGATTACCAGAAAACTTGAACTTTGGACTGCACTAAACTTGCCTCCAATAAAAAAGATGTAAATAACAGAGATGCACGGCTTCTGATATATAATCTTTCTTTTAAGATGGATTCTTAAATCTTCTCTCTTTCAATTAAAATGTTAGTTGGATGGTTAATCTATATTCTTGTACCACACATAGTTATAGTATTTTCTTAGGCAAAAAGGTTGCATTAATTGCTGGTACTGGTGGTGTATGAAAATAACATTGCCATATGGTTGCAGGTTATCTTTCATGTGTATCCTGCTGGGTCCAACATCAACAGCTATGCCGTGGCTGGACTGGAATATGGGTGTTTCTGGAGTTTATGACCAGCAACTGCCAGTATGACTGGGACAGTGACTCCAAGACTCATAATCTTTTCAATCCCAGCAGCAAAATTGCAGACAGCAACTTCAACTGCCCATCTCACCTGTCCTGACACCTCTCTCTCTCTCTCTCTCTCTCTGTGTACTATCGATTGTATTAATCACCAGAACTGCTAGATGTAGTCGGCACATGTAAGCGGAATGTAAACGGTTATACGGAATGAATAAAAAAAAATTATAAATAATTTTTTTTTATATAGGTCTCATATTAATTCACTTTTTTTAAAGCGACTGCATGCCGCTTGCATAACCACGACTGCAAA
Organism: Carya illinoinensis; assembly: GCF_018687715.1. Classification (NCBI taxonomy): domain Eukaryota; kingdom Viridiplantae; phylum Streptophyta; class Magnoliopsida; order Fagales; family Juglandaceae; genus Carya; species Carya illinoinensis. Next base: position 35,274,618 of record NC_056760.1, read on the forward strand.
TATCATTTCTCATTAATCACAGATGTAAAGCTCTGCATTCACACCATTGAGGAAATTTCTCTTTGAATTATCTGAAATTAACTTGCAGCAACTCCTCAGCGGGGACCTGTGAAGAGAGACTGTACACTCTTGAGAGTAGTCGAATAGTATTATGGGCTTTCTAACAAAAATCAGTAAATCAGTACCTGTTCTCCATTTTCCTGTAATGGACTTTGGGACCGATACCAGGGACTCGAGCTAGCCTGTGAGCGAAGAAGCTCGTCTTTTCAACTTTGGGCCTTCTTTGAGTTGTTATAATTACTTCAATTACCAGCCCCAATTGCTTGATAGACCACGCTCATACCCTAGGACTTAAACCAGCAGATCCCTATATTATATAACAGATAGCTTTTCCAAAACAAAAAAGCTGTACACATGTTTTCTTCTTGCTTTAGTGTCTGCTTCATGGTTTTGCACGATTTGTCTGCTGGGAACACTGAACACTAAGAAACCGTTTTCAGCTTTTCAATCTAATTGCTAATTATTCCTAACCTTTACCTCCTCAATCTCAGCCTAAAGTCAGGATATAGAGTGTGTACACACACAAACATACGGTGAGAAGGTCCGTGACCATCTCATACGGTGATATTTACAGGTGCAGGCATCAGCACTTCACTTTTCTTTTCTGTTCTGTTCTTATCATATAGGGTGAAAAATTTGGGGTCTTCTTGTGGCGTGATTTCTTTTGGGTCCTACTTTTCCTGAAAGCCTGAACGCTGGTGCAGTAAGGTAGCGTATAATCTAGGCTTCTACCTCGAGAGAAACGTCATATACTCTAGGACAAGGGGGAAATTGTATTTGCTCAAAACAGAAGAGGGTTTTTTTTTTTCTTTTCAAGGAATACTCAATACAGCAACATCCATTCACAGTATAGTTTCGTGATTTGTATATTCCGAGCTAATCTATGATAACTTTTGTTGTTGGATCAGTGCTTGTTATGGTGGTGTGAGAGCACACAGCACAGTGGGAGATATTTTAAGTAAACAAGCCTGTCCTTTGAAAGCAACATAACAGATGGTGTCATTTGCTATTTAAAAGATTTTTTGTCGCTCCTAATCAAATTGATTGAAATTCAATGCGCAAATGATAAGATTGTTATATGGCCAAATGAAAAATGACGGGTGGGTTTAGTAGCCAATAAAGCCTGTAACATCCATTCTGATATGAAGTGCCATGGGTCCCAGAATGACACCATTTTTTTCCCAAAAAATCTATTTACAAGTCTTCTATCATCAACACTAGCACATAAAAGTATCAAGTATTTTGAGGTTTCTATAAGTCTAGTGAATTCCACAGAGAGTGGTGTTACTCCCGGAACTCTTGTTAAATCCATGTCCTTCACTCTATCAAGCAGTTGAAAATCCACTGTAAGTTTTGACTCCACACTCAGTAGCCATAGGATTCCAAAATCCTATTTCAACAAAAAAAAAAAAAAAAAAAAAGTATTCCAAAATCCGTATATGTACAGATAGCATGTGCCCGAAACTTCCTCCAAGGGCCAGGACTGTGCCCTCTGCGAGTCCCACTTTTAATTATGATGGAACTACCCCCAAAGCTTAAATCCTAGAACAAGGTATGCATGTGCATATGATGAATCCAATGGCTTCAGTTTAAGTTGATTGTTGTACGATTCATCAGTTTAAGTTGATTGTTGTACATTCTCTCCAGGACTTACAAAGAAGAAAATCCCTGTGAACTGCTGCAGTTAGTCCTGTTTAAATAAAGTCAGCTCCAGTTAAAAAACCACACCAAGAGTCAAGAGCCATGAATGTCCTAACTGGGTCTGGTTTCTAACAGGAGAAATGTTTGGTTCATAAAAGTAACTCACAAAGTAACGTGACTAAAATGCGATTAGTTAAATCTACTTCACGGAAAAAAAGAGAAAAAAAATAGAGCTTTAAAATCTCTATTTTACCACATCACTTTTTAAGTTTACTTTTATGAAATCTCTGAAGGTATTACTCCTCTTCTAACAGAACATTCTATGAATCTATCTCAACCAAAACTTTGTATATGTCCACCCCAGATGTATCATCTAATACTGTGAACCGAATGATGGATTATGTTTCCTAACCATCCTGAAATACAACGTCCTATAGCTAACAGACAACAACCCGTCCACGAATCTCTCACATTATAGGTCCTTTTGACCATACTTTAGGTTAACATAAAATTAGTGGGTCTAAAATCTTTAATTGCGATATCTGAAAACAAGAAAAAGGCAACCCGATAGGATGAGACTTATTCAAAGAAAAAGATATACGTGTTTACATTATTTATTATTTATTACTCTTGCTTTAAACAAACATAGATACCTGAGAGTCATATATGAACATGTATTAAAATAAGAAGTGGGACATCTCATAAAGATATGATAATGGGTTTCTACCAAATGCTATAAAAGTTGGTCAGAGTATCCAAAGATGCTTATATTAATCAAAATCCCATCACCCCCAATTCCAAACCGGTCCATAAAGCAAAAGCAGAGAACACTCAGAACAGACACAGACTTCCATTTCCACGAAACTAATTCGAAACACAAATTGATTTTTATGACAAAACAAAGAAAGTAACAAATACTGCAGCCATGAGCACCGGCGGAGTAGATGAACACAACTTCTTCATTTGTTTCCGCTTTCAGTGTACAACTAACTCAACCTTTTGGTTTATATAATTAGGGCCAATTACCAAAGAGCCATAGAGATTCTCTCGTACAGCCCAACATGTATTAATTATATGTATATATATATAAACCGATATAATTCAGTTGCCAAATTTATAAAAATCATATAGCAAAAATGAGATAAAAATTAGTAATTAAGTAATCACAAAACATGTGGTGAGCTTGAATCGGCGAAACCCAACCTTCTGTTTTCCCAGAAATTCATTTCTGAATACAGCTTCTCTGCGGTTCTTGCCGGTTCTGATTTACATCTTGTGAGTATCAGAGGTCGTACACAGTCTGCTGCTTCCCCTGCTTTCAGTTCTTCTACACAAACAGATTTGATGAATCCTTCTCTAATTGCACCTTCAAATTCTTTGAAAAACTCCAACTTTCCTTCCATTTCAGGACCTATTCCGGATTCTTCATCAGAGATTGACTCTCTTTCCGCTGGGGGTTTCTCAGTCTCCGTCTGTTCCTCTGTGTTTTCCTGCTCTACACTCTGTTCTGTTTCTTCCGTCCTCAGCGGTGAACCCCAGAATCTCCACGCTAAAGATGACGATCTGTAAGGAGCAGATCTACACCGAGTCAATAACAAAGCGTTCTTTGGCGGTGAAGAAGAACTAGGCACAAAGACCTTAGCTACTTCTTTTTCATCTTCTTCCTCTTCTTCATCCTCTTGCTCCGAAGGCTCGCTTTTATTCCCAATTTTTTGTTCAACCTTCGACGAGTATTCTCGACTTTCGGTTTTTCTTCGGAAACCCGCTTTGAAGAACGAGACCCACTTGCGCCAGGCTGGTCGACACGACTTGGGCTTGATCTTCCGAGCGAGATGGTGGCAGAACAGGGCATTTCTGAGCCATTTGCACCGGCGTTTCCTCGGGGTTCGGACCCCGCTGGCCCGACCGGGTCTGGCGCTGGCAGCCTGTTTGGAGGAGCGCCTGACCCTGACTTGGCCCATGCATGTAACTTTGGGTGAAGAAGGTTCTTGGGTTTCAATGGCAGCGTTCTTTTTACGAACAAACATTGGGCTAGAACGTGACCTGCCCCTGCTTTTGCTTCCCACATTGGTCCTCAGAAACCTCATCAATGGCGGCGGGAACTTCTCAGTCCGACCAGGACTCGATATGGGTTTTGTGGATATCTTCATTTCCTCCCTCGCCTTCTCTCTCTTCCTCTCTGTCTTCTCAGATTGAAAAGTTATCTCCTTTCTCCTTCTCTGTCTCTGTCCCTCTGCTTAAGAACCATGCGAGTTTTTTCTCCTCTTGTTAGAAGAGAGCAGATATGGGGTGTGTGCGCTATATCCTATGTTATTGCCCTGGCTTTTCTATTCAAAGTGCCCTGAGAATTTTTATTTCATATTTTGCACGGATGGTTGGATGGATTCACCGTAAAAGATTCGTACAATGTATTCGTAGCGTGTCAAACAAAAAATATATATTTACAAACAGAATGTATAAATGTAAAAGGCTTTAGTTTATTATTAAAAAATTAATTTTTTATATAAATTTTATATCTATTTATTATTTTTCAAATTAATTACATTAGATTGCACACTCCCGACCTTTATTATCATTTCTCAATTATAAATTATATAAAAGGTAATCATTTGCCGTCTGTGTAGTAAATTTCCTGAAGCAATCGAAGCCCATTAGAGGTTGGCTGAGTGTGGTTTTGTTTGTCTGTTTCAAGAATGGTAATTAGTGGTGATGATTTGGACGAATAACAGCTTGAAAGGAAGAGTTAACGGATAAGGGATGTGGTTGTCCACTCTTTTTCTGGTCATATTGAGGTTTTTCAACTCAATCACTCAAAGATCAATAAGTGGGAATTTGGTCCTTTAATCAAGTGCTCTACTTGTTTGCTCAATTATTACTTCTTCTTAATTTAAACCCCACTTCTTCCTTCCAAAGCCTATGTATAGGTATTAAGGGTTGATTTTTTCACTTATTTTTTATTATTTTATATTATTATTCAGTATTATTTAATATTTTTATTATTATTATTATTTACATAATATCTAAAATTACCTCCCTCTCTAAACACAATCTAATACCTGCAGATAAAAGCCCTTACCAACCATAAAAACAAAAAACAAAAAAGAACAGTTGGTGTATACCAACAATAGAAATCAGTGGTTAAATCACATGATGGCTGGATCTGCACCAAAAGATGGGGCCTAAGACGCCTAACAATAGCTTAACCCTAGGTACTTGATTCAATAATCGGCCTAGCTTCAACTGCCTAGCTTTTCATGTTTTTGATACAGCCTTGATTAATACTTCAAAGTTCACTGAAAAAATTAAAAATTAAAAACTTCAAAGTCAATATTACTGTTTTTCTCTTGACATCTTTTGGAGTAGGTTTAAGTGTCGGACATTTAATTCAAGTATCTCCTATCTCATCATGTATGTCAACACAGTCCAAGCCGCAAACACTCATTTAATGCAACCCCCTCATTTATAAAAGAGGGAAAATGATAGGTCGAACTCAATTTGCTCCCTCAAGTGTGTCGCTAATATATATATATATATATATATATATTTTTGTTTTAAAAATAAATAAATTTTTGTATTTTTTTAAATATATTTTTTTAATATTAAAAAAAACAAAATGCATTAACAGTACACTTAAACTGAGATAAATTCAATTTAACTTAATTTTAAACTGAATCTAACGTCCTAACACCCAATTCTCAAATTACTAAACTTATCTCAACTTAAAACCTCCTTATATATAAGACTCACAATCTTTTTTAATTCAACATATCTTTGTACGTGAGACTCACAATTTTTTTTTAATTTCTCATAAATAGTACTAAACTTATCTCAACATTCAAATATATTTAAACTCAATTTAGATAGATTTCATATAACTCACTTCACTTACTTAATTCACTACTATTTATAAAAAACTCAGTTCAACTCTGCTCAACATCCAAACGTAGTCTTAAAAGAGCAAGTTGAGGATGCTGAGTAGTGACACTCAAAAATATATTAGCATTTTTATTAAAATGATATTATCGCTTTTGTTGGTCATAAAATAAATTGCAAAATAGATGTAAGAATATCTTTATTCTTGTCCGATTTGCTATTAGCTTAGGATCTTTTAGAGTTTGTTGGAGTCTTGAAATTCCAAACATGTCGCCGGTACCCCCCATATTGTCAAAAAATGGGAGTGTTGAAATTTAAAGAACTAACTTTACATAAGCACGAAGAAGGGAAATAACATTCAACGAGTGTCTTCATTTACCAAAAAGGATGTGAAATGTGATGGAGAAAAAAACCCTCAGAGTTTCATAGGATGGGAATCTTCACAGAATGGGAAAAGGAAATCCTCCGGAAAGGGCCAAAACCCCACCAATGTCTCCACCTTTTTCATCTGTCTCACTGACCAACCACCTTCTCACTCAATGTGGCTACTTTCCATTCCTACCCCTGGAGAATTGAAACCCACCTACTGAGTGTGCAGTGCAATTTAGGAAAATCTTTGATGTGAACGGACAACTGAGTCACTGACTCATGTTCTATACCGACAAGCGAACCAAAAGTCAACTAACGTTTCGGGCTTCGCTTCTGGGCCATGGCACTCAGAGAAGGGGAGCAGGCAGGCTAGCCAAGTCAATTGGGAATCACTTGGAACAGAGTTGATTGATAGACACTAGATTTAAATTATTATAAGACTACTAAATTTTTTTAGATAACATGTGCAGAATGCAAGAAGAGCAACTACTAGAAGTTTTGAAACTTATACTATTTTCCCTATCACCCACACCTCAAGTATTGCATCATCTTACGTAGTGAAGGCAAGATTCAGAGTCAACAGATCTTTTCATCCCAACCATTACTTTCTTCGATTCAGATTCAGTCTTGTTCGTGTAATCGCATTCACCGGTTTGCTCTTGTTCCTCATGTGCCTCAGTTTCATCGTCTAGAAAACAATGCAACCCATTGGAATAGTCAGGACTTTGGTTTACTACTTCAGTCTGCTGTAAATAAAAATTGAAGTTTGTTTATATGGCTATAATGGAATTAGTTCAAAAGGCCTACCTGAGACGGTTGACAGAGAGAAAGCAGTTAGGCGTCTAACACAATCCTTCAGTGCTTGGAGCTCAGCTTCCTTTGAATTGAGTTTGGATTGGGCTAAATTCAATTCCGATTCCAGCTCCACGATTTGGTGTTCCTGTTGTTCAATGAGCAAATGGCAAAGTTTCTGATCAAGCTCAGCTGGCACCACCCCATGCTGATAAGAACCTGAATTCTGGCCTTCGGCTTCACAAAAATCCATTGCTGAAACTTCAGTCTGCGCAACTAGTCCCAAGTCAAATGAAGAGATTTTTCTAATACAGCAGAAAAATAGATAGCTTAGCAGATAGGAGAAAAAGCAGACTCAAAAAGAGAAAAACATTGCATGAATTACCATGCCCAATGGTACATGTTAGAAGTGGCATTCCTGTCAGTTCTGTTTTGCTGCATCAGAATTGATACTTCTTACTCTGGGTAAATATGATTATTGTCAACTCCAAGTTTCATAGACTTTGCATCTACTAGCATTATGTTTAGTCCAGACTATTTTATGAATATTTAGTTATATGCATAAGAGTGCATCAAAGATGCAAACCCCTGTACTTACAATTATACAAAACACTGTTTCATGTGAAAATCTACATTAATTGGTGCTGGGCTGGCGTGGGGGTAAGAGATAAGTGCGGTGTACCATGCCATATTATAAATGACACATCTTAATGAGGAGAATTAATCTAACAGAGACAAAAAATAAAAATAAAAAAAATAAAAAAAAGTAAAGAAAAGAAAAGAAAACGAATACTTGAGAAATTCTTACATCAACCAAATTTGGTCTTCTCTCCTCTTGGTGAGAAGCTTCAGCGATGCACCAAGGAAGTTTTTGCAGTTCAGACTCAAGCTCAGCCTCAAGTTGATTGATTTCATGCATTCTTGGCTCTGGCTCTTCAGTAAGAACACTACTTGCATATTCACCATCGTCAATAACCAAGCGACCAGAAAACTTGATATCATTAGGGTCCCTATTTCCTGTACCAAAGTTATCTATTGCAAGTTGAGTGTGCTTGCTGTAGTTTTTGTTTGGCACTGCATCAACTTCACTAGCAAAAGCCGAAATGCCGAGATGATAGGATGATCTTTTTTTATCAATCTCAGATTTTAATTCTTGAACAACTTTTGCAGTCTCATCCACAGCAATATTCAGCTTACTGATCTCAGATTTCCCCGCTGACATCATGTACATAATCCCAACACCAAGTCCCCAGCCAAATAAAGAGCCATCTAGATAGGAGAACATGAGATAATTTTAAACCTTAATGCTATTTAGCAAGCACCTATAACACATAATACAAACATACATACATACAAACTTACATGCATAAACAAAAATTGCAATAAAACAATCCAAACTAACAAAATGAAAATAGGCGTATGTTAAAAATGAATAGAAAAGAGCTTTCTGTGAGAGAAACAATAATTTTTAATTGTTAGGAATTAAGTTTATCATTTGGAAGGGCACACATTTTGGCTAGTAATCATTTAGGAGTTGGACCCATAGAGCTTCATTACAATTGACTAAAAAACAAGGTTGTTGGTTAGTCAGTATAATCCAAGTCGTGTTCTTTTGCTGCAATCAATCATATAAAGGCTTCTTCTTCTCCTTTTAGTAAAAATAATGATAATTGTAATAATTAATATGACCTACTTTTTCTCATTTCAATAAATAAAGCACTCTTTAGCACTTTGTACAGGAAGTTAAGAGCTTGCTTATGATATCAAACGCTGAATCACGGAAAAGCTCCACACCCACAAGGGCTGAAGAAAATCTTCCCGTGTAAAATAATGAGAACCGACATCTTAACAACGGGTACCAAATCAAAGAAACATGATTAAGATTAATTTGGATCGGCAACAGGAACGAGCTTAAAATCAGAAGACTGTACCTTTAGAAGATGACGATGCAGAGCTCGAGGCCACATTCTTGCTGATTTTCCTCCTCTTTAAGCGAACAGCGAATCTCCTCGCACTCTTCCTCGGGACCTCGGTCTCCCGCTCTATACTGCCAGATCTCTTAACCCGAGCCGCCTTCTTAATCCTCGAGTTCTTCGATCCAGATCCAGACCGGGACCCAGAGCTCGAAAACCGAAAGATCCCATCCTGTTCGCTTTGAGAGCCATCACAAGAACTCGGTGCATGGAAGGGATTGTCAGCCTGCTGGGGAAGAGCACTGGGGGTGTGATCATCGGTATCATTAGGGCCGAAGAGGTGCTTGGCAACGAGACCAGTGGATCCAGCCACTGCTGCAGCTAAGAGAACCTGCCACATTGATGGTGATCAAACGAAGCTAAGACGATTTTCTTCGGGCATTGATGATGGTGCTCGGAGATGTAGGGGTTTTGCTCAGATCACAGGTTTCCCGCTTCCCTCCGATTTACACGTGTTAGAAAATTATTGGTTCGAATGGGTTTTTTTTTCCTAGTTTTTGAATTTTTGTCTAAGATTTTCATGGTACGGTCGGACATCCGACACACAGATTCGACGATCCAACACACTGGACGAGAAAAATTATTTGAAGTGAATTTTTAAATTTTAAATTTTAGATTAGAAAAGAAACACGTGGGAGAAAATGTGTATATTAATTTTATTTGAGAAAATTAAATGTACAGTTAGAAATATAAAAATTTTGAGTTTTGTTATATACAAATAAAATCGTATACTAATCTGTATATTAATATTAATTTTTTTATATTTAAAATTTAAATTAATACTATTTTAAATAAAATTTATTTTTTGACCAATCACAATAAATTAATGTACATATTAATATATAATTATACTTGCAACTAGATTTTTTCTATCTATAATCACTTTTATATATTTTTTAAATATTTTATTAAAATAATTAATTGCGTTACTTTATTATAATATATTAAGACTAGAGAAGTATTAGTTTGATAAATAAATTTTATAAAAGAAAAATTATAAATTGACGTAAATAAATATAATAAGTTAGATTTTTTATATTAAAATGAATTTTATAATTTGATGTATCATAATAAATTGTAAATTTTTTTAAAATTTTATTTTATGAGATTTTTGTGTGAACTAATCATTTCTCGTAGCATGTATGGCAATCTCTCTTACCTTAAGTTAAATTTATATTTAAATATTTATTGAGTTATTAATATTATCTAAGACATTTATCAAAAATTATGAAGATAGTAGGATTTACACAATCGTATTTTGCATCTATATGATAATCTTGCTCTCTCACTAATTTCTAGAAGAAAGATAATGCCATACATACATAGCCTTGCTACCAAGAAAGTCAATAGGAAATTACACCAACCAAGATAATAATTTGCAGCCCATATCAATAATATTTCCATAGGTCTTCCATGCCCACGTTGGAAAAAAATTGATAAATGCTTTTATTTTAAGAGCGGTATTACTCTGTCGCTTGAGTAGCACCGTTTAAAATGACTATTAATCACTTTTTTTTCTTTTCATATTTTTTAATAAATTTAAATATTTTTAAAAAATAAAAAATACATTAATATACTTAAAATTATTTCCTTAATCACTAAGTAAATAAAAAAAAAAAATTAACTAACTGATACTTGCCTTATCGGACAGTTGCAGCATCCCAAGTCTTGCCAAAAAAAAGAAAAAGAAAAAGGATTGTTACACTAGAGACAAAGCATAAATCCAGAAATTTTTAGACACCTAAATGAGTGGGAACCTAGAGAGGAAAAGGAAATAATAATTCTTTTCTTTGAATATTAAAACAAAAATAAATAAACAATGAAAGTGATGTAAAGTTTCATTCTATTCATAGGTTGAAACAGGGGAGGGCAAATTAAACAAGGGGGACATAGGACTCAATGAGAAGCCATGTTTACACAAAACAATGACCAGATAAGCTAAAAATGGGTTTTTTATTGCAAGAAGGCCTTCATTTATTGCAATAAAAAGGCATACTTATTAGGGGTGGGCAGCGGGGCCCCGGAACCCGCTGCCCCGCCCCGTTCGCCCCGCCCCCGCATAGGGCGGGGCGGGGCGCCCCGCACCGTTAGGGCCGGGGCGGGGGCCCCCGGCCTGTATGCCAACCCCCAGCGGAGGCGGGGGACGGAAACGGACCCCCCCGGTCCGTTTTTCCCCCGCCCCGCCCCGCCCCGTTATATATATATATAATATAAATATATAATATATTATATATTATATATATAGTTTATAACCGGATATATAAGAGAAACGGCGCCGTTTTGTTAACAACAAAACGACGCCGTTTCAATTAGTACCCTAACCCATAACCCAACCCCCGCCCCCCCGATCCCCTGATTCCCCTCCCCTCCCCTCCCGAGTCCCTTCCCCCGGTTCGGCCTAATCCCTTTTGCCTAGCCCCCGTGTTCGGTGTTCCCTCCTCCCACCGACAACCAGTCCGGCCGCCGCACGTATTCCATCATCCCTCTCTCTCGCACGACGCACGAGGCCGGACGCACGGCGCACGGTAACATTTCTCCTCCCCTTTTGATTTTCTCCGTTTGGTTATTATTTTTTATTTTTTTTTTAGTTTTGATCGGAGATTGGAGGTAGGATGGGGCTGAATCGGAGATGGAGGATGGGATTGTTTGGATTGTGTGCTGTGGATTCTTCGGATTGTGTGATTGTTTGGAATCTGGATTCAATGGATTTTTTTTTTTTTTTTGTAAATTTCATTGTGATTCGGACCCCTAAATTGATTTGGTTTCAATCATGAAACCCTAACCCCTAAATTGATTTAGGGGTTTCAACCCCTAAATCATTGAAACCCCTAAATCAATTTAGGGGTTAGGGTTTCGGATTGGGACCCTAAATTAAATTAGGGTTCCAATCCGAAACCCTAATTTGATTTAGGGGTTTCATTGAAACCCTAACCCCTAAATTGATGCTAGGGTTTCATGATTGAAACCCCTAAATCAATTTAGGGGTTAGGGTTTCGGATTTGTAGCTCTAGCATGAGATATGTTGGAATGTAGTTGGCCATGTCGATTAGCAATATGATTGGATTTGTCCATCCTTGATGTAATTAATCTTAAGAATGCGATACTCTATTAATGGAAGTAACATGAGTGTATACATTCCTATTAACTAATTTCAAAATTAAAAAAAAAAAAAATACTACTGAAACTGTTTCAGCAAATATCAAGAAGAATGTGCAAGGCCAACATACAAACAATGAGCAAATAAATCGACTAAACATGTGGTCAAAACCCAATGTCAATCATCCGAAATGGACAATAGGCGTACCCTGCCATTGTACCCTTTCATTATCTTTTTTAATAAGCAGTAATTCATTAATAAGCAAACAAGTACACAAAAATGTATAAATAAATTTCTATGAATAAGATAAAGATACAAGAAAGTCATGTATGTTTAACACATTAAAATCTGTGGAAGCAGTCCAGGATAAGAGAATATTGATAAAAGAAACAAAAAAAATAAAATATCCCAGTTTTGAGCTCCTCCAACGTCCTTTTCCATGCCTCAGATTTTGTCTTTCAGTTCCTTTTACTATTCTCCATGGCACCAAAACACCCACTGGATTAGTCTTAGATAATCAAAATATTATATATTCTTACAGCCTACTAAACCAATCGGTTAATTTGTAACACATAGGTTTTTAGTCAAGTGGGAGAATATTATATATTCTTACAGCCTTCTTACAAGCATTACATAATATATAAATGGAATGACATAAGTGTAAACATTCCTAGTAATTAATGCTACAAAATTATTTAAGGTGATTGGCTCTAGCTAAGAGCCAAGTCTTATGTTTGGAAAATATATATGCAAACTTCTTCATACAATTTTATGCAGATAGAACTTCATTAATTAGTAGCAAAAGTTTTCCAAACTGTCACTACTGGTTATCAAAACTGAATTTATTCCTTATAGTCTGATCCCTTAATTTAAATCAGACCACAAACTTGCAAAATCAGCATAACTGCCATGCCATTTCTTAACAAGACTATCTTGTGTTGGATTTATTCCTTCTAGTCTGATTCCTTTTATAATATTCTGTTTGACTTGTTCTGTTTGTATACATTTTTGCCCTGATTGTGTTGGATTGCACTTTGAATTTTATTTTTATCCTTTTTTGTTGGAGAACCAAGAATGTCTTTGGATTTCAGTGATAGCTCGCCTTCCCCAGCCAACACCCCTACCCCAAAAACTAACCCTACTCCTACCCCTATAACGAGTACACCTTGCCCTGCTCCGAAGCCCACACAGGGTAAGAAACCTGTATCTATAGTTTGGCAACACTTTACCAAACTAGAGGGTGGTGACCCCAACAACCCACAAGCTAAATGTAATCATTGTGGGAAAATGTATAGATGTCACTATAGGAAACATGGTACATCCCAGCTGAAGGTCCATCTAGAGGAACAATGCAAGAAGAGTCCAATTTTAAAATCCTTAGTAGAGAAGGGTCAATCTAGACTAGATTTTAAAATGGCGGATGGGAGTAGTGGGGCCGGGGGGCCAACATTGAAGGGGTATACGAAATATAACCCTGATGAGTGTAGAAGAAGGTTAGCTCGTATGATTGTCATGGACGAGCTGCCTTTTCAGTTTGTGGAGGGTAAAGGGTTCCAAGAGTTTGTCCAAGAGTTGGAACCGAGATTTGTACTTCCTTCTCGTCACACTGTGGCAAAGGATATTAAGAAGATGTACCTCCATGACAAAGATGTTTTGAGGGGCCAATTGGTGGGTTTGGTAGTTTGTCTCACTACCGATACTTGGACTTCAATCCAAAATATGAATTACATGTCGTTGACTGTGCATTTTGTTGATGCTGATTGGGTTCTGCACAAAAAAATTTATTAAATTTTGTCAAATAACTGATCATAAGGGTGAGACGATTGGGAAGGCATTGGAGGCCGCAATAAAGGAGTGGGGGTTGGAAAAAGTTTTGTCTATGTCAGTTGATAATGCGTCATCTAATGATGTCGCATTGGGGTATCTAAAGAATTATCTTAAAGATTCAAATAAGACATTCTTGGGTGGTGAATACTTGCATGTTAGATGTGATGCACATATTTTGAATTTAATTGTGACTGAGGGGTTGAAAGATGTTGATGACTCGGTGGCACGAGTTAGAATGGCTGTGAAATGGGTGAGGTCTTCTCCTTCTAGATTGGAGAAATTCAAAGTTGCTGCAAAGGCTGCAGGCATAATATCGAAGAAGGGTCTTTGTACTGATGTGCCTACCAGATGGAACTCAACCTTCTTGATGTTGGAGGCGGCCCAAGAATATAAGGCAGCCTTTCAATTATTGGGTGATGAAGACATCCAATATGTCAAATACTTTGATGAGCACGGTGGATCACGAAAGCCTAATGATGATGACTGGGTGGTAGTTTCTACTTTCGTTGATTTTCTTGGATTATTTTATGATGTCACATTGAATATATCTGGTTCTTTGTACCCTACATCCTATGGGTTTTGTCAACAAATATGTAGGGTAAAAGAAGAATTAGAAGATATGCGTAGGGGTTCCAATGAAAGGATGAGGGGGATGGCAGTGAGCATGATGCTAAAATATGACAAGTATTGTGGAGATTTGACTAGAATGAATATTTTCTTATATGTGGCTGTTATTCTTGATCCCCGTTTGAAAGTTTCAGGCTTGTTATATGAGTTGGGACTTGTTCACGATCAGGTATGAACTGAAATTATTGGTGAATTGGCCCGAGAGACCCTGAAAAAATTGTATGACGAGTTTATGGCAATTAAGGGTGGTACTACATCGAAGACACATACACCGACCCCAACGCCTTCTACAGACACCGTCACCAGACCTCCTACAAAGAAGCGCAGAATGCCGTGGACTAAGACCCTGGCACAGAATCCCACACTAGTCCATCAATCTACGGAGGTCGTTTCTGAGTTAGACAACTATTTGTCAGCGGATATGGTCCAAGATGATAATGATCATTTCGATATATTAGGATGGTGGAAGAATGCCTCAAAGAAATATCACATCATTTCTGAGATTGCCCGCTGTATTTTGGCCATTCCTATTAGCACCGTTGCCTCAGAGTCAGCCTTTAGTACCGGAGGTCGTATATTGGATCCTTTCCGTAGTTCATTGTCTCCTACAACTGTAGAGGTATTGATATGCACACAGAGTTGGACGATAGGAAAGGATATTCATGTTCCAGATATTTTAGATTTTAAGGAGACCGATGAGGGTGGTGATCAGTCTGGATTTGGACCACCTAGTAAATGTTTTTTATTCTATTATTTTAATTTATTTATATTCATTTAAATTTCATCGTTATTAATTTTAATATTAATTTTTGTAGTAACACATGAGACGTCTAGCACCTCTGCAACATAAAAATGTGCTGAAGCCCGGGCCGCCCCAACTGTCACACCCCTTCACTCAAAGACAAGCCACAGCTAACAAGCCTCTTTAGAATATTTATTTCTTAATTATTTGTTCGAATTTTCTATTCAATAATTTGTAATGTTGATACAATGTCCCTTGGACACGTTTATGTTTGTAATTTTGTAATTGTTTAGCCTTTCAATTTTGTAATAGCTTAGTTATTATTATTTTACCATTCATAACACTTTTTTTTTTTTAATCTGGTCTTTTAACTTTTCTTTTCCTTTTTACTTATAATTTTATGGGCTGAAAAATGAAAATGGCCTAGCAATTGCTTTTTCTGGGCCAAAAATAGCAATTTCTGGGCCATTTTGGGCCCAGAAACCGTTTCTGGGCCCAGCCATTTTCGGCCCAGAAGGGGGGTGCGGGGGGCCGGATGGATTGCCCCCCCACCCCGTACCCTGTCATGCGGGACGGGGTACCCCGCCCCCGCACACCGGGGGCGGGGGACGGGGGTGATTTACCCCATCCGCCCCATGCGGGGGCGGGGGGCGGGGGTCTACCCCGCACCGTATGGTGCGGGTAGCACCCCTAATACTTATAGTAATAAGACAGATTAAGAGGAAGACAACAAGTCTAGAATGTTTAAGGAGGTTCAAGGTGAAAGGGAAGATAATAAAATGATGCACATGTATACCTTGTGTAATCTGACTACGAAGAATGTTTGAGGAGCTTCATGGTGGCAATCTCTCTCTTTATTGCAACAACATATCAATGACGTTTTCTAATTCAAAGTACACGATTTTCACCAAGATAATTATAGAGGAAACCCATAAAGACACCCAATGGGAACCCATTAATTGAAAGATATACAACATATAATTACTTTGCCCAGTGCATTACAACATAGTAGCATCTTAGATGCTTGTTTAATCATTAGAGTAAGTTTCATGATCACTATCTCCATCCTCTCTACTTGACTCTACTGTATTGTCACTATTCTAATCACTCTCATTCTTCATTAAGTCAACACTAAGGAACTCATCCTCCTCAACTCTTGGATCGAGGTGGTCTAAGATGACTGTAGCATCAACTATAATTGGGTCTATATCTAATCGATGCAAAGGCATATTTAGGCATGTATCATCTTGATGTACAAAATAGACTGGTGAAGAAAATTCTTCATCCTGGTACACTTCATCCTTAATCAATTCTTCATCATTCTCATCCTCAACTGTTGGATTGCTCTATGTGATCTTGGCTACCGTGTGTACTTCTTGCCTGTGTTGTCGAAACCTCTTTGAGCGGCTAGGAGTTGGATGGTTCTGTGTGCGAAGAGGTAGCGCAGCAACCCTATGTTATGGGGAAGATTATGGGATGTGCATGGCTATGTGGGTATATAAAGAGGTTTTGTAGGGTTTTGGTTCGTGTGAATTTGTTGGCTACCAAAAAGGAGAGTTTTCAAACTCAATCAAAACATAGAGATGTGGGCGTAAGTCGATTACATGATAAGAAATCTTCTAGACTAAGAAATAACTCTAGGGAAGATGGCAGAGGGAAATAATGTGGAGGAAAGAGAGGTATAAAAATGAGAATTACGGCATGTAACTTCAATTAGTTATGAATTAGGAAACCCTTCGAAGTAAGAAATCACCCGTGATACATGGAAGAACTTATAAGTACACAATCTGATGAGTATACAAAAGCAAGGGATGCCTGGAATCACTGGCTCATCACACGAATGTGTGAGTTATGTCTAATTTTAATGGGCTTGAAACCAAATGTGACACCCAAACTCACACGTATGGAAACGCGGGAATCGTGACGTTAGGATAATGATAACACAAGTCACGCATCCTAACAATAAGTGTCAAATGTGTATACATGCAAAAAGTATATAACAAAAACGAAGTGGATAAGTTAAATAAGTCTACTAAGTACCAGAATTTTAAATATAGATTTACTCAAATAAAAGCGTTTAAAAAGAGTTATATAGTTATCCAAAATATATATATATATATATATATAAATAATACAAAGACCAAAACACATAGACAAGTAGAAAACAAATCCCAATACACGAAAACAACTCCAGGTCACTCCTCTGGCAGAGCCAAAGCCTCAAGCTCGATGTCCACATCTACATCAAAATCCACGATTCCATAAAACGAAACTGCAGGGTGTCGAATACCACATGGGATACGAATCTCAGTAAGTAATCAACCAAACAACCCACGAGATAAAAACACATTAATGCAACCAATATGTATGCATGCACATGATGAAACATGCATGAGGCCAAAGACATCATTTTTTTCCAAAAATGACCATTTTCCAACACACATAAAAAATCTCATTTGACCCAAAACATGCCATTAAATACTATTCGCCATATTTCTTGAAAACAATTTAAGCATAAATCCACAATTTTCTCAGAAAATGGTCCTCATATCCATTAAAACACAAATTGTCATTTTCTCAAAAAATTGTCTAACATATCCATTTATCCAATCACTATAGGCAGGAATCGCAGGCGGGACTACTACCATCCCTACCGTGTGCACCATAGGTGGGAATCACAGGCAGGACTACCACCATCCCTGCTTATCATCATTCCTACAGCTTGCACTATAGGCGAAAATTGCAGACAAGACTACCACCATCCTTACTTACCATCATCCCTACTGAGTGTACCGTAGGAGGGACTCACAGATGGGACTCTACCACATCTCTGCTTACCACCATCTCTACTACTAATACTATAGACAGGAATCACTGGTGGGACTCTACCACCATCCCTGCTTACCACCATCCTTACCGCTAGCACTGTAGGGGGAATCACAGACGGAACTCTACCACCATCCCTACCACGTGCAATGTAGGCAGGAATCACAAGTGGAACTACCACCATTCCTACATTCCTACAGCTTGCACTGTAGACGGGAATCGTAGGCGAGACTACCACCATCCCTACTTATCATCATCCCTACCACATGCATCGTAGGCAGAAATCATAGGCGAGACTCTACCACAATCCTTGCTTACCACCATCCCTACAGTTCATTTTCCTTTCTCTTATTCCTTTCAATCCATTCAAATATACATGTACCCAAAATCCACTTTTTTAACATGAAAACCCAGTTTTCATCCTTAACACATGAACATGCATAAACACAACGATAAATGTCATGTCACCAACACAACATATAAAATATTCAAACACAACATAAAAACACCAAGCAAAAACCAATTCCATAAACCAACCCATTCTCCAATCCAACCCAACCCTCATACTCCTTAGATTCAAAGTCCGACAGAACCAACCAGACTGCAGAAAATATGTTAGTGTAAAAATATATTCAAATCTCATAAAAGTTTTTGGAAAATTACTCATAGTGATGAAATATAACTTTTGGAAGATCAAGGTGGTACAAAATGTGGCTACACAACAACGTAACAATGTATTTCGAAACAAAGCCGTGGGTCTTAAAATGCCAAATTTTGAATGGGGACAAATGAAGACTTGGGTTGGCTAGAGAATGGTTTAGAGATGTTGGAGAAGCTAGTGGTGGTGGTTGTTGGTCGTGGGTGGCGGCGTGGGTGGCAGTTGGAGGCCAAAAAGTTCAAATCGAAAATGGAGATGGTAGGGCTTCGAGGGTGGCAGATCGGGGTTGAGGAAGGGTGGGGTTAAGTAGCCGGGAGGCTGTCGGTAAGGTGGTGAGAAAATAGCAGCCAATGGTAGCGGCATGGCGGCGCGCAAGCTCAAGGAAGCAGAGGCTTCTAGCTATGTGTGGTGGAGATTGGCGGCGCAGGAGGGGTTGAAAACGGAGGTGTGAGGTCACTAGCCGGTGGGGAAGGAGATGAGAGCGGCAGCGACGACAATAGGAGGCGCAAAAATACCTTGGTTACACAACCCTACTCTTTTTCAAAAGGAGTGCATGGTACTTACACAATTTATGACTGTATCTAGCATTACTCTGTAGGTAGGTAGAGAAGAAACTTTTGATTCTTGGTTATAGTTTTTGCTCTTCTTGTATTTTTGTTTCAACTATCATGATACTTAAATGAGCAAACTAAAGGCATTTTTCATGAAATTATAGAGCTTTGATTCAACTTTGTAACGACAATTGACAAGTATATATCCGACCATTTTTGCAAATATTTGTTCCAACTTCAACATTCTCTACCATGTATAATCCAACTCAATTTTTTATACTAAGAATATTATATGCAAACACATTATTTTCACATAAAGTACTATTTCCCCCTTAATTAAATGAGATAAGTACGTGCATGCTGAAAAAAAAAAACACTCATCAAATTTATAAGATAGTTGATTGTGATAAGCTTGTTGGCGTTACAAAGCTAGCTGAATCAAAGCTCTATAAATTCATAGAAAAGTCTTTTAGTGATCAGTTCAGGTAAATGCATGCCATAATACTTAGAAAGGAAAAATACAAGAAAATCAACAACATAACCAGGGAGCAAAAGCTTCTTCTCTCCCCATTATAAGCTACAATCATAATTTTCATGAAATATGGAGTGCAGCTACGTACAAGTGCATGATCTATTGTCAAAATATAAATTCTTTTCACGGAGTTCAAACAGTACTCAAGATCAATCGCTCCAAAATGGATCATCGAAAGTGCAAAGTTTTTTGAAATTTTTTTTTGGGAGTTAATATAAGCTCAGTACGCTTGACCAGTTGGAGTAGTTTCACATGACTCCGATTAAGAATGTTGGAAACATTCTATATTATTGGTTCCATTGCAATTCTTTATATATATTATTGAGAGAGCAAGAAAATGCATGCTTTCGTTGTTTGTTCATGATCTGAGCAAGAAACTGATTGTTATAGCTAGCTAGCTAGCGCTCTTATTGGACGCTTATAAAGAATGATCAGAGCAATCACACCACAGTAAGTGATGGCCGAGAGCACTAGAAAAGAAAGTTTTTTCTATTATGTAAGCTCATATGTAGTTGGCTCACTTTTTCCTTATCTTTCTCTCTTTTGTTAAACGTCTCGATGAATGTTTTTAGAGATTGGTATTGATCTTAATATATTATAGTCATGTCTGCCATGATGAGAGATGTTTAGTGAGGAATAAAGGAGCAAAGTGATGGAGATCAGGTAAAGAGTGATCAGCTTGCATTCACTCTAAACAACGTACGTCTCAACAAGCCTTGCATTGGTTTAGTGCCCTTTAATTTCGACAGACCACTTTAGAGTATCATGGAGTGTTTGAGCTCTATAGAAAGTGTTTAAGATTATCTGACAATGGACACACATGATAATGTGCGTAGTGGCACTTGAGTCTCTTTTTCTTCGTGGAAATTATTATAACGCGCAGTTTGTAGGGAGGAAATGAGCTGCTTTTGATCCTTGGTTCTAGTTTTTTCTCTTGTAGTTTTATCTTTAGCTATCATGATATTTAAATGAACCGATTAAAGGGGAATTTCATCAAGTTGTTGAGCTTTGATTCAGCTCAACAATTTGCAAATAAATAATTTGCCACCAACCATCAAATTATTAATGTCGGAATTAGGCCTGCAACCCAGCCTTGTAAAGCCGGTTTTGTGCCCGACCCAACCCGCAAGACCTCATTTTAGGCATTAACCCAAACCGACTTGATCCGAACAAAACCAAACCAGGTCGAACCTGTATGACCCAACTTTAAAAACAACTTTGTTTACCTTGCTGTCATAAACGAAAACTTATTAACAAATAGATGACAGCAATGAAAACTTATTCACAGAGAGAGGAAGGGAGAAAAGTGGTCTTGGTGAAATAGAAGATCCCGAGCTAAGAAGGTGAGGCACCCCCTAGCCTCAACCTGCCGAGCACCAATTCGTCAATAAGAAGACGACACACTACAAAACCCAGTAGTAGCGGCGGCAGCAACCGAGTCTCCCCAAAACACTCTTTAAAACCTCTAGATCTGTAAGCCTCTAGGCTAGAAAACCAAAGCATGCTAGAGAGAGAGAGAGAGTGAGGAGACCGGGCATGGGGCTCCAAGGGACCGAGAGGGATTCAAGACCACAGGCTATCTTTCTTCTGATAAAAAACGAAGTCCCCTTTTGGCACAAGAAAGGGATCAACATCGTATACAGACTCATCAGAACAGGCTATCTTCAAACCCCTTTATTTAATGGGCTTTGATCGATCTGAATTTTTCTTGAAGTTTTTCATGTTTTTGTTCATGGGGGCTGGTTTCTCTGGTTTTGCAGCAGATCAGAATTATAGATTTTGTTCTCTGTTGAAGCTTGGTCTGTTCGTGGTTCTTCTGGGGCTGAGATCGTTGTATTTTGGCCGGAGTACTCACCGTTCTTTGTGGCGATTAAACCAGAGGTGAGCTTCTCGATCTTGTCCTGAATTGATTGCCATTTCGCTGCAAAGACTTTGATAGAATGGGACAATAATATCAACAACAACAAGATTTCAAGGCAAGTCGGAGATAGGACATTCCGCCGGATAGTTCAGGCAAGCTTTGGTTTGGTTTTTGTTCACCCTTTTTAGTTTTGACTGGTTTTCAAGCAAACCCATTTCCTGATTCGGTTGAGTCTTAGGTAAAGGAAATCGCATCCCAAGACTGGTTGAGCTTCACATACTTAGAGTCTTGGAGGCTCAGGTTTGAGAAAATTGAAGGTTGCCAGTCGGTTGAACAATAAAATCTAACCCGTCTTTTTTGTTGGATCGGTGAACCGATGATTTATAACCCGTCATCTATCGGGTCGATTTGATTTGGGTCACTCGGTTTGTCGAGTCATATGCACAGGCCTAGTCAGAATATAATTAATTAATAGATAAATTCTACATATTTTACTCTTATCAAATATATATACAATATTTCCATTGGATTTAAGTTATATTATATACATATTATTCTCTCCCCATAATAATTAAGCTGCAATCATAACTCATGATCCCACTAAAAAGAAAAACATGGAGTGCATCCCTCTCTCTCTCTCGTTCTCTCTCTCTGTATATATATATATATATATATAAAAGTGCGTCTATTATATATATCCAACTCTAAACACTTTTCACGGGCGTTTAAGCTAGCAGTACTCTATATATAGTCACTCCAACGTGGCTCATTCAAAGTGTATTGTACCGTACAAATTAAACTTGCTGAAATGTTTTTGAGAGGGAATACAACTGCAACAAATACCCTCTTCTGCTGCACTTTTTCTTTATTATTATTATTATTATTATTATTATTATTATTATTATTATTCTTTTCTTTTCTTTTCTTTTCTTTTATTTATTATTATTATTTTTTTTTTTTGGCGATGGCAAATCGCCAGTTAGAAACAGATCGTGCCTTCCATTTGTCTTCTTCGCGGAGATGGTAAGCTCGACCAGCGAGAGTATCACACACTCTAGTTTGAAGGAAGGTAAGAAAGATTCTATAATATTATTTGTTTCTTTCCAATTACCTCTTTTATTGAAAATGCAAAAAAAAAAAAAAAAAATTATATAAATGAAAAAAGAAATTGCAATAAGGAAAGCGAAAAACACGTTTAATAAGACATGCATAGCGCATGCATGTAGAATATTATTTTGGTGAATATAAGTATTAACAATACAGGTTTCATTTATTATGTTTATTGTATGATCATCTGTCAAGAGATTTTTAGACTTAGTTAATAAGTGTTGTTTTTAATCATTAAAAAATAAAAAATCCCATTTTAAATTTTCTTTGTATGCATGAGACTATTTTCATGTTATGCTTTTGGGAGTTTATTTTCAATAATAGAGTATTTTTATAATTTACTATAGATACCAGGAACAACTAACAAGTTTTTTTTTTTTTTTTAAAAAAAAAAGAAAAGGTAATGATAGGCTTACAACCCTTTTACCACCTCTTTACTACTCTTAGTATATTTGTTTTTTTTTAATTTTATTTTAAGTATTTTTTTTAAATCCTTAATCATTAAGAAAAAAATCAAAAAATATACAATGTTACTAATAGTTACTTCATTAATTATTAAGTAAAAAAAAATTAAAAATAAAAAAAGAGTATAGAAGAGTGGCAAGACTATCGTTATTCTAAACCTATAGGAAGCGGGTGTTACAAAAACGCTCTTCCATACCTTTATATAATCTTTGTACACTACTTACACTAGAGGTTCATTGTATATTACTCGTGTGTCATGCATGCCAAGGTTGGTGTTGTACCTCTTAGTTTTTTTCCTCGCTATACAAAACACAACGGTCCACTAAAATATAAGCACACACTTTGTGCATGTGGGAAAAGCACAATGCAGATGCAATGCTCCTTGCTCGTGCTCACTTCTTCACTTTTCGCGTGAAGTTAAAGCATTAAAATAATTTTATATTTTGTGTCCCGTGTAATTGGTTTGGTCATGTTTTGAATTTACGTTAAAAATTAGTGTAAGCTAGCAGTTTGTGTTCGTTAGAGCTTTTGTTATAGAATTGCTTAAAGGGGAAATAATCATGTGTTAACATAATGACAAAGCTTATAAATCTAAATGAGTTACTGTTGGGGGTTATTCCACATCAATTGTGAAAAGAGGCTAATAGTTAGCTTATAAGTGTGAGAAAAAGTTTCATCTTTTGAGTTAGATTTTGGCATTGAGAGAGGTTCAAGACCATCCAATACTAGTATCAAAATCCAAGTTTACCGACAGCCTTGATCAAATTGTCCACAGGAGAAAATGATTGTCGCTGCTTCAACTCAGGACCCAATGTGTGAAGAGGAGATTGTTTAGATTGTCATATATCGGTTGTGAAAGGGGCTAGTGGTCAGTTTATAAGTGTGAGGGAAAGTCTCACCTCTTGAGTTAGTACAGAATTTGGAAACTCGGGATCTGATGTGTGAGGAGAAAATTGTTGAGATTATCCCACATTGGTTGTGGAAATGGCTAGTAATCAGTATTTTATAAGTGTGAGGAAAAACTCTCCTCTTAAGCTAGCTTTTGAGATTGAGAGAGGCACAAAACCACCCAATACAAATATGTTGGGTATAACCAAGTTTGAAGTTTGAACAAATATTACAAAAATAGCAAGAATTATTTGAAATAAAGCAGTCATAACTTAAATTACGAGATTTGATGTTGGCACACTTGTTGGCATTGCAAAGCTAACTCAAAACTCTATGTCCTCATGTTTCATGAAGACCTTCAAATCTCAATATTTACTAGACACCTTTTGTTAGTTCTCTACATCATGTTTTGTAGAGACTTAACATTGTCCTAAGTTATTTAGACTCAAGAGAGATTAGGAATGCTTGGTCTGATCTGACCAAATGAGTTAGGGCATAGCCAGACACTCTTTCAAAATGTTGCTATATTGATCTTCTCTTGAAGAGATTTGATATAGTGTTCCCCCAAGCATCTTTGGACAGCCATTTTCATTTCATATTGTAGCATGTATAATCGCAGTTTCTCTCTTATAGGTGTGCCTGCCATGTGCTCTCTCTCTCTCTCTCTGCTCTCTCTCTTCATCTCACACTCGTAGTTGGAGGGTCATAGTTCATGGCCCCATTCTACCCAGTTTGTTCTAATACCCTAAGAAACAAGAGTGCTTCAAATTTGACCAGCCAAAAACACCATTGTGATGCTGATTCAAGCACATGGTTTCAAGTAACTTTTACACTAATTTTGAGGGGAATTTGTTGTCGTCTAAATAGCGTAAAGGTAGGTAGCCTTTTAATCGAATTTTTGCAAAGCTTATATATATCACTTGAGTATGAAATGTATGAGTTAGTGTGCAAGCAGTTTGTATGGTTTACTCGTGCAACAACATGCGTGATGTGATTTTTATTTTTATTTTTAATATTTCTTTGTGTACACCTTCTCGATACTATTTTGGTAATATTTATAGGGAGCGAAGAAATTTCATAGAAGTGATATGTTGACACATGTTTAAATATTCTTGCAAACTATTGAATTAGCGTAACTTGTTCCGTACGTGAGAAAGTCACATAAAAGTTAAAACCAACCTCTAACCCTATAATATTGTAAACGTTTTTGTGATACGAATGATATCTTCATGACATTGTCTGGATACTCTTCTGGCATCTAAGGTCTGTGTGATCATTTAATTTAATATCTTTGTGACAACTGATGATATCCTATCCTTCATGGTGTATTGATGTCAATTTATGTGATCGTTTGTAACTCACTCTTTTCTTTCAAAGGATGTGTATACTCTTGCTTTGCAGCCAGAGACTTTTAGAACTGATCTTTATTGGAGTTGGTACCAAATTCCAATGCTCGAGTCTTGATTTCTAGATGCAGTTTGGCTATGAGTTCAAAGAAATTGTCCTAGAGTCATTGCTCATGCAGTTACTTGAATTGTAGTGCTATGACTAAAGAAATGGGTGCTGAATTGAAATGCTTTTGTTTTGAGAAACATTTGGATTTTGTATTTGAAAATGTCGTAAACAGGGACAAAGCTCATATTTAAGTAGAAACTGTAGTCGTTTCAAATTAGATGAGTTGCAAAACACCCCATTTTGCTACAAGGAACACCAATTTGGCACAAAATGAACACTGATTTTAAGAAGTTTATGTTACTATCTATATTTACTGGCATATAAAAAACTGAGCTTAAAAGAAACATATTATTACACCCACAGATCAACGAGGAAGTGAGTCAAAAGTGTTCTGAAGAACATAATTACCCAAGCATCATTAACCTTTCCATGTGCCCCAACAATTTTTTAATTATCCAAATGATATATGTTGAGTATCTACATGTAGTCGTCATCTAACATAAAACAATCAAAACTCCAGTGCTAATCACTAACTTCAGAAGCCACCTTGACTCATAATGCTAGCCAAATGAAGTCATCCAACCAAACATCCGGTTAACTGTCCTTCAATTTACCTGGCAATATAACAAGAATTCAAGAAAGACTGGTGTAAATATAAACTTATTATATCAAGAACAAAAGGATTCTCAACCTCAAACTGTCAAGCTTAATAATTACTTTTATATTATACAC
The DNA here is from genome assembly GCF_018687715.1 of Carya illinoinensis. Taxonomy (NCBI): domain Eukaryota; kingdom Viridiplantae; phylum Streptophyta; class Magnoliopsida; order Fagales; family Juglandaceae; genus Carya; species Carya illinoinensis. The sequence goes on from NC_056760.1 coordinate 35,300,694, forward strand.
ACTTTATATGATGGAAAATCAAGAAATGGGAAAGAGATTTTCTTGAGGGCTACCGCAGTAATAAGAGCAATTCAATTTGATTATCCCTACCATTTGAAGGCTAGAAGTTCACTTCAAAATCAACTAAAATAGACAAAAATATGGCCTCAATCATGTGAAGACATTACAAAGACCATTTTTCTTCACTTTCTTCTTACCTTAGATCCTCTGTTTAGTTCTAAAGCATTATAGTTGTTCCTTCCCTAGTTCCCATAGATGTAAATATTACATTATTAAGCCATTCTTTAGACATTTGACTTTTTGGCATTTAGGTGAAACATAAATGGGAAAGGACCAACAAGAACTGACAGCAAAGATTGAGGGAAGGGAGAGTAAAATAGACTCATTTTCAGCTAAAACCTATATTGACCATCAATGGTGCAAGCATATCAATAACTTAATTCTGTATCACTTAGAATGTGAGATCGTTTCACATATCATACAGTATGACAAGAAGACTTGTAGCCATAAGTGAATGTAACTTTTACTGCCAAATGAGACGACTCGCTTCACATAATGGAACTCCATGTGACAACTATTAGAAGGCAATAAAAAATTGATGATCACTGCATCACCTAAGTTCCATAGTTTTTTTTTAGAAAAATTCTATGTGCAGTCATTTTTGCGGACTCCTTTGTGCACTCCAGTGATATGATTGGTTGTGTATTAAAAAAAAATTAATCCAGCCAATCATATCAGTGGAGTGCGCAGGGAGTGCGCAAAAATGACTATATGTAGCATTACTCTTTTTTTTAATAAAGCAATTCAAATTTTATTAATAGCGGAAAAGGGCGCATCTCAGGCACACAGGGCATATATGAAAGAAGCACCCGATTAGAAAGGAGGAAAAAAATACTCTTTTTTTTTTACAAGTGAAAGGAGGAAAAAAATAATGAGGGCAAGAGCTACTCTGAGCCAACACCCATACACAGAGCATCGTTAGAAATAAGAAATTAATTCCTCAGTTTTAAGTTGTAAGTTGTGGGTACAACTTAGAAGTCAAATAAATCATATAAGAAAGCATTGTAACTGCTAATGAGAAATCGGGATCTTAACCTACAATCATGTACCACCAGTTGGCCTGGGGACAAAAATGGTGGAGAAACACAAAAACAACATTGAAGATCTAAAATTTCACCCTTTTTGGTGTTTTCTTCAAAAACTGGTCATTTTAGAAGTACGTCAAGGGCATAATTAAAAACAGACATGTGTCACAAGATAACCCATATACAAGATATCTTTCCATCCGTTTCTCATCTAACAATCCCCAGGTTCATGGCAGTGAGGCATCCACCTCACAGAAAGGGTAAAAGCATGACACAGTCTTGATAATACAAAGAACCAAATCAAGATACTAAGATGAGGAAATTTTAGATTCAAATTAAGGACTTACCAGCAAGATAAACAAAATAAGCCAATGGGGCATATGGCCCCAGAAGCATCACAGTAGGAAGGCGGTATAACTTATTCAATAAAATTTCACAAGAAATGATCAAGCACCACCGCTAGGATTTTCCCATCTATTTTAAACAAGCAACATTTTTATTTACAAATCTGAACTTGTTTCTCTCTGTTTTGTATTTTAACTTGGAAAAAAAAATGAATAGTATGAGACAACCACAAAAAGGATAGCTTGGTCAGCTAAGTAAATGCCAACAAAGGATCATGTACAGTATTCAAGAAAGATTTGACAATCAAAGAGAGAAGAGGATAATCAAAGTAATTTGTTAGGTTAATTTCCATGCATAAAGATATCCCTTGAGAAACAATTTCGACCCAATGTGATACTCTATCAAACCTTTTTTTCTCTAATTGATTATGTGTGAAGTTTCCTTCCCTAATCCACTATAGTCATGAAACAATGCAAAAAACTATAACAGGATAATTTATCAAATAGAGAGGATTAATCTAAAATAAAGTATGGCATACAGTAGGAGAGTTAGCAGTGAACCCAACAAAAAAAGTTCTAAATTAAAGTTGAATCTTTTTTTCCCACATACTACCACCTCATATTCGAAACTAGGTCGGTGTCAATGAAATCAGCTAATAAACGAAATCTACACACAGAATGGTAATCAGCGTAACACAAAATCTTGGATCAATCACTTATGAAAACGTACAAAATTTAATTCAGGAAAACGGAAGAAAAAGTAAAGACGGATTGAATTTCTACGTACCCAGATGAATGCTAGTAGTCAATTGCTCTTGGAAGACACCTTTTTCCTCTCAGCTCTCGCATTGTCGTACTCAAATTTCAACACATTGGGTATATGAGACGTATCCTTAACATAGAGCATCCTTCCAAATGCGCTTTCCTCGATTGCGGGAAAGTAAGGGGAAAGCACAGAATACACCACCCAGAACCACAGCGATCCAAGAACGATACCCAAAATGGCCCCAGCACAGACCTGAGCAATTGTATGGTACCCCAAATACACCCTAGAATACATAGTGAGGAATGCCAGAGACCAAGACCAGAAATTCACAATCCAATTGTTCCTCGAGTCCCAAAGACCAATCCCTTTAGACGTCAACAGAGTAAAGTACATGGCAAAGAAGAACATATACTGGGAGTGGCTCGAGGGCCAGCCGTGAGAATCGCACGTCTCGAGCAGAAGGCAGGTCTCGGGTCGAGCTTGCTGGACCGATGTCTTGATGAACTCATTGATGAATTGGGAAATTATGAGGCCGAGAGCGAAGAACATACCCTGGAGCTCACGGCGGAAAATGAAGTGGGAGATGAAGCCGCCGAGGCTGATGAAGACCGGAACGAGCGAGACCCAGGCTAGGAAGTGACCCAGTTGGTCCCCCTTATGGTATCTCACGTGGGTCAGTGTCACAGCCTTCAGCGGCGCCATACTGTAGAAACTAGAAAGAACGTTCAAGGAAGCTAAAGATTTTCTGGGTACGGATTATCAATTGGAAATTGATGTGTGGTCAGACCGTCCGTGCTGTTTGATCGGATCTGCGAGCGAGAGAGAGGGCGAAGTTGCGAACGGAGTGGGGGAGTGGGGGATTAAGGAATAATAGGCTTATAGGTCTTGTTACATTATTGTTTGGGTGTTGTTTCTCGGAAAACCGTTGACGCGTCGACAAAGGGAGGATGATGGTCGGTCTTTAAAAAGTAAAGTCGTCGAAAGATGTGGCCATAAACTTGGCAACACGCGGGGCACTCACGCCAATGCTCCCTTCTTTCACACCGAGGTCACAACGCGTAGGGGCTTTCTTTTTCGAGTTCGGATAGGCAAAGTTATTTTGTATATTTTTTTAAGATGGAAACAGTTATTTTATATTCAAAAAATAATACAGATAATTATATCAGTAAAATATATAAAAAAATATATATAAAAATAACTCAATATTAATTGATCTCTCACATTCAACTAATTATTTATAGTTTTGGTAGCTCAGTGCATTACAAACGATTCATCTATATTTTTATCTACCAAAATTCTACTTCTTTATTTTAACTAACCACTTTTTCAAGAGTTCCATCCAACAACTTATCCAAATTTCTTATCTATTCCATTTATAAGTAAATAAAATTGGAGAAAATAATAATAAAAAAATAGATAGATGAAAGGAGAGAGAGAGAGAGAGAGAGAGAGAGAGAACAAACTACATTTGGCTTGACTATTAAAAAACAAAAATATCATGTATTTTACATTTCATGATCGGTAAGAGTTGTGTTTTTCAAGATTCCTAGCCTATTTTACATTAAATAATTATATTTGAAAATATTTAAACCACAAATGAATGTGATATAGTTTAATTTAGAAAATAAATTTTAAAATTTAAATCTTACCCAACAAATTATATCATGTGGATGATATATGATATAAAGGCTTTCGAATAGTATTACTCTTTTACATATAGATGTAAAATGCATGATCCATTGGGAATGTTCTTTGGTTGCCACCAACATGCTATGCTCCTTTTATATATTGACAAACCTTGAGAATTAATATGAGATAAAATAAGTCTATCAATTAGAGAAAAATGTTAATGGATTTTCCCTTCAAAATTTTTATCATCATATGGTTGGTTAACATGGCATTTTTTAATGAGAAATACAAACAAGCTTGGTTTTTACTTTTTACTCCCTAATTTGCTTCTCCATTTCATCTCAAGTGAGTTTCATGAAAATGTTAAACCATAGAAGAAGAGAATTTATGCTCATTCCCCATTGAATTTATCCATATCCCTCATTGGCTCTAGCACAATCACTTATTGCATAGTTGGGGATTGGAGCATTTGAGTCCTATCGGCAAATTCTGATATCTGTCCACCTACCACGTTCTCATCAATGTCTCGTGGGTCTCGTAATATTTATTAAACATTTAATACTGTTTAAAAAATTCACTCGAGTCATAATTAATATTGTAGGACTTATTTATGTTATGTGTCTATTCATCTCTCACTCTAAACCTAAAGTTCGGACAAAAACCTAAACTTTAGATGATCTAAATCCATTTATGATAATATTCAAAAGAGTGAGGCTGTTTTATTCAAGAAAGGGTTTCATCAAATGTCTTTAACAAAGATATCCCAAACAAGATTCATAACCTCCTTTATAATGCATATATGTACCCTATTCACCAGCCATTGATTTGCCTACCAACCATATATACGGTAGGATGCAATACTAAAGGCTACTTTCTAAGAGCTGCTTGCAAGAAAGAAAAAATTGTACAAGTCGATTAAGTTGCTTAGTGGCGGCATCATCCATTGTAAAACATGGGACCTACATTTTGACATATTATACATTATATTACCTTGTCGTTTCCTCTATACTTTAGCGTTCGTGAAGACTTGCCTTGTCGTTTATAAGTATAAGTGGAAGACTCTCAGCATTTTCCACAAGGCATTACAAAAAAAGTTTAGCTATCTTTCTTAGAGCCTTTTATTCCATTGAATTCATTCAATTGTGAAGTTCGCTTTGACTTCTGGTCAAAAAGCCGTTGGGTCCTATTCAAAGTTGGTATTTGGAATGAATTCAAATGCTTTTATCACGAATAAATCTCGTAAATATAAATTTATAAATTGACATAATTTGATACGATGAGTTAGATTATAAAGTTATTTTTATTATAAAATAAATCTAACGTATTATATAAAACTAATTATATTTGAAAAAATGATACAAATAATTATATCAGTAAAATGTATAAAAAATATGTAAAGATAACTGTATATTAGTTGATCTCTCACATTCAGCTAATTACTTATAGTTTTGGTAGCTTAGAGCATTCTAAACGATTCATCAATATTTTTATCTACCAAAATTCTACTTCTTTATTTAAACTAACCACTTTTTCAAGAGTTCCATCCAACAACTTATCCAAATTTCTTATCTATTCCATTTATAAGTAAATAAAACTAGAGAAAAAAATAATAAAAAAAATAGATAGATGAAAGGAGAGAGAGAGAGAGAAAAAAAACTACATTTGGCTTGACTATTAGAAAAAAAAAATCAATTATTTTACATTTCATAATCGGTAGGAGTTGTGTTTTTCAAGATTCCTAGCCTATTTTACATTAAATAATTATATTTGAAAACATTTACACCACAAATGAATGTGATATAGTTTAATTTAAAAGATAAATTTTAAAATTTAAATATTACCAAACAAATTATATCATGTGGATGGTATGTGGTATAAAGACTTTCGAATAGCACTACTATTTTACATATAGATGTAACATGCATGATCCATTGGGAATGTTCTTTGGTTGGCACCAACAAGCTCTGCTCCTTTTATATATTGACAAACTTTGAGAATTAATACAAGAAAAAATAAGTCTATCAATTAGAGAAAAAGGTAAATGGATTCTCCTTCAACATCTTTATCATCTTATGGTTGGTTAACATGGCATTTTTCTTTTAATGAGAAATACAAACAAACTAGGTTTTTACTTTTTACTCCCTAATTTGCTTCTCCATTTCATCTCAAGTGAGTTTCATGAAAATGTTAAACCATGGTAGTCTTGAGTGGGAGATGCTATAATCGCATGCATACATGGGTCCTAGTAGAAGAGAATTTATACTCATTCACCATGGAAGACTTATCCATATCCCTCATTGGCTTTAGCACAATCAGCTTTTTTTTTTTTTTTACTTTTTTTTTTTCAATCCAAAACATAACCTCTTTCATTCATCATCTATTATCAATACAAGCTTTATCTTGTAAAAATAAACTAACTTAGCCTTCTAGGCCATCTTCTATCCAAACTTGCTCCTCCTTTACATTATAAGCAAAATTTGCTAAAAAATGTGCTAACTTGTTACCTTGTCTATACGTATGTTGAACTTTCCAAAAAGGTCTATTTACTAACAAACCTCTGTTGTTTTCAATCAGCTGGCCATTCTACTCCCAAATCTCCTCCTTGCTATTTACAACCTTAATAATCCCCAATGCATCACCTTCGAAGACTGCTTCAAAAATGTTTAATTGTGTACAAAAAATCAATGCTCTCCACAATGCTTCTGTCTCTGCTATAGCTGGGGAACCAACATATGACTTTGACATACAAAGGGACACCAAAATTTCCCCCTCCTCATCATGAATTACTAACCTTGCCCTCATCTGTAAAGATCTTTTGTCAAAAGTTGCATCTCAATTTACTTTTACAACTACACCCTTAGGAGCATTTCATCTTACCATGTCTCTGCTCACTCGTGTATAGGGGTGTAAATTTCAACCGATAAACCGAAAAACTGGCCCAGACCAGTCTGAACCGGACCGGTTGTGCCGGTTTTGGACCAGTCCGGTTCGGAACCGGTTTCATAAAATAGAAAACCGGTCGGAACAGGTCTGATTTCGGTTCCAATCATTTTTCGACCGGACCAGTACTATTTAATATATTATTTATTTATTTAATATTATATATTATATATTTTATATTATATATAATTTATATATAATACATAATAATATAAATTATAATTATATATAAGATAATGTTATTATAATTTATAAAATAAAAGTTTAATCTTAAACATGAAAATTTAATTGATCATATGCTTTAAATATATAATATTATAAATATATATTATTTATTAATAACATTTTATCATAGATTCATAAGAAGTAAGAACCAAAAAAGAAATAAAAATCACTCAAATATTATTACTAAATTTTGATGGCCTAATACACTTAAAACTCTTTATATTTTTTCTTATAAGTACATAAGATATTAGTAGATAAATATAAATTATATATATTAGCATATAATTTATATAAAGCTATACTAATAGCATAATTTTTTTACATAGCAAATTTTTTTTTTACATAGCAGTTTTTTTTATAGTAGAAGTTTTTGACATAGCAGTTTTTTTTTCAAATTTTTATAAACAGATTTTTTATGATAAATATGTATTTTATTAAAACCAGAAAATCAGACCGGAAACGGGTAAAATTGGAGTACCGGTTTAGGAGGTTAACCGGTACGGAATTGGTTTTGAACAATATAAAACCGGTGCCTACCAGTTCGGTCCTAGATTTTTTCCAAAACCGGACCGAACCGAACCGATTACACCCCTACTCGTGTATTAATTCTCTGGTTTACAAGTTTGAGCATGCTAGTATTCTGTAGTGCTATACCTGGCCTATATGAAAATATCTTTTAGGCTAGTGAACCCCTTTTCAAACACATATTTGTTCCTCCTCAACCAAACAAGTCTCATCACAATAGAACTTAACTCCAGTTCTTCTTCATTCAGCATTGTAGGGGATATTTGAGTCCCCACAACTTTAACTAATAGATAAAATTAAGAAGAGATAAGACAGATCGACTCACTCTTCTAAAAGGAAACAGACTCAGATTCCTAACAGGAGATAGACTCCCACTTCTTCTAACAGGATATGGACTCACACTCCTAAAAGGAAAATGATTCACAAGGCTAATTAGATTCCTATTACTCCAAAGAAATAACATCTATAAATAGCCTACAAGAGGTGACAAATTCAAAACTCAACTTGATTTACTATACACTTTTACTCTCATATTATATTTCTGGCTTTGACATCAGAGATTCCACAGGGCAACCAGTGTCGCCCCTTCATTTGTTGCAGGTGATCCGTATGGTAGGTGGCGGTGAAACACGTCCTTAACAGTGGCGCCGTCTGTGGGATATATATTTCCTGCAACCAGCGTGCTTTTCACATGCTTACTACTACGCGATAACAAGCAACCAGAGACCGAGAAGCAAACGCAACAAAGATGGAGGTGAGGTGGGCAGATATGAAAGAAAAACTGAAGAAGGTGACAAATCTAGTAGAGCAACTGTAGAAAGAAAATGAGGAGTTAAGGTGACAGCATGTTGCTACGCCGCCAGTTGATGGACAAACGGAAGAAGATGCCCATAGTGCAGGCAGGGTCCTGAAGAACTGGAAAAGAAGAAACTGCACAACGAGCTAAAAAGTCTTGTTGACAAATATGAAGAGTTGGCGAGGAAGATCCTCCCATCTTCCTCGGTAGAACAGCTGCTGAATCGTACAAACCTCCCCTACAGTGACGAAGTTATGGTAGTGCCCCTTTCACCTAAATTCAAGGTTCCCCAGACTGACATGTACGATGGGTCCAAAGACCCAGTGGAACACTTGGAAAACTTTAAGACGCATATCACACTCTACGGCTTCCTTGGAGAAATCGCATGCCGAGCTGTTCCCTTGACCCTAAAAAGAACGTCAAGAGGGTGGTTTAGAACTCTCCGACCAGGATCAATCAACAGCTTCGAGGAATTGGCCGAGCAGTTCTTAATACAATTTATGCTGAGTAGAAGGCGACGGAGCCCATCGGCATACCTTTTAATAGTTAAGCAGAGAAAAGAAGAGAATCTGAAAACATACATCACCCGTTTTAATATAGAGAGGTTGACAATTGAAGATCAAGACGAGAAGATACTTTGGCCGCCCTCTTGGGGGGGATCTGGCCGCGCAACCCTTTTATGGCCGAGTTAGCCAGGAAGACCCCATATACTCTGAGGGAGTTCATGGACATGGCAAATGACTTCGTAAATGCTGAAAATACACTGCAAGCCCTTGTAGACCAGAGAAGAGATGAGCAGAGGGCAGAACGTAAGACCAACCTAGGCGACAAGAAGCTTACGTCAGGTCATCGGGATAGAAGACAAGAAAGGCGACCAGAGCACAATAATAGATTGATGTACAACAATCTATATGTGCAAGAAATGGAGGAGCCGAATAGAGAGTATCGCTAGTCTAGACCAGGCAATCGTTATTGTAAATACCACCAGACGGGTTCGCATTGGACAGAAGACTGCAGACCATGAAGAAAAGGGTCACTGAACTGGCGGGCATGGGAGAGTTAGAGTGAATGGTCACAGAACACTCAAAGTCTAAGAGATGGTATGAACGAGAACACAGCAAGCAAAGAGAGGACAACCCAGTTAGGCGGCAAGATACTCGTGGCAGCAATGGAGACATAGTGCTCTCAAATGATGATAGGGACAAGGTGCCCCAAGGTGAAATCATAAGAAGTTTCTCGACTGACGGCGGGACAGGAGAAACATATGGCGAGCAGCTTTCCTGCCCTAAGAATGCAGAGCACTTGGAGAAACCTTACCCATGATAACAAAGTTTTTATTTTCTATTTGATTTATTGTTTTATTGATGAGACTCTTTTTGCATATTTCTAGAACATTTGGCAAATATTAAAATTAACAATTTTATTTGTGTGCTGAATAAAGTGCCCCTTACAAATCAGTCTCGCTTTACCCATAGAAGTGGATGGTGGTCAAGTCTTCACGACATTGCAAAAGGGAAAGGTCAGGGACTGCCCAATCATTAAACACCAATGACGAGCAATCAACCTCGCGGTGCCATGAAAAAAAGGGCGCATAGGTCCTCAGACCACGCCGACCCCAAACACCAAAAACGAGCTATCAACCTCGCGGTACCATGAAAAAAGGGCGTGTAGGTCCTCAGACCACGCCGACCCTAATTACCAAAGGCAAGCTATCAACCTCGCGGTGCCATAAAAAAAGGGCGTGTAAGTCCTCAGACCACGCCGACCCTAAACACCAAAGGCGAGCTATCAACCTCGCGGTGCCATGAAAAAAAGGGTGCGTAGGTCCTCAGACCACGCCGACCCTAAACGCCAAAGGCGAGCTATCAACCTCGCGATGCCATGAAAAAAAAGGGAGTGTAGGTACTCAGACCATACCAACCCTAAATGCCAAAGGCAAGCTATTAACCTCGCGGTGCCATGAAAAAAAGGGTAGGTCCTCAGACCACACCGACCCTAAACATCAAAGGCGAGCTATCAACCTCGTGGTACCATGAAAAAAGGGCGCATAGGTCCTCAGACCATGCCTACCCTAAATACCAAATGCGAGCTATCAACCTCGCGGTGCCATGAAAAAAGGGCGTGTAAGTCCTTAGACCACGTCGACCCTAAACACCAAAGGCGAGCTATCAACCTCGCGGTGCCATGAAAAAATGGCGCGTAGGTCCTTAGACCACTCCGACCCTAAATACCAAAGGCAAGCTATCAACCTCGTGGTGCCATGAAAAAAGGGCATGTAAGTCCTCAAACCACGCCGACCCTAAACACCAAAGGTGAGCTATCAACCTCGCAGTGCCATGAAAAAAAGGGTGCATAGGTCCTCAAACCACGCCGACCCTAAACGCCAAAGGCGAGCTATCAACCTCGCAGAGCCATGAAAAAAAAGGGAGCGTAGGTACTCAGACCATACCGACCCTAAACTCCAAAGGCAAGCTATCAACCTCGCAGTGCCATGAAAAAAAGGGTAGGTCCTCAGACCCCGCCGACCTTAAACACCAAAGGCGAGCTATCAACCTCGCGGTACCATGAAAAAAGGGTGCATAGGTCCTTAGACCACGCCGACCCTAAAAACCAAAGGCGAGCTATCAACCTCGCGGTGCCATGAAAAAAAGGGCGTGTAGGTCCTTAGACCATGCCAACCCTAAACACTAAAGGTGAGCTATCAACCTCGCAGTGCCATGAAAAAAAAGGCACGTAGGTGCTCAGACCATGTCGACCCTAAACATCAAAGGCGAGCTATCAACCTTGTGGTGTCATGAAAAAAAAAAGGGCGCGTAGGTTCTCAGACCACACCGACCCTAAACACGAAATGCAAGCCTTAGCAGCTTGTGGTGTCATGAAAAAAAGGCAGGAAAGGTCAGGGTTCGCCCGACCATTAAATACCAATGGCAAGCTATCAGCCTCGTAGTGCCATGTACAAAGGAAACTCCTCGACACCCAAGTTAATCTACTCACCAAGAAGCCCATCGCCACTAGAGCAAGGCTCGGGTATTTAAATTTCAACTTTGTACATTTTTATTATACTAACCAATTTTATTTTTGGCAAACAAATGCCTCTAGGCGAGCAAAAGCACAAATGCCTATAGGCGAGCAAGAATATAGACGCCTGGGCGGTCAACTATACAAACACCTCCAGGCGGTCAACTATACAAACGCCTCCAAGCGAGCAACTATACAAACGCCTCTAGGCAAGCAAAAGGACAAATGCTTCGAGGCGAGCAATACGACCCACAACTCTGGGCAAACATCCACAGATTCAAAACTAAGCTCCATGCTCACACTCAATGCGGTCGAGTACATCTCCCGCCTATCTCTCCAAACTGAGCTTCTCACCGCTTAGCACGAAACAAACAAAAAACCAGGGATTGGACAACAAACTAGGGATCGAATAGGATACCAGTGACCAAGTTTCTAAATTTATTTTGCAGATTATTGACTTGAAGATTCTCAAGGGCCTTCTAAGGCTTCACAGCTACCAGAACTGCTTTTTCTGCAAGTTACCTCAATTACGGTTGACTTGAAGACTCTCAAGACAACAAAAAGGCCGAGCTACCAAAGGTCGAGCCTCAGGCACGGTGCAGCCAACTGATAGCTAACCAAAAAGAAGTGAAGACACCCACACACACTAACTAGCATGGATCTTCAGTGGGGTAGGGAAAAATGAAAGCAAGCATACGCCCATGAGCTAGCGGGGTAAAAGACAGGTACAACGAATGCAAATTATTTAATTTCCCACGTGATGACACAAAGAAAATTAGCAGGGTAACTATAGGGGATATTTGAGTCCCCACAACTTTAACTAAGAGATAAAATCAAGAAGAGATAAGACAGATCGACTCACTTTCTTAAGAGGAAACAGACTCAGATTCCTAACAAGAAATAGACTCCAACTTCTAACAGGATATGGACTCACACTCCTAAAAGGAAAATGATTCACAAAGCTAATCAGACTCCTATTACTCCAAGGAAATAACCTCTATAAATAGCCTACAAGAGGGGACAAATTCAAAACTCAACTTGATTTACTATACACTTTTACTTTCATATTATATTTCTGACTTTGGCATTGGAGATTCCATAGGGCAACCAGTGCCGCCCCTTCATTTGTTGCAGGTGATCCGTGTGGTAGGTGGTGGTGAAACACGTCCTTAACAAGCATCTCCACCATTTTCTTCTATATCATCCCTATGTCCCTTTTCACCTGTTGCCCATTTTTTAACCGATCTACCCTCCTCAGCCCATACATCAACTACAGCGAGATAGCTTCAAACAGCATAGCAATTTGTTTTAATCTTTTTCTCACAAATAGGACATAGCGGATCCTCCACCACCCTTCCCTTGAATAAGTTCTCTTTTGTAGGTAAACAATTGTTAAGTGTCTTCTAGATAAACATCTTTGTCACACCTTGAACATTTAGATTCCATAACTTCTTCCAACCCTCGCTTCCTGCAAATCCCAATGATGACTCTCCATTGATCCTTTTTTTCCTACTCAAATGAAAATGATAAACGTATTTTACACTAAAAATTCTTTGATTCTCTTCTAGTAGTCAAGAAAAACAAAAACATAATTTTGTTACTAGCTAGTATCAGATTCTTCTAAATACTATAATTTAGAAGGAAATAGACCAAATTATCATATAGTCCCTCTATAATCCATATTCCTTTTTAATCTAAATAAATTTTCATTTACTGATTATCTTACAACTTTTTTTTTAATTCTTGCATTCTCTTCCCATAAGATTTTTAATTTTAAAAAATATTTATAGTAAATAGAATATATGTCAATGATATGATGAAAAAAGAATAGAGATTAATGGTACGTGGCATCCACTTGGAAAGAGAATTCCTAAAATCAAAAGAAAAGCGAATCCAAGGATGCAATATGTTCGAAAAGTTAGTTCTCGTCGAATAATATATATGTTATTTCCAGAGACAATTACAAAAAGAATAATTTTTTACTTGACTTTGAAAATCTTTCAATTAAATCCACCAAGTGAATGACAACTTTCTTCTTGTAAAAACAAGACAATTCTCATTTGATTCTCTTATAGTAGTCAAGAAAAAAAAACATAATTTTGTTACTAGCTAGCATCAAATTCTTCTAAATACTATAATTTAAAGGAAGTAAACCAAATAATGATAGAGTCCCTCAGTAATCCATTTTCCTTTTTAATCCAAATAAATTTTCATTTACTGATTATTTTACAGCTCTCCGTTTAATTCTCACATTCTCTTCCCATAAGATTTTTAATTTTAAAAGAATTAATAATAAATAGAATATATGTCAATGATATGATGGAAAAATAATATAAATTAATGGTTCGTGGAATACATGACTTGGAAAAAGAATCTCTAAAATCAAAAGAAAGGCGTATATGAGGGTGAAACATATTTAAAAAGTTAGTCCTCATCACATAATAAATGTATTATTTCAAGAGACAATTACAAAAAGAATAATTTTCTTCTTAACTTTGAAAATCTTTCAATTAAATCTACCAAGTGAATGATGACTTTTTTCTTATGAAAACAATACGATTCTCCTTTCATTCCCTTCTAATGACCAAGAAAATAAAAATATAATTTTGTTACTAGCTAGTATCAAATTCTTCTAAATACTTTAATTTAGAGGGAAGTAGACCAAATCATTATATAGTCCCTCTGTAATCCTTCTTCTCTTTTAATCCAAATAAATTTTCATTTACTGATTATTGATTGAGTTGAAATATTGCATATTTTATACCTTTAGAACTAATATACTTTATTTATTTTATTATATTATTATTGGTTTTAGATGAAAAAATTATTAAGATGCATAAATCTAAGTTGTGATTTAAATTGGTTAATAGCATGATTTTATGCTTAATTTTTATAACCTGTGATTTAATTGGGTAATATTTTTTTACATGCATAACACAATTTTGATATTCTATTCTTTCTTTTTATTTTATTTTATTTTATTTTTCTTATTTCCTTTTCTTTTTAGGTCCAAGAAATATAAAAATTAAAGAAGAGAAAAGTCAAAAAAGTCAAAAAGTAAAAAAGGCATACGAATTAATCTAAAAATTGTTACTTTTTGGACTGCAAAAGGGGCATGGAAGGGATTTCTTTATTTGGCATTATAGGACTTGAAGACTTCTACAGCAACTATGATACAAAGGAGACTTTGACCTACGGAGAACACATTCTTTTCATTTTTATTTTTCATTGAATACCGTACGTAATTCTAGACTTGGAACGCCGCACATATTTATTTTTATTGACTTGGGCATTTCAAGCAGCACGAAAGATTTTTCTTTTGGAGGTTCATTCACACCGCAACACATAAATTCTCCTGGAGCACTCACTCACACTGCAGCATGTTGAAGAGCTCCTTGAAGGGTCCAATTGCTGCTACAATCTAGCATTCTCCACTGCTTTTAATCTTCATCTCCGTTCATTTGGCTTGATCTTTTTATTTAATTTCAATTTAAAATTTATGGTGTATTCTTGATATTTTTGGATTAAAAGTTGGGCATTTTATTTGCTGTTTATTTTATTTTATGCTAATTATTTTTTTTTTTCAAGCTTCAATTAAATTTGCATTACAATTATATTTTAAATTAATTTTAGTTTATTATTTAATTTTCAGATTAATTAAAATTGTTTAATGTAATTGAATCTTTAATTGTTAATTTCAATTTATTAGTCTTTTACGTTCCATTTCAACATTAAAAAAAATCTAAAAGTATGAATCTAATTTATGACTATTGCTCTTTTATTTGCATTGTACCATTCCATTCATTGTACATACCACCATTTTTATTTGTAAAAATTTTCACCATTTTATATGAGTTTAGATTTAAACAAATTTTTCCGAAGAGACGATCTTACAATTCTATTCCTAATTATTACACAACATTCTCCTGCACTTAGGATAGCCTTTGTGCTACTCATTTTTTAGTGAGTCAATTATCTTACAATTCTCTATTTAATTCTTTCATTCTCTTCCAACAAAATTTCTAATTTAAAAATATTTATAATAAAAAGAATATATGTTAATATAATGATAGAAAAAAGAATAGAGATTAATGGTACATGAAATATACTTGAAAAGAGAATTTCTAAAATAAAAGGAAAAACATATCCAATGGTGCAATGTATTCTAAAAGTTAGTGCCATTCGCATAATAAATATGTTGTTTCGAAAGACAATTACAAAAAGAAATATTTTATGCTTGACTTTGAAAGTCTTCCAATTAAATTCACCAAATGAATGACGACTTTTTTCTTGTGAAAATAAGACAATTTACCTTTAATTCCTTTCGAATAACTAAGAAAACAAAAACAGAATTTTATTACTAGATAGGATCAGATTCTTCTAAATACTATAATTTAGAAGGAAGTAGACCAAATCATGATAGAGTCTCTCTATAATCCATCTTCCTTTTTAATCTAAATAAATTTTCATTTACTCATTATCTTACAGATCTCTTTTTAATTCTCACATTCTCTTCCCATAAGATTTTTAATTTTAAAAAAATTAATAATAAATAAAATATATGTCAATTATATAATAGAAAAATAATAGAGATATATGGTATGTGAAATACATGATTTGGAAAAAGAATTCTAAAATGAAAAGAAAAACGTATCTAAAGGTACAACTTATTCGAAGAGTTAGTTCTCATGGCATAATAAATATGCTATTTCAATAGACAATTACATAAAGAATAATTTTCTGTTTGACTTTGAAAATCTTCCAATTAAATCCTCCAAGTGAATGATGACTTTTTTTTTTTTTTTTGTAAATACAAGACGATTCTCCTTTAATTCCCTTCTAGTAGTCCAGAAAAATAAAAATATAATTTTATTACTAGCTAGCTGACTCGCTCAAAATCGAGTAGCACAAAGGCTCTCCCAAGTGTAGGAGGATGTTGCGTAATAATTAGGAATAAAATTTCTAAATCGTCTCCACAAGGAAAGCTTGCTTAAAATCAAACCCATGTAAAATGGTGACAACATTCATAAAGAAAAAATAAAAATAGTGATATATATAATGAATGGAAGAGTGAAAGAGGAATGAAAAATATACTGGTCATGAACTAGAGGAGGAAGGATGGGTAGCAAGTGGAGGAGGAAGGATGGACAGCAACAGTGTGGCCAAGAGGCTTTACAATTGCACTGCCGTCTCCCTCTCCTCACTTGAGTTCTCTAAAAAACCTAAAGAAAAGTTTAGGAAAAACTACACTATGGCTCTCTCGACCAAATGATCCAGCGCCCTTTCTCACTTCTCCTTCAATCCCTTTTATAGGCATCTTGCCTAGTAAACCAAATGAAAATGAAATGTGTTACAGTATGCGTCCGAAAATTGGTCCATAGAATAGGTTGCTTATTTTCATACTTCTGTAATACCTCCAAAAGCTGAAATCAAAAGTCGTCTTGCAGTGCATCTCTTTTCCGTGATTTACTCTGCAGTGCCTTTAAGAGAGACGGATCCATAAGGGAAAAAGTATTGCTTTTCGTTTGACGCAGGTGCTTGAAGACCACTTGAAGATAGATTTACGTGTTGTGCTTTTGGATAGAAAGGTCAAGGTGGGTCCATTTTGAGAATAAACATGCATGTAGTTTTGGCTCCTCCTCCAGTCTAATTCTGTGTGACTTATTAAATTGTCATCATCTTGTAGAGTAAGTACAGCTTTTTTCGTGGGGTCTACTTTGATATAACATGAAGAGCAAGGTATGGTGATGAATGCGCATGTGCAGTTGAAGACAAACCGTGCCATGTGAGGTTGTAACTTTTCCGTGTGGAATTAAATCCATTGAAAATCCATCCGCTTGTAAAATATTCCGTGGGGTCCACTCCCATCTAGAGCAAGGTGTGAGGACGCATGACACTTTACTCTAATTTGCTTTTCCATGTACTTTGTGTGATCCCATTGAATAGTCAAGGCATGCCAAAATCGTATGGTTCCTTCACTTATGTGCTTGATTTGAATTCTTTGTTCTTTTCATGGTTCCAGATAATTCATTGTATCTATTAGCAAATTACCTTATTTTGAAAAGATGCGGAAGGTGGATATTTGATGTCCATGTGCATGTGCAATGGCTTGTGCAATCAGCAATGCCCTGCAATTAGATATGTAAATTATCAGTGTGAAAGAGTAGGAATTTACTGGAAAAATCTTTATTTAAAAGCAAAACAAATAAAAATAAATAAACAAAAATAAAAAGTGAGATTAGAATATTAAAAATATATTGTGCATATCAAGAATTATTGCCTAATTAAATCATAGGTTATAAAATTAAGAATAAATTATGATATTCATCAATTTAAATCACAACTCAAATTTATGCCTATTAACTATTTTTTCATCTAAAATCAATAATAAAATAATAAAATAATTAAAAATATATTGATTTTTAAATGTATAAAATATGCAATAATGCAGCTCAATCACTAGCATCAAATTCCTCTAAATAATATAATTTTGAGGAAAGTAGACCAAATCAAGATAGAGTTCCTCTATAATCAATCTTCCATTTTAATCTAAATAAATTTTCATTTACTGATTATCTTACAGCTTTTTGTTTAATTTTTGCATTCTCTTCCCATAAGATTTTTAATTTAAAAAAAAAAATATTTATAGTAAATAGAATATATGTCAACGACATGATGGAAAACGAATAGAGATTAATGGTACGTGGTATCCACTTGGAAGGACAATCCCTAAAATCAAAAGAAAAGTATATCTAAGGGTGCAATGTATTTGGAAAGTTAGTCCTCGTCGCATAATAAATGTGTTATTTCCAAAGACAATTACAAAAAAAATAATTTTCTGTTTGAATTTGAAAATCTTCCAATTGAATCCAGCAAGTGAGTGACGACTTTCTTCTTGTGAAAACAAGGTGATTCTCCTTTGATTCCCTTCTGTTGAAGATATGCCAAGCTTTTCACCTCAACGACTTGCCGTTTGTCTATGTATTTGTATTTCATTAATGGCAATTTTGTAATATTGGTTAAGTGACAAACTTGTAATTATTTGGTTTTATATATAAAGGCAAGTGTGCCTTTTGTGAAGGAATCAGTCCGAATTTTTCACTTCTTTCTTTATTGGAGCCGCCTTTGCCTAGAGAGAAACGGAGAGTTTTTCAAACCCTAATTTCATCAAGATTAAATCAGCACTTTAGGTGAAGATCAAGTACAAGGAATGTGTGGTTTTGTTAAAGGATAATACGAGGAAGCCACTCCCTATTTTGTGCAGTGAGAAATGGTTGTAAGTGATTGTAAAACTCTATTTTGAAGAATTTTTCAATAATAAAGACTCTTAGACTGTTCCTGCCATGGATGTAGACTATTAGGATCGAACCACGTAATTTCTTGTGTTGATTTTATATTTCTTTTATTATTCTTGCTTTTATTTTTTATCTTGCATGAGTATATATTGTGATTTTAGATTTTTTAAGTTTTAAAATAGAAAACAAAACTAATCACGTTAATCATATAATTTTCATGGAGTTTTGGTTGTCTCTTTGTCAAATTAATTGCATATTACAACCAGTTACATTAATTTGGTTATTTGAGTATTTGTTGTGAGATGGCTGAAAATATAACACCTTCTAGTAGCCAAGAAAGACAAAAACATAATTTTGCTACTAACTAGCATAAGATTTTTCTAAATACTATAAGTTAAACAGAAGTAGACCAAATCATGATAAAGTCTCTCTGTAATCCATCTTCATTTTTAATCTAAATAAATTTTCATTTAATCATGATCTTACAACTCTCTATTTAATTCTCACATTTTATTCCCATAAGATTTTTAATTTTAAAAAAATAATAATAAATAGAATATATGTCAATGACATGATGAAAAAATAATAGAGATATATGATATGTGGAATACAGGACTTGGAAAAAGAATATCTAAAATCAAAAGAAAAACATATCTAAAGGTGCAACTTATTCGAATAGTTAGTTCTTATGGCATAATTAATTTGCTATTTCAAGAGACAATTACAAAAAGCATAATTTTCTGCTTGACTTTGAAAATTTTCAAATTAAATCCACCAAGTGAATGACAACTTTTTTTTGGGAAAATAAGACAATTCTCCTTCAATTCCCTTCTAGTAGCCCAGAAAAATAAAAATAGAATTTTGTTACTAACTAGCATCAGATTCCTTTACATACTATAATTTTGCAGAAAGCAGACCAAATCAAAATAGAGTCCCTCTATTATCCATCTTCCATTTTAATCTAAATAAATTTTCATTTACTGATTATCTTACAGCTCTTTGTTTAATTCTTGCATTCTCTTCCCATAAGATTTTTAATTTAAAAAAATATTTATAGTAAATACAATATATGTCAACGACATGATGAAAAAAAATAGACATTAATGGTATGTGGTATCCACTTGGAAGGAGATTCCTAAAATCAAAAGAAAAGCATATTTAATGATGCAATGTACACAAAAATTTAGTCCTCGTCGCATAATAAATGTGTTATTTCCAAAGACAATTACAAAAAGAATAATTTTTTGATTAAATTTGAAAGTCTTCCAATTGAATCTAGCAGGTGAATGACGACTTTCTTCTTATGAAAACAAGACGATTCTCTTTTGATTTCTTTCTAGTAGCAAAGAAAAACAAAAACATAATTTTGTTACTTACTAGCATCAGATTTTTCTAAATACTATAATTTAGAGGGAAGTAGATCAAATCATGATAGAGTTCATCTGTAATCAATTTTCCTTTTTAATCTAAATAAATTTTCATTTACGCATTATCTTACAGCTCTCTATTTAATTCTCACATTCTATTCCTATAAGATTTTTAATTTAAAAATAATAATAATAAATAAAATATATGACAATGACTTAATGGAAAAATAATAGAGATTAATGGTACGCGTAATTCAAGACTTGGAAAAAGAATATCTAAAATCAAAAGAAAAACGTATTTGAGGGTACAACATATTCGAAAAGTTAGTTCTAATCGCATAATAAATGTATTATTTTAAGAGACAATTACAAAGAAAATTATTTTCTGCTTGACTTTGAAAATTTTCATATTAAATCTACCAAGTGAATGCCGACTTTTTTCTTGTGAAAACAAGAAGATTCTCTTTTTATTCCCTTCTATTGACCAAAAAAAATAAAAATATAATTTTTTTAATATCTAGTATTAGATTCTTCAAAATACCATTATTTAGAGAGAAGTAGACCAAATCAATATAGAGTCCCTATGTAATCCTTCTTCCCTTTTATTTCAAATAAATTTTTATTTACTGATTATTTTACAACTCTTTGTTTAATTCTCGCATTCTCTTCCCATAAAATTTATAATTTAAAAAATATTTACAATAAAAAGAATATATGTCAATATAATGATGAACAAATAATAGAGATAAATAGTACATGAAATACACTTGAAAAAAGAATCTCTAAAATAAAAAGAAAAGCATATCCAATGGCGCAATGCATTCAAAAAGTTAGTTCTCATCACATAATAAACGTGTTATTTCGAAAGATAATTACAAAAAAAATTCTCACATTCTCTTCCCATAAGATTTTTAATTTTAAAAAAATTAATAATAAATAGAATATATGTCAATAATATGATAAAAAAAAATAATAGAGATTAATGTTACATGAAATACATTACTTGGCAAAAGAATCTGTAAAATCGAAAGAAAAGCATTTTCCAAGGGTGCAATGTATTAGACAAATTAGTCCTCATTGCATAATAAATGTGTTATTTCAAGACATAATTAAAAAAAGAATAATTTTCTTCTTGACTTCAAAAAACTTTCAATTAAATCCACCAAGTGAATGCCGACTTTTTTCTTGTGAAAACAAGACGATTCTCCTTTTATTCCCTTCTAATAGCCAAGAAAAATAAAACCATAATTTTGTTATTAACTAGCATCAGATTTTTCTAAATACTATAATTTAGAGGAAAGTAGACCAAACCATGATAGAGTCCCTCTATAATCTTTCTTCCTTTTTAATCCAAATAAATTTTTATATACTGATTATCTTACAACTCTGTGTTTAATTCTCGCATTCTCTTCCATAAAATTTCTAATTTAAAAAATATTTATAATAAACAGAATATATGTCAATATCATGATGAAAAAAATAATAGAAATTATTAGTACGTAAAATACATTTGAAAAGAGAATCGCTAAAATCAAAAGAAAAGCTTATCTCATGGTGCAATGTATTCAAAAAGTTAGTCATCGTCACATAATAAATATGTTATTTTCAAAAACAATTACAAAAAAAATAATTTTCTGCTTGAATTTGAAAGTCTTCCAATTAAATTCAGTAAGTGAATGATGACTTTTTTCTTATGAAAACAAGACGTTTCTCATTTGATTCCTTTCTAATAGCCAAGAAAAATAAAAACATAATTTTGCTTTTAGCTAGCATCAGATTTTTTAAATACTATAATTTAGAGGGAGGTAGACCAAATCATGCTAGAGTTCCTCTGTAATCTATCTTCCTTTTTAATCTAAATAAATTTGCATTTACTCATTATTTTACAGCTCTCTGTTTGATTCTCACATTCTCTTCGCATAAGAGTTTTACTTCTAAAAAAATTAATAATAAATAAAATATATGTCATGAAAAAATAATAGAGATTAATGGTACGTAGAATACATGACTTGGAAAAATAATCTCTAAAATCAAAAGAAATGTGTTATTTCAAAAAATAATTATAAAAAAAAAAACTCTGCTTAACTTTGAAAATCTTTCAATTAAATCCATCAAGTGAATGACATCTTTTTTCTTGTGGAAACAAAAAGATTCTCCTTTTATTCTCTTCTAGTGGCCAAGAAAAATAAAAACATAATTTTGTTACTAGCTAGAATCAGATTCTTCTAAATACTATAATTTAGATGGAAATAGACCAAATCATATTAGAGTCCATCTATAATCTTTCTTCCTTTTTAATCCAAATAAATTTTCATTTACTGATTAACTTACAACTCTGTGTTTAATTCTTGCATTCTCTTCCTATAAAATTTCTAATTTAAAAAATATTTATAATAAAAAAAATATATGTCAATATAATGATAAAAAATAATAGAGATTAATGGTACGTGAAATACACTTGAAAAGAAAATCTCTAAAATTTAAAGAAAAACATATCCAATGGTGCAATGTATTCAAAAACTTAGTCCTCGTCGCATAATAAATGTGTTATTTACAAAGACAATTACAAAAAAAAAAAGAATTTTCTACTTGACTTTGAAAGTCTTCGAATTAAATCCCCCAAGTGAATGACGACTTTCTTCTTTTGAAAATAAGAAAATTCTCATTTGATTCCCTTCTAGTAGCCGAGAAAAATAAAAATATAATTTTGTTAATAGCTAGTATCAAATTCTTGTAAATACTATAATTTAGAGGGTAGTAAACCAAATCATGATAGAGTCCCTCTATAATCTATCTTCCTTTTTAATATAAATAAATTTTTATTTACTAATTATCTTACAGTTCTTTTTTTAATTCTTGCATTCTCTTCCCATAAGATTTTTAATTTAAAAAAATATTTATAATAAATAGAATATATGTCATCGACATGATGGAAAACGAATAGAGATTAATGGTACATGGCATTCACTTGGAAAGAGAATCCCTAAAATCAAAAGAAAAACGTATCCCATGGTGCAATGTATTTGAAAAGTTAATACTTGCCGCATAATAAATGTGTTATTTCCAATGACAATTACAAAAAGAAGGATTTTCTGCTTGACTTTGAAAGTCTTCCAATTAAATCTACCAAGTGAATGACGACTTTTTTCTTGGAAAAACTAGAAAATTCTCATTTGATTCCCTTCGAGTAGCCAAGAAAAATAAAAATGTAATTTTGTTACTAGCTAGCATCAGATTCTTGTAAACACTATAATTTAAAGGGTAGTAGACCAAATCATGATAGAGTCCCTATATAATACATCTTCCTTTTTAATTTAAATAAATTTTTATTTACTAATTATCTTACAGCTCTTTTTTTAATTCTTGCATTCTCTTCCCATAAAATTTTTAATTTTGAAAAATATTTATAATAAAAAGAATATATGTCAACGACATGATGGAAAAAGAATAGAGATTAATGGTACGTGTCATTCACTTGGAAAGAGAATCCCTAAAATAAAAAGAAAAACATATCCAATGGTGCAATGTATTCAAAAAGTTAGTACTCGTCGCATAATAAATATGTTATTTCCAATGACAATTACAAAAAGAATGATTTTCTTCTTAACTTTGAAAGTCTTCCAATTAAATCCACCAAGTGAATGACGACTTTTTTCTTGAAAAAACTAGAAAATTCTAATTTGATTCCCTTCTAGTAGCCAAGAAAAATAAAAATGTAATTTTGTTACTAGCTAGCATCAGATTCTTGTAAACACTATAATTTAAAGGGTAGTAGACCAAATCATGATAGAGTCCCTCTATAATCCATCTTCATTTTTAATCTAAATAAATTTTTGTTTACTAATTATCTTACATCTCTTTTTTTAATTCTTGTATTCTCTTCTCATTAGATTTTTAATTTAGAAAAATATTTATAATAAATAGAATATATGTCAACGACATGATGGAAAAAGAATAGAGATTAATGGTATGTGACATTCACTTAGAAAGAGAATCCCTAAAATCAAAAGAAAAACGTATCTAATGGTGCAATGTATTCGAAAAGTTAGTCCTCGTCACATAATAAATGTGTTATTTCAAGTGACAATTACAAAAAGAAAGATTTTCTACTTGAATTTGAAAGTCTTCTAATTAAATCTACCAAGTGAATGACGACTTTTTTCTTGAAAAAACTAGACAATTCTCCTTTGATTCCTTTCTACTAGCCAAAAATAAAATCAAAACATAAATTTTTTACTAGCTAGCATCATATTTTTCTAAATACTATAATTTAGAGGGAGATAGACCAAATTATGATAAAGTCACTTTGTAATCCATCTTCCTTTTTAATCTGAATAAATTTTCATTTACTAATTATTTTATTGCTCTCTGTTTAATTCTCACATTCTCTTCCCATAAGATTTTTAATTTAAAAACAAATTAATAATAAATAAAATATATGTCAATGACTTGATAGAAAAATAATAGAGATTAATAGTACGTAGAATACCTGACTTGGAAAAAGAATATCTTAAATCAAAAGAAAAGTGTATATGAGGGTACAACGTATTCGAAAAGTTAGTTCTCATCATATAATAAATGTATTATTTCAAGAGACAATTACAAAAAGAATAATTTTCTACTTGACTTTGAAAATCTTCCCATTAAATCTACCAAGTGAATGACGATTTTTTTCTTGTGAAAACAAGATGATTCTCCTTTTATTCCCTTCTAATGACCTAGAAAAATAAAAACATAATTTTGTTACTAGCTAGTATAAGATTATTCTAAATATTATAATTTAGAGGGAAGTAGATCAAATCATTATAGAGTTCCTCTGTAATCCTTCTTCCATTTTAATCCAAATAAATTTTCACTTACTTATTATCTTATAACTCTCTTTTCAATTTTCGCATTCTCTTTCCATAAAATTTCTAATTTAAAAAATATTTATAATGAAAAGAATATATGTCAATATAATGATGGAAAAAGAATAAAGATTAATGGTAAATGAAATACACTTGAAAAGAGAATCTCTAAAATCAAAAGAAAAACATATCCAATGGTACAATGTATTCGAAAAATTAGTTTTTGTCGCATAATAAATGTGCTATTTGCAAAGACAATTACAAAAATAATAATTTTCTACTTGATTTTGAAAGTCTTCCAATTAAATCCACCAAGTGAATGGCGATTTTTTTCTTGTGAAATCAAGACGATTCTCCTTTGATTCCCTTCTAGTAGCCAAGAAAAACAAAAACATAATTTTATTTCTAGCTAGCATCAGATTTTTCTAAATACTATAATTTAGAGAGAAATAGACCAAATCATGATATAGTCACTTTGCAATCCATCTTCATTTTCTGATCTAAATAAATTTTAATTTACTGATTATCTTATATCTCTCTATTTAATTCTCACATTCTCTTCCCATAAGTTTTTTAATTTTAAAAAATTAATAATAAATAGAATATATGTCAATAGCATGATGGAAAAATAATAGAGATTAATGGTACGTGGAATACATTATTTGGAAAAAAGAATCTCTAAAATCGAAAGAAAAATGTATCCGATGGTGCAATGTATTCAAAAAGTTAGTTCTCATCGCATAATAAATGTGTTATTTTAAGAAATAATTACAAAAAGAATAATTTTCTACTTGACTTTGAAAATTTTTCAATTAAATCCACCAAGTGAATGACAAATTTTTCTTGTAAAAAGAAGAAAATTGTCTTTTTATTCCCTTCTAATGACCAAGAAAAATAAAAACATAATTTTATTACTAGATAGTATCAGATTTTTCTAAATATTATAATTTAGAGGGAAGTAGACCAAATCATGATAGAGTCCCAATGTAATCCTTCTTCATTTTTAATCCAAATAAATTTTTATTTCCTGATTATCTTATAACTCTCTGTTTAATTCTCGCATTCTCCTCCCATAAAATTTCTAGTTTAAAAAATATTTATAATAAAAAGAATATATGTCAATATTATGATAGAAAAAGAATAGAAATTAATGGTAAGTGAAATACACTTAAAAAGAGAATCTCTAAAATCAAAAGAAAAACATATCCAATAGTACAATGTATGTACTATTGAGTGAATCATGTATTCCGTGAAGGTAATATTGTGGCTAATTACCTAGCTAAGAGGGGGAGCTGGTGGTTTAAATTCAGACTGGTCTGGTGAGTTGCCTAGTAAATTAAGAGGTCTTATCCATATGGACAGACTTAGTATTCCTTATTTGAGAACCTTTTAATGGTTTCTCTGGTAAGTTGTTTTTGTGTGTGTGTGTTTTTTTTTTTTTTTGTCATTTTTATCCTGTTTTGTTTGTCATTTTTGCAGGTTCTCTTGTCTAATTTTGGTTTATGTTTTTTTCCATGTACTGGCTTGTTAATGTAATTTTACTTCTGTTTAGTTTAGTGTTTTGATGCCTAGGTTTTGGTTTTATTGCTTATTTTGTATCCACCAGGAATCTTGTTGTAACCACAGTTTTTCTCTACTACAAGTGAGGGCAATCAATAAAATTGGGGTACCGTCCTCTTTTTTAAAAAAAGGTGCAATATATTTGAAAAGTTAGTTCCCATCGCATAATAGATGTGTTATTTCCAAAAACAATTATGAAAAGAATAATTTTCTGCTTGACTTTGATAGTCTTCCAATTAAAGCCACCAATTGAATGATGACTTTTTTCTTGTTAAAATAAAATGATTCTCCTTTGATTTCATTCTAGTAGCTAAGAAAAACAAAAATATAATTTTGTTACTATCTAGCATCAGATTCTTCTAAATATTATAATTTAGAAGGAAGTAGACCAAATCATGAAAGAGTCTCTCTGTAATCCGTCTTCCTTTTTAATCTAAATAAATTTTCATTTACTGATTATCTTACGACTTTTTCTTTAATTCTCGCATTCTCTTTCCATAAAATTTTTAATTTAAAAAATATTTATAATAAATAGAATATATGTTAATGACATGATGGAAAAAGAATAGAAATTAATGGTACGTAGAATACACTTGGAAAAAGAATCCTTAAAATCAAAATAAAAGCGTATCGTAATGTATTTGAAAGTTAGTCATCGCCGCATAATAAATGTGTTACTTCCATAGACAATTACAAAAAGAATAATTTTTTTCTTGATTTTGAAAGTCTTCCAATTAAATCCACTAAGTGAATGGCGACTTTTTTCTTGTGAAAACAAGACGATTTTCCTTTAATTCCCTTCTAGTAGCCAAGAAAAACAAAAATATAATTTTGTTACTAACTAGAATCAGATTCTTCTAAATATTATAATTTAGAAGGATGTAGACTAAATCATGATAGAGCCCCTCTTTAATCTATCTTCCTTTTTAATCTAAATAAATTTTCATTTACTGATTATCTTATAGCTCTTTGTTTAATTTTCGCATTCTCTTCCCATAAGATTTTATAATTTAAAAAACTATTTATAATAAATAGAATATATGTCAACGACATGATGAAAAAAGAATAGAGATTAATAGTACGTGGAATACACTTGAAAAGAGTATCTCTAAAATTAAAAGAAAAGTCTATCCGATGGTGCAACGTATTGGCATTGGGGAGGTTTGCACCTCACCTGATCTATTCAGAGTAGATGCAAAAATAGAAATTTCAAGGAGGACTTTAGCCTAGGGTTTGTAGCCAAGTGGCTTGTTACAAAATAGAAACCTGCCAAAAGTTGGTAAACGTTGCTGCCAGATTAGGGGCAAAACAGAAGGGTTTGACCACCTAGTTCATTTCAAAAAGAAAGATGACTTCATTGTATGTTATTGAAGAAAGTCCGGAAAGGAAGAATATGTCTACTAGACTAGATAAAAGAAAATGCATCAAAACTGGAAGCTCAATGCCGACCACATACCCAATATGTGGGATGTGTGGAAAGAACCATGGAGTCAAGTGCAAACTTACTTTAGAACTTTGTTTCTATTGTGGCCAACTTGACCACCTAATAAAAAATTGTCCTAAGAGAGCTTGGAGAAATAGGATTGTTCCCAACGGATATTCCAAACCAAAGTCACGGCCTCCAGTACAAGCTCGAGTGTATGAAGTCACTACTGGAGAGGCAAATGTTGACGCCCTAAGAACATATAGAGCAGACGTCATTTCTGGTATTTTTCTAAAACCTATGTATTGTTAAGTTTAGTTAAGGTTGATTGGATTGCAATTGATGGTATTATTGCATTATTGTTATTTTGGAGTAATGTCAAGCCATTAAGGTTTGTAGCAAGTACGTTGTTTAATTCAAGCAAGTCCCTATTTTTAGTGATTGTGATAGAATACCCTTTAGTAGTATGAGAAAGGATATTGAAGGTCGACTAATTAGTATTTAACATATTTGAGGTTGTTTTTATTTTGAGGATGCAATGGAGTTTGTATTCGGAAGAGTAAAATGATTTGGGAA
This sequence comes from Carya illinoinensis, assembly GCF_018687715.1. Lineage (NCBI taxonomy): Eukaryota > Viridiplantae > Streptophyta > Magnoliopsida > Fagales > Juglandaceae > Carya > Carya illinoinensis. The sequence goes on from NC_056760.1 coordinate 35,329,090, forward strand.
AAGCTTTGGCCGTAGTATGTTTCATTTATGATAGTAGTTTTATCCAGCCACTAGTAAATGGTTTTTGGTGAAACATTGTGTTTGTGGATACATGATCACCCTTATATTGGAGACAATTATATGGGGAGTAAAATCTTGATCTTAAGGATTTACGTGAATGATAGGAATAAATTCTTTCGATTAGAGTCAGAATAAAAGGTAGCTCATAATGGATAAAAGAGTTTTACCAATCATAAGAGAGAGAAGGCCTTGAGTTTAGGTTAATATTTGATTGATTATCGAGATACCACCTAGGAGAAGGAACGATTCATTTTGGTTATGAAGGAATAAACTAGTCCAAGACAAATATAATTCCTTGAGGAAATAGAGAAAGTGAATTCAGTTGTGTATGGATTAAAAACTTTTTCCAACTGAATTACAAGGACATTTGAAGTATATCACATAGATTTTTTCTAAGGAAGAGTTTTGGGAGATTAGCCACTAACATTTTAAATTCGGAGAGTATACTGGTACAACTCAATCTACCTTCGCAGAAGGAATTTTAGTATAAACTGTTGATTAGGAAGGAAGATAGGAAAAGAATGTTAGGATCTCAATGGTAGAAATAATTGTCGCGAATAACTCTTTGAGCAGCAAGGAAAATAGTGACTTCGCTTAGGTAATGATTTAGTATCCTAGAAGGTTAGCCTAGAACTTGTCAAGTTTAGACAGTAACCTTGTGAGTGTTATATTCTGCTTTCATAGGGTACTTGCTCTTTTGTTTACCCATGTGTTGGTTATAGAAAACAATGGTGTAGGCTATGAAAAGAAGGCTTTGCATCATAAAGACCGTTATCCACCTCTTTCACTTGATCACGTGGATGGGTTGGGATAGTTTCATGGCACGGGACCAAGCTAGGTCTAGCAGAGCAATAGAGGAGCGCGTTACAGTGTGGTGTATGATCATCTACGTCATTGACTCATAACAGACGTTTGCTAGAAGTGGGTCAAGTACGAGATAGTGAGGACGAAGAGGTCAAGAAGCACTATGGCCAAGGACATAACGTGGTGTATGATTCGAATAACGACACATTCTACTACTTACTCCAGCATGTCATGCCGATGAATATCGACGCACCACCACCAGCACTGACCAACAACAATATGTCTAGAGTAATGAGGATTGAGGGTTCTTTTTGAGAAATTAGGACCATTGTTAGGTGATATGCTAAATTCCCTCTTGTTGAAGCTACCCTTAAGCTGGAGCAATGCCCCTATTTTTAAATTTTCTATCATTTGGCTCTCAGATGAAGAGGTACTCATTTTGCTTAGTTGTGTGTGTGGATAGATCTATTTTACTTATCATGAAATTAGCACATTCCTTTTTGTTAGAGGGTGTAAAAGTAATTTGAATACTATATAGTGTTTTACAATGATTTTAAAATTTATGTAATTATTAAATGACACTATGTGTCTTAAAGGCCGTAAAATTAAGGGCATGGTTGGACACTTGAAGTAAATCAGAATTTTGTAAATAGTAGTAAAATTATGAGTAAAAATATTTTATTGAGTTTTAAGAAAGGAAAATACTATTTATATTCACATAACAATACTTGCTGACATGTCAACTATTGCTATACTGAATATTATGAAATTTGAATTAAAAAAGAAAAAAAAAACGATAAAATAGATCTTTTACTCAATACATATAATGTTGTACCTAAAATTGTAAGTACATGTAACACTCTTTGGAATATGAGAGGAAAAAAACTTAAAATAAAATTACTATAAAGTTAAAAAATTATTTGATATTATTTTTGTTTTGAGATTTATAAAAGTTGTATTAATTTTTATGTTTTGCATTTGAATGATGATTGAGAATAAAACGATGAGAAGTTTGAAAATTTTGAGAATTCTCGTAATACCCAAATATACCCTTAGGTTTTAAACTATATCCTCCTACCAGATGTGTTGTTCTTGTTAACCAAGTTAAACATATGTACCTAAAGATCTCAAGATATGAAGAACAACTATTCACAAAAGCTATTTTACGATGAAAGAAATAAAAATAATAAATTCTCAATTAAAATTGAACAAGAACAATTTCAGTTCTTAAACTGCATTGGGAATTTCGTCAAACTTGGATGGTGAAATGGCTTAGTTGTGGAACTAAATAATCCATTTTTTAACCCAAATTTATATTTTCCTAGGTATGGGTGCTACTTGCCCATGTAGGGGAGGGGTGGCCCTTCTGGCACCCCTTCCTTGCTTGGGTGGAGGTTGGAGTTTCCTCCCCTCGGGATCGACCCTAGCACACCAAAGGCGGGACCCCTCATCCCTGTGTCAAAGGCAGAAATCAACCATTAGTCCGCCCATCCATGGCTCTCAATGAAAGCACTAGTTTAGTGTTGGGGACCTTGGTCAAGCCCTCACACACTAAAGGTTCTATCCTCTCCTTGTTGCTTCTCAATTGATTGATAGGATTCCTTTGTTTGGTCTTGATCATGTGTAGCCCAAAAGGGAGCTTGGGTGAATTGAGGCTAGGGTTTAGTGGTGGGAAGTATGGGTGGTGTATGGGCTATGGTGATCTCGAGTTGGGTGACAATGGAGCACGGAAATGGATCTCTAGGTGCAAGGCGCCACTTGAGATCTAGGGTTGGAAGATGTGTAAAAGTGGCTAGGTTTGAGTGTGAATTTCGGCCAAGGATAGTGAGGAATATGACTAGGGCTTAGGTGGCATGGAGATCTCATACTTTTTAGGAATTGAGATTTGAGATCCAATTTGGAGAAGGGGTTGGCCAAAAATGGGTGGAAAGGATAAGGGATTGCTTTGTTTTGGTTGGGAAAGGGATTTGATTGAGTCAATTAAAGGATATTGACCAATCAAACAATTTATGGAAATATTTAGTGAGATAATTTTGGAAGGAGGAGTTCGGCCAAGCCAATGAGGCTATGGTCGAATAGATCTAGGATGTATTGGGGTTTTATGGTCTTGTTTGGTTGTGGGAATAGGGGTTGGCGTGTAGGGCAATTGGTGTGGTTAGGGTTGTTTGGGTATGGGCAATGAAAGTGGCATGTAAGGCAAGTGGGGCTAGGGCTGGCCAAATGGCTTGTTTGGCAAGTGAAAATTTTCAAAAAATCTCAAGGAAAACTTGTGAACATGTGAGAAAACATATGAACATAAGAGATCTTGAGATCTAGAGCACAAGGCCGAAAATTCCAATGAAGGATTCGGCTCTTCACATCTACACTCCAACAACAATCACAATGAGAAACTCTAAAGAACAAAAGATAATTCAATCAACTTTGATTCACGAATTGCATAAAGATTGAAAGTTAACCTCAAATGATATTAAAAGATAATTAGAATCACACTTATGCACGAATTGCAAGATGTGATTCTTCTTATTGGAGATTCACGAATTGCACCCCAAGAAGCCCAAGTGCAAAAGCACTGAATGATAATCTCCAAGCACTATGGCCGGCCACACAATTGTCAAAAATGTCAAAAAATCCCTTATGAAATGACTAAGGATCCTATTTATAAAGCTTATAAATTAGAAACTCCCAAAAGGTCCCTAACAAATTAAAATAAATAAATAAATAAACAAAGCAAATAAATAAAAATAATAAAATGGATAAATGATCCCATGGTGGCCATGGCATACAAGGTCCATGGTGGGTTTGGATGGTGCATGGCCCACGGCTGGGCTAGTCCTGATCCGGTCTGGTGGCTGGCTGCATGGCATGGCATGGTGGCATGCGTTGGTCTGGTGGTGGGCATAGCATGGCGCTGTGTGTGGCCTATTAATGGTGGGCATGGCATGGTGCCAAGCCTGGGCCTGATAGTGGGCACAGGATGGTGCCGTGTTGCTGTTGCTGTGAGGCCCAGTCAGGTGGCTTAGGCGTTGGTCCTGCATGGCCCTGGTTGGTGGCCTGGATGATGAGCATGCATGGCCCAAGCTGATGGTCTGGGCATTGGAGCTACAAAGCACGAGTTGGAGCCGTGTGTTGGATGGCATGCCTATTGGGCATGCCACTAGCCTTGCCTGCAAGGTACGAGTTGGAGCTGTGTGTTAGATGGCGTGCCTGTGAGGGTACGCCACTAACCTTGCTGAGTGGTGTTGAGACATGCATGCATGCACGCAGGTGCACGCTCAAGGAAATGCGCAAGTTTGCATGCATGGTCTGCGCGCGGCCAGTAGCCTCCATGGCCGCCTGCTGTCAGGGCATGAGCCAAGGCATGCTAGCAAGCTAGCCATGTGACTGTCCTAACCCTCAAAGAGCTGTGTCGAGGTGTGGTCCTGGGCAGTGGGTTTTGACACCCCCGTCCTAGTGTTGGGGCAGAAACCAACCATTAGTTTGTTTGCCCCCATCCATGGATGTGACACAACCGGAAAAAAAAAATATAAATTCACAACAAATCCATAAACAAAAAAAATCCTTCACAAAGAACAAGTTGGTCCATCGGAGAGAGAGAGAGAGAGAGAGAGAGAGAGAGAGAGAGAGAGAGAGAGAGAGAGAGAGAGGTCTTAGAATAAGAAGAGGAGGAGACACCAAGGAGGAGGATGAGAAGAAGAGGAGGCAAGAGGGAGAGAGGCTCTTAGGGTGAGAGAAGAACTATGAGAGAGGGAAGAGACAGAGAGAGAGAGAGAGAGGGCTAGGAGAGCCTGTTGGAAGGGTGGGGGCGAGGGGGGGTTAGGTTTAACTTAACACTTCACATAATGACGTCATTTGTCGTTGCTTTTTAAAAAATATTTGTTATCAAAACAACGTCATTTTGTAATGCTTTGTTTATGTGTATATATAATTATATATTTCTAGGTCTTGTTGTTGGGGGAGGGGGTTTGGTGCCCATACTGCCCTCTGCCCTACATGGTGTTTTGCCTACGCGTGGGGTTGCCCACACTGTCTAGGTAGGGCTGGGTTAGTGGAAGTTGGGTGGTGGGGGAAAATGCCCCGTTGCCCACCCCTATCCCTAGGCCGTAACTTGATGCTGCAGTGCATAGGACCACCACACTACAGCATGACTAGGCACCTTTGCTGCATCACCAACCAAAAACACGGTGCTAACTCACATGGCTTGAGACCATCGCCCCCATATGCAAGACTCTCCACAATAGTTAATATGCTAATTTTGCAGTACATATGCCAAAATTAGAGAAAGAGCACTAGCAGCATGCTTCTGTGGACGGTCACCCCATCCCCAACATGAAATGTACTGGACTAGTATGTATCGTATTTTCACTCACTCAAAAGCTCAAAAAACGATCGTGCATGGTGCACCAACTTTGCGGCACCACCATGGAAGGTTCAACGTTGAAGTTTCCCAAAATTTTTAATAGAAAAATGATATTTATAGTCATATAGTATGTAAGCGCCGCATATTCTTTTTGAAAAAGTGAGTGGATATGAGACCTACAAGGCTGTTTGGATTCAGAAACCATTTTATCTCATCTCATTGTTACAACTTTTTTAAATTTTCACACAAAATATAATAAACAATTCAACATTTTCAAATCTCAAAATAAAAATAATATTTTAACAATATTTTATTCAATTTTCAACTTTAATCTAAAATCATCTCATCTTATCTTACTATCCAAACAATCCCTATATGAAAAAATTAATTTTTTAATAATATATTACTATTTTTCAAAAAGAGTGTGCAATGTTTTCACAATTTATACCAGTATTACTCTTTTCAAAATATGCAATTTATATATATACACACACACACACACATAGTTTCCATGGAAAAAACTTGATGAAAATCAATTCTGCCCCCCTAAAGTAATACCTTTTATATATACACACACACACACACATAGTTTCTATGGAAAAAACTTGATGAAAATCAATTCTGTCCCCCTAAAGTAATACACACACACATAGCTGGGCAAGTCCTGGTCCAGTCTGGTGGCTGGCTGCATGGTATGCATGGTGCCATGTGTTGGTCTGGTGGTGGGCACGACATAGCGCTGTGTGTTGCCTACTGATGGTGGGCATGACATGGTGCCAAGCCTAGGTCTGATGGTGGGCACAGGATGGTGCCGTGTTGCTGTTGCTGTGAGGCCCAGTCAAGTGGCTTGGGGGTTGGTCCTGCATGGCCTTGGCTGGTGGCCTGGGTGATGAGCATGCATGGCCCAAGCTGATGGTCTGGGCACTGGAGCTACAAGGCACAAGTTGGAGCCGTGTGCTGGATTGCATGCCTGGTGGGCATGCCACTGGCCTTGCCTGCAAGGTACTGGCTGGACCTGTGTGCTAGATGGCGTGCCTATGAGGGTACGCCACTAACCTTGTTGAGTGGTGCTAAGGCATGCATGCATGCGCGCAGGTGCACGCTCAAGGAAATGCGCAAGCTTGCATGCATGGTCTGCGTGCGGCCAGTAGCCTCCATGGCCGCCTGCTGTCAGGGCATGAGCTAAGGCATGCTAGCAAGCTAGCCATGTGACTGTCCTAACCCTCAAAGAGCTATGTCGAGGTGTGGTCCTGGGCAGTGGGTTTGACACCCTCGTCCTAGTGTCGGGGCAATAACCAACCATTAGTCTGTCTACCTCCATCCATGGATGTGACACAACCAGAAAAAAAAATAGTAATTCACAACAAATCCATAAACAAAAAAAATCCTTCGCAAAGAACAAGTTGGTCCATCGGAGAGAGAGAGAGAGAGAGAGAGAGAGAGAGAGAGAGGTCCTAGAAGAAGAGGAGGAGGAGACACCAAGAAGGAGGATGAGAAGAAGTTGAGGAGAAGAGGAGGCAAGAGGGAGAGAGGCTCTTAGAGTGAGAGAAGAACTATGAGAGAGGGAAGAGAGAGAGAGAGAGGGCTAGGAGAGCCTGTTGGAAGGGTGGGGGGAGGGGGTTAGGTTTAACTTAACACTTCACAGAATGACGCCATTTCGTCGTTCCTTTTGAAAAAATATTTGTTATCAAAACAATGTCATTTTGTAATGCTTTGTTTATGTGTATATATAATTATATATTTCTAGGTCTTGTTGTTGGGGGAGGGGGTTTGGTGCCCATACTGCCCTCTGCCCCACATGGTGTTTTGCCTACACGTGGGGTTGCCCATGCTGCCTAGGTAGGACTGGGTTAGTGGAAGCTGGGTGGTGGGGGAAAATGCCCCGTTGCCCACCTGTATCCCTAGGCTGTAACTTGATGCTGCAGTGCATAGGACCACCACACTACAACACGACTAGGCACCTCCGCTGCACCACCAACCAAAAACACGATGCTAACTCAGATGACTCGAGACCATCGCCACCGTACACAAGACCCTCCACAATATTAAATATGCTAATTTTGTAGCACATATGCCAAAACTAGAGAAAGAGCACCAGCAGCATGCTTCTGTGGACGGTCCCACCATCCCTAGTATGAAATGCACTGGACTATTATGTATCGTATTTTCACTCACTCAAAAAGCTCAAAAAAAACCGTGCACGGTGCACCAACTTTGCGACACCACCATGGAAGGTTCCACGTTGAAGTTTTCCAAAATTTTTAATAGAAAAATGATATTTGTAGTCATATAGTATGTAAGCACTGCATATTCTTTTTGAAAAAGTAAGTGAATATAAGACCTACAAGGCTATTTAGATTCAGAAACCATTTTATCTCATTTTATCTCATTATTATAACTTTTTAAAATTTTCACACAAAATATAATAAACAATTCAACATTTTCAAATCTCAAAATAAAAATAATATTTTAATAATATTTTATTCAATTTTCAACTTTAATATAAAATCATCTCATCTCATCTCATCTTACTATCTAAACAATCCCTACATGAAAAAATTAATTTTTTAATAATATATTACTATTTTTCAAAAAGAATGTACAATGTTTACACAATTTATACTAGTATTACTCTTTTCAAAATATGCAATTTATATATATATATACACACATAGTTTCTACCGAAAAAACTCGATAAAAATCAATTCTGCCCCCCCTAAAGTAATACCTTTTATAATTTTGACCCCCAACAGTGCATATCCTGGTTCCGCCGCTGGTTCGGACCTTCTTGTTTTGGGTTTTTTGTGTTTTTTGAACGAAAGCGTAGCAGGCTACAAGCGCCCTGAGAGAGTGAATTACTTCCCGTGAGATTTCAATCTCCCTTTAGTGATTGCGATTATACCCTATTTGGATCAGTTTTCTCTTTTATTTTTTCTTTTAGCCCTCGGTCGCGTCAGACACTGATCGTTACGCTCCTAACCCAAGTTTAGTCGCATTCCCAACTTCCCAATACTACGTTTTCTCTGCTCGAAGGTACTCACTCTCGGAGCTTTCTCACCAATGGCCGATGAAGGTTTGGCTGCTCATAGAAGAGAACCTATTAAGTCTTCAGGTGCGTGACTTTTCAACTTCAGGTATAGTTATGTTCTAGTTAAATTCAGTATTCTATCTATGTCTGGTTCGCCGAGAAATCTGGGGAAATGAAACCAAGAGAAAAGCAAAAGATTGAAAATAAAAAGAATCCGGGAGGCTGAAGGACTTGCCTCAATTAAGTCGATTGACGTTTTTGCATTCTCGGGGTTAGCAACAACGAAATTGTACCTCCGGTATTTTAGTTTTCGTACTTACAATATTCTGTCTTGTATTTGAACTGCGTATTAATCAATTTTATCCTCGGAGAAAATAGGAAAACAAAGTAGATTCATTTAGTTCCATAATTTTACAAAAGACTTTTGCTTGAAAATATTTATTGAGGACAAAGTGTTACGAACTGGCTTTGATTGATTTGTATAAATGTAATATTTGTCTAATACTTACTCTCGTGCGTGCTTTATCTGTTTCCTCTAACCTTAAAGCATCTATTTTGGTGCTGTGCGTGTGAAAAATTCTAATTATGCATCTTGTGATTAGTTTCAAATGTTGCGGCACATCGTAGACGGAAAAATGCAGCTACTGTGGGAAAAGAAAGGAGAGAATCATTGGTGCGGGCAAAGCGCCTGTGTAGGGTGGGTATTAGTGGTGATACTGATGTTTTTCTTGAAAATGACATGATGATTGATGAAGAGCAATCAATTTTGGAAGCTCAAACTTCTTCTGCAGTTGAAGGGTTGAAATCCACTGTGGCATATCAGTATGTCAATTTTACCTTTTTCTCTTAGTATTTCATAGTTTGATTATACAGGTAGAGCTAAGTTTTGGCTTACTTATGAGCTAATTCCTTAATGAGAAATGACTTTTGTGCGGGTAGGAATAGTCTTGGAGATTTTTGGACATCAATGATATTCTGTTTCCTGATATTATAAAGGTGATTTGAACTCTATAAAGTATGGGCGTTCTTTATAATTTCTCCACTCTACTTCATTTCTTCTCATACCCTAGATCTATCTTGTAACGAGTCAAGGAGGGCTGAAATCACATCTAGGCCTATACTCCTAAAAGACTAGTCAATTGAAGCCCTTGAAATTCATTATATAGGGTAAGAATTTTCCCCTCCCAAGTAATGTAAGATCCCATTTGCAACATTCTCATACTCAATTAGGGGTATGAAAAATCTTCGAATTGTGATGGTAAATGAGATTTCATATTGTTTTATAAGGAGAAGTTCTTGCCCTTTACAATAAATTCAAGGGACTCCAATTATAACCTTGACTATCCTTTAGAACTAAATGTGGCTTGGGCCTTCCTTGGGTTGTTACAAAGGGTATTAAAGCCAAAACCAACCAGAAGTGGGGGATCTGAATTGTGCCACCTATGGTAGAATGGCCTGACGAAGATCTCAGGAATTTAAGGGGGCAGATTGTAATACCCCTAGATTTTGTACAGGAAGGAAAGGTGGTGAATGAGAACCCATATTGGTACATTACTGTAGAGAGAGAAGTTCTTAACCTTTATAATGAACTCCAATTGTTGTTTACCGGTTAAAAAATATAATGACCTCCAATTGTAACCTTGACTAATCCTTTTGGAGTATGGGCTTCGATGTGGTTTGGGCCTTCGTTAAGTCATTACATATCTTCACAAGTTTTTTACTAGAACTTAGTTTCTTTGTCTACAAGGATGCCGAAGTTCAAGATTATGGCAAGGTCCAACTTATTTTAGCAAATGACAATTTCCTGTATTACTATTAGGGGAAAAGGTGCAATGCAGAAGAGAGTGAATGCACTTCGTGAACTAAGGCGTTTGTTATCAAGATCTGAATTCCCTCCCGTTGAAGCTTCTCTTAAAGCTGGGGCAATACCCATACTTGTACAATGTCTTTCATTTGGCTCTCCAGATGAACAGGTACTCATTTTACTCAGTTCATAGGAAAAAAGGGGGGGGGGGGGGGGGGGGGGGGGGGGGAACCTCCCATCTCGCTTTCCATTAAGTTCTAATTACCCATTAATGGACCCTTTTAAATTACGATATGCATTGCAATGGTGATTTGTGGTTTCGAGTAGACATGATATAAGAAAAAAAAGTAGGCATGATGCTTGCCTAGATACTGAATTTTTTTTTTTTTGTGTTTGTTATATTTCAGTTGCTTGAGGCAGCTTGGTGCCTCACAAACATTGCTGCAGGAAAACCTGAAGAAACAGAAGCTTTATTGCCTGCATTACCATTGCTTATTGCTCATCTTGGAGGTTGGCGAGTACCCATGCATTCTTTTGTTTTAAATGCCGAAAATATTCTCTTTTCTTGATAAACGAAAGTAACTTTTTGAGTCCATAGTTTGCAAGATTGTAAGGTGGTCTCAAAGTGATTACAAAGTACCATTACAACTTTGAATATTTAAACCATGGTTTTAAATTATGAAAAACTTTGTCACCCTCATCCACATTGCTTCTAAGAATGCTGATAGTTGATTCTTTAGGTTGATGATTGATAACCAAGGCTGCTTTAGGGCGGGTAGCCACCTTCCCCACACCCCTCCTAGTTTGACAAATTTCAACTCTTACCCCGTCTTTGTCCTTAGCTTCTATCCACCCGTATCCCACTCATAAGGATCAGAGGGATTACCCTGCCCATTGCCCAGATCCTACCCATCCAAACCAAAACAACTCAAAATCAAACAAATAAGGAATCACTTATAAAAAAACTAGCCCAAATAATAAACAAAATCATCCCAAATAAGCATCAGAGGGACCCAATTCGAGACCCCCAGGGTTGGCCTTGGAACCCACAGCATGGTCTCTCGATCTCTAGACTTTGAGAGAGAGAGAGAGAGAGAGAGAGAGAGAGAGAGAGAGAGAGAGGAGGAGGAGAAGGGAAGGAGGAGAGGTCTATGTGGCGGAAATGAGAATATGAGAGATGAGATAGAATCTAGGGGTTTTTTTATGTTTTTTTATTTATTTTTTTTATAAGTAAAAGATAAATATTATTGATCAGAAAATAACAGGCATGGCCCCTGTATATAGGAAGTATACATCAGGCACCTAAATACATTCTATGAGCAAGGAATCAAAGACAAGAAATCATGGACATTGTCCCCATTTAGTACAATAGCAGAAAACCAAAGCAATAAAGTTTGAAAAAAAAGTTCTTTAGCTCCTCTATTGTGCGTTCCTTGTCTTTAAAGCAACGCGCATTTCTTTCCGACCAGATACACCACATGATACATAGCGGGATTATCTTCCATACTGCTGCCACTTGCTGGCAACCTTGTATCTTCCTCCAACACCCCAGCAGGTCTACTACCCTTAAAGGCATAACGCAAGCAACACCCTTTGGAAAATCTCATCCCATATCTCCCTTGTAATCTCACAATGTAATAGAAGGTGATCTATAGATTCTCCATTCTTTTTGCACATATAGCACCAATCCATCACTACACACCCCCTCTTCCTCAAATTATCCGTGGTCAAGATCTTCCCAAGTGCCACGTTCCAAACAAAGAAGGCTACTTTGGAGGGCACACGCGACCGCCAAATATTCTTCCAAGGGAACGGAGGATGATTTTGTGTGGTCAAAATTTTGTAATACGCCTTTACTGGAAATTTCTTATGATTATTAGACGTCCACTTCACACGGTCACACTGTGCCATAGGAGTCCCCATGGAGTATAGAAGGCTGAAAAGATCTGATACAGAAGATAATTCTCAATCATGAAAGTCCCTGTTGAAAATAACATCCCACTTAATAGTGCCATGATAGAGGGACCGCATATCCGCAACTGAAGCCTCTCTATTAGCAGCAATACGATAAAGATTCGGAAAAGCTTTTTCCAATGCATGATCTCCACACTACACGTCCTGCCAAAAATTGATTCTATTGCCTTCTCCCACAACGAATTGAATATGTTTCTCGAAACAAGACCACCCCGTTCTTATAAACTTCCATAAACCCACACCATACCCCTCTCTCCCTTCGTTGGAACACCAGCCGCCCCAGGTAGCTCCATAGCGAGCGACAATGATTTCCTTCCACAATGCATCCCCCTCCGATTGGTATCTCCATAACCATTTCCCCAATAGAGTTTTATTAAAAGTTCTCAAGTTACACACTCCCACCCCCCTGTACGATTGGAGCACAAACTATCTTCCATCTAACCAGATGGAATTTCTTCTCCTCCCCCATGCCCCCCCATAGGAACGCCCTAAAGAGTTTCTCAATTCTATTTCCCACCCCTGCTGGAAAAGGGAATAAAGATAGAAAATAAGTGGGAAGGTTCCTAAGGGTGCTCTTAATAAGAGTGAGTCGACCCCCCTTTCGATAAGTACATCCGTTTCCAGCCAGCCAGCTTTTTCTCTATCTTCTCCACTACCCCAGCCCAAATTGCTCTAGCCTTAAAAGTAGCTCCCAGAGGAAGGCCGAGGTATTTCAAAGGCAACAAAGACACCTGGCAGTCCAAAAAACTTGCTGAGCTGCGTATATTTGAAGCCGCACCCACTGGAACCATCTCAGACTTGCCAAGATTCACCTTGAGTCTCGACACTGCTTCAAAGCAAAGTAACAATGCTCGTAGAGTTTGGATCTGGTTCTTATTTGCTTCACAAAAGAGTAGGGTATCGTCTACAAATAATAGATAAGAGATCATAACCATGCCGTTACCCACCTTGAAGCTAGATAAGAAACCTCCGCTAGCAGCTGCCTGAACCATTTGGTTAAGAGCCTCCATACCTATAACAAACAAGAGGGGAGATAAAGGGTATCCTTGCCTTAAACCACAAGAACTATCAAAGAAACCAGCCGGTGTACCATTAACTAAAACTGAAAACCAAGATGTTGAAATGCAGTGACGCATCCAAGCAATCCATCTATGCCAAAACCACTCCTCCTAATCATATACAAAAGGAACTCCCAATTCACATGATCATAAGCCTTCTCCATGTCAAACTTGCATAAAATACCTGTTCACCCTCCCTCAGTCTATGATCCAAGCACTCATTTGCAATGAGCACCCGGTCAAGAATTTGTCTTCCACAAATAAAAGCGTTCTGGGGCTTGGAAATAATCTGTTCCAACACCGGACTTAAACGGTTGGCAAGGACCTTCGAGATAATCTTGTATACACCACTAATCAAACTTATAGGGCGGAAATCCTCAACAACCGAAGCCCCGTGTCTCTTAGGGATGAGAGCAATGAACATCGCATTAAGAGATTTTTTCAAACTTTTGAAACAAATGAAATTCACTAAAGACTTGCAAAACATCACCTTTAACGATGTCCCAACAAGTTTGAAAGAACCCCATTGAGAAACCATCCGGCCTCGGTGCTTTTTCCTTGGCCATACTAGAGATGACATTGTAAATCTCATCTTCCTCAAACGGTCTCTCCAAGACAATCACTCTCTGAGGATTGATTGTTTTAAAGGACAGAGCATCCAGCTTTGGCCTCCAACTAGCCGATTCTGAAAGAAGGCACTCATAATAATTCCCAATATGGTTTTCTAGATCAGAAGTAGAAGATAGCACCTGGTTATCCGAGTGTATGACTCAATGGAGTTACTGCGCCGGTGTGAATTGGCCACTTTGTGAAAGTACTTTGTGCACTTGTCACATTCTTTCAACCAAAAAGTTCTAGATTTTTGGCGTCGGGAAATCTCCTCTAACAACAAGACCCTCTCCAGATTTGCCAAAACCGTGCCCTTCCTCATAAGCACCTCCTCTGAGGTCTCTCCCAAAAGCTCCCTCCTCTCTAGTTCCTGCAATTTCTCCAGGAGTGTATACTTCTGATTGTCAATGTGGCCAAATACTTCCAAGTTCCACTTCTTCAGATCTTGTTTCAATGCCTTCAACTTACCTACAAGAATAAAGCTTGGGGTGCCAATGAACTGATACGAGGCCCACCAAGTACGAACCATCTCTAAAAACCCATCCGTTACAAGTCACATGTTTTCAAACTTGAAGTACCGACAACCACTATGAATACCCCCACAATCTAATAGAATAGCAAAGTGGTCTGAACTTATTCTGGCTAGCCGTTTCTGACAAACCTTCGGATAGTGTGCTTCCCACGCAGGAGAAACAAGGAATCTATCTAGTTTTGACCAAACCCGACTGTTTGACCAAGTGAACTCGCCCCCTGTAGGGGGAGATTCTCCTCCATGGCCGTAGAATTCCTGTAATGCCCTGATCTCTCACTAGGGAAGCGAGTAATGTTGAAATCCCCCCCTGCACCACGGTACATCCCACATAGAGTGCAGACCTGCCAACTCTTCCCAAAGCCTCCTCCTTTCCCTGTGCACATTCGGCCCATAAGACCCTGCAAAAGCCCATACCCACCCTTCAACCACATTTTTGAAATGTGTCGCTACCGAGTACTTCCCGATACACTCCTCAATCGCCTCAACCACTCTTCTATCCCACATTAATAATACTCCGCCTGAAGCTCCCAATGAGGCCAGGTGGGCCCATCCCACATACGAGCATCCCTATAAACTCCGCACAATTTTTCTATCAATAAAACTAAGTTTAGTTTCTTGAAAACACACCACATCCCCCTTCCACATCCGCAATAAAGATTTGATACGGAGGCGTTTATTGTGATCATTAAGCCCCCGCACGTTCCAAGAAATGATCTTAGGCCGCATGTAAACCGAGATTGCCCCTCCCTTTCACTCTATCCCTACCACCGCTTCCCTCCTTCACATCATAATTAATGGAACAAGTTAGCCTTTTAAGTTCCCTGTTCTGCTTAGTCTCTGACTTCGACCGCCTCTCTTCAATTGCCATAAGAAGGGCCATAAATTTATCTTCATCTCCTTCATACGTAATCCCAATAATAGCTTGTATCTCCTCCACCCAGTTAGAAGGACATTTATCAGATTTAAAACTAGGTGGGATTGTGCATAAAGGGGTTAACACAGCCCCTTCCCCACCAGAGCAGTCTTTATCAACTAGTGTCAATTGTAGGGACCCTGATTCTGAATCTGCATCACAGCTTCAAATAAACTCATCCCTGGCTTCCTCAACGACTTAAGAAGGCTTCACTACATCAAGAGTATTGCTCTCCTCCAGCCTAATACCATCATTCCCCTCTATTTCACGAGAAAAAACATCTGTCGGAGGCCCCAAGAGACTCACTCGTTTTCCGGCCGACGTCAAAGGGACGGCGAGGCCTCCCTCCATCTCAGTCGACCTAGTTTGTGCACTTTTCGGTGCCAGATTGGCCACCCAAGGTCCACTCGCTAGCCTCTCGTCACTTCGCACAACGACAAATCTAGTCTCTGTCCTTGCCGGCGCACCCTCCGGCACCTCTGGCCTCTCCGGCAAACCTTCCGACCCCTCTGACCTCGTCGGCAAACCCCCCACCTCTGGCGTTGACCCCTGACCCATCACCAATGGTTGGGTTGTCGAAGGAGTTACGGTACTCGACGACGTCATACCAGGTTGGATTACGTGATGGGCTACGTGTTGGACCTGGGCCTGGGCCTAGGTCTATATCGGCTGGATCCGAGTGAAGGATTGCAACTGGGCCTGGGCTGGAATCGGTGACTGTAACGGCTGGGTCCAAGTTATAAATCGAGGCTGGACCTGGGCCTGGGCAGGGTGACTTGTTTGGGCCTATGGCCTATCAATATTTGGTCGAATAGAAGGGCCCTCACCCTGAGTAGAGTGACTGTAAAAAAGATGGCCTACATAAGGTCCTTCCTTTGGCCCTTGTGGCCCAACTGTCACCAAGCCCTTCCCCTTAGTGTGAAACCCAACATCTACTGGATTTTTAGTAACCAAATGAGACTCTTGTTCATGGCCCAGCTCAGCAAGGATACTTATCTCCTCAACATAGCGTTATAGCACTCCCATATTCATATGCAAAGTCCCCATTTGTTTCTCCATTTCAGCCAGTGCATGCAGTACGCTTGCCATATTAAGCCCCGACACCCTCCTGTCCATTTTTCCACAAGTCTGAGCTATCACTGTAGGGGATGGCTCACCTGTCCTCTCTACATGTTTTGGGGCTCGAGACAACACCTCTCTGTACGAAGGAGAGGGACCGTACGACGGAGGGAAGGGCTGGGACAATGAAGACCACCACTGTGATTTTCCTCTGTTTTTCCCTTCCACGATAGAGGATGATGCAGCAATTTCCTTCAATAAATCTCCAAAGTTCCTCTACCCTACCCCCCTTCTCCCTTCTGGCATCACTAGCATACCACTTCTCTTCCCTTGACCAAACTCTGATAAAGATAAGAACCTCCCATGAGAGTTACGCTGCCGCTGTAAGACCAATACCTGAGAACCATTGCGTCTAGATCTGATGAACTCAGAAGAACCCCCATAGCCTAAAACTTCCTGCACTGAGGCAGCCAGCCAACCCATGGAAGCTTGAGCTATGAAGATGTGATTCACTGTACGACAACTACTCTCCGTGCATCTCCACCATTTCTCATTTAACTTTTCAAACTCAAAACACTTCTGTTCAACCAAAACATTTCTCGATATCCCCATCCCAACTTAACTACTTCTAGAAAAAAACAAACTGGACTAAGCACCACTAATCACCACCATCATCAATGACATGAATGTGAAACCAGCGAAAAGAAACCATGGATTTCTCTTAGTTGTACGGAGAGAAAATCATAGAGGTAAAACAGGAATATCAGTTTGGTTTTTGTCACACACTTCTAGATAAGGAATGGCTCAAATGCCATTTGTTTTTATTTTTTTATTTTATATGTTTATATAGTGTAGCAGGCAATCCACCTGCTTGTATGTTTTAAAAGCACCTCAACCCCGCCCACCCCCACACCCAAAGCCATCCCCTAGTGGTGCTGGGCAGACCAGATACGAGGCCCCGCCCAGCACCCCTATTAATAACTGTTAGCAGTAGACTAGGTTTTTTGGACATCGTCAAGGAATGGAAATTCACCTCAGTTCATACTATCAGGCTCTTACTATTCAAGATATGAATTATTTTTCTTGGAGGAGTATCTGGAAGACTAAGGCACCTCTAAACGAAACTTTCTTTTGTATGGATAGCTTCTTTAGGGAATATATTCATAATTGATCATCTAAGGAAGTGTTGGTTTATTGTAATGGATTGGTGCTATACATGCAAAAGGAGTGGGGAAGAGTAATGATACATCTACAACTCTTTCATAACTATTTTACTATTCATTTTACAACCAATCAATGCAATCATGCTACGCTACTATAAATAAATTTCAAATTTACATAAACTACCTTACATTTGAAAGAGTTGTAAAATAGTTGTAGAACACTTGTAAGTTGTTCATTTTTCCTTGTTTATTGTGGTGCCTTTGGAGGGAAAGAAATTACAGGAGTTTTGAAGACCACAAGTGGAGAACAGATGAAATTAGAGCTTTCTTTTTCAGCATTTTGTTTCAGTGGTCAATAGTGATAGATTTTGTTGGACTAAGTGTCCATAAGATTCATGTAATGGTTATTCATCTAGCATAGGTGTATCTCTTGTATGTGTCCTTTTGTACTTGGGCCATACCTATTATTCTTCAACAATAAAATCCTTCATTACATATAAAAAAATTAGCAGCACTCAGTATTGGTTGGTGCTGTTAACTTATAGGGATGATGATTCTCTTTTTGTTGAAGATTGAAAATGTTGAAATATGAGTAATCTCATGTTGTTGATATTGCCTTATCAGAGCCACGAAACTAGCTAATGACCCTTGGAGCACAGGAAAACAACACCACCCTGAAAAATATGATCTATGTTGTTTTAAAGAACAATGATGCTAAATGAATCACAACCGTTTCATCCCAAGTTTTGATGTTATGGAATTTAGGACTATAAGTATGCGTCTTTGTTTCATTTTCTATACTTCATGTGTACATGGGCTTTGCCTAGTTTCATTCAATTCAATAAAGTTTCTTACTTATCAAAAAAAAGAAGTATGCGTCTTTGTTTCTTGTTAATGCTTATTTTAATTGAATCCATTACTAATTGAGCAATCAAATTAATTGACATTGTTGGTAGCCAATCCTTGTTCCAAATAGGGACCCATATTATTAAAACACATGCTTCTCTTGGTTATTTTTTTTTATCAGTAAAATACAACAGTAGTCTCTTGGTTATTTACAATATACATGTGTAAGTATTGTTTATCAAGTTAGGTATATGTATGTGCTTGAAAATTGAAATCGTTTTATATTGTAATGTTGCATTTGGCTTTGCATTTATAATGCAATTATGATGCAGAAAGGAGTTCCTTGTCTGTTTCCGAGCAGTGTGCATGGGCATTAGGAAATGTTGCTGGTGAAGGGGAGAAGCTAAGAAATGTTTTGTTATCCCAAGGGGCCTTACTACCTCTTGCAAGAATGATGCTGCCAAACAAGGGTTCAACTGTGAGAACAGCTGCTTGGGCATTGTCAAATCTAATAAAGGTTTTAAATCATTCTCTAGAGAGCCAATTTTTACACACACTAGTAATATTAGGTTTTAAATCATTCTCTAGAGAACCAATTTTTACACAAACTGGTAAAGACGTACCAAAGTAATTGGCTTTCTTAAAAACAATGCCTCTTCTTGATCATCCTTATTAAAAGTTTGACAGTAGCTTTGGTATTATGTTTTTGTTTTTGTATTGAATCTGTCACTCAGATGTGGGGTTTTTTTTTTTGGGGGGGGGGGGGGGGGGGGTAAGTGCCAGACATTTACGTTTTTTTTCCTCAAATTTCATTTATAGCATGACTTCAGTTTGCTTTGGGTGTAGGGACCAGATCCTAAAGCTGCCACAGAACTCATCAGAGTTGACGGGTTATTGGATGCAATTGTTCGGCACTTGAAAAAAGCGTAAGAGGAGTTTTATCCCTTTGGTCAATTTTGTCTTCAGGGCATGATGTAATGAAATCTCAATTTGTCCTTTACTAGAACGTTGTTGCATACCAAAGACTAATTTCTAGATAAGTGTTGTAAGAGTGTATTGTGTGACGCCCCCAAATCCCCACGCCCGAATACGGGGAAATCGAGACGTCCGGATGGTGACAACCCGGGTCACCATCCCATCGACGGGTGCCAAGTGTGTGCAAAGGCAGCAAATGTGCACGAAAGAACACGCAGCGGATAACGAAAGTCATAACTAAGTACCAGAATTTTTCTTAACGTAATACAAGCTGTTTAAAACGTATATAGATAAAATATTACAAAACACAAATACAGTTTTAAACAAATATAAAACACAGCATCAGCAGCCCGGCGGAGCCGCATCCTCGGGCTCAGCCTCCTCCTCTTCGTCCTCTAACTCTGCACCAAAAGCTACGGAACCAAAAATGGTACCGCAGGTAAGTAAAACCCAAACACTACCAGATAAAAACACATAAAACTCAAGCAAGATGCATGAAACATGCCCAATGCACAAAGCCCATAAAACACAAGTTTTCCACACACGCCAAAAACCCATTTGGCCCAAAAACACACAACCTTTCTAACTAACACGCCAAAAGTCACATTTGGCCCAATATCTCGCCAAAAGTCCATTTGGCCCAATACCACGCCAAAAGTCCCATTTGGCCTCTCAAACCATTATCCAATTAACCGCGTGCACCATGACCTCCCATAGGGATCATCCGCACACCCTGGCTCCAGTGCCACACCGCAGAGTACCACCGCGCGTGTGACACCTAACAAGCGATGCCCAGTTCCGCGCCCCGCGCGTGCGTAGCCAAGCATCCTCTGGCCCTCACCAGCGAAGGGCCACGGAGTCAGTGCGTAGGGCGATGCCCGGTTCCGCGCCCGGCGCGTTCGTAGCCAAGCAACCCCTAGCCCCGCTCCCGTCATCGCTCTCGACAACTCAGGGGACATCACTCAGTTTATTCCGCTCCCAAGTGACCAGAGGAGCTCCACCGAGATAATAACCCATCCCGGCTTGGGCTCGTGATACACACGCACCCGCAATACACTTACGCCAATACACAGGCTTTTCACATAAATCCACAAACACACGTGCATGCACCATGTAATGCCATAACAATGCATAACAAAATAATCCAACAATCATAAATCAAATAAACAGGTAACTCCGTCCTCCATCCATCCGACCCCGAAACTCCTCGGACTCAGTCCGGAATCAACAACCAACAACAATAAATAAATTGAATGAGCGATATATATTTAAATCTGAAAATAGGGTTTGGAAAATACTTACAGCGCTATATAGCAATTTTAGAAAACAAGCAGCGTTGCAAACGGCGGAAAAACAGCAACGTCACAGTGAAAATTCACTGTGGCCGTGGGTTTGAAAAACTCACTTTTGAACGGGGACAAACTAGGACATGAGATTGATAGGGAATGGTCTAGGGATGGTTGTGAAGCTATTGGAAGTGATGAATGGCCGTGGGTGGCGGCGGAATCGCCGGAAATGGCCGGAAAGTGCAAATCGGAAACTAAGCTCATAGGAGCTGTTCCGGTGGTCGTTGGAGGCCGGAAATGGGTGGGTTAGGACGGCAAGGAGTCGGTGATGAAGTGGTGAAGAAGTGGTGGAGCGACGGCGGCGGATCGACAGCGGCGGATCGGAGCAAAATCCGTGCGCCCTTCTTGGAGCTTTTCCGGCCAAACGGCCGGCCGGTTGGGGGTGGGCTTTGGAGGGGTGGTGCGCCGGAGGGAGGGGAAGAGAATGGGACCGGTGGGGGGCCGAGTGGTGGCCGGACGGCGGTGGGCCGGTAGAGAGAAGGGGTTCGGCGTGAGGGAGAGGGAGGAGAGAGAGAGAGCTCGGGGGGGGGACCGATCGGGGAGAGAGAAGAGAGAAAAAAGAAAAAGAAAAAAAAGAAAAAGAAAGGAAAAAGAAAAGAAGAAGGAAAAAGAAAGAGGAAAAAGAAAAAGAAAGGAAAAAAAAAGAAAAGAGATGTAGGGAAAAGAGGAGATCTAATCCTCATCCGGAAAACAAAACTAAACCGCCAAAAAGAGATTAAAAACCACAAAACAACTAAAAGAAATAAAACACAACATCAAATAAATTAAATTAAATTAAAAATCAATTTTAAAACGCAAATAAATTAAAATAATAAACTAATATATTAATTAAAATAAAAACAACCATTTAAGCGAAAATACACTTAAAAGCGGGTCATCACATATTGTTTACCTCAAAGATGATTTAAAATGCCACCAAGGCTCTAGATGAGCTCAATTGGTTCATTTCAGTATTATACCTTATACTATATGCAAATTGTTCTGGTTGCTGGCCATATACGATTAATTTCATATCTGTTCTTAATAGCCTTCTTCTTGCTTGTTGGTATATGTAGTTGCACTAATAATTGAAGAGAAGTGTATAAATATCTTCTGCTTCTTGCTCCAGTATATTCAATGATTGCTCATGTATTTCACCTTTTTTTAATCTTTTTCCCTTCCTTCCTTTCAATTCACGTATGTAGTTGGGAAAGCCATACAATAAAAACTTCTTAGCATTAGATTATGTTCATTGACTATTTTTAACTTTAAAATTTGACTTCAGATTGCCGCTACCTGCTTGCTGGTGTTGTTTCTTTCCATTTAGAATTTAGATGCAGTTATAATGCACAGCAATGTTATAACTGTAAGACATTATTATTCTTATTATTTTTGGGAAATAACTGTAGGGAAAATTTTTATGGAGAAAAGAGTTAACTTTAAGGTTCCATTCATCTTCATGATATTACCATAGTAACTATCCTGCCAACTTTTATATAAAAGATTTATAATGTGTCATTATACCACGTTAAAAGATTTATAATGCACTAATTTGTCAACTCATTGAGAAGTAATGTTTGATAGGTTTATGTTGACAAGGACAGATATCTAAGTATTATCCACTTTCTGAAATCCAGAGACGATGAGTTGACAACTGAAGTAGCATGGGTAGTAGTTTATCTCTCAGCCCTTTCAAATGTTGCTACTGGTATGCTGGTGAAGACTGATGTCCTTCAACTTCTCGTGGAAAGACTGGCAACATCAAATAGCTTACAGTTGCTCATTCCGGTAGTAATATAGTTGGCCTTTTTGCTTGATTGTTTCCTTTTGTGAAAATGTGATCAAATGTCTTTGTGGAGCGGATTATAAATGTTCACTTCATGAAGGTTAAGATGGTTAGCATTTTACTTGGCATTTTACATCCATATTTTCTTATGCTGACTTTTCTTGTGTCTTTTCAGTATGGTACATATTGTGAGTTTACAAGCATTAGTGCATTATTAGTACTGGTATACGATCTTTTAGTTTTTTGTGCTAGTTACTCGGGAATAAAATGTTTCTTGTGCTAGTTGCCCATGAAAAGTGTTCACCTGAATTCAGGTTCTATTTGTTCTGTTCTCAACTTCTATTGATGCTGTAATATTTTTCACTTGACTAATATTTGGCAACTTGAGTTCTCAAAATGAAAGCGAGAATCTTCTAACGTCACTATGTTATTCAATTTTCATGATCTGGAATCCCCCAGAGCATGTTAAGACCGATGGCATGGTTCCATTATTGAACTCTGTAAAAAAATTTTCCAACTATTTCTCCCATCTTTATACTTCAAGGACTTGTAATTACAAAATAAGAAAAACAGTTCATGCTACTTCAACGTAAATTAGTCAGAAGTTACTTTTACTCTTTTAGAGAAAAAAGGTAAATTAGTCAGAAGTTGCTGTTAAATAATGATGCACCAATTCCCATCTACAATTTCTACATTTTGTGTATTGATAGGAAAGCTGCTTTAGTTATTAGAGGCTGCTAAATTGAATTGAAACATTTTTTTTTCTAGATTTTTGTGAGTGTCTTGTCTATGGATTCAAATTGAAAATGGTTTTCCATTTAGGTGTTGCGAAGTTTAGGTAATCTTGTGGCTGGTGATCCCAACACAACTCATGCTGTTCTTGTTCCTGGACGTGAAATTACAGGTGGGCAAATCATGTCGCCTGCTTGCTAAGATAAAAATGGCAATAAACACGTTTTATGTAAAATGCTTGTGTTTAAAATCTATTTACCATATCTACAGATCATGTCATAGAAGTCCTTGTGAAATGTTTGAATAGTGAAAACCGGGTTTTGAAGAAGGTATGACAATCTCCATTAGTGGTCTGTGTGGTTTTACCTTAAATCACCAGTTCTCATTATAAGTCTTCTAATTTTTTGTAGGAAGCAGCATGGGTGCTATCTAACATAGCTGCTGGTTCTGTGGAACACAAGCAGTTGATATACTCTAGCGAGGCGGTGCCATTGCTATTGCGCCTTCTTTCTACGGCACCATTTGACTTAAGAAAGGAGGTAGCATATGTACTGGGAAACCTCTGTGTCGCCCCCACAGAAGGTGATGGAAAACCAAATCTGATCTGTGAGCACTTGGTTTCGCTTGTTGGTAGAGGATGCCTGCCTGGATTTATTGATTTGGTTAGATCTGCTGATACTGAGGCTGCAAGAGTAGGACTTCAGTTTATGGAGCTGGTAAGCAATTCTGATGGTGCAAGATTGTAAGTCAACATGATCGTTATTAGCGTGGGTCTGGCATAGAGTTTTTAGGACTTAGGTCTGAGTCACATACAATGATGCTCCTGGGACTTAATTTGGAGCTCCAAGATAAGTGGCTTGACATGAGGAAGTTTCTCCATTTTCCTCGAACAACTTGAATGTTAAATCTATGGGAAATTCCTTTTCGGAGTTCCAAGATGAGTGATTTGAGTTAATAGGGATGCTTATTGGCATGTTTAGCCACATGTCCCACAATCTTCCCTGCTATGTTGTTTTGGTTGATCTTACTAATTTCTCGTTGGATGTATTGGATTATTGTTCTATAACATTTATTTGGCCGTGTCCTTGGATATGAATTGTGGAGTGTTTTATGATATATTTGACACTTCCATGAATTATACAAGTTCTTTGACAGCTAAATAGTTGTGGTTTTTATTTATCTTGCAAGCAGGTTTTAAGGGGCATGCCGCATGGTGAAGGTCCAAAGCTCGTTGAACGTGAGGATGGAATTGATGCTATGGAAAGGTTTCAGTTTCATGAAAATGAAGACTTGAGAAATATGGCAAATGGTCTAGTTGACACATACTTTGGGGAAGACTATGGGCTTGATGACTAGGGCAAGTAATGCAAGCATCTCTAGTGATTCCCCACTATCTCCATCCTTGCATGAGACATCTCCTTTGCATTTCCTTTGCCAATCCTCTGTACAACAATAATTCACCGTCCGTGGTGAATGGAGTAAGATCTGAGCAGGTTTGGTTTGAACATATAACATATGGGGTGTCAGCTGTATGGCCTCAGTTGAGCACTGTTGTAAGTTTTTTATTATTTTTTTTCGAAGTGTTTTTCTGTTTTACTTGTGTAGGAAAAGTATTGTGGATAGGCAGAGTAAAGCTAATTATTGTTCAACCCGGGTGCAAGTGTCATCTCTCCAAAATAGGTTTATGTTTGTTAAAGAGAAAGTCGTTGAAGGTCATGTGACTAATCATGCCAATAAGCATGATTAACACTCAAATCCAACTTGAGTGAGTGCCTATGGCTTCCAGCCATTTAGGTCCCTCCTATTCAATTTTCAGTAGATAGGATTCAGACTATGGTCATGCTCAAATAGAGAGGTGGTTGCATCCGATTGCCCTCCTCTTCTATCTTAGAAAAAAGGTAAATTTAATTGTATGACATGATAATGATAATTGATACGATACAAGTGACATCAATTGAACACTGTTATTTGTCATAATTAATATCATTCCCAGAAAGTGTAAAATTTGACTAGCCCATGAATTTGTGCCTATCAATATTAAGATGGTAATATAAATAAACAAAAACACAAAGGGTTAAACTGTTTCAATAATTTATTATTGTTACTATTTTAGCTATCTATAATAATGAGTTTAGACCTTACTAAGTAGGAATTTATGTGATGACTTGAACTAGATGCTCCTCAATAGATCTCACATTGGACTAAAATACCCTTGTTATAGATACTAATCAGGCTAGAATGTCCTTGCTATATATATAAACGGCTAAAATAACCCAACAACATAGCAAATTAGATAGAAATTCCCCTGATGGAAATCAAACCAGTTGATGGACATCTAACCAGTGACCCATGCTGGAGATCAACCACTCTCGTTGGTTGGTTGGTTCACCTTGATTTTGCTCTTATTCATCTTGCTGTACTTCCAAGCCTTCTCCATTGGTAGTTGGAAGCAAAACTAAGACCGGATGTTACTGAAGGAAAGCCTATCTTATATTATTAAACCGAGGAAGGAAAAGCCCATGTGTTGTTCCAACACTTTTGACGCCGAAGAGGGATGGGTAGGATGCGCGTAGATAGTTGGAGCGACCCACAACCATGGCAAGGATGGACCATGGCATGACCTATTGCAAAGATGGATGCTGCGATATCACCCCGCGATAAAGATAGACCACGGCTTTGCAATATTGACCTACGTCAACATGACCCATGATAGAGATGGATGTTGCTATATCAACGTGTGTCGACGTGACCCACGACAAAAATGGACCACGAATTTGCCATATGTCCAAATCGTGAGGAGCACTTTGCCTACCATGATACTTGACAAGGCAGTGAGCATTTTTGTTCTCCATGGTGATTGTGCTCGCCAAGGGCCGAGGTGCAAGCATTTTTGCTCACCATGTTGCTTGCCTCTGAACAAGCACTTTGCCTCGCGCAATCCACGATAAAGATGGATGTTACAATATTGATCCATGACACCACTGTGTCCATATTGACCCAGGAATAGACCATATTGCCAGGGTGAAGAGAATTTTGCCTCCTATGGTACTCGTCGAGGTGGTGAACACTCTTGCTCTCCTAGGCGAGCACTTTGCCTCATACTAAACTCGCTAAAGTGGCACACACTTTTGCTTCCTCCAATGCCCATCTAGGGAGCACGTTTGTTGGCCATTGTGCTCATCGGGGGTCAAGGTGGTGAGCTTTTTTGCTTGCCATTTTGTTCTCCTTGAAGGGAGCATTTTCCCACTCCATCACCCAAGATGGTGAGCTTTTCATATTTTTGCATTGCTCACTTTTGCTCTATACGGTACTCACTTTGAGGTACAAAGCACTTTTTCCTCACTCTATAGTTGCGAACATTTTTTCCTCCATTACGCTAGCCAAGATGGTGAGCACTTTGCCTCTACAATGTGTTCACTCAGGGTGCGAGCACTGTTCTTCGGAGGTAAGCACTCTCATACTCCACAGGTCTAGATGGCGAGTTTCATGCTCCCATGGTGCTCGCTGGGAGCACGAGCATTGTTGCCTCCATGGTACTTGTCTCAAGTAAGTGATTGCCTTGGGGGTGTGACACTTTTACTCACCCTAGGTGTGAACTTTGGTTGCTCGATTGGGGGGAGGGGGCACTCTTTGCTCACCTTGGATGCGGTTTGCTCGCCTCAAGGGGGAACACTTTGGCTCCTGCAATGTTTCAAAATATCAATTTTTTCCTGTATATAAGGACATGGTCACATGCCTTGCATGTGCCCTCCTACTAGTTATTATAATGTATAAGCTTTTTTAGTGGTATGCTGGTGCAACTGGAGAGATCTCAAAGTTTAATATTAAAATTAATTGGATGTTTTTATTCACAGAGATGATATACAATAGTTTTTTTAATTATCAATTATTTCATTATCACTTGGCCTGACATAAAAACTTTAATCTATCAATTTGTTTATTTATAATCTTTTCATTATTTGTGAATGATTTTATGATATATTAAAAGATCATGACGGATTAATGGTTAAAATAATAATTAATATAATTTCTTAATTTAAATGTAATTATCAAAATACATCTTGGGTTAATTGCTCATCTCATATAATTATTATAATTTTTTTAAATTCTACACAAAATATAATAAATAATTCATTTTTTTCAAATTTCAAAACAAAACTAATATTAAAAAAATATTTTATTCAAATTTTAACAAAATATCTCATTTTATCTCATCTGAACTATGTAACCAAATGAAACCTTAAAAGCTTTTGTGAAATATATATATATATATATATATATATTAAGTGAAAAATATATACTTCAAATTGCTGATAATAAATTAAATTTTGATATATCATTAACTTGAAAGAAAATACTATATATATAAATGGATCACACATACTAATGGGGCACATTGATAACGTGCCATGTGTCCTTTCTATTTTTTTTCTCTCATTTCTCCCCCTTATCTCTCCATGTCTTTTTACTCCCCTCCTCCACTATGCCTCTCTCTTCCCCTTCCCCACACCAGCCATGGTGGTCAAGGACCACCTTAGGGTGGACAGAAGCTGCCGACAACCCAAGCAGCACCGTCGGCTAGGACATGAGAGCTCACGGCAGGGATGGGGTCGTGGCTTGCCGTGCACATTTTGTGCATTGCGGCTAGTTGCGGTGTGGTCGTGGTTGCGTGGCAAGGGTGGTCAAGGTGATCATGGCTTGGCTAGGGTGGGCGCACTCGTGTGATTGGGGTGGTCGTAGCATGGGTTGGGGAGTGGCGAGGCATGGGGTGGTCATGGCATGGCTGGGGTGGTCTGTTGGGGACCTCGGTCAAGCCTCCAAACACTAAAGGTCCGATCCTCGCCTTGTTGCTCCTCAAGTGACCGATATGATTCCTTTATTTGGTGTAGATCAAGTGTAGTCCAAAGGAAGCTTAGGTGAGATGAGGCTAGGATTCAATGGTGGGAAATATGGATGATGTTTGGGTTAGGTGATCACGGGTTGGGTGATGATGGTGCACGATTAAGTGACCCTTGGTTTGCTAGGCGCCACTTGTGTGCTAGGGTTGGATGATAGGCAATCTTGGCTAGGGTTTAGAGATGAGTGATTGAGGTTAGATTTGATGAGGGGTTTGGCTAACGCTAGGGGGAGTATTCGGCTAGGGCAAAGGTGGCTTGTGAGATCCTAACAATTAGAAAGTGTGAAATTCATAAAATGTAGGAATTGAGATCTAGAGATCTAGATGAGCTAGGGTTGGCCAAAAATGAGTGGGATGGATAAGGGGCTGAAGTGTTTTGGAGGGAAGTGAAATTTGAGTGAGTCAATCAAGGTTAATTGCCCAATCAAATTAGAAATGGAAAAGGAAAGTGAGAAAATGTAGGATCTAGGGTTTTGGCCAAGCCAACGAGGCTATGGCCGAATTGTTCAAGGTTAGATCTAGGGTTTTTTGTGGTTGTTTGGCTGTGGAAATTTGAGGGTGCCGTGTACGGCTTGATTGGAGGCTAGGGTTTTGTGATTTGAGACAATTGAGGGTGGTGGAAAAAGCAAAGGATGGGGCTGGTCGAATAGCTTGTTTGGGGGGTGGGAATCTTCAAGAAACTTCAAGGAAATCTCATGAACATGTGAGAAAACACATGAACACAAGAGATCTTGCAATCCACTAACAATCCGAAATCCTCCACAAAATCCTAATGGAGGATTCGGCTTCTACACTCCAATCAATCAACAAAACTCCAACAAAAGACACAGAAAGAAAATGAAAATAACAAAAGAACCAAACAATCTTTGATTCACGAATTGCACAAAGAATTGAAAGGAAACCTCGCTATATTAAAGGATAAATTGAATCAACACTGATTCATGAATTGCACGGTAAAGATTCTCTTTTTAGGGATTCACAAATTGCACCCCAAAAGAGTTCAAGTGCATGAGCATAGAAAATGACAATCTCCAAGCCATATGGCTGGCCACTCAATGTTCAAAATGCCAAAAGATGCTAATGAAATGTCTAATGGTCCTATTTATAGAATTTACAAAGTGGAAACTCCCAAAAGGTCCCAAGGCAAATTAAAATAAAATAAATGAAATAATAATTAACAAGTCTTTAAATAAAATAAATAAAATGGATAAATTAGGCATGTGGCCGTGGCATGCAAGGCCTATGGTGGGCTACGGTGGTGCATGGCTCACGGCTAGGCTAGTCATGGTTCGGTCCGCGGCTTGCTGCATGGCATGGCATGGTGCCATGCGTTGGTCTAGCAATGGACACGACATGACACTATGCATGGCCTGCTGATGGTGGACATGGCATGGTGCCAAGCCTAGACCTGATGATGGGCACAGGGTGATGCCGTGCTGCTGCTGTGGTGCTCAGTCAAGTAGCTTGGGCGGTGGTCCTGCATGGCCCAGGCTGGTGGCCCCGGCGATGAGCATGCATGGCCCAAGCTGATGGTCTGGGCTGTGGGGCCGCAAGGTACAGGCTGGAGCCGTGCGCTGGTTGGCATGCCTGGTGAGCATACATTTAGCCTCGTCTGCAAGGCACAGGCTGGAGCCGTGTGCTAGATGACGTGCCTGTGAGGGCACACCACTAACCTTCCTAAGTGATGCTGGGACACGCATGCATGCGCGCAGGTGCACATATGGTCTGCATGCGGCTAATAGCTTCTATGGTTGCCCACTACGTGTCATGGTCTGAATCAAGGCATACAAGTAGGTTAGCCATGTGACTGTCTTAACCCTCCATGAGTCGTGTCGAGGTGTAGTTCCGGATAAATCTCTTGAGGATTGTGACACAGTAGCAACATGCGTGGTCAATCGGCATCGTCCGATGTCCAAGGCGATCAATGGTCCAATGGCCAGGATGGTCAGGAACTGTCGGCGAGGGGAGGGGAGGGGTAACGCACAAAAGAAGAAGAAGATAACACATGGCATATTGATATTGTATCTGTGTAGAATCATTTTATAAAACAATTCTGCTACAGGCAAGCACCTTGCGTACCGCTGCGCAACAATTGCTGACATGGCACGCTGTTTTATTATTAAAAAAAAAAAAAAGATGAAAAGTTGAGAAAAAGGAGGGAAAGACGAAACAGAGCTCTGGTATATCGGTGACGCCATTTTCATTTCTTATCCCTCCCCTCCGTGGCGATCACCTCCTCTGCGACCAGCTTCACAGATCTTCTTGCCAGTTTCATCTCTGCTCAGCCACTCGTCTCTCACTTTCTCTATCTGCAGTTGCTTGTTTGGATTCATCTATTTCTGGAGCACTACAGAAGTCTCCCTGTTCAGCTTGAAATTTATATTAGAGTAAAAGGTAGTCTCCTCAGCTGGAGAATCACACCCAAGATACCACTTTCAGTTGTAAAAATCATCTTGCCGAAAAGGTAATTGCTTTCACATTATTTGTTTTATTGTTCAGTTAAAAAAAATGTAGCTTTTCATCATTTTTCCTGAAGATAAACGGGATGAGCATTTCTGTATCCTCCATTGACTAGAAATCTGTAAACTCTCGAAGAATGCATGCAGTACTGCACATGTATTGTTTAGTTATTGTGGAAAAATTATGCTAGGCTCAGGTTGGGTATCTAATGACAGCCACGGTCTCGAAACCTTAGTAAATTAGTTGCCATAAATAATAAACTGATAGAAAATAGTGAATTTAATCATGTTAAACATTCTAACTTGTATCCTCACGTTATACATTCAAACACTCTTCACGTGTGAGATCAGACTCTAGAATGGAATGAGGATTTCAAACTTGGGTCAAACTGTCCATTATTATAACAATTTACCAGTCATCTCAAATGCCTAAATTTGAGATAGGAAAGAGTTAATTTAATTGATAACCCATATTCAAAGTAAAGTCAGGAGAAAGTATGTCCGTTGTAAAATTTGGGAGAATAAAAATTTTCATTTTGTTATCTTGTTTGCTTTCTTTTATGTGCGTGATTTACGTGAAGAACAATGTCATGGACCCTGTTGTGTGGAGCTTATTTGAGACAATCTGAGATGCCTGAAGTCGTGTACTTAAGCCCTTCTATTTTTTTCCTGCTATATGTCAGTGGTTTATGCAAAGATCAGCATGCATGTTGCTAACATCGAGTCATTGACTATTTAAAACAAGGGTTAAGATATATTATTTGGGTGCTTTTAACCTTTTCTTAAATAGACTTAGTAATGTGGGAAAAATACGGATATGATGAATGAACGAAAGGAGCTAAAAGTAGTCATAAAAGATATAACCTGAGGGAAGAAAACACCAATATATCAAATGAGGGAATAACGAAAGGAGCAAAGATTTTTGACTTGATAGACTGGAATATCCCTAGAACATTTTCTTTAAGTTATACTGGTCTGCAAGTAAGATATCTTCTTTTTTCTGTATTCCAGCACATGCATCACGTAAAGCACTAAGTACAGCTAGAGGGATTGTTTAAGTTTTTGTGGCAACCATCTATAGTAGATATTGAAGTGAAACTCTAGCCATTACCGTGTTATGGTTTGTAGCAGAATATGCACAGGAAAACCTTCAGTCTAAATCAATATGACTTTATATCTGGGTTAATTCTGGATTTGTTTTAAATTATATATTTGATTTGTTTTGATGGTGTAAGAGATTTTAGCTTGGTTCTAAAATATTTTGCAGATGGATAAAGGTAAGGAGCATGCATCTCCTATAACATCTCCTACCGCAGAGCTATCAGCAAATCCATCAACCCAGGTATTCATTAATTAATGTTAAAATTAATTAATTAAAAATTATCATGATTGGTTTTGTACCGTAGGTGATACCAAGACCATTTTATCCATTTGGATCAATGCCGCCTACTGCAAATCCATCAACCAATCTAGCAACCCAGGTGAAGTGAATATTAAACTCTAGATATGATTTTTCTAATACCGCTATAGGTTGTGTTGAATGTTTTATAAATTAATTTTTCCATCTTTCTCATGTAAAAAAGAACATATTGAAAAAATGAATTGACGTCATTAATATTAGTACCTTTGTATTTCATAATTATTATTATTTTATGGCATTAGGTGATACCAATACCATTTTATCCGGATTTAACAAATGTGATGCATGGTTGCCATCCACCAATGCCACATGCATGGTATCCACCATTTGTTCCTCGGCCTGATGCCAACCCATCTACATGGACTAATGAGGTGATAAATTCATTCATTAAATTGGCTTTAATTGGAATTTAGATGAGTAATCGATTTAAAATATTATTTGGGTGTATACTGTAGGGAAATCCGTTGTCCCCATTTCAGTCATCAGTTAACCCTTCGATGGAAGTACACTCCGCTAGTTCAAGCCATGTGGATGAAATTCAAGAGATCACACCTGACTCTACTCCCTCCGGTCAATATACTGTTGAATCAAATGAGAAGATTGGGTCTGGGCCACAATCTTCCGGGCATACTGAAGGGGCTGATATCATTCAGGCGCCGAAGGTCGGGATGGTGTTTAAAGATGAAGAGGAGTTAAATTGTTATTATAAAAGATATGGGCAGGAATGTGGTTTTGGGATAATGACACAAAGGAGTCATAGGTTTGAGGATGGGAGCATCAAATATGTCACATTGGGTTGTGCTCGTGGTGGGAAGGCACGAAACCGAACGTCAAATGTCGCAAAGCCACGTCCGACATCAAAGACAGACTGTAAAGCAAGGATAAATGCTATGTTCATTGATGGGGTGTTGAAGGTGTCAACTGTTAATAATTCTCATAATCATGGCCTCAGTCCACAAAAGGCAAGGTTCTTCCGCTGCAATAGAGAAGTAAGCGAGTCTGTTAAAAGAGTGTTAGATACAAATGATCAGGCTGGGATCAGAATGAACAAGAGTTTTGCCGCTCTTGTGCAAGAAGCAGGTGGGTTTGAGAACTTGCCATTCAATGAAAAAGACTGTCGTAATTACATTCATAAGGCACACCACCTTCGACTTGGGAAAGGTGGCGCTGGAGCCCTCCGTGAGTATTTTGCCCGGATGCAATACAAGAATGATGGTTTTTTTCACTAATAGATATGGATGATGACGGGCGGTTGAGGAATGTGTTCTGGGCAGATGCAAGAAGTAGGGCATCATACAAATATTTTGGAGATGTCATTACATTCGACACCACATATTTGACAAACAGATATGGAATGCCGTTTGCCCCGTTTGTTGGTGTAAACCACCATGGCCAGTCAATTCTTTTGGGGGCAGGCTTGATTTCTAGTGAGGATACAGAGACTTTCACCTGGTTGTTTCAAACGTGGTTGAATTGTATGGATGGTGACGCTCCAAAGGCTATTATCACTGATCAAGATAGGGCCATGAAAAATGCAATTGCGCTTGTCTTTCCAAATAGTCGGCACAGATTTTGTTTATGGCACATATTGAAAAAATTACCTGAGAAGTTAGGTTCACATGGTGCTTACAAAACTGGGTTGAAAAGTCAGTTGTTAAATTGTGTGTATGACTCGCACACAACAGAGGAGTTTGAGAGATCTTGGGCAGTGATAATTGAGACGTACAACTTGCAGGAGAATGCTTGGTTGCAGAGTTTATACGTTGAGCGTATGTATTGGGCACCCGTATTCATGAAAGAAGTATTTTGGGCTGGAATGAGTACAACCCAACGAAGCGAAAGCATGAATGCTTTTTTTGATGGGTATGTGCATGCTAAGACAAACTTAAAAGAATTTGTTGATCAATTCGATAATGCATTGAGGAAGAAGATTGAGAATGAAAATGCAGCGGACTTCCACTCCTTCAACACCGCTATTCCAGTCATCTCTCCCTCTCCACTTGAGAAGACATTTCAAAACATATACACTTGCAATAAATTTAGGAAAGTCCAGAAAGAAGTGATGGGGATGCTTGCAAGTCTTCCAACTCTACACCGGAAGGATGGTGTAATTGCTACGTACCATGTAGAAGATGAGGTGGATATTGATGATTTCATCAAAGAGGTGACCCATACGGTGTATTTTAATGAGGTCGAATGCGAGGTGAAGTGTTCATGTGCCTTGTTCGAGATGAGAGGCATATTGTGTAGGCATGTATTAGGCATTATGAGACTTAACAAAATCCGTTCGGTGCCGGAAAAGTACATATTAGATCGATGGAGGAAAGACATAAAAAAGACATACACCCTTATCCGAAGTAGTTATGACATAGTTGATGAGAGGCCAGAAGTGAGTAGATATTCACGTATCATCAAGAGATGTTATCAGGTCGCCACTAATGCAGCTTCATCTGATGAGCATACTGAGGATATGCTAGCTAAGTTAGATGCAATGAACTTAGGCTACTTGAATAAGGGTGCATCTCATCAAACTTGTTCGAACGTTGCAGTTACACTTGCCGCTACAACCACAACTGAGAGTTCGAAGAAAGTACTGAGTCCCCTTGTAGTGAGAGGTAAAGGTAGACCGCCATCTCTGAGGAAGAAATCAATGATTGAGAGAGTCAAGCCCACGACGAAGAAGTCTACTCAAAAAGGAAAACGTAAACAGGTTAACTCAATATAACCCTATCTGTATATTTTAGCTTCATATTCACTTAAATGTTTGTTAAGGAGTATTGATTTCAATTTCAGATTTTGCCATTTTTTTTTTTCTGATGATATTTTAATCCTTTATAATTTTTTTATAACTTTGTAGCCGCATGGAAGAGAAGGCGAAGTTGTTGGAACGTGTCGGAATTTATTTGGACAACCAGTTATTGGGACACAACAAAGTGTAGCCGTTCAGGTTACATACGGGTTTTTATTATTTATATTGTGTTTTTTGGGCTAGGAAAAATGAGTTTGCATAGCAGTTTTTGTTTGTTGATCTAATATTTTGGATGTATTGTTAGCCGCCTCAAAACACTACCGACGACATACCCTTTAGTTCCACTGAGTTTGGTGTTGCAATGATTGAGACTCAAGAAAGTGTAAACCATCTTGTTTAACTTGGTCTTTACTCTAGCCGTCCCATGTTTTATGGCACTTTTTGGTTTTATTTTTAACAGTTATGGTTTTCCCGTCACAGATACCTATTGAAGTGGATGGAACCCAGCTTGATAGCTTGCCACAGACACAATAGTGGCTGTAAGTCAGTAAGTTAGATAGACAAATATTTAAGTTTGATAGAGCCATTTTGTTGTATTGCATAAATATGGGCTTATTTTGATATCTATTGCATAAATATGGGCTTATTTTGATCTATATAAGAGTTGGGAGGATAACATTGATCCCGTTCACCTCTTGAGGCTGTAAGTCAGTAAGTTTTGGTCTTTACCTCCAAATTATCACAACTGCCTAATAGATATGGCTTCAGTCAATTCTTTTGCTTATGTCATTGCTTGCTTTCCTATGTTCATACAAAGTAGTTCTTGATCTAAAAAAACAAACCATTAATATTTTATGAAAAGTCATTTTATGGTTTTTTGCTTATGCTATCAGGTATGGTTTATATAGTTTATTTCGTGCTTGAAATAGCTTTCAGACTATTTGTGTCTATTTGTTGTGTGCTGTGATTTCAGACTAGATTTTTGGTAGATTCATGGCACTTTTGTACAAAAATAGGAAGATTAAGAGATTACTTGGCTTGCTTTTTGGATCCAGTCAAGCAAGAGATGGGTATATAAAAGCAGATCAATTCCAGTGATTTTGTTGGAGAAATCCTTTATTTGCTTATGTAATTATTAGTTGCAAAGGATATTGAGAGCTGTTTCTGCAGAGGAATTTGGAGTTTGTTGGCTACGGCATTGGGTAGCTGTTGTAGTTATTAAATTATGGACAACTGAACTATTAAATTTTGATATGTAAATATATAAGATCAGCTTGCAGGAGTTTGCCCGGATGCATGTGTTTTTTTTGCTGCTGCTGCAGAATTTTTTGTTTGTTGGCTACGGCTGTAAGTCAGTAAGCTTGCAGGAGTTTGCCCGGATGCAGGTGTTTTTTTTGCTGCTGCTGCAGAATTTTTTGTTTGTTGGCTACGGCTGTTTTTTCTTCAGGTTGTGATTCCTTTTTGGATAACTGAACTATACCATTTATGTAAATATATAATTCATTTGGATTCGTTTGGAATGCATATGGGAATGGGTTTGTAAATAAATGTGTAAATATATTTTAGTCCGAATTTGTTTCCCAATTCGTATGGCACATAAATGCATGTCATATTGCTAGTGTGTAAAGAACAAGAGGAACAGGCTGTAGGGAAAAGGTCTGAAGGGGAGATGCATGAATTGATAGTGATGGCAGGAGCATTTAGTGCACACAGATTTTGGCTTTCGGTGAAAAATGCTTTTTCTTCACACCAGTTTATCACTCATGGCTTTTGGAGATCTGTAAAGCAATTGGAATGATAAATGCTACCAGATAATGAATGGTTTTATACAAATAATACTCTATGTGCTTTATAGAACTAGAAACACAAGACGTCAAATATTAGTTCATCAGTCTCATTTCATTCTTGCACCATCATTCAGGCATCAACGTTAATGTTCAGTTCTGAGCTTGTTCTCACAATTTCAGGCATGTAAGTCAAATATGAACTTGCCATTCTCATGAAATTTGGGTCACATTCATTGATACTTTGAGTTTATACAGTTTCAAAAGTAGTGTCCCCCATGATCCAAAATACATCACAAATATTTCCCCCAAAAGTGCAGTACATATTGCATGCAATTCTAGAACTAGTAATCTAAAAGCACATATTAAAGTGTTCAGATATATACAATCTTAGCTTCAGCACAGATTTGCAGTACATATTCAACGTGATAGTGTCACGTACGAACAAACTACTATACAAATTGCCAAATAGATACGAAGCAATCTGCGTTCACGACGGATGTCTGTACGTTGTCTTTGAATATCGAGTTGGTCATTGTGAACTCCCAACTCCATCTTTACAATCTCTTCCTCTCTTTTTCGAAGCTCTTCCTCCTTCCTTAAAATCTGAATTTCTTTCTTAAGGAGTTCTTTTTCTCTATCCTCACTGCTATTTGCCCATTTGAAATAGTTGCAGTGGGGCAACCCCTGCTAATAAACAAACAAATAACTAGTAAGTAAAATATCACAAATTTGGGTCAAACCCAAATGAATGCCAAAATGATTAAAATTGTTTGTACCTTCGTATTATAATTTGGACACCCAAAGAATGATCGACCCGGATTTCTTCGCGTATACGATGTTCGAAGTGTAGCGGGCTTCCCACAAGTGCACATTGGGTTGTTCCTCGAAGTTTGATTAATAAGAGAAGATGAAGAGACACACGATGATACATTTTCTTCAACAAACATGTTGCCAAACTACTGCCGCTCTTGTCCAATGTGAATAAAACAACCAATCTAGAATACTAAAAGAGTCTGCCCATACAAGTTAGAACTTTTTTAAAAATCAATAGTTTTAAAAATCAGATCAATCTCTCAATCAGTCTAACCATTAGATCGATGTGGTTAGACTCATAGGGAAACAATCTAAATTTTATAAGCCTCATGAACTTCGGAAGACATTAAAGGCATGGCATTAAGCTGTATAAAGCAAATTTAAACAATAAGAGCGAAATACTATGCAACCATTAATTGGAGTTCTCTGCTCTTATATATTTTTCTAAGTATGAGATCAAAGTAAATACATAATATTAATAATATATAGAGCACCCAGCATAACAAATTTCTAACTATATAACCCTAACAAGGACAACATTAGATTTGGCTGCACAGTCCAGCTTGATCAAATTTAAACAGCTTAACTATACTCAAGACCAAGTGCAAATCTGATTTTGGACTTTAATAAGGATAATGCCATTATAATCAAAATCAACTCAGTCATCATTTTTAAAAAACCTATAATTTCCAAATCAGTCAATCACACACACATCACAAACTAATGGATGGAAATAAAAATAACAGTTGATCCATCATTGTATAAGTGGAGACGTTCTAGAATAATATAACATAAAAACACCAGTCTAATTGATAACTTTGCATGATTCCACAATGGAGATTAAACCCATAAATCTAATTGGTCCTGCTTGTTACTGGTCATGATAACAAGAGCCACTCCCAACTCTTGAGAGATGAATGAAATAACACCCATAAATCACTTCTGCATATTTACCTCTTTCTTGATGATGCAAACCCATAAATTTCAGAAAAAGAGGAACAGGCTAACTAAAAACAGAAAAGGGAAAATCCTTTGTTTACACAATCTAATAGTGTAAACACATAGTATTTTTCTACACAATCTAGAAAAATCACCCAAAAAATCAAATCTGTACAATTTCACATCTACAATAACATTTATTCTATACCAATACAAAACCCCTTAGAATCGACACAATCCAAACAGCTCATTACATTTAACTATAATATCCAAAAAACCGTGACTTACAGTGGGGGAGGGAACGTCACGGGGACTGCGACGAGTAGGGAGGGGTTAGAACAGAAAATACACGGGGCTGCCGAGGGGAGGAAAAACACTATGGGTTACGGCGATTTCGATTTCGAAATCGATGTTGGAGGTTACTGATTTCAATGTTGGAGAAAGGGGAAAGGTGTTCTTCAGATGGGTTAGGGCTCCCGGTGATTTTGATTTCAAATGGGTTAGGACGATTTCGATTTCGATTTCATTGGTGGAGATTACTGATTTCGATGTTGGAGAAAGGGGAAAGTTGTTCTTCATATGGGTTAGGGCTCTTGGGGATTTTGATTTCAAATGGATTAGGGCGATTTCGATTTCGGTGGCGTTGGTGGAGAGTACCGGTTCGATGTTGGAGAAGTAGGGAGGTGTTCTTCAGATGGGTTAGGGCTCACATCGGGATTTCGACTTCAAATGGGTTGGGGGAAAGACGAAAATGTTCCTGTGAATTGAATCTGATAAGCTAATCTTCAAAATTTCATTCCCGCTCCATTACACTTCGGTCTGCCGTTGTCTTTAATGAAACGTATCGTTTCATTATCCACGTCAGCCAACGGTGCGCAGTTGTTACGCGAGCTGCCTGCATAAAGACTTTTCCTTTATAAAATTCTTTTATGTCTCTGCCAACCCTATTTTTAAGATGTATATTCTTTTAGTAACGTCTAGTCATCGACAGTGTATGTAAAACCTCCGAGAAAACCCCTCAAGTCTTGCCAATAAGTTAATAACCTTACGGCCGCCATTGCCTCGCCGCAACCAGAGGCCGTGCTTTTGTTTGTTACCTTCTGCTAAAAAGGCGGAAGCTAAAGAGCCCGAGGTCATTTGCAAAGTAGTTTCTCTCAGAATCTTCCTTGATCTGTTCCTGCTTGTCGTTCCTCAATCATGGAAAAAGCCTCCTTTTTGTTTTCTGGTATTCACTTTGATCGGAAGAAATTCGCCAAAGATTTCACCAGATTCCAGGTATGATTTTTTTGTTTTTTTCCCTTCTTCTTCTTCTTCTTCTTCTTCTTCTAATTATTCAAACAATAATCTCTCTCATATTAGGCTGATTTCTTGTCAAACCTCCCATGTTTCATCTAGGAGAAGAAAGAAGATAAATTGATAGAGGACTCAAACTTCCTTGAAACTGAAATATCTGAACCGGGGGAGGGGAAGACTTCTTTCAAGAAGCGGAAGCGGAAGACACTGGCTTCAGGTAATTCATTTTATTTTGTAAATAAATATTTTTTTGCTTTGTGGAGTTCAATTTTCGTAAGCTGACATTCGCATTTCATTTCAAAAGAAACGATAGAGGGATTCACAGTCTTTAAGAGTTCGAAATCAGCAGCAGCAGCAGCACCACCTGTGGTCCTGAACGAAGAGAATGATCAAACCGAAAATAGGCTCTCCAAAGAAAAGAAGGAACTATATAGGCAACAAGAGGTTTCTGCGATTTCTTCATCTACTTCTAGTTCTTTGGCCTTCTTCTCTTAAGATTTTTTTAATGTATTTTTTGTGAAATTATTATTAATTTCGTTTTCTTTATGCGGATAGCGGGATGCTCTGTCACGCAAGAAGTACAACATTCAT
Organism: Carya illinoinensis; assembly: GCF_018687715.1. Lineage (NCBI taxonomy): Eukaryota > Viridiplantae > Streptophyta > Magnoliopsida > Fagales > Juglandaceae > Carya > Carya illinoinensis. The sequence goes on from NC_056760.1 coordinate 35,369,063, forward strand.
GTTTCCCGGAATAATGTAGCAACCCCACTTCAAAGTTTCGCAGAGTTAAGCTCTAGGTATTCCCTGTTTCTATTTCATGCTAGTAGTTTGGGTACGCCTTGCGTCTATGTTAATCTTTTTACTAAAGAAGCTCCCGCTGTTAATACTTTATCTGTTGTTCCGAGTACCTAGTGCTTTCTTCTTCTTTTAGCTATATTCGTTGTTATTTATACAGGTAAAATCTTCTGGCTGCCATATTCTTTGGCATTTAAAATATGTTACCGCACAAAACTTTGGCTTGGTGTATCCCCAGTACAGAGCATTAGAATATATGTTTTTCTTCCTTTCTTGATCATGATTCTTACCTTCTCTTTTGCAAGTTTTTGCTTGCAATAATTTTTACTGAAAATGCAAATTTGTGTGATATATTTACAGATATGGTTGTGAGCCTTATTTGTTACACAATATGGCCAAACTCGGATTTAAAGAGCCTACACCAATCCAACGGCAGGCTATTCCAGTCCTTTTATCCGTAGGGTCTCCTATTTTAGCTATCTTCTCCTCTGGCTGATTTAAGTTTTTTCTCTTTCTTATCTTCTGCTTCATTGAATTTTGAAATGGATTAATATAACTTGGTGTGGAAGTTGTTCTGACTATTGTCATAAGTTCATTTTAGGATCAGGAATGCTTTGCATGTGCTCCAACTGGATCCGGTAAAACTATGGCTTTTGTGTGTCCCATGCTAATGAAACTTAAGGTATTATTTATGTCTTCAACATCTTTGTCCAATGACGATTCTTGAGATTCTGTTATCGCCTATTTTTTATAAGTATCTATATTTTCACATTTTAGGATGCCTCAACTGATGGCATCCGAGCTGTTATCCTCTGTCCCACCCGAGAGCTGGCTGTTCAGACCACCAGAGAAAGTAAGAAACTGGCAAAAGGGAAAAAGTTCCGTATCAAAGTGATGTCGAGACAGCTATTAAGAAATACTGATTTGTCAAAGTTGCCTTGCGATATACTTATATCAACACCACTAAGGTTAAGGTTGGCTATTCGCAAGAAGAAGCTTGACTTAAGAAGGTGCGTGGTGTCAATGTCTTGTTTATGCAAAACTAATTAAGAAATTTGGAACAATTGGCTATGGATCAATTCAGTAGTAGAATGAACACTATTTTATTTCTCCTTGTTGAGTTACCATTAAGATTAAAATGACTATGTTTTCTTGTGCCCTGAGAGTGGTTTTATAGGAAGTTGTGCACTATTGACAGCTCTCAGTGGTCTATAGGCTGGTTTGAAATGCTCCACTAAGAGCTTTGGTACTTTGCAGGGTTCAGTATCTTGTCCTGGATGAATCTGATAAGTTATTTGAGCAAGGTTTATTAAAGCAGATTGATTCTGTGGTCAAGGCTTGCTCAAATCCTTCAATAATACGCTCCATGTTTAGTGCTACCTTACCTGACTTTGTTGAGGAGCTTGCACGCACAATAATGCATGATGCTGTTAGAGTTATTGTTGGCCGAAAGTAAGATTGACTTACTTTATTACTGAGAGGGATTTTGCTGTTTTTGCTGATAAGTTGACTTGTGTTCCACTTCTGAAAATCTGAACAGGAACACTGCTTCCGAATCAGTGAAGCAAAAATTGGTTTTTGCCGGGACTGAAGAAGGAAAGCTTATTGCACTTCGCCAAAGCTTTGCAGAGGTGTTAAAGATTCTTTTCCTATATAAAAAAAAGGAGATTTTAAAGATTCTGCTTAATATATATATGTATATAAGAGGTTTTAAAGATTCTGCTCAATTTCTCAGAACGTTGTCTTCAAGAAATGGTGACAGTGGCTGGCATTTGCACTCAAATATTAGAACAATTTTTTTTTTTTTGATGGTTAAATATTAGAACATTTTTAATAGATGAATCAAAAGTGACTTTCAACACTTGTTGCATGGCTGTATTTTGTGAAACTTATATGATATTTCTTTTAAGATTTTTCAATTTGTGTTTTTATCATATTGACCAAACTTACCTTAAAAAGAATCATCTTGATGTAACTCATTGTTCTTGTACTTGTCAGTAGAGTTTGAATCCACCTGTATTAATGTTTGTACAAAGCAAGGAGCGTGCAAAGGAATTATACGAGGAACTTGCATATGATAACATAAGAGTTGATGTCATCCATTCTGATTTGTCCCAATCACAGGTGAAATCTTATTCCCCTTTTTTTCCATATAAAAAACTTGTGAACATTCCCTGAATACTAGTTAAGAAAAAATTCAGAGAAGATGAAGGCTATCAAATGATCAAGCTTCTCTGCATTTCTTGCAAGGGAGAGACTGAGCATGGTTATATAAGGGTCCGTAGAAGTTTTCGAAAAAAGTAAAGATGGGCAAATGGATATATCTTTTTTTACTCTTAATCCTGCCAGTTTATGTTGGGGTTTTGGCTAATTCTCAGGTCTTCAAGTCACCTTATTTTATGGCCATTTTCGTTCTTCAAATAATTTTAGTCTACTCGATGCTAATGTATTACATTTAATACAGCGAGAAAATGCTGTCGATGATTTCAGAGCTGGCAAGACATGGATTTTGATTGCCACTGATGTAATTGCCCGGGGTATGGATTTCAAAGGTGTCAACTGTGTGATTAATTATGATTTTCCAGACTCTGCCTCTGCATATATCCACAGAATTGGTATGCCACTCATCTTGAACCTGCTTCTGGCCTCTGCAATCTGTCTATAAATAAATAGGTTGAGAAATATTTTGAAAAAATGCAGAATAACATGATCTTTTGATTAAATTATTTCCTTAGGAAGTTGTTAGGTAAGTAACCGAATGCTTTAAAAGATACTTTAAATTGTTAAGATTTGCTCACTCTCACTTATCAAAAAGATTTGCTCACTCTTATTGTTGATTGGAATTGTTACAATTACATAGAACTTTACCACTATTTTATCATAGTCGTACCATTTACCAACTAATGATATAATCCCATGCACTTTTCCTGGGGGGCTGGAAGGGGCATGCTTTACTTTTTATGGTAAATAAGAATAAGAACTTTATTGATGAAAACTAGGCATAGCCGAGGTGCACAAGAGAACAGTTGTGCTTTATGCCTTTTGCACATGTAATTTTACAGTTAGGTGATAGTGGTTTCTATAACAAATAGTAAGATTGCTCGGTTATTGACTTTTATGTGGTCTATATAAGTTTGTCATTCTTTTATATAGGTCGATCGGGCAGAGCAGGGAGGACAGGGGAAGCTATTACTTTTTACACCAAGAAAGATGTTCCATTCCTGCGGAACATCGCAAATATAATGACAGCTTCCGGCTGTGAAGTTCCATCTTGGGTCATGTCATTGCGCAAGATGAAATGGAAGAAGCACCGTCCACAAAGAGGCTCAATATCAACCAAACCAAAAGATTAGGAAGGATCTAGTATTGTTCAGAACTAATCTCTTACATGGAAATACTCTTCCACTCTCAGTTAACCTTTTCAGAACACATTTAAAGGTTAATATCATGGGAAACAACCAATTTTTTATTGATGGATTTCAGTTGCAACTGGGAAATGAGATTGATATCTTTATTTCATTCACTTTCTATGTAGATGGCTGCATGCCTGAAGGTTATACTGATCGTGGCCACATTTTTTGTTCCATAAATCGATGGTCTGATGCATGTTAGGCGAATGTCCCAGCAAAGGCCTGTCTGATATTGATTGACAATGGTATGGATGTGTTGTTTCATTACAAAGCAACTCTCTCATAAATGATCCTAGTCTTGATCTTGGTCTGTATAAGCTAAACCTGGCCATGGACCTATTATCGGATTCTTCATTATTTGCGACAGTTCAATTTAATATATGAATTCTCATATTACTATTGGTCATGATCGTCGTCATCAACAAGAAGGTCAATGATAAGTTCGGGTTTCCAAATTGCAAATTAAAATAAACATCAATGGAATCAAGAAAGAAAAAGGAAAAGTAAAAATGTAAGTATAAAAAGAATGATACCATACACGAGTTTGATTTCCAATTCAAAATCTACACAATTAGTAAGGTGAAAGGTATGAAGGAGTACTCGGGGCGTCATTATATTTCCTTTTCCTTCACTTTCTAGGCAACCAAATACAGAAAGCAAAGTATAAGAAATGACATTGGTAGTCAATGATGGGTAGCTCTAGTCGAAGCTTGAGTCTTCATCGATGATAAATGTCATGTGTATGAGAAACAGAGCGAGATATATATTGGGGAAGACTTGGATTTTTCTTCCGATAAGTATCTATTCATCTAGTGGAGTTTTGCTATATATAAGTCGATGTGTTAACACACTACTTAAAGTTGGACTTATTATAATTTAAAAATAAAAATAAAATACCAATTATTATTTAGCATAGCTAAGCTTCCACATCAGCGATGCGTTAGGTGTGTAAAAAATAAAACTTATAAATATATTTTATCATCCATCAAGTACTTCAAGATTGGTTGATTAATCAAATTCAAAGAACAATCAACAAAGAGACAAAACCAAATAATTTTTCAGATCGAGGATCGACAAACAGGGAAAAACAACCATTGCTAAGTTAATTAATACATGACTTCTTACAAACAAATGAAAATGTGATGCAACGATATTATTGCCTGCCAGCCATGGACTCGCCAGCAATATCTCATCTCATTATCTTTGCATCATCATCAGTACTCGCATGCAGGAAGGAAGAAGAGATCGATCGAGGAGACTAATCTAGATTAATTAATATATAGCCAGGAATTAATAGGAATATCTCAGGCCGGCCTCTTGGTTGGGGATCAGAAACACTCACATAATTATACAGATCGAAGATCATCCATGATCCATGCATCCCCAAAATCATTCCATTTCTATTCCTTCGTTATTGAAAGAGAAAATTATTTATACAGTCCTAGAGTGCATGCATGTATAAGTCTCACATAATCATTTTAAGAAATATGGAAACAACCTAGAACCCACACAAAAAAATTAATTTTTTCTTAGTGGACTCTACTTTTCTTAAAGAAAGTACATAAGATTTGATATTTTAAAACTATATCTGGCATTACTCGTATAATTGGAAATAGCTTTTCTGAATGAGTAATGCTAGGTTTGTGCACTTGATGTGATAAGACATTTTTTCTTAGTAACACCAACATATTATAGTTATGATTTAAATGAGTAATGCTATAAATAGTCTTAGATGGTACAAGTGACGCGTACTTCTTTTATAAAAGGATATAGTGTACTATTAAAAAATTAATTTTTTATTGTAGATTCCACTTTTACTCACCTTTTTCAAATAAAATGTATGGTACTTATATAACAGTAAATATCATTTATCTTTATTTTTATATATAGGATGGAATTGATATCTTTTCCGTACCAATCCATTATTCATAATTATGAATATATATCCCAACATAAATGCACATATCACGGTCGATGTATTTCCTAGATCGTGGATTTTGGGTGTTCTATATTGAGGCATGACTTTGTATTATAGCAATATTGAGGGAATACTTTTTTCCAATCCAACTCTTGACCTTAACCTAATAATTTTTCTATGATTATTTGGTCAACTCCTTGTGACAAAATGAATCCTTTATATACATAAATACATATACATATACATATACATATACATATACATATATATGTATGTGTGTGTATTGAGAAATATTGTAACGTTTAACTACTGATGGAGGAGTGCGTTTTAGTTGTTGGGTTGCATCGATCCCAACAACCATTTGGTGCGGACAGCAACATCCTCTGTATCTTCCTTTTACTTCAAGGCACAACTAATGAAGAAAAGAAACACCTTCACCAATGAAACAATTCCAAACAAAAGCAATTAATCATTGAGTTCTCCCGTTCCTATCATAGACGCTTTGCTTCCTAATTCCAAACCTTTTACTAAACATTACTACAACTCTACGTATGACCGTCTCATCCATCAACATTCAAACCCAACTTTGCCACCTTATTATATATCTCAGTCTTCTACACTATTTCTCATTCCCTAAAGCAAAATCATCCACCCCGATCATCTCACTGACTCTGACTGATATTTCCACCCAAGAATTTTGATTCTTCAATTCCTTAATCTCGTCGTTCCTAGCTGCAAGGTGTGGAGAAATTATGGGGTCCTTGGAAAGATCAAAGAAAAAGGCTCAACTATGGAAGAAAGCAGTTGTCCATTTCTCTCTCTGCTTTATAATGGGGTTCTTCACCGGCTTCACTCCAACCGGAAAAGCATCATTTTTTTCCGACCATGTTGCTGCATCGAACATATCAGAATCTACAACGCCACAGCCCGTTGAAATGCTGCACCAAATAGATCCAAACCCTATTAATCGAAGTTTAATAGCTGAAGCTCCTGCGACCATTCCCACGAGCCGGCGGGCTAAGGAGTTTGAACCCACAGAAGTGTCGTCGGAAAAAGAAGCAGCAAAAGAACCCAAGTTGACGACCAGAGGACTCGTGATTATTGTCACTCCAACCAGCGCAAAAGATCAGTTTCGAGGTGTTCTTTTAAGAAGGCTGGCTAACACTATAAGGCTGGTTCCTCCGCCATTGCTGTGGATTGTGGTTGAAGCGCAGACGGATTCAGACGAAGTGTCGCAAATACTGAGAAAAACGGGCATTATGTATAGGCATTTGGTTTTCAGGGAGAATTTCACTAACACTGAAGCTGAAATGGATCACCAGAGAAACCTGGCGCTGAAGCACATCGACCACCATAAGCTCAGTGGGATCGTACATTTTGCGGGGCTTTCCAATGTTTATGATCTTGACTTCTTCCAACAACTCAGAGAAATCGAGTATGGATTTCTTCTTCCTTTCTGTTCTTAATTCATTACTTGCTTTTGAAAAGTAGTATTGATTAGTTAGAGGCCGTTTGGAATTAGTTAATGAAAATTTGAAAAGGAGTCAAGAAGATAAGAGTTTTTTGCAAGCAACTACGTACCTAACTTCCATAGGTACTTAAAATTAAGAACAATTAGATGGTAGGTAGGACTTAGGAGCTGGGATGAAAATTAACATTTCATACACTTATAAATATATGCATGCTATGGAATTTGACTATCAAAAATTTTATGTGCAGTCATTTTTACGTACTTCTTATGCATTCCAGTACTAATATGATTGATTGCGTTACTCTTTTGACCAATCACATCAGCAGAATACATAAAAGTGATTGTATATAATATAACTCTTTTCATGGATTCATTAATATATCTCTAATTAACCATAGTTTTTGTTTCAATTTACACCCTAAACAATTAAAACTATCAATTTACACTCTAATCTGGCAATTGCTTTTCAAAGATATGCATCCTTAATTTAGATCTGACTGCTGAGAATCAATTAAGGATGAGACACAATTTTGATGATCAAATTGTAGTCGAGGATGAAAATTAATTGTCAAAAAGTATGAAGAAAAAATTAACCAAGAATTAGTTGAAAAACATATTTTTTTAATCAATCGTTACTAATTGGTTTTCTATCTCAACCATTTAAAGCTAATTAATTGGATGATTAAGCTCGTTAATCTAACTTAATTCAACTCATAATTCCATTTACTTTCTTAGGGTGTAAAGAGTATATACGATGATTAATAAGGTTGACAGGTAGTTTTCTAACAAATAGATATACTACCAATATATATATGCAGAGTGTTTGGGACATGGCCGATAGCTTTGCTGTCAGCTAACAAGAAGAAGGTGAAAATAGAAGGACCAGTATGCGATTCTTCACAGGTAATAGGATGGCATCTAAGGCAAATGAACAATGAATCTGAGAAGACAAGACCCTCTATTAATATTCATATCTCCAGTTTTGGCTTCAACAGCTCCATTCTCTGGGACCCCGAAAGGTGGGGTCGCCCTTCTGCTCTTCAAAAATACTCCCAGGTACCTTACCTACCTACGTACGTACTATATATAACTATCATATTCATATATACATACATACATGCATACATACATATTCCTAATATATATTCCCAGCTTGCATGTGAGATTGAGAGAGACTCTTCACCTTCCCATCACGTACACATCATCATGATCCCACAAACTCAACTGATCATGTTCAACGAAAATCATTTTTAACCTAATTACTGATCATCATTGCCGACATTGGTGTATCGATCCAGCAGCCTGCTAGCTGCTTGTACTGACCTGCTGGGGCCCACGACGGTAACTGCCAGCAGCTACCAGATGTGCTGTGTCTGACCTTTATACATATACGTACGTGCGTGCATGCATACATACATATTTATTAGCTATTTTAGTAGATAATTGGCCATCCACCTCTAGTGTCGGCAGTCGTTAAAAGAGATCTTGATAACTAACAATTATTTGTTCAATTACTTGCGACTCAAGTTATCTTTATAGGAAACAGATTTATTATATGCATTAATCATGTAATTAATGAGCATACTCTTCAATTTTCTCATGATGAAATTGGAGATTTTTTTTTTTTTAACAAAAAAAAAGAGATAAACACGTAATTATTTGAGTTTTACAATATTTAATAGTAAAAATTCTAAGTATAATCATTTTTGTATATTTTTTATATATTCTATTAATGTAATTAATTACATTATTTTTTTAATATAAAATAATTACTTTAATCAATCAAATAAGTAAAATACATAAACATGACTATATATAGTAAAACTCATTTAATATTATTCGTATAACATTTTCAGACTGTTATTCCTCTTTATCAGCATTTAATTTTGTATATATTTATCTCTCTATATGCATGAACGATCCAATATGATGAGAGAATACGTGGAGAGAATCTAGATTCGCACTTTATCATGTGCCATTAATTAATTAGAAAGAAGAGGAAGAAAAGACAAAACCTTTTTAATTGTGCATGCATATATATTGATATGATCTTTAATTAATTATATATATATATGGTGTGTCATACGACGTTTCATATTTGTTAATTTGATCTTGTTTTATTATGATTTGTTAATCTTACTAGAATTCAATGAGATTCGTAAAACAAGTAGTTCTTGAAGACGAGACCAAATTAAAAGGAATCCCACCAGAGGACTGCTCTCGAATCATACTTTGGAGCCTTCAGTTTTTCAGTGGGGCAGCAACAATTGATCATGATCTTCAAACAGACGCATCGGATGGAGCTCGGAAGTAATTGATTATAAAGGAAATTAAGAAAAAAGTGAGATTAATTAGGAGGATCAGTAGTAGTACTACTGGATGGAGAAATATTTTCCAATTATGTGAGTACGTAGGTCAGCTAGCTTGCTGCCAAAAAATATATACATATTTCCTCCATTAATATTCATGTACTTTTGTTATAGTTTATAAGGAAGAAAACCTCATTCTTTGATTCTCATGTAAAAAGTTCATTTTTCAGCGTATATTTTTCGATATTACTTGTATCCAAAATGTAGGTGGTTAATTACATTCTAAGATGTTTGAATCTTTTACGGATTCCTCATGTCATCTTTATCATGTGCATATTGTTAACGATGTGTTTCACATACCGGTCATTGAGCTCAACCACATGCAACACAAGCAAAGAGGGTCTTGAGGTTGATGAAACACCTCCGATGCCTAAGTTAGTTTTAAGCTATTTTAGTGGGAATTTTAGTATATGAGGGAATGTAGAGAGTAATTCTAACGTAGTGCTTGGCTTTTATACTGCCTGCTTAGATGGTCCTCTATATCTCGTGTTAGAGTTGCCTGTCTTTCGTATGGGACTTCATGCTGTCACCTTTGATGTGGTGTGGTCTTTCCAGGTCCCATCTTTGTGGCAGGTTGGTTAATGCAACCACTTTCTACACGTTCTGTTAGGGAGAAAGGATTGTGTTGCGCACATTGTCAAGGACTGGGTGCCTCACCATGACGCCTGACCTCATTTCGTGTCAATCTTGGAGGGTGGCGTGGCCCTACTACTATTGCATGTGCAGTACGATGTCAAGAATGTTGGCGTCTCATCTTTCCACGTCTACTTCCTTCCCGCATGGGCCCCAGGCCTTTTTCCCCTTTTTCTGACTTGTGGGCTGACTACACTTTGGCCGTTGAGCCTCCTGGGTTATAAGTTAGTTAGGCCCAACCTGGTAGGGGATGTAAACATCCATTCCAATTACACAGCAAATTCCTACCGTACATGTATGGTGAGAATTTTTCTTTCTTTTCTTTTTTCTATTAAATTTATTATATATTTATTTTCCCATGATGTCTCGACGGTTTGTAACACTTGACGGACGAGTTATCCATTGTGCATGCCCGTCCATTTTCCCACGTCTAGGGTTGCGTCTAATAACTTGATCTTAGGTTCCCTCATGCAATAGGAAATGCAGGATTTATCCCCTGTCACTTTGCTTCTAGTGACACCTATCACTATCCCATCTGGGCAGTCTAGTCACAACAATCACCTATTTAAACCCACGCCCCTTCTTCTTTTCTCCTTCTTTACTTTGTAGTTCCCTCGTTCCAAACACAATTCCTACTCTCTCTCTCTCTCTCTCTCTCTCTCTCTCTCTCTCTCTCTCTCTCTCTCTCTCTCTCTCTCTCTCTCTCTCTCTCTCCAGCCTTCGTGCTTTCCTATTTCTTTCTTCCTTTGACCGTCTCTAATCTTCATTCTCCCTCTACAATGGCGCCTAAGAACACCTCTCACTTTGCATCTCGCAGCTCCCGTTTGTCTCGTCCATAAGGACCTTCCAAGGTTCCTCGAGGCCTAGATCCTCTCGAGGTTTGTGGTGACTCCCAATTTGCAGGGTTGTGTAATTGGCCACGAGCATGGTCACCACTAGCGCATCGTCATGGGTGTAGAGTACCACCCCTTGTAGTCTTCTTTGCCGAATGAGATGGCGAGGCATGTTAAACGCCTTATCCACTTTGCCAAGTGTTTCTCCATGGAGAACACGTCCTCATAAATGGCTTTTCGGGCTTACACCTTTCTGCTCGACAAGGTGGGGCCACCATTGGCTATGGTATGGATTTCTGCAAAGGGGCTATCGCAGCATGCTGGGGTTCAGCGGGGCGCATTCCAATCAGTTCCCTAGTCCATTTTGTGCCGCTTGGGGCTTTCACTTTTGCACTTTCCTCAAGGTCATCTTGTTTGTTGTTTGGACAACTATCCCTGGTTTGCTAAGTGTTTGGCAACCAGCCGTTTAAGCTCTTTACTCTCTTTCATTTCTTCAATCTTCTTCTTGAAAGTGTAGCTGTCTTCGGTCCTGTGACTTTTTGACTAGTGATAAGTGCAAAAGTGGTGTCCCCTCCGCTAGCAATAGTTGGGTTCACATGCAACCAGCTTGTTGTCCTCTTATACGTTCAAGCTGGCATGTGAGCGTTGGGCACGCTACCCTCTTGTGAATGTGTTCTCTTCCCGCCTTCGGTCGAGATGCCTTCTTTTAGGTTTCTCCACAGCCTTCACCTAGATCGGCATGTCGGATTCCTTCTCTGCCTATTCTAACTCAACTTTTCTCGAGACTGTTAAGGTCTATAGAGTGTCTTCCGCATTTATAAAACCGTCCACTTGGTCCATAAACTCTTGCAACGTCATTAGTGTTTTTCTGGCCAGCTCGACCATGAACTAGTTTTGAGGCCTAATGCCTCCCAAGAGCGCTGCCAGTATGATCTTCTCATCCTGGTCATCGGTCATCATATGTTTTTTGTTTAACTATGCCAAGTACGCCTTGAGTGACTCATCATCCCTTTGTTTGATAGTGAGAAGGTAGGCTGCGAGCCTCCTTCTCCTACTTGCCATAAATTGTGAAGAAATACCGAACGAGTTCCCTGAAGCCGTTAATCAAACTCAGTGGCAAAGACCCGAACTATGCTCTCACCGAGTTCTTAAGTGTCAGTGAGAAGGCCCGACACACCACTTCCCCACTAAACCCATGAAGGGTGATGTGTGGATTGAAGGTCTCCAGGTGCTCAAAGGGATCTTTGGACCCGCCATACATCTATATTTGTGGAACTCTAAACTTTGGTGGGAGTAGTGCTGCCATCACATCCATGCTATAGGGAAAGTTCGTATTGTTGAGCAATTGGTCAACTGATGACGACGCTCCTGTTCTCTTGGCCATCTCCTCGTACTTGTCCACGATGTTACGTAGCTCGTGGTGCATCTTTTGTCTCTCTTCTTCACTAGCGTCCACCCCTGCACGACTTTGCAACTCAGCACGTTTACTTTGGCTTGGTGCTGAGTCTTCATGTGTTCCCGCATCCCGTCTCCTTAATGCCTCATTTTTCTTGTAAGAGGTTTTCCATCTCCGCTACTGTTCTCCCCATGCATGCATCTATTTCTACGAATCTTCCCTCTATATTTCTCACGGTGCTTCCTGATCATGGGTAGTTTGAGAGTGTGTTGCAACCGGCATGCAAAAGACACGTTAATTTATAAAGATCTCACATATGGCGTCACTGTTAACGGCTTGTTTCGCACATTAGTCACTGGGCTTAACCACTTGCAACACAAGAAAAGTGGGGGCTTGGGATTGATGAAACTCTTCTTATGCCTAAATTAGTTTAATCTCTTTAGAGGGATTTTAATGTATGGGGGATATAGGGTTATGTCACACACACTGTCAAGGAGAGGGCGTCTCCCCATGACCTTTGTCCGTGTTTCTTGTCAATCCTTAAGGGCGGTGTGGCCTTACAACTACATGCATGTGCAAGACAGTGTCAAGAATATCAGTGTCCCATTGTGGTAGGGTCTAGCCCTACCACTACCTAGTACCCACTTCTAGTTCCTTCCCACATGGGTCTTATGCCTCTTTCCCCTTTTTTACTTGTCGATCAACTACACTTTAGTCATTGGGCCTCCTGGGTAAGTTAGGCCCATCCCAATAGGAGACGTAAACATCCCTTCCATATATATAGAACTATCACCCTCTAGATTTTTATGCTATAGATCTCGAACTAATAATTGTTTGTCACATTAAATCTTCAGATTATAATCACCTCAAACTATTAAGTATATCATTTATAATAGAGTTATTTTATTTTCAAACCAGTATGGAAAACACATAATTCCCATCATTGATGTGACATGATTTGATTTATAAGATTCAAATCTATGATTTTTTTTTTCATAAATGAAATATTTCCAAATCAACAGGATACACCTCCACACCAGTTTATGAATAGAATTTTTTGTTGCCATAATTGTGTTAACATAAAGTTGCATTTAGGTAAAAATAATTTGTCTGAATTTTAAATCAAGATGATTTATTGATTATAAAACTCTTTATTTGGATTGTAATATATATGATATAATGATTTGAAATTTATTTTTATAATTATAATTTGAAATTCAAGGTTTCGATTGATTGAAACTTTGCTTTAATTTTATCTGAATTTAAATCCAATATATAGATTTTTTTTTTTTTTCCCTAAATGGAAGATAGAAATTTTAAATGGTAATGAAAATCCAAATCAATCTAAACATATCATAAAAAAGTTGAAAAGTATAGTCGGTTTTGAACTTTTCAAGATATTGAAGACTTGATAAGTGGCACAAGTTCATCCGACAAACGACTGATGAACCACAGTAATCTTGGCAAGAATTTGATTTTATATTCCGAGTATATTTCACGGTCGGTGATCGGTATGTATAGTACTTCGTTCAAGAGTCCTCACCTTCCAACATCATTTGATGCAGTTTACTGTTTACCTTTGATAATCAGATAATGTTATCTTCTTTTGTCAATAATTTTTAAAATTTTTAAATAATAAAATTTTTTATATACAGTCACTTTTACGTATTCTTTATATACTCTGTTAATATAATTAACAGTATATTTTTTAATATAAAATAAATATTAAATTCTGCCATGTTCATAAAATATATAAGAGTATTGACAATGACCTAGCTAAATATCAATATAAGTCTAAATTTTAACTAGATATAAGAAAAAGCTTCTACATTGGATTAGCCAAAAGTCTCAAACTCAACACTTGAGATACGATAAATTAAAGGGGCTATCTACTGTTAGAGAGTTACTATTAAACTTCTATCTAATTATTTTATTCTTTTCATCAACCTCTCACTATTTTTATCACATTGAAATAAATTACTACATTAAAATAAATCATATAAGTATTAAATTGAAATAAATTACCACATTTTATTTTTTAATAAAATTATTAATTAATATATGAAATATATTTGTAAAATATAAAAAATTAATTAAATATTATTAAAATATATAATATTATATTATTATTTTACATTTAAAATGACTAGTCTAATGTAGATTCATTTAACTAAAAATTAATATTATAGTTAAAAGGTGAGATTTTAGTTAAATTTTAAATTTGACAATAATTAAGTTACTGTCAATAAAAATAATTATACATAATATTATCCTCAAAATAATATTACGTGGGACACTACGTCGTCCAATTAACTTTAGCCAACAATCAATGTTGATGTGGCATGGTACGTGGTACATCAAAACGTTTTTATATGTATATGCCACGTGGTATTATATTCTCGATCCACATGTTGCAAATAAGGATTTGGGGGTCAACGGGGCCACCACAGCCCAAAGATGTTTAAATTCGCTACTAATATGTTTTATTTGTGTTTTTAATAATAATAGAGGAATGTTAAAATCATAAGAATTACACAAAAAAAAAAAATGTAAATTAATATAATTTTATTTGATTTATTAAATTTATTTTATAATTTATAATAATAATGTTATCGAATTATTTACAATAAATCAACTATATAATTCCGATTCTCTTTAAAGAAGTGTGCGAAAGTGGTTGTAGAACGGTAGAACCCACGATCTCGTACCGTGATTACCTACCCAGGAGTTGTGGTTATTGTTTTTGGCAACGTACCATATCGGTCGGTATGACCGATCACTAGGCCAGTATAGATATGGTATCTGTTTTGTATCAGTTGTAATATTTTGATCTCTACCGTCCGGTATTTCAGCTTTTATCTTCTTCTTTTTTTCATTTTCTCAAGCTATAATCTTATTTTTTGACCTTCAATTCATATTAGACGATTTATAATTTATATATACATATATATTTATGTATAATTTATTCATATATAGACTATTATTTTGAAATATAATTTATATATATAATTTATTTATATATCGACTATCCCAAAACGGTATTGATATCGAAATATTTCGTTTCAGTGTCTTGACTGGTACAACATCTAATACTGTATTCAAAATATTGATTGTGGCGGCCACAACCCTCTCCTCCCCAAGACTACATATTATTACTGAAAATTTGAATTGGTGGGTACAAGATCCTATCTTCTAAGATTTTCTAAGAAAAAAAAAGAAAAATATCTTAGAAATAAAAAAATTACCTAAAAGTAAATTTATAAATTGACGTGGCTTGATATAATATATTAAATTGTAAAATTATTTTTATTATAAAATAAATTTAATAGATTCTATAAAATTATATCAATTTATAAGTTTATTTTATGCAATCTTTTTATTTATATTGACCGTACTTATAAAAAAAAAAAAAAAAAATGGAATTGGGCCCCAGACAGAGAAACGGCAACAATATATATTCCGTTGTTGTAGGTGCTTGCCGTTGGTTTGTTAACAAGCTACGTCCTACGCTAAGCCCAAACTGCTTAATAACAAAACAAGCATCTTTCCCCAAATTTAAGCCTATACCAATAATTGGAGATAGGTTGTGAGATTTAAACATGATGATTCATGTGTCTCCCAACCACTTCTTCATTGTTTATATATATTCAATTACCTAACCTGAAAGATCAAGTATAACTCTAACCTTACTCATCATCTCCAAATAGCAAACAGTTAATGACTTTGTTTTGGTAATTGTTGATTACCTAACTCTTGTTTGTTTTTCTTGAAAATAAGGTGAGAATTTTATAAATAATAATAAAATTATTTGAGTTAAGATATTTTATTAAATTTTAAAAAATGAGAGAAAAAATGTTAAAAAAAATATTATAAAGTTAAATTATTATTTTAATATTATTTTTTGTGTTTTATTTATAAGCTTAAAAAATTTATAAGAAAAATAAAAAGTATATTGTGTTTGAGTAATATTAAAAGAAAATTTATGAAAAATTTTAAGATAAGACGAAACATTTTCAACTAATCTCACTTCCCAAATATATATGACTTAAGTATTTAAATATAAAAGCCTTACGACAAGATTATTTGAATAATTCAATCACTTTTAATATTCTCTTAACTTAACTATATAATTCTCGTCCGACCGTTCCTCACTATTTATGTAACGACCCCAATTACTCCATCAAATTCCACTTCATCCAATTCCGACTCATCCTTTAAAAATTCAAGTCAACTCCAATCTCCCCTCTTATATATGTTTTATGTCGGATTGAGGGGTTTAAGACTTTGGTGGCAGTTGAGATAGGAATCGTTACCAATGCATTATCAAAAAAATGGTTGGCACGTCGTTTTTAGAGGGAAAACTGTAATAGAAAACTGGATATTTTCTCTGATTTTATTGTTTTTCTTCATTACATATCAAAGCAATCGCCAACCTATATTATTATTTTCTTTAGTTACTCCTATCTATGAAATATTTAAGTCCTGTTTAGAT
Source organism: Carya illinoinensis (assembly GCF_018687715.1). NCBI lineage: Eukaryota > Viridiplantae > Streptophyta > Magnoliopsida > Fagales > Juglandaceae > Carya > Carya illinoinensis. Next base: position 35,385,639 of record NC_056760.1, read on the forward strand.
AGTAAAAATATTTTATCTCATTGTTATAATTAATCTAAATTTTCATACAAAATATAATAAATAATTTAATATTTTTAAATTTTAAAATAATAATAATATTAAAAAGTAATATTTTAATAATATTTTATTTAATTTTTACCTTTACTCATTATCCAAACGGCACCTTAAAAAGAAAAATAAGTAATAAATCCTATTTTCTCTCGATATTTCTTGGATTTGAAATAAGAAGATTAAAAGATTTCATGGTTTTGAATAAATAAAATTTAAAATTGCAAACGGATTCCTGTGAGAAATTGTTTAATCTTAACTTTAGTTTGATTATGTTTTGTTCATTCATATATTTAATTAGAATAATATATATAATTGGTGAGGACTTTTTTATTTTAAAATGTTTTAAATATATTTAATATTCATTTCGTACAGTTGTCCGACAAAAATAAGGAAACTTGTCTTTGTGAACACATTTTTCTCTATGGCTTTGTTAGACGCAGTCGGTAAATACAGTAGGCATGCAGTCGGCTGTACAGAATAAATAAAAAAAAATTATAAAAATATTTTTTTTTATGGTTGTATAGAATGAATAAAAAAAAAGTTATAAAAATAATTTTTTTTTATATAAATCCCATATTAATTCATTTTTTTCACGTCGACTGTATTTACTCATTGCACAAATCATTTCTCTTTTCTCTATAACGTCATCACGCCTTTATATTCTTTCTCAATTTCATTTTAGTCTTTAATTCCTATAAAAGATTTAATGAAATTTGTGAATCATTTAGTTAGAACTGAAAAGGGCATTAGTCGATAAAACCAAAATATCTATTTAATAAATGATAAAAAAAATATAATAAATGATTATTTAATAATAATAAATATATTATATTTTATTTAATAAGATAAAAATATAATATATAGAATTTTATTTTGGTGTTAGGTTTGAATATTGGAAAGTATTGTACAATTTAATAATTATAATTTAAATGTTAGAAACCCACGTTAAAAAGATGATAAGCAGGCATTATAATTGGTCCAGAGGGAATCTTTCGCTTTTGACTTTTGTTTTTAAAAAAACATATAAAATTATAAAAAAATAAAATGAAAAGTTTACACGGAACTTTGAAGTTAGTACTTTGGCAGATGGGACCAGTAAAAACGTCTGTACGCAGTAAAGTGAAAGAGGAAGTGTTTTATTACTGGCGAATAGATTAGGGAACAGTGTCGTGAAGACTCGGAGCATCTGATCCCCTCACCAAGAAAACAGTGTGTGTTTGTTAATGAAGTGGGGTCACTCTAAAAGCAGAACCAGCTGGTCGTCCTCATATTCCCTCATCATTGAAATCTTCTTGGCGAGATCTGTTTACTGGTTTTCTCTTTTTCTCCTTTTATTTTTGAAGAGGGATAGGTAGATATAGGGAGCGCGGGAGGTGCAAAGGAAAAAAATCTGGTCTTTTTGTTTGTTTTGTGAGAAAGAAAGAGAGATAAGAGGGCCACCTGTTGAAGGGAAGAGAAGCTGTTTGAGATCTGCCATTTTGTCTACAGGTACTGCTTCTACTTTCTCTTTTGTTGGACCCCAATTAAACAAGTCTGGCAATTTGCTTTGTTATGGGTTGCTATGCTTTTTTCTTTCTTTGTATTTTTTTTTTATTTTTTTTATTTTTTCAGATGATTGTTTGTAAATTTAGTGTAGTTGCTAATGGGTTACAAGTTCTGTTGAAAAAGTTTGAAATTTAAACGTTTGATCTTTGCAGCATTTTATTTGTAAGATGAGCATTTGCAGATTTACTGATTAGACATGAAAATTTTGGATGATTTTTCTTCTTTGTTTGCTGAGAAAATGTAGGGAAGGAAGAGAAAGGAAGATTATGCATCTTAGATTTAATCTAATGCCTACTGTAGAGCTCAATTCAAGATGAACTTATCTTTATGAATTTATTTTGTTTCTTTTATGATGGTTTCTCAATCTTTAACATGGCAAGCGCCCCTCCCCCTCCCCCCCTCCCGCGGGTTGGGGGAATTTCTGTCATTAATTTGAGAGCCAGAGTTGCTTCTTTTGTGGGATGGGCCTTATGCCAGGATCTCCCATTATGTTTTATAACAAAAAAATAAATTCATTATCTTTTGGAAATTTATTAAAGTATGTTGATACGGTTGTTTAGTTAGTATTTTCGATTTAAAAATTCTAAATTGTTTTCATGAAGGATCACATTAAGGAATGATAAGGAGATGGCAAGGAAAGGGAATTGGTTTTCTAGTGTAAAGAAAGCTCTGAGCCCAGAGTCCAAGGAGAAGACTGACCAGGTTTTGAGAAAGACCCTTATGATCATCTTTTGATTACCTCGATAATTTGTTAAATAATGATGGGTTTCTGATCGCTTTAGTGACTGTTTTCCAGAGATCTAATAAATCCAAAAAGAAATGGTTTGGGAAGCAAAAACAACCATGTTCAGATTCTGCCTCTTCTGGAACTTCCACAATGCCAGCTCTTCCTCAGCAGGAAGAGGTGAAATTAGCCAATGGAGAGAATGAGCAGAGTGAACAGGCTTACTCTGTTGCTGTCGCCTCTGCTGCAGCTGCTGAGGCTGCCGTTGCTGCTGCTGACGTTGTTCGACTCACTGCAGTAACTCGTTTCCCAGGAAAATCGAGGGAGGAGGTGGCAGCAATCAGGATTCAAACAGCATTTCGAGGATGCATGGTATGTGTTACACTCTTCTTTTCTTCTTCTTCTTTTCACATTTTTATCCTTCCCACTATTATTTATTCTGCTATTTGGTTCAATACAAGCTAAATTAATCTGCTCCTCATGAAAGCCATTTTTCCTATATTGACCACTGTCATCCCAATAATTTAAAGTTTCTCAATGGCTGCTAACAATGCTGTTGCAAGAAATTTTGGGCGAGTAATATTGCTTTCTTAAGGGCTTTTGCATTTCATTGTATTCAGGCAAGAAGGGCATTGCGGGCTTTAAGGGGGCTGGTAAGGCTGAAATCATTGATGGATGGGCCTGTTGTGAAACGCCAAGCTGCAAAAACTCTCAGATGCATGCAGACTTTAGCTCGTGTGCAATCTCAGATCCGTTCCAGGAGGATCAGAATGTCAGAGGAGAATCAGGCTCTGCAAAAACAGCTCCTACAGAAACGAGCAAAAGAGCTTGAGAGCTTGCAGGTATCTGTTGTTTCTTTTTTATTCTGTAATATTCTATAAAAATATGCTAATCACTTAGTAATGTTTCATCTTCTAATAATCACCACGGGATTATGTAATAGTATTTGCCTTGAAAAATCTTTGGGGGCTCTTTTGATGACTAGAATCTGGCAGTTGGGTTCACTTTGTTTGTGCCCATATGACTAAAAGTGTGTTTCATGTATTAGATAGTGAGAATAGGCTCAAAATTTTTCTGTAAAAAACCACAGAAGCATGCGGAATTATAGCTTGGTGCTGACTTAGGCTGTAGCAGTGTGACATTTAGAGAGTTTTAAGTACTAAGTTCTGATTCCTACTTTACTTATCAAAAAAAAGTTCTGATTCCTACTTTACTCAATGCATCCTATTTTACTTGTCATCTAACTAATCTCTTTTTCTTTCTGGTAGAAATACTTCATTTTGCTGCATTTAATGTATTTATATGTGATAATAGATGGGGGATGAATGGGATCACAGCCTTCAGTCAAAGGAACAAATTGAAGCAAATCTTCTTGGCAAGTATGAGGCGGCTATGAGGAGAGAAAGAGCATTGGCATATGCTTTTTCTCATCAGGTGATCTATTTCTCTTATTATTTTATGTATTTGAGCTCCTCAACAATACAAAAAGAAAATGAAATATTCTTTTACGATTAGAGATTAATACACACACACACACATGAGAGGTCATAAGCTGCCCCTAGGGAGAAGGGGGATGGCTACCATGACTTTTTGAATCTATTCCAATAGTTTGTTTTTCCTACCATTTATAATACCTCAAACTGAGTATAGGAAGGTAGGAGGGTGGTGAATGGGATCCTACATTGTCTGGGAGGAAAAGTTATTGCTTTTTATAATGATTTCAAGAGGCTCTAACTGTGACTTTTAACTATTTGTTTTGGATTTTAATTCGAAATATGGTTTGGTCTTCTTCTTGGGTCATTGCAAATGGTATCAAAGTCAATTCTTAGCTAGGAATGTGGGACTTGGGTGGTATCACCTACAGTGGAATAGCTTGACAAGATGTTGGGGAAAGATTATTGAGTATGAGAGGGTGGGAGGGCGGTGAACATGAAGGATTGTAACTTCAAGGGAGCCAGTTGTAAGTTCTTGTGATTTAGAATAATTTCAAGGGATCCTAATTGTAACTTTGACTAGTTCTATTGGAGTATAAGCTCGATGTGGCTTGAGTTTTCCTCAATTTGTCATATCGTTGATCGCCATAGTTTGGATATGCTCCCCTTAACTTTTATTATCCCACTTTGGTTTTTCATACCTAACCATTTTGTTGTCTTCTCACAATTCGAGGATAATCCTTTCTCACATTATATTCATTTGGTAATCATTTTTCCCGATTATTATCATTTTCAAATTCTTGCATAATTATTAAGAGATATAATCCATTGTAGTCAAGTTTTTGTTATATAAATACATGTCTATCTGTAAACTTAAATCGCATTTTATGTGTATAGCCTATAAAGTTTTCACTCTTGCAGTACATGCATGCTTTGGATTATACTATTATATTTGTTACACATATTATGTTGAAATATTATGTTACTATATCTTATTAACTGTTTCTTAGCAGATAGCTTTGGCCAACATTTAGAAAATTTTCGTGTTCTGCTGCTGCTTATGCATTTCATTTTGAGTAATGCTACTTATATTTCACCAGCATAACACCCGTGTAACACAACTTATACGGCAGGCATGTATTGCAGGTTTTGTTTAATTTTTGAGGTTCAAATTTTGTATGGCTAATGCATGCTTATCACATCAGTGTGTTACACTGGTTTTGTTACAAGTAGCATTGTTCTTTCATTTGTCTCCCGTCAGTCAGTGAGTCGAATTTGCATTATATTTAAATTTTTATCATTGTAGATGCTTTATGTCTTTTCTAATATAAAGCATCAAAAGAGTCATCATGAGAAGTGAAAGGAGAAAAACTTTGATATTGGCTCAATGTCAAATGAGTAACTTGACTATTGGATAATGTGAGGCTGATTCTTAGATACATGCATGCCTAATGGTAGTCGACATACTTCATATAAAGGTTAACATTTTTTGCACGAGTCTAAGTTTGGTATAGTGAACAAATTAAACACTGATGACATCGCATTAGACTACATAAAGTTTCATTGAAAACCACCCGAACGCATGAGAAGATCTTTACCATATATTTTCTTTCTTTCTTTTTTGTGGTTATGGAGAGAGAGATGTAAGATTTCTTGCTTGACAACCTTACAGAGAGAGAGATGCAGTGAATGCATAGTTGGATAACTCGGAGAATTTAGTAATTCCAGTTGAGTACACTAACTAAATGCCTGGAAGTTAAAGTGCAGCTGATCCAGGAAGAAAAAACACAGTTGTCAAAATTTTTGCATGTGCATCTGCTCTGTTGTTGAAGTTGAGTAGGAATTAGTTGTCAGTAATATAGCTGCAGATTAGTAACTGCATGTGAAGATGCCATGACGTCTCTCACTGTTCATATAGTACTGGTGACTACGTGGTCTGTGCTTACCAATTACTAGTCCAATAGTATGACAGGCTGAGACTTAAGTTCTCTGAAGGTTGAATGAACCAACTTTTAAGTCTAATCTTGAATTGAATTACTCAACAGAAAACCTGGAAGAATGGTTCAAGATCTGTAAACCCAATGTTTATGGATCTGAGCAATCCCGCCTGGGGTTGGAGCTGGTTGGAACGATGGATGGCTGCCCACCCATGGGAGAATCGTAGCATGATGGAGAAAGAATTGAACAATGATCACTCATCTGTAAAGAGTGCAAGCCAGAGTGTCGATGGTGGAGAAATTAGCAAATCTTTTGCCCGATACCAGCTCAATTCCGATAATCATTCCCCCTCGGCCAGCCAGAAGACAGGCAATCCTAACTTCCAGTCTCCCTCAACTCCAAGGCCAACTTCCTCGAAAGTGGCTAAAAAGGTGAAGCCAGCAACCCCAAGGGGAGGATGTGGTCCAGATGATGATTCTAAAAGCATGGTTAGTTTGCAGTCTGAACAGTTTCGAAGGCATAGTATTGCTGGGTCATCAGTGAGAGATGAGGACAGTCTGGCAAGCTCTCCAGCACTTCCAAGTTATATGGTACCCACTAAGTCTGCAAAAGCAAAGACCAGGTTGCAAAGTCCATTGGGGGTGGAGAAGAACGGGACACCACCTGAAAAGGGGACTTTTGGGCCTGCAAAAAAACGGCTTTCATTCCCACCCTCACCCGCCAGGCCAAGGCGGCATTCAGGTCCACCAAAGGTGGATATCAGTCTTAATACAACGGAAAACAACACAAGCACTGAAGTGGGCAGCTGATAATATCTAGTTTAAATTGAGTGAAAGAAATCAAATGGATTTGGATTTGGAGGGGTCCTGGAGGAAAGAAGAAATAAAGGTTATTCGATTTGTGAATTCACTGTTTTCTCAGTCTATTGTTGCTTAGCTAGCAGGTGCTCCATTGGTTGATATTCTTCTTCTTGAATAGCATACTTTTTTACTCATTTCTATTTATTTCCTTTTACTTTCTCTACATCCTGATGAAAGTAGAACATGTCTGAAGCCAATTCAATTCTGTGTCTTGATTATTTTTTCCACGAAGAACAGTTGACAATTTGTTAAATTTGTTGATTCTACAGAGTGAGGTATAATGGATACTGAGTTTCTTTTTTCTTGTCTATTTGCATGTTGCTTATATCTGGTTCTGGCATATCGATTCATCCTTTGAATATTGTGAGTCGAAAGTTAGATTAACCAGAATCTATCTTTAGTGACACCATCCAGCTGCTTCTCTCAGAAGCATTTCTAAATGGTGTCACTAAAGATAGATTCTACCGAAATGTTTTCTAATTTTTTTTTTTTTTTACTTATTAAGTAAGTGTTTTTAAATGAATTTGTAATTTTTTTTATTTATTAAAAATCTTTAAATAGTTTAAAAAATGGAGAAAGAAAAAATGAACAAAAATAAAGATTTACACTTATCGGTAGATGATTTGCCTGTCTGTATCATGATTCTTTGGAAATTGACAAAATCTATTTGCAAGGACGTCTTTTTGCTGACTCATGTCACACATCTAAAAAGTTTCTGTTTTGACTGATATGTCAGACACATGCCAGTATTTTGAATTTTTTATAATTTGTGCCTGCAACTAACAGTTCAACTTGCAGCAATCATGAATCTACAAGAAATTTAGATCATGAATGTACAAGAAATTTAGATGACGTCTACATGAAGATTTCTCAATTTAATCATGATGTCTTCCTTTCCTCAACAGGTAATCATCTTGCCCTGAATCAGGACTTGGTTGTTGGGTTGCAGCCCTGTGCGTATAGAACCTAAGCAAAAAAATATGGATTTTGCTAGACGCAATCGATAAATATAATTGGTATAAAGTTGATTATATGGAATAAATAAAAAGAAATTATAAAAATATTTTTATTTATGGTTATACAGAATAAATAAAAAAAATTATAAAAATAATTTTTTTTTTTCATATAGGTCCTATATTAATTCATTTTTTTTAAAACGACTGCACGCCAACTGCACAAATCATTTCTCAAAAAATATTAACGAGGCATTTAGGACGATATATACCGTACAATACATGAATCTTTTTTTCCTTAAAAAAAAAAAAAATTGCTAACCGTACCATACTGTTTAGATAAAAAAATGAAATGAAATAATTTTATATAAATGTTAAAAATTAAATAAAATATTTTAGAATATTATTTTTTAATATTATTCTTATTTAAAAATTTTAAAAATTTGAATTATTTATATTTTATATAAAAATTTAAAAAAAATTATAATAATAAAATAAATAGAATAAGTAAAATATTTTTACTATTCAATCGAGGCTATTTCTTTTGTAGTCAAGTACGTTATTAGAATTAGAGTGAGATGTAGTATCTTTTCCTATATCAAGTACCAAGGACAACAGTGTACAAATAATCTTCTCTTTTTTCTCTCTCTCGAAAAATAGAGATGGAGAAAAAGTCTTCCCTAACTGTAACTTGGAATAAGATTGTAAAAGTCCAAGAACAAAGTAACATGGACTAGATAATTTCATACATTTATTTTGATTCAGCATCTTATTTAGACTATTGTATAGCAAGTTTGCTTGGACTCAATAGTTTTATTTTCTTTTTATGCAATTAGTTTTGTAGCTATGGCCCATATAGGGGTCATCCTGCTTATGTACAATCCAAGGGCTTTAGGGTTGATCACCATAAGCTTCTTACATCCTCTTTTTCATTTTGTCTCTTCTTCTCTTGGAGGTAAGGTCCACCTCGAATCTGATTAATTTTCTTACATTTCTATTCATCCAAATGCCTAATATCGAGTGTGTTATAGAGTCCAATGAATCTTATAGAAGATTTGGAGGAATGAGGGGGGGTCAATTGAGGTTATTAGAGGAGACTATGTCGATAGATTTATAAGAAGAGGAATTGGAGGAAACACAAAGAAAGGTCAAAGGAAGTCTGAACAACAAGGTGTTTTTGGATTGTTTAATTGGCAAAGAAATCATGGAATCAACAATGGCAATGGAGAGTAAGTAAATCGACCACTTTCCAGGAGGTTGGGAAGAACATTTTCATTATCACTTTTGCCACACATGACGATAAATAGAGAGTGCAGGAGGGTAAGCCATGGTTGTTTGACAACTGTTTATTTGTCCTTAACCAATTCGGCAAATTAACTTAACCATTGAAGATCAGGTTTGATCACGAATCCTTTTATTTTCAAATACACAATCTACCCTTGGCATGGATGACAAGAGACTATGGAAAGCAAATAGGAAGCACTATTGGCAGGGTGGAGGAGATGGATATTCAAGATGATGGAGTGGGTTGGATAAATTGTCTACATGTGAAAATAAACATGGCTTTGCACAAAGTCTTGGTGAGAGGTCGATCAACCAATGTGAATGAGTGTACAGCTTGGCTTCCACTATGATATGAAAAATTTCCTAGGATGTGTTTCAACTGTGGAAAAATTGTGCATGATTCAAAGGGTTGTCTATTGAAGGCTTAGGGGAGAACCACAACATATGAGGCCACGGTTCAGTTCGGGGCGTGGCTCAGAGCGGATCCTGTTTTGAGAAGAAGACCACCATTTTATTCCAAGGGAGTAAAATTTTCAGTCTAGACTGGACTGATATGGGGTTTGGTCGATTTGGTTCTAATATATGGAAAATTTCGAGAGTTGGTCCAGTCCCGGGATGTGGTTTTTTCACCTTGGACCAAACTGGACCGACTGAATTATAATTTATATATATTTTTAAATATTTTTTTCTAAATTATATATATTATTTTATATAATAGTTGTATAAATGAATTATGTAATTTTCATCTAACCTAGCATCATTCACAATATAAAAAATAAAATATATAATTATTAACATGCTATCAATTAAGATGGATGCATGCTTTCCTATGAGAGTCTTAAGAATAAATTTGGTTAATTGTGATGTTCTAATTAGTTGGACTTTGTTGCTGGGTGTCTTTATTTTTCATGGTCTTACTTGAATTTCTATGGAGTATGAATTTTGTGCTTTTGGTGAGTATTTTGATAAAAAGTTTGTTGTCAAGGACATTAGTCTCGGGATGCAATAAATGGGAATTGAGTCTCTGATCTAAGGCATCAATTGAGAAATTACCAATCCTAACCCGGAAAATAGACAATGTTGAATGCTCTTTGTCCACCCTTGCACCCCCTAATCAAAGTGTTAGATACTAAGATGTTTATCTCAAACCGCAACATGAAACTTATAATTTATATGGGAATTATTATCCATCACACCTCTTTGTAATATGAAAATAGTCAAAGAAAATCATTTGGGAATTATAGTTGGGAATGAAAATATGAGAATACCATGGAAATATATTTGATGTACAAATAGAAATATATTTGGTGGATTCTAAAAGACTAAAATGCTTGATTTATACCATTTAGAGTCCATAATTAATTTTGAAAAATTCAGTCGTGGAGGAAGATGAAATGTAGGAAAACAGGTATATATATGGGTGATTAAGATGGGATTAGGATCCTACTGATGTAGTTGGGCTTTTGTAGTTGTTGTTTCTTGTTACTTGGTAGTTTAAATGTTAGAAGTTATTTAGACTAGCTATTAGAAGTTACAGAGAAAATAAATTAGAACATACAATAAGAGCATTCAGCAAGGCTTCCTTCTATATGGCATGCCAAGTCAGTCTTTCCATCAAGGTTTTGGATGGATCCTTGCAAAATAACCTTTTTAAAGGTCCTTAACTTGTGGACCTTATTTTTGATAGTTTAAGGACCTTTTAATTTCAAGTGAGTATAGACATTTTTTATGATTAGAAGATATAGAATTTCTATCTACAATGTGGATCTTGAATGAACAATAAGTTATTTATACTGTGTTGTGATAGTTGTTAGTGCTCACTAATAGTTATTTATACTCTATTGTGATACTTGTTAATGCTCACTAACTGTCATACTTTTTGTTTAAAATTTCATGGTAGTATTCTTAAATTTTTACAAACTTATGTATATTCTAAACCCCGACTGTAAGCTAGATAATAAGATATTTTTCAAAATATTTGTTTATTTTAATGTTGTCCTAGTTGTAGAATTTTAATGTAAGGGAGGTTCTAACTATATAAACTACTGATATGTGTGCCTTTCCATTGTAATTCTGGTTCATGTCTTGCATTTTTCAAAGAGCCGGATCTATATGAAAGAAAAAATGAACTGTTAAGGAAAGAGAAAGAGCTCGAGAAGAGACTTAGCGATATTGAAAAGATGGAGATTAAGCTCCATAAGATAGTGGATGAGATCGAGAAAAGAGAGATGGTACTATCTAGTAGAAATGAGGAGGTTTGAAAATAGGAATTGGTGCTTCTTGAGAGAGAAGTTGTCTTAAGGCATTCACACACGCTATCCCGAGTGCATTGGGATTTTGTAATTGTTTTTGTTGTTACTTGATGACTTAGTAGTGGTTTATGTTACATCAAAATCTTAATTTATAGTTTAAGTGTTATAATTCATTTAGAGAACTGATTTGTATAATTAGGTTTTATATAATTTTGATAAGCTTTGGTCTTTTGATTTTGGGCATTGTAAGATTGATGGGATTGCTTTATAATCAAGTATGCATCATGCTGTCCCCATCTCCCCCAAACCCTAGTGAGAGAAGCTCCTTCTTCTCTCTAGAAACAAGGCAATTCTCTTCCGTCCGAGGGAGGTGGGAGCCTAGGCTTCCCCTCCCTCCATCTCTTATTTGTTTTTCCGTATAGCTTAGTTCCATTTCTGTTATCTTTTCCTCTATTTTCTACCGTATAACTTAGTTTTCTGTTTTAAATCAAGCGTCGTTTGGGCAGTGGTTTCGATGGTCGAAAGCTCCACCTCCCGGTCAAGGAGCTTGAAGTCTTTCTCCAACATATCTCGCGGTTGGCGGAGTGGTGGTTGCACGATGGAGGAGGAGGGTCTGAAGTGTGTTCTAAGTCTTTGGCCGTGGCTTGGTGTGGTCTGAAGTGTGTTTTTCTAAGTCTTTGACCACCTTTTTATACTACGTAGTTGGGCGTGGTGGAAAACAGAGTATCCAGTGTGGACGGAGTCCGGGTGCTTATCGCCAGAGGTGTTTTGGTTTTCTTGCAGGCTTGGATGTAATCCTGTGGGGTTAAGGTACTCTGTTTCATCCATGGAAAACAGAGCGGTTTTCAGGATTCAGGCTGAGGTGCATGGGAGGAAAAGGTGAGCCTCTGGGGTGGAGTCCGAACGTAACCCAGCATGGAGACTCTGTGGGTGGCGGCCGGAGCGAGGGAGACGCAGTTGTTTGAGGTTTTTTTGCTTTCGATTTTGGTTTGTTTCTGGAATAAATTCTGTGCTGGTCTCCGGTTTTGTTTCTAATTCTGTTTTCACCTAGCCGAAGTGGTGTACGGGCTGGTGGGCTAGTTATGGTTACGGGGATGAAGCCGACGACGGTGAGAAGCCCTTGTGACCTTGATCGGTATATCTTGATGGGCTGGCGATGGTGATGGGATGCAGAAAGTGGTTGTTTTGGCTAGTTTGTTGTGAGAAACTCTTGTGCAGGACATGCGTGGTGCAGGCTACCCGTGCGTGGTGCAGACTGAGAGATGCGCAGAAAGTGGTGCAGGCAAAAGGGAATGAGCGTACGGTGTTGAGAGAGCATAGAGTGTTATTAGTTTTTTTTTTATTAATCTGTTATGGGTGTTTTAATTTGGTTTTAATAATGTTTTTTTGAAATAGGCAAGTACCTCTCCTCCTTGAGGATGAGGGTTGTGAGTCTTCTCCTCTTATTGAGGGTGAAGGTTGGGTAGTGCCTCTCCTCCTTTGGAGGGTGAGGATGTTTAGTGTTGTTTTCTCGTAGACGAGTCGAGATGAACACTTCTGTTTTTGACAGAGTCTCGCATCTCAATATGGCGTCGTCATTGGAGAGATTAGAAGTTTTAGACACAGTCCGGCGCAATGAAAATTGTGTACGGGGGAGCGTACAACTGATGGGTAGTTGGCTTGTAATCGGGACTTGGTATCCGTTATTATTGGTCACAGCTGTAATTTTCTTCATTCAGTAATGAATTGAGGTCTATTTCAAAAAAAAAAGTATGCATCATGCTTCTTTTCCACCGTATTTCCTTGCCGTTTGGATCTTTTTTAAGGTATTGAATATTTGTATCTAATGGCCGTGGGCTCTGCATGCAATCAAGGCTCATGATTAGGACACGTGATTGCATGGGTAAAGAATATGTTTAGCTTGTATTGAGTCCTCTTTTCTTTTAGTTCCTTAGCATGCAGGCTTTCAAAATAAGTATTTCTAAGAACTAGGATGGAAGATTTAACTTTTAATGAAAAATGTGCAACAGGACTACCATGCAACGGATCAGAGGCCAATTAATTCCACAGAAAAAATGGTGTGCTTTGGTTTTATTGGCACCAGCGCTTGATCCTAACCGATTGGCAGGGTCTCTTCGCAACAAAGCATTAATCAACCATCTGCCTGTGAGACTTACCTGCAACATTAAAGATTGAATGATGCATGTCTTTTATGATTGATCCAGTCATTAAAGAAGCCATTGCCAATCACTTTCAGCATAAATTAAATAAATAAATCGTGTCACACTAAACCATAAGGTAGACTAGTGTTTGCAATCGAGCTTTCTTATAAAAATAATTATAAAAACTATCACTTGCAAGTTGGTTTCTTGTAAAAATAATTACAAAAATTATCACTTGCAAGTTGGCTTCTTACAAAAATAATTACAAAACCTATAACTCGCCAAGCTTTCTTCTAAAAATAATTACATAAACCAGGTGTTGCCAAACTTTCTTCTTCCAATCTTTCAACAAAAATAAAAAGCATAACCTCCACATACAATACTCCTACATCTCGCTAAATTAAGAATATTTAATGAGAAGTCAAATCTAATATACAATTTTCATGCACATAACACAAAATTTAAGCATAATATATAAAGTTTCTTCCAAAAATATTTGTAGAAATTAAAATTCAACAATATCATTGCACTGGTTATGATCCATTCAACTCAGGTCTAACCCAAGTTGCATCTGTAAATAATAAAATTCAAATATTAATGTAACGCTAAAATGACTATTAAAATATCGAAAGTTTAGAAATATTACACTTTCTCAACTCTCAACCATATTTTGGGTTCCACTAATGCAAAAGCTGAGTTGCCTGGAGCAGTCCAGTGATAGATAACAAAAATATGGCAAATATAAGTCTAACGTATATAAATATTTATATATATATATATATATATATATATTTATATATGTGTGTGTGCACATACTTTTTCAAATAAGGTAGCAATTCAAAACAAAAATACTTATACCTGCACATTTTCAATATTGGAAAGATCTATCTCTGATGGTCCAAATAAATTCCTACATGTGTCCTGGGCTGGCTTATCTCCTCCATCTCGCTAATAATCAAGTTACAAGTAAAAACTCTATGTCATCACAATATTTGCATAAATAAATTAACCCAAAGAAACATGTAGATGACAAATATTCTTGTTATTAAAAATATCGAACCTCTTCATGTTTTCCCTTTATAGTTGCTTTCTTCATCCTCGCTTTAACTTTCCACATATTTTGCTTCATCTTAGATGCTCTCCTCAGAGATTGGGATCTGTCTTTTCCGAGCACAACTCGTGGACTGAGTACTTGTTGCGAACTACCAACTGTAGTTTCCTTTGTCGTCCAACTAACATTGGAACCTATTTGAGTTATTGAAGTGGGTTCTTGGTTGTCACAATATAAGTCAATCATTGCATTTAACTGTTTAGTTGCATCCATAGTATGCTCCTTTGAACCCGCTGCATGAGTAATCATCCGATAACAGATATTTAATAGATTTGAATATCTATTAGTGTCTTCCCATTGACACCCTATGTCATAGGTACTATGGATTAACATATATGTCTGTTTGATGTCCTTTCTTCATCGATCTAAAATATATCTATATGACAGAGATTTTATTCTGTTACATTTGAATATGGCCAAGACATGCCTATATAGTATCCTCATCATCTAAAATAACCCACATGAATACTTTACATCGCAGTATTCTTCATTAAAGTCCACATAATATGTAACATGTTTAGTGAACTCCTCTACACGAACTTCATCTTCTACTAAATAGGTCTTCTTCACACCATCCCGTCTAAGTAGAGATGGATCCATATCAAGCACACCTATAACTTGCTGCTGAAATTTCTTGAATTTTGCATTTGTGTACAATTCTTGAAAGCTCTTTTCGATTGGAGATCTAGATATGCATAGAATTGTAACGCGAAATGAGTGGAAGTCCAAACTAATCTCATTCTCGATTTTCCTTTTCAAGGCATTGTCAAACTGGTCGACAAACTCCTTCAAGTTTGTCTTTGCATGAACATATCCGTCAAAAAATGCATTTACGCTGTCGCTCTGCTATGTACTCATGCCAACCCAATGTGTACGCTTAGCATACAAACTTTGCAATTAGACATTCTCTTGCAAGGTGTACGTGCTAATTAACTCTTCCCACGATTTCTCAAACTCTTCAATAGTTTGAGTGTCATACACACATTTCATCAGTTGAGTTTTCAGGCTACTTTTGTAGGCACAATGGGAGCCAAGCTTCTCAGAGACTTTTTTCAGTATATGCCTTAGGCAAAATTTATGTTGGTTTTTTGGAAATATAATAGCAATTGCATTTTTCATTATTCTGTTTTGGTCAGTGATAATAGCTGGTGGGGCTATACCATCCATACACTGTAGCCAGGTTTGAAATAACCATGTAAAAGTCTCCATATCCTCATTGGAAATTAACCCTGCTCCTAAGAGAATCGATTGCCCATGATGGTTTACACCAACAAATGGTGCAAATGGCATCTCATATCTATTCGTTAGGTACGTGGTGTCAAATGTTACCATATTACCTAAATCTTAATAAGCTGCCCTACTGCGTGGATCTGCCCAAAAAACATTCTTTAACCTCCCGTTATCATCTAAATCCATCAAGGCAAAGAAACCAAGATTCTTGTATTATATCCTAGAAAAATAGTCTCAAAGCACTCTAGCACCACCTACTTTAAAGTCGTAAATGTCTTGCCTTATCGATGTAATTGCAACAATTCTTTTTCAAAAATGGGAGGTTCTCAAATCCTCATGCGCCAACAATAAGAGATCTGAAGCTTTCGGATGCCAGCCAGGTCGTTAGTATCTATTACTCTTTTTACGGCCTCACTAACTTCGAAGTTACATCAGAAAAAGCGAGATTTTTGTGGACTCAATCCGTGATTGTGGGGTATTATGAACTGTAGTCAACTGCATATTTCCCTCAACTTTTAAGGCATTAATCATTGCCTTATAGTCAGTCTTTCCTGTCCGTCATGGTTTGGTGACATTCATCATCCTATTCCGAGCCTTTCCCCCACAGGCACAACCAAAGGTGACATATCTGACACTCCCTTCGTCATATCTCTCACTCTTTTGTGTCATGGATCCAAACCTATATTTCTTAGCATATAGCTTATGATAGCTCATTAATTCATCAAAAGAATCAAACTTCATCCCCGCTATTAGCTCCTCAATAATATTACCCCCATTCATTTGGTCTAACGAAGGTGTCCCGACAGTGCCATCGTTAGTTTCTCTTGAATCTAGCCTATCCTCTTCACCTTGTTCATAATCTCTAGAAGAGGAACATGGCGCTTTAGTTTCCCTACACTCGGGTGTATCCTCTTTGCCAAATCTTTCGGTCATTCCAAAGATTGTAGCCATGAGAGGAGTCGAAGGTCTCATCCCATATTAAAATGGATAACTAGCATTTTGCTAAAACTGAAAGCAATTAAACTTCCAAAAAATGAAAAAAAAAAAAAAAAAAAAAAAAAAAAAAAAAGACTAATGAAGTATCACTATCTTAATGTTGCTTGTATGTTGGTGTGCATCTGGATATGGCATAAAAGCAAGTGACCATGCAGGTCATGGTCCATAGTAACCATGCATGTATTTTGGTTAAGTTTGGAGCAATTACTGGGATGTACAAACATAAAAATAACAATGATAATTAGCAAGTATGAGGTTGATGTATCCTAACAAATGTTAAAAATTAAATAACATATCACAGTTTGGAGATTTGAGCTAGAAGGTGTTGAGAGAGATGGGTTTTCTTCCCCTTTTCCCATGCTGACAATCTGTATCAAATAAAATTATACAACTATTTTTATAGGAGCAAAATAGTTAAGAGAATTCAACATGTTTGAAAAATAGCATATTTTTTAAGCTTTATGCAACAATTCAAATATTAAATTTACTTCTAAACTAATTATTTCATGTATACAACCAAAATTATAATGTCTATCATACCAATGGCAAGTCGAGAAATATAGGAGCAAACTTCCAAAATAAGCCAAGGGAGGTTCTTTTGGGAGAAATTTACAATGTGAATGAAGTTGATCCCACCATCATTGTGCAAGAGGAGATCAAATTGGTTATTGAAGTTGTTTTTCTCTATACTGACTCAACTTGAACTTAGTGTAGTTTGACAAAGAAGTCCATAATAGGTACCAACCATATATTATTTTTGGCTTGGAAACAAATGCATCATCTCTTTGGTCATACAAGTTTCTGTTGAGATCGACTAAGATTTCAGTAGGAAAAGATTGCATGGGTTGCTTTTCTTTTTCTTCATCGAAATTCTTATATTTAAAATACACCATCCAATTGAAGGTTGTATGTAGTACACTTCTTTTTAAACCCCAGTGGTAACAATATAGAATTCTGTAATTCCTATTCAAAGGGTCTTAGAGACAAAATAAAAATCGCGTGAGCAATCTCTGCCCAAGTCAAGGACAAAATGAAGTAAGCTTGTGCAACTTTCAACCCAATAGGCTACTAAGCAAGAAAAGAAAAAGAAAAATTAACCCACTAGGCTAAGATATTTTCTGTTTGGCCACTTTAAAGGGTTCATTGTGTGTATTTTCCACTTCCATCATCTCCTAAACCATTTTGAGTTCTTTTTCTTTTCCTTCTAACTAATAATTTTTTCTTGATGAACAAGTAGATGCATTAAATATCAAGTGGTATATATTGTACAATATACAGAAAGAGGAACGAGGCCCAACAGTCATGAATCAATCCATAACCATCAAAATAGTACAAAGACAACTAGCCAAGTAACACAAAACATGTGACAATGACTCTCTTTCCCAACTAGTTTATGCAATATAATAAAATGGTATTAGATTGTTGGGCATGAAAAATATAATTTGCATTGTAAAATCAGAGGAAAAGGACAAAGAAAAGAAAAATCCATTCCTTTTCCTAGAAGTGAGATGCCCTTGAAGAAGATAGATCATTATACTTGAAATGTTATTTACAGTTTGTCTTATGTAATCTTAGAATTGTGGATTGAGATCATAAGTGGATTTGGAAAAACAAATTAAAAAGACTTTCTCAAGTCAAATGGAACCTCAAGGCTTCCAACTTATTGTCCTCTAAGTTCATATCAAACTACTTTTAATTATATTGTTGTTTGTAATACAGACTATAATATTCCCAAAATAGATAGAAAATAGATGACTATGAAATAAATCAAAACATCGAAGGAAAAGCTACCTACCAGGATAATGTGGACACATGTTGATTTGGTTTGTGGAATTTTCAAATATCAATTTTTTTTAAAAAAAAAAATCATTTTTCTTTTTAAATTTGTCATTCTCAATTCTAGTGTTAATGTAACGCATTTAAATTGAATGCAATTCTATACCGATTAGTTAAATGTAAGCTTTTAGCCATGTGGATTATTTATGAGTAACAAAATAAATCTATAACAAAAAACAACATTTATCACAATGACAAAATAAAAGCCAGGCAACAAGTAATATTGCTTATAGAAACTGATCTACTCCAAAGTTTCAAAACAAACAACAGTTTAGGAGAAATATAATTAAAAAGGAAAAATGAAGAAAGAATAAAAACTTTTGGGTAATGACTAATGAGCACAGAGAGCCTAATTTTATTTGTAAAACTCTCATCATCATCTGAGATAAGTAGGGTTATAAAAAAAGAAAGAAAGAAATGATGATGCTATTTAGGCAAAGAAAAACGTTATGGAAAAGCGGTTGGATTTGGACCTACAACTATAAGAGACTAGAAAATTTAATTTTCCTTCATAACCACAACTAGTATTGCAGAGCATTTACCTCTTCTTTATGTCCAAAGCTCACAAGCTCTGTTTCGATGGGATGAACAAAGCTTCAAACAGAGATTCAGTCACAAAGTATTACATCACCAATTTCTTAACATAGAGAAGAGGAATGAGGTAACTAGTAACTTACAAAAGCATGTAAGAGTTCCTAGGAGCCGCTGTCAGACTGCAAACACTTGGTAAAAATGAGACTGTGATGTAAAGATCCAAATAATATTTTTTTTAAGTAGAGTTTTCAGTAAAAATGATAGACATACAATATCTCTTATCCATTAATATAAACCCACACGCTAAAGAAGACTCATACGAAGAACACTCACCCGAAGAAGAAGAAGACCCACACGAATCTCTTATCAGTTTGCTTACAGACGATGACGCCAAAGACTGCGATGCAAAGATCCAATTTTTTTAACTTTGTTTCAAGCTACAATGTGAACTAGCTACATGAAGAAAACGACCACGTACAATGTGAACAAGCCAAAGCTCAGACCACAATCGGTATTTCCTGAAACTTGAAGAAGAAGCCAAGTATTTCATCTTTCTCACATTTCTTCATTTTTTTTTATATATAACGGCTATAGCCAATTGCCCACCGTTTGCAAGGGCCGACTGCCCCTAGAAGAATTGTTAAAATAATTAAGTAAATTTTTTTGTAAGATACCTAAGTTGCAAGTAAGTATGAAATCTCTATGGTCAATGAAAATTATTCATTAATTATTAAAATTTTAATATAGGCCATTATGCATTAAATATCATAATATAATTTACATAGTATTAAGTACTAAGTTAGGAACTATTAACATCATAAATATAATTATAATTAATTTTTTTTTAATGAGTCAGTTACATAATCTACATTAAGAACCCACTTAATTTTAATTTTAGTAAATAAAATTTTTTGTATTAATTTATTTGCCAAAAATAAAAGAGGAAACAAATGTTCCTATCTCATATGAAAACGACGCCGTTTAGAATGAAATTGGATCTAAACAGCTCCTTTTAGATTCAATTAAAATGAAAACTGAGTTTCCATGCAATTTAATTTTTTTTTAATTATCCGTGTATTGAAGTGACCCCGTTTAGCTTTATTTTTAATTCAAAAGACTTCATTTCAACACAGTCGAATGATTTATCTTCAGTCTTTCTCCTCCTTACACTCAATCTCTCATCTCCTTTCTCTCTGCCTGTTGATGCAACCCTAAAGCCATAGCTCCAGTTGCAGCTCCCAGCCCTACCATTGCAACTCCCAACCACTCTGCCCGCATGCTACCACTACATCTAAGGTACAAAATCTAGATTCATTTTTTCCTTTTCAAGTTTCAAAGACAATCTTGTATGCAAAGAAATAGATAGAGAGATGAGTAATGTTTTTATCAAAATAGGGGTTAGCCTTGGAAGGTTAGCATGTATAGTGAAGGTGATAAGAAAAATAAAAATAAAAATATAAAAAGAAAATTTCTTAAGTGTTGAACACAAATGAAAAAACCTAGGGCAATGGGTGTTCAATTTTTAGTCTGCCATGATTGCAAAATCTACCTCCCATTGTTTAACTTGTACCCATAAATTGTATTTCCATAGTTTTTGTGCACATATAGAAAATAAAATGCAACCTTGATGAATATTGTATTAGCATAATCTTTTGTACACAATCCCATATGCAAGTTGATGAATATTTATATGTGGCTGGTGCAATTGTGTATTTTTAATTGGTGTATATATTATTAGACTTTGACTCCTATTTATTATGCATATGTTGAAATTGAATAAGGGAATCATTCTAGTCTACAATAACAATGCACAAGTTCCTCAACTAATGATGTAACTACTACTGGAGATAGTAGACTTGAGGATAGGAAGGCAATAGGGTTGGCTCAATTTAAGAAACAATTGCAATCAGGGAACTCTTTGGAAAGCAAGTTTAGAGTTGGTAGATACCAAACCGAAAGCTGTGAGGAAGATTATGAGAAATTTGACATTCTATCACGATTAAAGATTAATTCTTTTAGATGTCGCGTACTTTGTCTCCAATTATGGTAGAGGGTCTCATTTGTGTATAGAATTGGTTTTGTTCTTCTTCTACTTCAATTATCATTAGGACTTTAATCGATGCTGTGAAAAATTTCGAGAAGCTAGATATGGGTATGTAACAAATTTATTTATTTTTATATCTTTTAATAATTTATTTATGATGTAAATTTATATAATTTGTTTTATTTTATTTTTTATGTATAGAACTTATTGGGGGTTGAAAATTCCATGGAGGTATCGAATACAATGGCTACACCTGTTAAAGATAATTGAGGTGAGACTAATATACTATTATACTGGTCATTTTGAATCTTTGACTATAGTTTCAAAAACATGGAATTTGAAACTAAGATATTTTTCATTTAATTGCTATGTTTTTGCAATAAAATTTGATTGTATATTATGACTTGTGGAGAGTTGGAGACTTAGAGTTGTGACTTGTAGAGAGTTGATGACTGTGATCATGCAACTTGTAGGTGGTGGTTAGATACATTTCATCTTATTTTAGTTGTAGAGTAATTTGTAATATTGTTATAAAAGTAGGTTGTTTATGGCTAGATAAATTGTAGTAGTTATATTTTGTCTTTTCATTTTTTGGTTTTTTTCATTTATTTGAAGTTTGAATGATATTACATTTTTTTTAAATTCTATTTTTTATTTTCAGTTTTATTACGATGAATCCTAACCTCCATGGATAGATATGGATAATTTTTATATAAATTTTTTATTTTCTTTTCTATTTTGTTTCTTTTATTTGGAGTTTGGATGATATTGCATTTTTCAATTTGATTTTCTCTTCTGTTTTTTTATTCATTAAGTTTTTAACTTTACTATGGAGAATGGATGCATGTGGATAATTTTGATAATCTTTTCAACTATTTTTAGGTTATTTTTAAGTAAAAAAAATGTGTAAATAAAATTAAATAGTTATATTATTCAAAATTGTAAACATTGTGGGATTTCTTCTATTTTGTTGATAGATTGAAAATACACTTTGTGGGCTTCTTCTTCTTTTATATTGATGGGCTTTTGTATGAATGAGCCCCCGTTTTGCACTTTCTTGGACCCATATGGAATCAATGGACCAACTGGACTGATAACTAACAATCTAGTCTGATCCCTAAGAGTCATCGGTTCAATCCAGTTTAGAGAAAGGATGGATCTAAATTTTCGGTTCGGTCCAAAAATCTCCTTACGAACCGACCCAGACTAATTGATTAAACCCCTATCCAAGGCCCAGAAACGAAACCCATAAAGAGGTTTGGCAGTGGAAAATGTAAGGCAACTTTGGGAGACAGTTGACTGCCCTAGTCTTGGCGGTGGTAGAGCAAAATGACTTAAAACATTCTTTTGGAATGAATGAATGAAGCAGAGTAATTTACAAAGAGATAGGAATCAAAAGAAAACTGACGAGGTTGAAGGGGAAACAGCCAGAGATCCTTATATTGAAATTTTGGTGAGAATGGGGTAGTGCTTGAAGGCGAAACAGGAAGAGGATTTCACAACTTTTACAAATTACCAATGTACTCAAATCCTCTTACTGTGATTTGAAAAAACTTTTATGATTGGATATGAAATCATTCTTAAGTGGTTGTAATATGCAAGTGTAGTTGTCAAAACAAGCACTTCCTATTGATGGTCTTTTTTATGCGACAATACAACCCTTTGTCATTGACAAAGCTCTAATGCTATTGTTGGTTTGTGGATTGAATTGATGAGAATTCCTTTAGGGTGTTTGTCTTATGGGTTGGTGTTGGATAAATGACTAAACTTGTGCAATTGTTACACATTTGGTCCCTATTTATAGACATATATGCAGCAATTGGCAAAAGGCATAACTATTGGATTAAATCCAACAGTTTTCCTCAACTGACACCTCCCATAGGAAACCGTCACCATGGGGAGGGCGAACATTATTTTGTGTGGTCACCCCATGTATCTATAATGTAAGGGATCCGCCAGTACAAAGGAACATAACACTAATGGCGTTGAATGAAAAGAAAGATGAGGGACACTACATTGGTTTGGCAAAGAAAATAGTTGTGGATGTTATAGAATGCAGCTAGTCCAACATGTGGGTGAGCAAGTATCTTGTGGAAGGTCTGGTAGATACATCCTAGTGCAAGGTAGAGATGAGCATTTTGCCTTATGATAGGCTAGCTAGAAAATTCGCCCGCTATAAAGGTGAGCAATGGTCTAGGATAGACTAGAGCAGATATGGGAGCTTTCCAGAACTACACGAAAAATGCTCACAAGAGTGACATTATCATACGTAGAAGCTCACACTCTACCTGAGGGGTCACATTCGGAGTGGATCTATTGAAGGGGTTACGACTCAAGAAATTATATCATTTGAACCTAGAGATATAACTCGACGCCACATGGAAGACCCTCATTTAAGGAAAGACTGAGGAGTTGGCAGGCAGTAAGGGAGTACAAACCATTCCCTGGTCGTCTATCTCTGTCATCATAGAGTATGATAGAAGAAGCTAAATGACTCATATCCAAGCATACATCGAGTCAAAAGTGTTTTAGAAGGACGTCTGACAGTCTCACCTTATAAAAGGGATTTGGACATGGAAACAAATCTCACTTTTGAGATCCTAAGCACCTAAAATCTTGTGAAGTCGGATTCTTTAGAGGAGGCAAAGAAGTAGCAGCGCAAGAAAGTAGTTAACCTGATGCTATGAGGTAGGTTAGCTTCTAAGAAAAGACTAGAGAATGTGTGTTGAGTGTTGTATATAAGAGGCATTTGCATATTCTGTAACCTTCCCCATTTTTTGACATAAATAAATCTCTTATGGATCATTATGTTTATCTTATGTTCATTTCCTATTTTTCCAAGACTTTGAATTTGTTTGACTTTGTGTGAGTATCAATCTTCATGGGCAGGATGAAGTTCCCTGTGCCCATTCCTGAGAGATGTCGCCACGACCTTCTAACAGGTAGAGGGATTCACCATGAATGATTGAGGTGGGGCATTATCATGTTAACCTCACATAATAGTTGGGATGCAGAATCTCCCAGCATATTAGTTTTCAAGTTGGTTGGCCAAGTAAACGTTTTCTTGTGCAACATATTAGCTTTGTGTGAGAGTCGACCAGCGTTAGGGTGAAGGTGAGTTGGCTTGCACGAGACCGATTGGGTAGAACTGATTTCTCTGATGTTGAGCAATGAAGCAACTCATCCCATGTTTGCCCATCAAGTGATGAAATGTCTATGTGGCGAATCTATATCTTTGTGAATGATTGGGGTGGGGCTAACCTCACCTAATAGTCAAAATGTAGAATCTCCTGGCGTATTATGTGTTGGTATCTTCAACTTGGTTGGCCAGGTAGACGTTCGCCAATGCAACATGTTATCTCTATGTGAGAGTCGACTTGTGTTGGAGTCCAAGCGAGCTGGCTTGCACCATGTTGATAGGGAAGAAAATTTTCCCTAATGTCAAACAGTGGAGCAAGACATCCTCTGTTTGTCCATCAGGCAAAGCATATCTGTGTGACAAATATCGACGTGATGAGAATATGTGTGATGGCAATTGTGCCTGTGGAACCAATATGATTTTATGGATTTGACATGTTGGAACAAAGGGTGATTCATTGCTATACTCATGCTTTAAAATACGTTGTGTAAGAGGGTAACTCTTCGGAGGGTGATTCCTCGCCGTGCTTATATATGTGTGTGTGTGTGTGTGTTTCACTAAGAGAGTGATTCCTCACCAAAGCATACATGTATCTTTTCAATATTTACCTAAACTGTTCATTGTAAATTCAGAAGCATTATCTCTCATTTGTAATTTTATCATAGCTATCTAACCTAGCTATGGTTTCATTTTGGGAATCATAGACTTTGATGCAGAGTTAGAATTAAAAGTGATGCCTGAGGAAAAAGAGCCGAACCCGCCCGAATCCTAATGACGAAGACTTGTCACTATTGTAAGAGCCATACATAATTTTGAGTTGTACTTGGTACATTCTAAGGAATGACCAATTGTATTTAGTATACCACCCATTAGGCGATAAATATATTATTTGGGTTGTATGTAATTCCATGTTAATACTTATGAGGAATGAAAGTAATCATTTCTAATATTGTACTTACTACATTTGAATGTTGAAATAAGTTGAGTTGAGTTGTAAATAGTCGTATTTTGTGGGTCACTTTGAGATAAGTTTAATTTTTTTAAGTTGAAATTAATTTAACTTTTTAGTTGAAATGTATTAAATAGATTGAAATGAGTCTAACTTTTTGATAGAAAATTTAAAAAGTAGTGGGTCTCATTAATAATTGGTTTGAGATGAGTTAAGTTTGGTTAAACAACCAAACACAACTGATTTCTAGTACTATAAGGTCTAGTTTACCAACTAAACCCATGTCTTTTCTACTGCAATCTTATATCCGTATCTAATATGTGCACTTCCATTTGGATAAGGTACACCTGACCCACCAAACCCTAGGTATTAACCCTTCAGCTAGCCCCCTTAGTACCACAAAACCTTGCTAGGACCTTTATATGAGGGACGGGCCGCCAAGTACAATTTCAACTTGGGATGATGCAATATCGTAAGCCTTTATTGAGAAACAGGTGGCAAGACCCATCCTTTTCATCTAGTAGGGATGTGAAGATGCAATTTGACATTGGTAACAGAGATGATTCATATTGCTATTCCTCAATGGTCAGCGTCGTGGTCACACAATTGGGATTAGACGTTTCATCCAAAGCTCACCCATAATCACAGATATGGTTCCAAGGCTCTTGATGACTATTTTCATGTTCCAAAGGAATAGGTGCTTGATGTCAACAACACTTTTGTCAAAAAGTCTATTTGCACAAAGGGTTGGGGACCTCTCGCGTACATGTCCATCTACGTGTAATAATGAAATTGGGCGTTTCGCTCATCTTCTTCTTCACATCTTCTTACGTGTTCAAGCAAGAAAACAGAGTCTGTGTGCTCTCTAACCCGAAGCCTTGTCGCGCGTTGATCTCCTCCATGCCAACCCAGACCACCTCCTTCGCGTCCAACCTGTCTATGTTCAACCAACACCGAAAGATCAACCATCCATTTCTCTCATAACCAAAGCAAATCATCTCCACACCATGAACCTCTCATTGCCAACATTCACGCTGACTCCTTGTATGTTGTTACCCAGCCTCCATCACAACTCCTCATGTTAACAAGGCCAAAGGAAGCAACCACCCACGCACAACAGCATTGTCACCACGCAGGAAACCGCTCAACTAAATGCCACTACCAAGTCTTAGTTTAGCCACCCTCTCCATGCATGTTACCAGCTTCGCAGCAAGATCACTTTCAACTCATCACCACAGAAAAAATCAGTGCATCACCATCGCCACGTTCAGTACGAGTCCAATCGAAACAGCTCCATCATGTCCTTTGTTTTAAAAAGTGAAAATAGATCGAGGAGGAGCAGTGCAAGCCACCAAGAGCAACCTCCACGTCACGACCCCACTACCCAAAGTCTCCCCATGCGCCACCCTTAGCCATGCACAACCCAACAGCTTCGTAAGCTTCAGTTACTCTCTCTATCTCTCGGTCTACTCTCTCTCTCTCTGAGCAGCATAGCTATGCCGAGTGGTCGACACCGTGAGCAACCCAGCTCATCGCTAGTTGCCTCTCTCTCTCTCTCTCTCTCTCTCTCTCTCTCTCTCTCTCTCTCTCTCTCTCTCTCTCTCAGCAGCATAGCTATGCCGAGTGGTCGACACCGGTGAGCAACCCAACTTGTCGCTAGTTGCCTCTTATCTGCTCCATGCCAACATCTTCTGCGAGTGAGTGCCCAGCTACATGAAACCTTTGGTCTTTTGCTCCGTGCTAATGTCTTCTAGTCCGTGCCAACGTCTTCCTCATATAGTTTGTTTTAACAAGATGAAGTTATATGTCAGAAGCATACTTTATAATTTCAGTTTCCCTCCCATTTAATGTCCCCCCCCCCTTTTTTTAATAATATTGGCTCAGCCGATTCCGCAAAGGAACCCAACACGGCCTAAAGTTAAGCGGGCTTAAAGTGATCAAAGAAAAACAAAATAACTTTGGCACGTCATAAAAGGAGGGCCCAATCCAAGATAAAAGGCACATTTTGGGCCTATAGTTGATATATCACTCCATATATCTAAGTGGCCTACAATTTGTATATGCGTTCATCAATTTCCTTGGATGTCCCCTACAATACTGTCCTCCTATCTCACTACTCGTTAGCCAAAGATTTCATTCCTTCAAAGACTGATGGATTTGATTCAGTTTTATATGACACTATGCTACTTGATAAGCTGATGGTGCTTGCCTTTTGTTATGATGGTGTCATATTTTTTACACCCTCCTACGAGTCACCTTATATTGTGAAGTCAGTTTTCATAAATTTCTTGGTCATAGCATATAAAGTTATATGAACAATAATTTCACTATTCATGTTATCTATTTGTATGCACGGATTTCGCATTTATTATTTCTGTATCAAAACTCTACTCGTAGTTATTTCCTCTTACCAATTGTACTTTTCTTGTACACCTCAACTTGAGGTTCTTTCGTTTTATAAATTGCACTTTTCTCGTGTACCTCTTTTAGAGAAGTTCTATAGTTACAAATAAATCCCATAAAAGTAAATACAAAAATTGATATAGTTTCATATAATTCATTAGATTTACTTTACAATAAAAGTAATTTTACAATCTGACATAATACATTAAATCACATTAGTTTGAAATTTATTTTTGTATAATCTCTCTATAACAAAAATATTTTTCCCTTTTTATATTTATTGTTAGAGAGAGTATGCAAATGGAGTAGGTTAAGGAAGCACATAGGAGGGTGATGGTTGCAAACCACCCACATGCTGGTGGCAGGCATTACCTCGCATCTAATATTAATGAAGCAAAAGACGTGATGCTTGGAAAAAACCAAGGGTTGCACCTCTGCATTTTGATGGCTGCAGCTCCTGCATGCAAAGATAATCATGCAAAAGTTGTAGTGAGTTTTATGAAGATTAAAATGATGATATCGAGGGAAATGATTATGCAGTCCTCCCCCAATAATGGGTCATGGGCTCGACCATTTTTTATGAACACAAATATTGCCCACCGGATTTTAGTACTACTTTTTCTCCTAGGATTCTCTCGTTCCCCCATATATGTACTATGCTCCGAATGCGTGCATAAGTTGTCCATTACTTATGAGATTGTGACTTGTGATCACTTTGAACAAGAGTTGTGTTCTATATATGCTTTACTCATATCTCATTCTTATTACTAACGTTAGTTTGACATTACCCATCAACTGTACTTTTTCTTGAAAAAAGAAAAATTAATCTTTGGATTTGAGAGAAGAGAGGCAGGATGAAAGCGTAACATAGCAACTCCATGCTTTCATCTCGCTAATATTTTTCTCGTAGTTCCTGCAAAACACAACTATTTTGAGGAGGCAACTAGCCTTCTTTCGGGACATTCAGGAGCTAAAGTGTTGACTTTGTATGGAACCAAACTATTTTTGCTCGTTGTAACGGGATAAACTCAAGGAGTTATGTTATTATTTTGTACTGACCTTGAAAATAGTAAATCATAATGTTAGAATCAAATCAACATAATGTCTACGTCGCTGTGTGTAATAGCCAAACGATAATCTTTAACCCGATATCCAAGTATGGAAGGAACCTTTTAGCCGCAGGGCAGAAGATGAGTCTTTACATAACTCTTGTGCATAATGTTGCTGCCTCCTTGCTTTTCAACCTCTTATTGGAAGTTCTAATCGTTAGCTATTATGGAAAGGACAGTAGTTAAGCGCTCATCTTTCATGCTCCAAGAGAATAGGAGCAACTCCTGGCATTTACGTCCTAATTTCCTGTAAAAACCGATATCTTTGTCATATTTTATCTTCAGCAATCATATCATTCTGTTGTGGATTCAGCAACAGCTATATCATCCCCTTCTGATGGTGTTTGTTCCATTTCAACTTTCAAGTCGAGTGGACCTTGAGGGACTCCAAAAAGTGTAGAAAATATCTGTCTATGGCATTTGTCGCAGAAAAAGAAATAGGATAGATGGCCTTCATTTGGGAGCTTATGCACAATGGCCTCTGGTAGAACCCGGACTATGTAGTCGACCACTGATGGTGGGATTACCCGATCATCCATTCCCTATTTGGCATTCATAAAGAAATGATGTCAACAGAATTTTAAAAGTAAGCTGCATAAGTATTTTGAAAATTCTAAGCAAGAATTATTTTAATCCAATTAAATTACCGAGTATATCTTATCCTGCTGACTGCTACTATTCAATTTAACTCATGGGCGAACATGGCAATCAGTAAAAACACTTGGGGAGAGGAATGTAGGTCTGATATACTTTTAGGGAATTCCCAGAAAATCACTTTAGACAACTTTTATAAACAGGAACTGTAGAAGCATCAGTCTATTGTTATGCACAACAAAGAAGCAACAACAAAGAAGTAAGAGGTAAACCTGCCATATGTGTATCGGGCCTAGGAATCCTGTCAACTCACATTCCGCTTGACTCCACAATGACCTTAGCCAAGAAAGAATGCCTCTTATCTGACACTTCCTCTGCACCTGAAGATCTGCTAGGCTAAAACCCCAACCTGAAACCTGAAGCTCGGCTTCCTCAATGAATGGTTTTGGATTCCCCTGGCGAATTGACTCCTCCACATCCCTATGCCAAAACTCTTCAAATATTGACTTTTCAATCAGGATTTTGTCCTGAATATGTCAAGATTTCTTCAAATAAGTCATTGTAAAGAATTATATAATGATGTTGAAATTATTGCTAGCATTTTCAATTAGAATGCAACTAAATTGTATATTTCACCCCAAAAAAATCAGTTTCGTGGGAAACTGCTTCATAAAAAATTCAAAGAGCATTCAAAAATCACAGAACAAAAGGAAATTTCTGCAGTTTAGAGATTTTAATCAAAGATGGCAATGGCATGACTCACCCTCTCCCCCAGTGATAGATACAACTGATTATCAATCCGATCATGCTTTCCAGATAGGAAGCTTTGCCGATAGAAATAGGAGAGGAACTTTGGGAATCTACGAGCTAAGAAGTGCAATAACTTTCTTCTTGGCACCCAGGTTTCCCACATTTTTTTCATCTCTTCTTTAGTCATGCCCCGCTCATATGGATTAATCATTGGGGCCAACATGGCTGCGCCTGTGTATTAAGAGTAGACACACCATAAATTAAATTATGTTTGATTTTTACCTCCTTATTGTGCTTCCATTACGAAAACAAGAAAAAGAAGGGACAAGGGCTGAAGATGAGAGGAGGCAACCGACATGATCCAAGATATTGAGCTCCAGTTTTTTCTTTTGTTTTTGCTACATGATATAGAGCTCCAATTATTTGTGGAAACATATCAATTGGTTGAACCATTCATACGTTACACTACCATGCATAAAATCCATAACACTATCACTCAAATGCATTGAAAAAATCGAAACTAAAAGTTTATTGGCATAGCCACATAATATAAGTCTTGTTCAGCAACCAAAATTTTTTTGAAAGTTTTTCCACATTTCTCCAACTTTTCTGATAACTTCAGTTCTAAGCATACAGTTTTTAAAAAATTTCTATTTCAACTTTTTATATAATCATTATCCAGACACAAAAATCAATAAAACTTTTACAAGCTTTTAAAAAAAAAAAAAAAAAAAAAAAAACCTGTTAAAAATTATATTGAAACAACTTTTCAACTTCACATATCTATTTTTGCAAACTCCAATACGAAACTTACTGGAAAAAAAAAAAAAAAAAAAAAAAAAAAATTAAAATTCTCTCTTCTTTCCCAAAATTCAATAAACAATACATCTAAAAAATTTCTCAAAACTCTCAAAATCTTTCATAACCAAACATATCATAATAGTCACATACAGCAAATACTCAAAGTCAGCATGCCATAAACCCACAACTTTTTTTTTTTTTTTTTTATAACTAGCCATAAACCTACAACTCTCACCATAAGAGTTAAGACTATAACACTAGCCATGGTCCCTAAGGACTAAATCTGGAACATACATTTTCAGAATAAATGTTTTGAGAAGGGCTATGACAACTGTCCAAACATTTCAAAAATTTCCTTTATAATGAATTGAAAGCACAGGGCTTAATCTCATTAATCATATTGTGCCGACCTCATCTACCTTTATGCAAAACAAGTTGCTTCAAATTCTTTTATGGAACTTTCTTACTTGCACCTATGCTCACAGGAAACACATATTAACTTGCCATTCATTTCTTGATATAAGTCAAACAGGAACAAACAGTTCTCAGGGGGAAAACAAATTAGCAGAACCATCAGGCTATCACCCTATGAAGGGAAAGGTGGTTAAAATTAAATTGTTAGACTCAATGTAACATAAGATTCAAATATATTCAAACACTAGAATAATTTATAAAAGAAATAAAAACAATGGTATACCCGCAATTCTGTTAGGAATGTATCTAAGAGAAGCCCAAGCATGCATTGCTCCACTTGAGTAGCCCAGCAGCCAGAACTTGTCACTGATACCAACCGCATTAGAAAGGTACAACATATCAAATGCTGATGAATTAAGATTACGGCCGAGATGAGGATCGCTCTCCCCAAAACCAGGAAGATCATATGTGACCAATCGAACACCATACTCTTCAAGCAATGACATTTTAACTCCCGGTATACCTTTTATTCAGAAATTACTTAGAAAATAAGCACCCAGTCTTATTAATTTCCACCAAGACCATGCATTAAAGTCACGTGGATACCACTTGAAAGTGTTGAAGATTTATTGGTTTTTACCTGCAAGCCTTGAGGAAAGAAAAGAATGTGGAGCGATAAGGGAAAATCTTGCTCTATCAGCTGGAACACCTTGCTCATGATAAGCCATGCGTCTACCATCTGGAAGTAGTATATGGCTTGCACTTGGAGGATGTATACGCACTTTCTTTACCAGTGGAACCAAGCTGTCATTTTTGGTATTTACGTTCATGGCTGCACATGGTTTTAAAGATCTCAATAAATGTTCTTCCATCATATACCACAAAGGGAAAAATAAAAGAAAGAATATTGATGGCTGTTCCCATGATGCTACTGGAGGTCTCTGTCCCAAATAGTAGTCAGTTACAATCTTAACGGTGATTTTTCTCACAGTTGCGGAGTTCCATGGAGTTGCTATGGAGTTGCTGCAACTAACCCCAAAGGGTGTCAAACTAATGTCCATGAAAGCAACGGTGTCCACCACTGATGAAAGAAGTACTAAACCATCTCGACAAAAAGGAAGGAGTATGGTCGATGACGTGACAAAAAAAAGTGAAATTTATCAAGTTTTACAGGAACTACTAATTTTTTTCCCTAAATCTGGTTATTTTTATCACACAAAATACAACTTGGTTATTTAATACGTAGGGCCAAGATCACAAATCGTGAACCGTAGGGAGACTCGGCGTTGGAACTCAACTTGGCAAATAAGGCAAGGGATTTTCACCAATCCGGCTACCAGAAACAAAATGAAATAAGCAAATTACAGGCAGATTATAACTAACATCTTCTTCTACTCAAGCTTTTCAAGTAGATATTCATCCACCATTTTCATGCCAAATTAGGTAGTTCCAAAGTCTGAACTCGAACAACGCTTATTATTATAGGAACGAATTGCAGACTGCATAACAAGTAAAAAAACAATATGTTTCCTTCCTATAAATTCCCAATTAAACCGAAGGGGAGAAAAAATAACGGAAAGAAAAAACATAGAATGTGGTTATAATCTATTCACCTGCAACTGCAAGAATGAAAACGAAGAATATCACGGACCACGCTTGAGCCGGATGGCGATCCTCCGGTAAAAACTCATTCAAGAACTTCAATCTGCCCGAAACGTTGGCGAACGGCTTCCGAAGCTTCCGTACGATGTAGGAATCATCGGTCAGAAGGCTCTGCTGTGCGATGTCTCTACAGCCTCTGCCAAATTCCAGGAGTATTTCTCCCCAAGCCACCGCGAATCCCTTGACCTGATCCTTCAGGCTCTCCGTTTCCTCCGATTCCTTGGTCCGCGAATCGCCTGATACGAACTCCGAGCTAGTCGTCTCAAACGACGGCGGAAAGATTCCGATCGGCTCCCCGGCGTATCGTATACCGGAGTCGTCTACCAGACTCGCCCGCTCTTCCGGCAAGAAGTTCGATCCTCTCACTTCCGACATTGCCACTGAAAAAGCTTTCAGTTAAGAATACTAAAACACGAACCTCCCTCAACCTTCAATACTGTTGAGCCATACACGAGAGAGAGAGAGAGAGAGAGTGAGAGAGAGAGAGAAATGCGATTGCTTCAATCAGGAACTTAAAAACCAAAAAAAAAAAGTAAGATTCAAAGTCCAGGCACTAGAAAGCAGAGCTGGAACTGCAACTTTCCAAGCGTGATAAGCCAAGCCAGCTTTGTTTAATCCCAAAAGAAGATAAACATTGAACCTACCACCATTTTCAAAGCAAACGAAGGTACCCAAAACAAATATATAAATAAAAGTTGACAAAAAAAAATCACTTATAATTAAGAAGAAAAAGGCAAAAGCACCACTGCCTTTTAACCTTCCAAAAACTCGTACCGTTGGGACTGTTCGAATCTGGGGTGCGTTGTCCTCGTATGGAGCCTTTTACATGTTATCTAAACTTTATGCCGAATTGGCTCCTTAACTAATCTCAGCCATTAATGGCCCGGCAGCTCGGCACCTAAAGGTTTTGCCTCTTGCTCGTCCGGTCAAGACTCGACGATGAGGACGAACCGTCCGATGAGGTCACTTTAAGAAAAGTGACATCGCGGGATCTGGCCAAGTGGTCAACTGCACTGCACCGCCGCGCGTGTAATGGCTGCAGTCGGTGCTTGTCGGGTTGCTATGTGCTGTGTGAGAGGAAATGGAATAAAATGCGATGAAGAAAGGAAAAAGATAATTATTTTATAATATTCTTTTCTTTTCTTTATACAGGAATTTAGTTTGCAGGAAACGAAATGAATATTCGTCTTGAAATGATTGAGAGAAATAATTGTGGGAATTTTAAATAAAATAAATAAATATAAAATTTATATTAAAAAAGTTAATTTTTAATAATAAATTTTATTTTTTTTAAAGAATCACATGATGTTTAAATACTTTATATCTGTATTTAGTATTAGTTAAAAAGAAATATATATTATCTTTATTAAAAACATTCTCTTTTAATTTTTTATTTAAAGACGTGTTATAATATTTATAATTATCTACATAAGTATTTTAAATAATATTAAATAATAATAAATAATATATTGCCTACTTTCTATGTTGTTAGCAGTTGGCTGCAAAGGTTGCTGGGATCGAGGTTCCTTCATCCACTGCAAGTCCTCACTTGCCTGCCGCAAGAAACTATGAAAATGATATTTAAAAGTGTATTTCTATAAAGGATCATGCTAGAGGATCGATTCCCTACTGATAATCCGACCGATTGCTTCCTTTCAGAACCTTTCTTTTTTCACCTTTCTTTTTTTCATTTTTTTAATATCTTTAACTATCTTTTATCTTTTTATAAGATAATAGTTCTGATAACTCTAACTTATCATATTAAATAATTTAAAGAGTAATAATCTTTTAAAATCACATAATTTAATAATTATAATTTGAGAGTTTCAAATTAAATAGATCTTGAGAATCCATTCAATATGATGAATAATTTTGAAAATAAAATACTTGTTGAGAATAAGAGGTCTGTTGATAATTTTGAAGACATACCTGTGAAGAAGGAGAAGCATGATTAATTGATGATGAAACTGCTGCTAACGATGCTGCTTGCTGTAATGAAGATAATCTAGCTTCTTGTTAAGGATTTTCTTTTTCTTTATTGTCTGAAATTTGTGATATTGCTTCAGCTAATTTTTTCATACTCTCTTTATAAAAATATATGTACAGTGTAAATCAATAATATGTGCCGCTTGACACTAGCATAGTAAACACCTATAATGTGTGTCATCTAACACCAATAGGATAAAGATTATCCGATATACAAAGTTATTTGTCCCGTTAGGTTAGACTTGGCTACTTTGTCTTTCTAGGTAAAGTGAATATAACTCAAGGTATACAAAGTCATTTGTCTTTAGTGGACATTGAAGATAATCTTGAAATATACATGTCTTTACTATTCTTAAATAGTAATTCTTGTCCCATTAAACAAATCTTGCATTGAATCTGGTGGAAATATATGTAAAGGAAGACATTCAGAATTCCTCGTCTAAAACTATTGATTCTCTTGATTCTCTTACTCTTATAAATTAAGCATATTTTCATGTCATTTGCTCTCAACTCTTTTGAGGATTAATTTTTTTGTAAGTATTATATTTTCAATGAAATATATTTTATTACATTCTGTTTTTTATTTTATGCAAATGGTAGGTGCTAAATCCTTTTATTATATTTGTTTTACTTCTTTATATTATCAAATTGGTTATACCACCTCTATTGATTAATTATTCTATTTATATTTCCATTATATAAATCTTGGTATATGTTGATGGTATCAAAGCCATTGGCTATTATATATTGATATTTTATTTGCTATTTTATTGCTTTTAATTTTATTTTGTGATTTAATTGCTATTTTGTGATTTTATTGCTTTTAATTACATAATAAACTATTATCTTGTTCAAGTTAGTTTACATGACCGTAATGAATTGATTTGTGCATAATATAATACAAGACTTGAATTAAAATATTTTGTGGAAAGAATAAATGATCTTAAAGAAAAAACAATTAAAAATGAGACTAGATTATTACTCAATGATGGAAAGAGATCACGTATTTCAAAGTAGACAAGCATCAATAAAAGAATTTAAAGATCATTGTAAGTTCTTAAGAGCAGAGATTAAAAGTATAAGAAACAACCTAAATATTCTTGCTTTAAAAAAAAAAAATCATTGATACAGATTTTAAATAACGATAACTTACGTAAAAGAAAATGAAGTATATTGGGAGTCTTGTATTAGTAAGTCATGAAAATTCGTTAGTCGGCTCATCTATGCTAGAAAAACTTTAAGGGTAGTCCCAATGGTATTCTCTAAATATCTTGATCTACTCATTTCTCTTTGAATAGAGGAAATCTTTGTTTTAAAAACATGTCTCAATGAATTCTTTATTTAAGTCAGAAGAATCCACTACTAATATACCTATAGAATTTGAACCTGATAATGTTAACCAAAAAGATTATAATATAATAGACATAGAAAGAAATTTACAAGATTGGACTATCCCTAATGTTCCCAATAATCAAATATACAAACAGGCTACTTTCTCTTCTAAATTATCATTTCTTACTAATTATACTATTAAAAAGGTAGAAAAAACTATTAGTCTAAATAATGATTATGAATAATTACAATTATTAATAAAAGAGGCATGTAAACACCATAAAGAATAAAAATATTCTTTTATACATATTGGATTAGTACAAGTGGCTATAAAACCACGCACTCACAAGAAGTAGATTAAATGTCTCAGTATTACTTTGTCTAAGAGATAAAAGACGCTATAATTTTCATGATTCATTACTTGAAATGGTAGAATCTAGTCTAGTTTCTTTTAATTGTTATCCGAATTATTCACTTTCATTATTTGATATTAATATTTTACATGCTTTAATATTAAATTTTAAAACAAATGGTTATCATATGATGAAATGATCACATCCTTAAATCGTAATATATAGAATCCATTATAAACTGATGAAAACAATATTAGAACCACAAGCTCTTATTACTAGTCCAAAAGGTTACATATTATTATTATAATCTAACACACCAAATTCTAGTATACAAATTCCTAAACATATTAATTGGAATCAAATTACTCTCTCTAATGAATGGCAGTTAGAAAATATTATTCTATTACTAAAATAGAAAATAATTCTAAAAATGATATAGACATAAATAAAAAAACGGATGAAACAGTCTAAATTTTCTTTCAACCGTTTAAGAGATCATTATCACAAACACATTATTATTCACCAGTACCTTCTAGTTATCATACACCCAGATCTATTCTTACTTCAGTTTCTAGAAATAGATATCAAAATTTTGATGCCCGATCTCAAAATCTGGACACCCATATCCAGAAAATTATTCTTGAAAATATTATTAACACACTAATATATACCATTAACCATCCTGATATAGCATCCACCTTTCAAAATCCCCAACAAGGTAATGAACCTTCTTATCCAACATATTCACAAGTAGTTGGAGATGATATTCAAATATTCACTCTAAGTAAAGAAGAATTTAAAATTAATAAAGATTATCTAAAACAAGATTATATAAAAGAAGAAAATAAACAGAAAAGATTAGCATTTTTTTCTACCTTCACAAAAATAGAAAGAGATTATATCCAAATAAAATGTTATGAGTATTTAGAAAGTGTACAAATTAATATACATTTCTTTACATGGTTTGAAATATATAAATCAAATCAATTATCAACCATAAATAGAACTGCTAATTAATAGACTAAAGAAGATAATAATCAAATTATTTATGAAGAATACCCCCTTTTGAAACTATTAAATACAATCAAAGGAATACTCAAATATTAGCATTGCCAATAAAAAAAATATAATTCTATATCAGAAAGTAAAAACACTGATAATATAATCCAACAAAATAATTATACTAATTTATATTAAAAAACCATGAGTAAACAATAATTAGAAAGAATTGAAAATCAAATATCTCATATCAATACTCCTATCAAGGAAACAAAAGAAATTTCTTTATTCATTTCCCATGAAATTTATTCTCATTTAAAATTTAGTTTTTCTAAAACTAAAGATGATTTATTATAACAAATATCTAATAAATTAGAAAAATTAAATATTAACAATACTGCATCTACTCCCAGACAATCTCATATTAATGTATTAAGGAAAATAGCAATAACCATCGTGTGAGTGTTTTAGTTTCCTGTAATTCGTCAAAGTGAAGAAACCAGAAATGGTGCAAACTCTTGTTCTATCTTAAAAATATTTTTAGTAATGTCTGCTGGTAGTCATAATAATCAAAATAGGGTGGATCATATAGTTGAGAAAATCTTATTGTTAAATAAGGGTTTTTTTCCCCACTTCTAAGGTGAGGACTTGTCTAATAGTAACTTTATAAAAAACAATAATTGCAGATGCAGGTGGAGAAGATTGGGATTGAAGAGAACAAAAGATTTTAGAAATAATAATAGAATCTATATCTATCAGAATAAATTCATAAAAATTTCGGGTTTTTGTAATATTTTGTAGAACATAATACCAATCTAATAATAAAAATACGCCAAGTAATTTTTTAGAATCAATAAGGTGTTGTAATTCAGATTCAATGGGAAAGACTAGATGCCAATGAGTTTTGAGAATAATAGAAGTTATAGAAAGTTGAGATAATAGTAGAGTATTGATAATCTGGGAATGAGTAGAAGAAGAATGAGAAACAACCTTTAAATATGTTATTAATTTTGGAGAAGATAATAGTGAGAATGAATTGTAAGATGACATAATGTTTTGTAGTAATGTACCCAATACAGTGTAAGGTTTTGAAATGGCAGAAGGATAAGGTGAAGGGTAAGAAAGAAATGGTGGCCTGGCATGGAAAGATTTAGATTTTACTCTAAACTTTAAGGCTGACATGATTTTCTCTGTAAGAATTCTCGAGATAGAAAATCAAGAAGAAAATTATATTCTCCTTTAATATGCTCAATATCAAAATAAAAAATAAAAAATACGTAATATAGCTTGGCATCTAACAAATATTTGTTTAGCAACCAAGTTTTTTACATTTTTAATCAAAACTTCATTGGCTTGTTTACAAACTATTCTAATTAAAAACTTTTGATTTAACAAATCATCTTGAAATTTATAAATATATAATACAATAGCTAATTTTTTTTTTTTATAATACTGTAATTCTTTTGAGCAGAATTCCAACATCCTAAATGAAATATAATAATTTGTTCAGAATCATTGGATAATTTTTATTTCATAATCCTCCATAACCAAAATCAGAGGAATCTATTTTAACAATTTTAAAAATATGAGGAAATGGAAGTCCTAAGCACCGTAATTTCTTAACATAAGCTTTTATCTATTTTATAATATTTGTATACTTTTCTGTCAATAGTAATAGATTATTTTTTTATCTTTTAAATAATGGTTTGCATAATAGTATGAGAAATTGATAGAAATCCGCCACATAATTCAAACTTTCTATAAATCTTTGTAATTATTGCTTATCTTTTATTTTATCAGAAAATTTATTAGCAAATTCTATTACTATACTAATTGGTGTAATAGTTCCTTGGTATATATCATGTCCAAGCAATCTAATTTTATTCTGGAATAATTTTATTTTAGGTGATGAGAAAACTAATCCATTTTGTTTAATAATTTGAGCAAAAATGTTTAAATGTTTCCGATATTGTTTAATGGATGAAGAAAAAATTAATACATCATCTATGTAAACCTTTGAAAAGTGAGTAAAATGAGTAAATATTTCATTCATAATATTTTGAAATTTACTAGGGGTATTTTTTTTAATCCAAATGGAACTATAAATGACGTTTTGTATCTATCTTTTTCAGCAATTTGGACTTACTAAAATCCACTTTTCATATCATATTTTGAAAATATAGTAGGATCATAAAATCAGGATAATAATTTTTTTTAGACATAGGGTACCTTATTCATTGTAATACT
The DNA here is from genome assembly GCF_018687715.1 of Carya illinoinensis. Classification (NCBI taxonomy): domain Eukaryota; kingdom Viridiplantae; phylum Streptophyta; class Magnoliopsida; order Fagales; family Juglandaceae; genus Carya; species Carya illinoinensis. Next base: position 35,425,309 of record NC_056760.1, read on the forward strand.
TTATTTGATAGCTTATAATTTATGACTAATCGAGGAACACCTCTTTCTAATTCTGCTTGTTTCTAAACATAGAAAGGAACACAACTCCAAGATGATTTACTTTTTCTAATTAATCCTTTTGATAATAAATCATTAATTTCTTTTTTACATGATTCTAATAATTCATTATTAATTTGAATTAGTCTAACGTTAATAGGAATATTCCTTTCATAGAAATTTTTTTCATAAGATAATTCAACTATGTGTTATTTTCTATTCCAAAAAGCATTAGGTAAATTAGAGCATACTTCATTTTTAATTATAATTTTAAAATTATTAATTTTTTGAATTAATAATGGATCTTTTAATTGTTCTTTAATTCTTTTGTATTTTAATTCTTGTTTTATAAAATTTATCTATTTTTCTTACCTTTTAATCTTATTCTTAGTTAAAAGATTAATTTCTTTAATCAATGAATTTCTTTTAAAGAATTAATTTCTTTTGAAATTTGAGGAAATAGAAATTTGAATTGAAATTATTTACCTAATATTTTTATAGAAATTCATTCCACTGTTACAGAGAAATGATAAAGTAAGGTAAGGAAATGGTTTCCTAATATTATTCTGGTATTAATATTTTTTACTAAAATAAATGTTGTTTTAAAGTAAATTCCATTATTGCAAATGTGTGTATTTGATAATTTATAATTTATGTTTATTTTTACTCCATTAGCTTAAGATAATGTCTATTTTATTTTTTAAAAATATTTAAAATGTATTATTTCTTCTTGTATACAGTTGAAATCTACTCTTGTATCTAATAAAGCAATTGTCATAAAAGTAAATTTTTTGCTAATAGAGATATTAGCTTCAGCATATCTTTTTTGAAAATTTATTTTATTGATAATGTTGATGAAATTATCTAGTTCTTTGTTAGTAATTATTGGTGAGTTTTCTCATTTTCTTTTTTAGGAGAATTAGTATTATTCTCAATTTTTATAATTTCAGTATATCATTTTTGAAAATTTATTTTATTAAGAATATTGATGAAATTACCTAGTTATTTTTTAATAATTATTGCTAAGTTTCCTCATTGTTCTTTTTTAGGAGAATTAGTATTATTCTCAATTTTTAATAGAATAATTTTTTGTATTAATTGTTCATTAGGAACTTCTAATTTAGTATTAGAGGCTTTGAGATTTCTAATTTCTTTCTTTATTTCATTAATTTCTTGTTGTAAATCCTTTAAAGTAATTTTTTGTGTTTCTGTTTTAAATCTATGTACTATTTTTGAGAAATTATATGATTGCGGATTACTAATTTTATCTATTAATTCTAATATAATATTTTCATGTGTTGACCATACATTAATGGTTTTATTACAAATACAATTATTCTTATTTAAGCAATTAAAAACATGTACTTTATCTTCTTTTGATTCACTATCAGAAGATTGTTCTGAGATGCTTGATTCTTTTAATCGATAAATTTATTCTTCTTCTGAAGAACTTTCCTCTTCTTCACTTGAATATATTATAAAAATATTTAATAATTTTTCTTTTACTGTTTATGTACATCTAATTCGTTAATTTGTTTTTTAACCTTATAATTTGATGAATAATGTCTAACTTTTTCACATTTATAACAGATAATTTATTTTTTCTTTTTATTAAAATTTTTTGTATTTTTATAGGTTTATTATATATTTGTTTATCTTTTGTCTTTTTATAAGGTTTTTTATATTTTCATTTTTTATTTGGATAATTTTTATAATTTATTTTCACTTTTTCTGTCTTTTAGACGGGACTAATAATGGAGTATAACCAAACTGTTCACAAAACGCACTGTGACGCCCCCAAATTCCGTTTGGGATCGGACGAACATTTGAAGCGTCGAGACATGCAACACAAGGTTACCTGCCCCCGTTCATGACATATAAGATGCAATAATCCTAACATGCATCTAACATTATGCAATATTCGCAGCGGATAATTTTTTTCTTTAGCAATACTATGCACCAAACTGAAAATATCCCAATACTTGAAACATACTTCATACATAAAGATCCATTGAATAACTAAGATCACAGCACTATTCCAAAATAGTTATGATCCAATAGTACTGGAGATGCAACTCCATCGTACAAGTAGTAATTTAACTACTATATTAACATTAACGACGCACCGTCGTTCAGTCGACTGTGTCTAGTTGGTCAGCTCTTGATCCTCCTTCAGGTCCTGTAACAAGATCTACCATTCGGGGGGAATGGTAGTTGGGACTACCACGATGAGATTTGATTACAAATCTCAGCAAGTTAACAAAAAACTTCCATACAGACTAATGATGCATGTATGACAGTAAAAGCATAAATGCATAATCAAATTCATAAGTAATTAAAGCATAACTTAGCGTACAACATAACATAATTGACATAGCTTAAATTGAATCATGAACTGAACTTGACTTAGCATGAACTTGCTTTGAAACTTGAATTAACATGAAAAATACATACTCCACAGTTGTTGTGGCCCCATGTATTCTACGTGTAAATACATACTCCACAGTTGTTGTGGCCCCATGTATTCTACACAAACTTGACTTAACATTAAAAATACATACTCCACAGTTGTTGTGGCCCCATGTATTCTACACAAACTTGACTTAACATGAAAAATACATACTCCACAGTTGTTGTGGCCCCATGTATTTTACGTGTAAATACATACTCCACAGTTGTTGTGGCCCCATATATTCTACACAAACTTGACTTAACATTAAAAATACATACTCCACAGTTGTTGTGGCCCCATGTATTCTACAAAAACTTGACTTAACATGAAAAATACATACTCCACAGTTGTTGTGGCCCCATGTATTTTACGCATCACAATTGTAGTTAAATACATACTCCACAGTTGTTGTGGTCCCATGTATTCTACACATCATAATGTACTCAAGATGAAATGTGACTGGAATACGAAAGGACTGAAGTCCTGACGTAACATAACGTGACTTGAACATAACTTAGAATACATGACCAACTTGAGATAGAAACATTTCGTAACATGGCATAACATATAATAGACAACATATTTAACATGACATACTTGCAACAGTGAATATTACATGACTTGACTTACATGTAATAGATGACATACTTAGCATGACGTACTTGTAATGTACAGTAATACATAACAGAATATATTATGTAACAGATAAAAATTGATGACAGAATAAATTCTGTATAATAGACAATTACATGATAACTTGACATGGCATGACACATATGATAACATACATACATACACTGTAGTTCTTTTACTTAGCACACATACACAGTAGACTGCTAGTAAGTTAAAAGCTAACTTACCTCGATCTCCGCGTTTCTTATAAAACTTCAAGTGCGATCACGAGGAACTGTAATTAGTGATTCTAAAAATTAGAACTAAATCACTAATAATTTGAAATATGGAAAATATTAACTTAAAGAGTAAAATTTTCATTTTACTCTCTACATGTGGGAAATTGACCGTTTTACCCATAACTTAAGGATTTTGCATACTAACTTTAAAAGTTTCCAAAATTTACATTCCTCATGTAAATTTTGTCCTAAACTTAAATATCAACTCATAAAAATTTAAAACAAAACACAACCATGAAGAACACACTATGGTCGAAACATCCATAGGCCATTTCCCTTTATTTTTGTTGCAATTCCTTCCAACTTCAAAACTCATGCTTAAACCAAAATTTTGCAACAAACATCTTCCAATCCTAAGTTCAAAACCATACTTAAAACATCCATTTAGAAAAATCTAATAATCAACACCAAACTTTTTTGTAAAAAGATCCAAGCATTTGAATCACAAGTTTTGACCTTAAATCAAAACATCTCCAAGAATTTCAAAAATCAAATCTTACTTCTAACATATTCATAATATCATCCTAACATCAACCATGCTTTAAATCATCAAACTAAAGTCACCAAAATCACAAAATAACATTTGGAGTTTTTGGTTTTACACTTAGTCCAAAAACAGGAGCTTTTTCCTCAACTAGTTTTGATAAATCTCTTGATCTATGACTTATAAATATATGATCTTCAAACCAAACCATTACATGGTTTAAAAAGATGTCCTAAAACATATACAAGCTTCTAATTCAAGATCACATGGTTAGAAATTAACCAAAACATAAATTTAGCCAAGAATATCCACACTTTGGCTTATCTGAATATCTCTTTGCATAAAATTTCATATCTTTGAAACTAACATCAAATATTTTCAAAATAATAATATAACATGTATATAAGATGTTTAGGATCCTCCAATAAAATTATCAAAGTCATTAGAATAGGTTTAGACCACCAAAGAGTTAAACTTTCTCAAAACAGAAACTGTTTTTCCTCTTCCAGTTTCTAAGTTTCTAAATCTAAGAAAATCTTTCATCAAAACCTTTAATCATGCAAAAATCCTCAACCAATAGTCATATATACATGTTAACAATACTCCATAAAAATTTCGGACCAATATCTATCCATTAGCTTGGTCAAAAACTCCAAACTATAACATACTCTCCAGATTCACGCCCAGAATGACCTTTCTATGGTTAAAAATACTTTTGACCGACCAAATGACCATGGAATGATACGAAAAATATATCTACGGAAACTAGACTCAAAGAGGAACAACTTATATGAAGGAGACTTTATGATAAAACACTTACAAAAGCTTCGAAATGGGTGTGCAAAAGAACTCCTAAAAGCTGTCCGAGAGAGAGTGTTTGGTATTCTTTCAATGGAAAGCATAAATGAAGTAATTTCGTGGGGAGGGATGGCTGGAGATATTTGTGGATAAGATATGGAAGAGATGAGGCTGGACTTGAGAGTTGAGTGTAGTTTTCTCCTACCCAAAAAAAATCTATAAATGATTATCTTATAATATTCTATCCAATAATATCTAAAAAAAACATCAACTTAAGATATTTTTATCTAATAATCTCTATCAACTCAAAATATTTTTACCCAATAATATTCACGAAATTTACCTCAAGATATTTCTTTTTATCCAATAATATCTACAGTTTTGAACATACGTTTTGTCCGAAAATATGAAAAAATGTTATTGCGCCATAAGACTTTAAATAATCCTCCGAGTCTAATGGCACAAACCATAATACATTTTGACACTTCTAACTATCTCCAATAATCAAAAATACACTTATGATACCATAGTAAATAATAACACTAACTATATAGTTAGACAAAAACCTATACGATTAATGGATTCGTGAAAACTTATGAGGTTTTCACGAGGTTCCTAAAGTTAATAGAAATTTCACAATTGAATTTCTAGCGGGCTGTTACAATCTCCCCTCCTAAAAAAGAAATTTCGTCCTCGAAATCGAAGTAAGTAAGAAATAACAAGTTAAGAAATATGTGTTGCTTACCAACCTGGTGTCTATCCCGTATATATTTACCTTTGAGATTATGTCATTCATTAACTCTCTTATTTTAATCAACAATTATATTATACTTCTTTGCACAAGGTTGGCCAAGTTGTAGCGACATACTCTCCAAACCTAAAACTTTAAGTAAATAATCTTCCGAAACTCTTTTTTAGAAAAGCATAGGTGATATACTTTAAATGTTCTTGTAAATACCAAAGTTAGTAGAGAATTCATCAAAATTAAGCTGTTATCCTCTCTCTCTGTGTTTTTTTTTTTTCGGTGGTCCTCTGTTTTAGACCAAACAACTTTGATGCGCATGATTTTTATAGGTCTTCTGTAGTTGTCAGGCGCCGCATAGCTACGACACTACTTTGTTCTTCTGTAATTGTCAGGCACCGCAGCTATGATACTACATTGCTCTTGTCTCTTGTAGAGAAATGACTCACGCGAGATGATTCGTCATAATTTTCTCTATAAAAGAATTATTCAGTTCATCTTCTTTCTCATCTCATCTTCTTCACTTTTCTGAAAATTAGTCTGCATTCTTACTCTGCAATCTCTTTCTGCTTTCTCATTTTGCAATGGCTCAGCAATCTTCTCATTACCAATACATGAGGTATTCTGCACCTCGTTCACCAGTTGTTTCTGCTTCTTCCGTAGGTGCTATTATGCAATCAAATAATGATCTGACTAATAAGTCAGAAAATGAACTTATCTACGAGCTTGTGAGTCTCGGTACTCGATACTCATCAGCCATTGTCGCATATTCTCAGCGACTGCAATCCAGGACTGGTGGGGTTGACAAACTCCACGAGAGTATTTCTATCCTTCAGAGGCTTCTTATGGAATCCAACATGAAGATAGAAGCAGTAAAGCGAGAGAACAGAGATTTAAAATCTTTGCTTAACTCTTCTTTTCGAGTGGCTACTCCTTTAGATAGGAGAGGCATGCAGATTTTTGAAGAGCAAGAACGTTTAAAGATTGAGGCAAAGAGCCTCAAATTTCTGTAATTTTGCTTTATGATAATAAAATAATACTTCACAAATATTCATATTTGTGTTTCTATCTTCTGGTATATGTTTTATGTACTCCATTTTATTTCTTTCAGGGATTTTCATATATATGACATGATCCAATGACTCATATAAATATGCATTTAATCATGCATATCCAAACTTTCAGTAATCTTCAAGTTAATAAAAACCTCAAGGAGTTCTACTGGTCTAGGACTAACTTACTTCTTTATAATCGCAACAATCAGCCATCTTCCTAGGTGGTACTTTGATAACTGACCAATTAATAACTTAAACTTGAAACTTTCTCTCTTATGATTGTCATAACTCTTCTATCCATCATAAGTTATCAATTATTCTAACTCTAAATGATTTGTTCTTAATGTTCACATAAATCCTCAAGACCAAGATTTTACTTTCCATATAATAGTCTTCAAAAGAAGATCGATCTATGTATCCATAAAGATAGTGCTTTGCCAGAAATCATTTACTGGCGGCGTGGTAATACTATTATCATAAGTAAATTCTACTAAGGCTAAAGTTTCTCCTAATCAAATTACTCTTCCAAACACAATTTCTATCGTATTCTCAGAATCAAAACAATTCTCCAAATATGTGGAATACCATTTATCAATCCTACATATCCTTTCTCATATTACTAAAAGGTATTCTATATCTACATTGGTATGAACAATAATACTTCTAATGAAAATTGTTACTCTTACCACTAGGGTAACAATTTAGCTTCTAAGCTGAATTCTCAAGCACCACAATTAATAGAAACAATGACCCGTTTGAATCAAACAATGTACAATTTACCAACTCCAATGACTTGACCTACTCCAAAATAACAATAATGCAATACTACTATCAATTGCAATCAGATCAACATTAACTATGTTTACCTTAACTAATCTTTCATCCATCGAGAAATTCTGATCCTCTTGATTGTTATCTCCCTTAGGATTCCGAGGTATTCTATCACGAGTCATGTGTCCCTTCTTGAAACATACGAGTATATGTATTAAAACCACATACTACCTTTCATACCTTAAGAAATTCAAGCCTAATGACGACTAAAATTTCAAGCCTAATGTTTGGTGCATTTCCTAAGGACATGTGGATTTACTGCCCAGAGACGTATTGCTCTGATACCACCCTGTGACGCCCCCAAATTCCGTTTGGGATCGGACGAACATTTGAAGCGTCGAGACATGCAACACAAGGTTACCTGCCCCCGTTCATGACATATAAGATGCAATAATCCTAACATGCATCTAACATTATGCAATATTCGCAGCGGATAATTTTTTTCTTTAGCAATACTATGCACCAAACTGAAAATATCCCAATACTTGAAACATACTTCATACATAAAGATCCATTGAATAACTAAGATCACAGCACTATTCCAAAATAGTTATGATCCAATAGTACTGGAGATGCAACTCCATCGTACAAGTAGTAATTTAACTACTATATTAACATTAACGACGCACCGTCGTTCAGTCGACTGTGTCTAGTTGGTCAGCTCTTGATCCTCCTTCAGGTCCTGTAACAAGATCTACCATTCGGGGGGAATGGTAGTTGGGACTACCACGATGAGATTTGATTACAAATCTCAGCAAGTTAACAAAAAACTTCCATACAGACTAATGATGCATGTATGACAGTAAAAGCATAAATGCATAATCAAATTCATAAGTAATTAAAGCATAACTTAGCGTACAACATAACATAATTGACATAGCTTAAATTGAATCATGAACTGAACTTGACTTAGCATGAACTTGCTTTGAAACTTGAATTAACATGAAAAATACATACTCCACAGTTGTTGTGGCCCCATGTATTCTACGTGTAAATACATACTCCACAGTTGTTGTGGCCCCATGTATTCTACACAAACTTGACTTAACATTAAAAATACATACTCCACAGTTGTTGTGGCCCCATGTATTCTACACAAACTTGACTTAACATGAAAAATACATACTCCACAGTTGTTGTGGCCCCATGTATTTTACGTGTAAATACATACTCCACAGTTGTTGTGGCCCCATATATTCTACACAAACTTGACTTAACATTAAAAATACATACTCCACAGTTGTTGTGGCCCCATGTATTCTACAAAAACTTGACTTAACATGAAAAATACATACTCCACAGTTGTTGTGGCCCCATGTATTTTACGCATCACAATTGTAGTTAAATACATACTCCACAGTTGTTGTGGTCCCATGTATTCTACACATCATAATGTACTCAAGATGAAATGTGACTGGAATACGAAAGGACTGAAGTCCTGACGTAACATAACGTGACTTGAACATAACTTAGAATACATGACCAACTTGAGATAGAAACATTTCGTAACATGGCATAACATATAATAGACAACATATTTAACATGACATACTTGCAACAGTGAATATTACATGACTTGACTTACATGTAATAGATGACATACTTAGCATGACGTACTTGTAATGTACAGTAATACATAACAGAATATATTATGTAACAGATAAAAATTGATGACAGAATAAATTCTGTATAATAGACAATTACATGATAACTTGACATGGCATGACACATATGATAACATACATACATACACTGTAGTTCTTTTACTTAGCACACATACACAGTAGACTGCTAGTAAGTTAAAAGCTAACTTACCTCGATCTCCGCGTTTCTTATAAAACTTCAAGTGCGATCACGAGGAACTGTAATTAGTGATTCTAAAAATTAGAACTAAATCACTAATAATTTGAAATATGGAAAATATTAACTTAAAGAGTAAAATTTTCATTTTACTCTCTACATGTGGGAAATTGACCGTTTTACCCATAACTTAAGGATTTTGCATACTAACTTTAAAAGTTTCCAAAATTTACATTCCTCATGTAAATTTTGTCCTAAACTTAAATATCAACTCATAAAAATTTAAAACAAAACACAACCATGAAGAACACACTATGGTCGAAACATCCATAGGCCATTTCCCTTTATTTTTGTTGCAATTCCTTCCAACTTCAAAACTCATGCTTAAACCAAAATTTTGCAACAAACATCTTCCAATCCTAAGTTCAAAACCATACTTAAAACATCCATTTAGAAAAATCTAATAATCAACACCAAACTTTTTTGTAAAAAGATCCAAGCATTTGAATCACAAGTTTTGACCTTAAATCAAAACATCTCCAAGAATTTCAAAAATCAAATCTTACTTCTAACATATTCATAATATCATCCTAACATCAACCATGCTTTAAATCATCAAACTAAAGTCACCAAAATCACAAAATAACATTTGGAGTTTTTGGTTTTACACTTAGTCCAAAAACAGGAGCTTTTTCCTCAACTAGTTTTGATAAATCTCTTGATCTATGACTTATAAATATATGATCTTCAAACCAAACCATTACATGGTTTAAAAAGATGTCCTAAAACATATACAAGCTTCTAATTCAAGATCACATGGTTAGAAATTAACCAAAACATAAATTTAGCCAAGAATATCCACACTTTGGCTTATCTGAATATCTCTTTGCATAAAATTTCATATCTTTGAAACTAACATCAAATATTTTCAAAATAATAATATAACATGTATATAAGATGTTTAGGATCCTCCAATAAAATTATCAAAGTCATTAGAATAGGTTTAGACCACCAAAGAGTTAAACTTTCTCAAAACAGAAACTGTTTTTCCTCTTCCAGTTTCTAAGTTTCTAAATCTAAGAAAATCTTTCATCAAAACCTTTAATCATGCAAAAATCCTCAACCAATAGTCATATATACATGTTAACAATACTCCATAAAAATTTCGGACCAATATCTATCCATTAGCTTGGTCAAAAACTCCAAACTATAACATACTCTCCAGATTCACGCCCAGAATGACCTTTCTATGGTTAAAAATACTTTTGACCGACCAAATGACCATGGAATGATACGAAAAATATATCTACGGAAACTAGACTCAAAGAGGAACAACTTATATGAAGGAGACTTTATGATAAAACACTTACAAAAGCTTCGAAATGGGTGTGCAAAAGAACTCCTAAAAGCTGTCCGAGAGAGAGTGTTTGGTATTCTTTCAATGGAAAGCATAAATGAAGTAATTTCGTGGGGAGGGATGGCTGGAGATATTTGTGGATAAGATATGGAAGAGATGAGGCTGGACTTGAGAGTTGAGTGTAGTTTTCTCCTACCCAAAAAAAATCTATAAATGATTATCTTATAATATTCTATCCAATAATATCTAAAAAAAACATCAACTTAAGATATTTTTATCTAATAATCTCTATCAACTCAAAATATTTTTACCCAATAATATTCACGAAATTTACCTCAAGATATTTCTTTTTATCCAATAATATCTACAGTTTTGAACATACGTTTTGTCCGAAAATATGAAAAAATGTTATTGCGCCATAAGACTTTAAATAATCCTCCGAGTCTAATGGCACAAACCATAATACATTTTGACACTTCTAACTATCTCCAATAATCAAAAATACACTTATGATACCATAGTAAATAATAACACTAACTATATAGTTAGACAAAAACCTATACGATTAATGGATTCGTGAAAACTTATGAGGTTTTCACGAGGTTCCTAAAGTTAATAGAAATTTCACAATTGAATTTCTAGCGGGCTGTTACACGCACCTAACTTTTTTTTAGCAAATTTCTTGTCTTTATCCATTTACTTTTTTAATCTTAGATCATTACACATAATTAGACCAGTTCTATTAATAGTAGTTATTATATCATCATATGTGAGATTAATAAAATAAATAGTACTATCTAGTTTTACTAATGATTCTCGAACCTTTTGGATAAAATAATATGGAAGTCCAGCTATAAACTTTCCTTCCAGTATGGTTGTTGATAATCATTTATGATCATAACTTTAGTTAGAAATACATTTTTATACCATCTAAAATCAGATAATAGAGGGCTTTTTAAATTGATTAATAAATTACTAGTTCTTTCTTTAAATTGAATAGGATCACCAACAAAGTGCTTGGTTAGTATAAATATTAAAGCATTAACAACATCTTCTATAGGTTGACCATCTTCTATTTTAATTTCTTGCATATTTTCATCATGTATATACTGACTCAATATTCTTATTTTTTGTTCTTGTGAAAGATAATGATCGCACCAACACTTTAATTGGCCAGTTAAACCTGTAACTAGAATATGTGTTACTTGATGATCTATCTTTCTACTAGCTTTATAAACATTAGCTACCATAATCATTTCTTAAAAATAATTTAATATTTCATATTCAAATAATCCATTTATATTCTATTCATATAATACATCTAATGAAAAAATAGATCTTACTATATGTTCTCTTTTTTCAAATTGCATATCCGGTGGGGTAGGTCTCGGATACTAATTACGAAATAATAGAAACATGATGTTTGAAGTCTCTAGAAACATGCTTCACTTCTGTCTTCTCCTTCTCTGCAATTCATCTTCTTCCTCTAACCCTAATCTCTGAAGCAAATTCTCATTGGGACTTTCCCTCCAACCAACTATATTTATAGTGAATGGATTACAATCACACTGTTTAATTATTTACAAGTCTATTTCATTCGAGGAGTAAAACGACCACATTGGACTTATTGAAATTGAGATATAAAAGGAAATGACAACGTTCAACTAAAAGCAGAAGGAATTAACATATACCAAAACGGCAACGTATCGATCTTTCCCTTAATAGCCAACAACCCGTAACGACCCTTCCACTAAGATCCTGCTGAACACATTGCACCTTGCCCATCTGCATGTCTCCACACCAGCAGCTTCACTGTCCATAACGAAGGGGTGAGAGGGAGGAGATATTACGTTTGAACGTGATATTTATGGACAAAAATTCATCTACAATAAAATTAATTTTAAATGAGAAGGAATTTCATGGGAAACAAATAAAAGAATTTCTTTTGTTTCCTTGATAGGAGTATTGATAAGAGATATTTGATTTTCAATTCTTTCTAATTATTTACTCATGATTTTTAGATATAAATTAATATAATTATTTTATTAGATTATATTATCAGTGTTTTTACTTTATAATATAGAATTATATTTTTTTATTGGAGAGACTAATATTTGAATTTTTTTATTGTATTTAATAGCTTCAAAATGGGGATATTTTTCATAAATAATTTGATGATTATCTTCTTTAATCTATTGATTAATAGTTCTATTTTATGGTTGATAATTGATTTGATTTATATATTTCAAACCATATAAAGAAATGTATATTAATTTGTACACTTTCTAAATACTCATAATATTTTGTTTTGATATAATCTCTTTCTATTTTTGTGAAAGTAGAGAAAAATGCTAATCTTTTCTATTTATTTTCTTCTTTCATATAATCTTGTTTTAGATAATCTTTATTAATTTTAAATTCTTCTTTACTTAGAGTGAAGATTTGAGCATCATCTCCAACTACTTGTGAATACGTTGGAGAAGAAGGTTATTTACCTTGTTGGAGATTTTGAGAGGTGGATGCTATATCAGGATGATTAACGGTATATATTTGTATGTCAATAATATTTCCAGGAATAACTCCCCGAATCTGAGTATCCAAATTTTGAGATCTGGTGTCAAAATTTTGAGATCTATTTTTAGAACCCGAAGTAAAAACAGATATGGATGTATGATAACTAGAAAGTGCTGGTAAAGAATAATGTGATTGTGATAATGATGTCCTAAATGGTTGAAAAGTAATTTGGACTGTTCCATCCATTTTTTTATCTATATAATCTAGATAATTTTTAGAATTAATTTCTATTTTAGGCAATGGAATAATATTTTTTAACTGTCATTCATTAGAGAGAGTAATTTGATTTCAATTAATCTATTTAGGAATTTGTATACTTGAATTTGGTGTGTTAGATTGTAATAATAATGTGTAACATTTTGGACTAGTAATAAAAGCTTATGGTTCTAATGTTGTTTCCATCAGTTTATAATGAAGTCTATATACTACAGTTAAAGGATGTGATTCTTTCATCACATGATAACTATTTGTTTTAATATTTAATGTTAAAGCATGTAAAATATTAGTATTAAATAATGAAAGTAAATAATTATGATAACAATTGAAATAAACTGGACTAGATTCTACCATTCCAAATAATGAATCATGAAAATTATAGTGTCTTATATCTCTTAGACAGAGTAATACTGAGGCATTTAATCCGCTTCTGGTGAATTGTTTTATAGCCACTTGTACTAATTCAATATGTATAAAAGAATATTTTTGTTCTTTATGGTATTTAATAACTCTTTTGTTAATAATTGTAATGATTCATAATCATTATTTAGACTAGTTGTTTTTTCTACCGTTTTAATAGTATAATTAGTAAGAAATGATAATTTAGAAGAGAAAGTAGACTGTTTGTGTATTTGATTCTTGGGATAATTAGGGATAGTTGAGTCTTGTAAATTTCTTTCTATACCTATTATACTATAGTCTTCTTGGTTAATATTATCAAGTTCAGATTCTATAAGTATCTTAGTAGTGTATTCTTCTGACTCAAATAAAGAATTTATTGAAAATTTTTAAAACAAAGATTTCCTCTATTCAAAGATAAATGAGTAGATCAAGATCTTGAAGGAATACTACCAGGACCAACCTTAAAGCTTTTGTAGCATAGATAGGCTGACCAATGGATTTTCACGGCTTACTAATACAAGACTCCCAATATATTTCATTTTCTTTTACATAGATTATCGTTGTTTAAAATCTGTATCAATGATTTTTTTATTTTTTTTAAGTAAGAATACTTAGATTGTTTCTTATACTTTTAAAAACTTATAATGATCTTTAAATTCTTTTATTAATGCTTATCTACTTTGAAATACGTGATATCTTTTCATCATTGACCAATAATCTACTCTCATTTTTAATTGTTTTTCTTTAAGATCATTTATTCTTTCCATAAAATATTTTAATTCAAGTCTTGTATTATATTCTGCACAAATTAATTCATTACGGTCACATAAACTATCTTGAGCAAGATAATAGTTCATTATGAAATTAAAAGCAATAAATTCACAAAATAGAAATTAAATTGCAAAATAAAATTAAAAGCAGTAAAATATCAATATATAATAACCAATGGCACTGATACCATCAACATATATAAGGATTTATATAATGAAAATATAAATAGAATAATTAATCAATAGAGATGGTATAACCAGCCTAATAATATAAAGAAGTAAAACAAATATAATAAAAGGCGGTAGAACCTACCCTTTGCATGAAATAAAAAATAGAATATGATAAAATATGCTTAATTGAAAATATAATACTTATGAGAAGATTAATTTTCAAATGAGTTGAGAGCAGATGACATGAAAAGAAACTTAGTTTACAAGAGAAGATATTTTAAGAGTAAGAAAATGGAGAGAATGAATGATTTCAGATAAACAATTCTGAATGCTTTTTTTTTACATACATATTCTCTTTATATAAAGATATGTATAGTATTGATCAATAATATGTGCCGCCTAACACTAGCACATTAAACACCTATGTGTGCCGTTTGACACTAATAGAGTAAAGACTATCCGACTATCATACACCATAAAGACTCAATAATATACAAAGTCATTTGTTCCATTATGCTAGACTTGGCTAGACATAAAGACTCAATAATATTCACTCACTCAATCATTAAAAAATTTTAAACAAACAAAAAAATTAAAATTGATATACCGATCGGTTTATACAGCATTTTTCTTCTATACAATATAGTGTATAAATAAAAATATAAAAAATATGAGAATGGCATATTAGTAATCTTATTACAATATATTATAAAGGGATACTATTCATCATTTTACATCATATATTTTAATATTATTTTATTTTATTTTTATTAAATTAATTGAATTGTTGTATTTATTATCTATATATCATATATTTATTGTAAAAAGTTAAAATAATAAAATAAATAAGGCGTGTGTATACGAAAATGATAAATAAAATAATTATTTTTTATATGTGACACCCAACGCTCCTTGAGATTTGACGGAAAAGAATGATGTCAGGAATGTGCTCGCATGCCTGCACATGCATGTGAAATGATTTGTATCGAAAAAGTAAGAACGTTATACGGCCAAGAAGATTCTCACCGAAAATCCTCACCGAACAGCTACATTTGTTTCATTTTATTTTTAATTTTTTTAAACATTTTTTAAAACTATTTAAATATTTTTAAAAAATAAAATAAAATTATAAATTTATTTAAAAATAATTTCTTAATCACAAAGTAAAAAAAAATTTATTAAAAATAAATAAAATGCAATTCGGTAAGAAATTTCGATATGAAATTTTTGTGAAAATAGTATTTTTCAAAAAGTGATAGATCCCGAATAAATTTAGGTGTAAATAGGTATATTTACATAGAAATATAAAAATAATAAATTATATGATAATATGTAGTGTAAATTAATAAATATCATTTTTCTTTAAAATAAAGGATGATTATATAAAATTTAAACAAATTTTAATGAAGCGATGAAACTATATTTGTTAATTATATACAGGTGGTATGAAGGGGGGAAATATACTCAAGCTGTATGCACATAGGCACTTTCTGTTTAGGAGAAAAAATTCTATTAATCATCCTTATATATATATAATTTTTTTTTTTTACTAAATATATGGTATATAGATGATAAGTAAAATAATTCAATAAATATATATATGATGAGTAGAATAAAACTAAAAATAATTCTTTTTTAAAAATGTGATGTATGTGGATGATGAGTAACAAAACTTATTTACAAGTGACAATTTGTGTTTGTTGGTTGTTTTTATGTTGTGTCAAGTCATGCATATTTGAATTTATGAATTATCCCAAACACGACGGATAAATTAAATGGATCATAACTTCAAATCATAACACAGCTCATTTAAATAAAGGGTCATACCATGTCACCCATTTTAACATGTTTAATAATTAATTAAAAATTAGTCAACACGGCATGACTCATTTCAATTCGTTTTATGTAAATAAATTGAACTAACATGCATAATTTATTTCACTTAATTCACATAATTTTACACAAAAATTAAATTTATATTTATTAGTAACCATAATATCTAAACAAAAAAGTAACAAAAAATATCATATTTTAATCTATAATACAACCAATCTAAGTTAAAATAGACTACTTGCTGATAAAAAATATCAGTATTTTTTATATTTTAACTTATAATAAAACTAATATTATAAATTCAATAATAAAAAATATAAGTATAGGTCTATAATTATAATTCTAGCAATAAAAATATAATTATTTCAAAAAATATCAATATTATAATTCAACTATAATAAAATTATAATTTTAAAATAAAATATAAATAAATTATTGCAGATTGATTTTAAGTTAATTGGATTGATCTATTATTAATTCGTATATTAATCTTGTATTAAAGGTCAAGTCTTTTTTCACTCAAACTCATTTATATCACATTTAAATTCACCAATTTTGTATCATATTCATATTCGCGTTAGATTCACAGATCACGTTCCATATTGTCATCCCTATTTGTATTTCTAGAATTAGGGCTTTACGCTTTGACTGCTTCAACCTCTTCTTCGTCTTCATGTACTTCAACCTTGGCCATTGTTGAAGAACGCCAATTTCTCACTCTCTGCTCCAATATTGTCCCCAAGCCAAGCCGCCACATGCCCTTTATTCAAACCACCGTGATCCAACAAGCTTCACCACATGGACTCCCCTTGCTCACCACCCCCACCCCGTTCTGTCGTAGCCTACTTGGACTGATTCAACCCAAGGTAAATTTCATTTTTTTTCAACACTTTGGTTTCCAGATTGGTTCTGCTAAGATGGCTATTGGGTTTGGTGATAAATGTAGGCTTGAGAATCGATATAGATTAATGCTCGGAAGGTTAGTGTTGGGCATGAAAACTTCGGGTTGGCCGAATAGTTTATGGGTTTGGATCGTTGATGTTGAGTTTTGTCAATGTTGGGCCCTAAATTCGTGAAGGAGAAGGGGTGACGCGAGCCGTAATTTGTTTGATGGTTAATGGTTGACACATAAATATCTTGGGTTGATGCTTAATTAGACGGTGGGGATGCTGATGTTGGATTGAGGGATTTTATGGCAAAGTGGAATTTTAAAGGAGCTAGTGTCACCTTTGGGTCAAGTGAAAATACTCGAAAGATATAGAATTGGAACCATAGGGTTATTATGGTAGAGTCATTTAGTATGCTCGGCTTATTTTAGAGGGTGTTAGTTTGATTCTACTAACTTATAGATGGTGTTAAATATTTTGTTTAGGTGCTACTGATGAAAAAAAAGATATGTTTAGGTGTCGATTGATATTCACTTGGCGGCTGGCATTCTTGTGAGGAAATTCAAAGATGTTAAAAAGTTTAAGTAGTATTTCTATGCTAGATTTTGCCTAAAACTAACTGATGTTGATTTTGTGGGGGGAAAAAAAATACTTGCATCTTTTTGTTATGAAAACAACATCTATCATGTTTTGTTTTCTGGGGTGCTTCTGCTTTGGAATGGAAATGTGGGTTTGTGGTTGAGCTGAAAGTCCTGAATGTTGCTAAAGTGCTTTTTGAGAAGAAGAGCTGAAGTTTGATTCAATGATGCTCATCCAAAGTTGAAGCATTTTTTGCTTCTATATTTACAATAGTGTTAGTGAGAATTTCTTTTGGTGATAAGCCCAGGGATTCTGAACACAACTAGCAATCATGTTATCATGGCAATTTCTATTTAATTGAACCATTGGTGATGAAAGATTGTTATTGGAAACACATGATGGTACCCCTAGTTTTTTTAATTAAATTATAGCTGTCGGTTGAGAGTTTAGTAGACTTCTTACAGATTTTATCAGTACTAGGTAGAGAGAGTATTCCATAAATCACATTCTTTTAAGGATCTTGAAATTTTAGATTTCAAATCATTTGGTTTAAATTTTCTGAACTCATTTTCGACTTCTTTTCAGGGTTGTTCCCTTTATACATATTTTGGCGAGGAAAACTGAACCATTCTAGCTCCCATGGCTACCGATGCAGTTCTTCAAGACCAAAGGAAACGCACTTTGGAGGCATTGGAGCGGAGGTTTGCTGTTGAGCACCTTCTTCAACAAAAGAAGAGCAAAAAGAATGTAAATGAAGGAGATAAAAAAGAACCGAATTGGACAAATTCTTTCATTGCTTCTTCGGTAGATAAAATTGATGCAACGGTCACTCCCTCATTGGATGCTTCATCCAAGAAAGGTTTTTTTTTTTTTTCTTTTTTCCAAAAGAAAAGAAAAGCTAACTTTGTTTTTTGAGGATCTCCTGTATGCTTAATGCTGTCATTCATAACAATCTCATACCTGACATTTTTGTATGTTGGATAGACACCTATTATTGATGGTATGCCCCTACAGGGTATTCAGATTGATACCCATTTTTATAGGCTTTTAATAAAATGCCACTTCACCGAGTCTTATAACTTTCTTGTGCATAATATACCCTGGAGACCTGTATGTTCCTCACCTGGGTGCCATTGGTGGAAGCATACCCATTTTCCAATTGAGTCAGCCCTTGGGAGCCAAGTTTCTGGTTTTTATATAAAAGAATGCATATGTTCTATCATAATGTTGTTGCTATCCCCCCCCCCCCCCCCCCCACCCAAAACACACACACCCCGGGGTCCCTCTTTTCCCCATCTGGCAGCAGGCAGCCAATGGCATGGGCATGTCATGTTTTTTCCCATTATTTAAATGATGTGCATGTTTTGCAAAATTTTCTACATTATCCTTCAGATGCAATTGCCAGTATTCTGTATTCGCTATTTATCATTTTATTTATCTGTTGTTTTATAACTTACCTGATTGTTAATCCGGTTCGATGTGGAGAGTTACTTAATATCTCGCTATTTAAAATATAAGTTGAATTTCTTCCTGTTTTTCATTGTAAACTATTTTGCACCAGCTAGTTGTTAAGGTTAAGATTTTGATATTGTTAACCTGCTATTTATTAGACTTTTATCCTTTTTGCATGTACCTAATTGTTTGTCGTGCTTATGTGTAGGGAGTTTTTCTTTCTCAGTTCAGTCTGCTTCAAAAGGTAGGTAGTAGTACTGTGAGCATCAAAATCTTATTTCATTTTTAACTTATCAAAAAAAAAATCTTATTTCATTTTTTTTTTTACATGTAAGATAAGTACTTTTAGTTATCAAAAGGAAAGAGAGGGATGATCAACATAAGTTTTATGAGTTATACTGGAAAAAAATTGTACATATATGCATATATATTATCATTTTGTATCTGTATTTATTGATTAGATGGAAGATGGATGTTTTGCACAGATCCTGAAGAGAATGCCCCAGCATATTCACAGCTCTCTCAACCTGTACATGAGAATCTGCTGGGAACCAGTAGCAAGGTACTCTGTCTATGACCAATTTATTGTTAGAGGTGCTTCTATTAGTGAATTTGCTTTTCTCATTTAAGAGATGAACTTCGCTCAACATCTACCTGGTGTCATGCAGCTTTCTTCTAAAAAAGGACAAATGGCTGATAAGATTTTACATGAGCTTCTTCAGAATGGTGATGCGGCTCTGAAGTACATACAGGGGTCCAGAAGCATAAAAATGGACAATTGGATCCTTCTTGATAATTTTGTACAAGGGCGTGGTGTATCTACCGGTTCTAGGATTAGGGCTTTGCGGACCCATTCAAAACGTTCTAAAAAACACATGTCCACGAAAGAACTTAAAAAATGTGGATCCTTTGATTTGCCCCAAGAACTTCATAAGTAAGTTTAATGCTTCTCTGCTCTGCTTGTGGTTGCAATTTTTCAGTCTTTTTCTACTGCTTCTGTAGTTTCAATCTCAGTGTTAATATTTTAATTGTATCTCTGGTGTTGTCACATTGCTTCATTTCATGATCTAATTTCTTTTGTTAGCTACCTCAAAAAGACTAAGCTACATGCTTCAGAAAGAATGTACAAAACTGGACTGTGAATCTGGGAAGGGTGCACCAAGTTCATCCTCTGTCTAGTAGTAAGCAAAAACTGCTGACTGAGACAGTTGACTTGCAAAGTTGTATTTTTCTGGGCTGGTACCATGACTTTATATGTTTATGTAGGGTCAAACGTAAAAATAAACATGATGCTGGTGGTTGAAGTGGTTAGTGTTTTAGTTTTGGGGTTTGGCCTTTGGGGGAGCTTTTACATGAGGAATCGTTCTTTCCTTGTCCCACTCTTGAGTCTGACGTTTGCCAATTATTCTGAATTATCAACTTATCACCTGTTTGTTGTTTGTCCAACAATACAATGGAACTCCTCTTCAATAGATGATGAGAGAATATACAATGAAATTAAAGTTTTGTTCTATTATATGTTAAACTTTGAAGAATGACCGTTTCTATGTGCTTCTAGGTTTTTTTATTTTTTTATTTTTTTTTCTTATGACAGTTTTTCTGAATAATTGTTGGTTGTGTTGGATAACAGGTTTGATGTTTTTAGGCCAATGCATGAAATGTGGAAAGGCTACATGATGCAACTGCTCAAAACCTGTGGGTGAGATTTTTTTTTTTTTTTGCTGAAATAATAATCATGCAGTTTCTTATCCTTCGCTGTTTATCTCTTTTAACTTTTTATGGGTATGCATTTTTAATATGCTTCTTCTGACGCAATATATTGGTTTGTAACCATACTTCTGTTTGTCTTACAGGAGAAATCAGTTGGCTCAATTTATTCTCGATGCAGATTTACATGGTGCTATAATTCTAGGTGAAACTACACTCTTTTTACCACAATCTTTGATAATAGTTGCTCATGCAAACTATTACAGCTGTTTGCTTCCTTGGCCTGTAGTTCTGAATTATAATCAATTTTCCCCAACTTGAACCATCCTTATGACTTTCAATATCATGAGATGATGGATTGATCTATGATGGGCAACAGCCCGCTACATGGGTAAATAATCTGGTAGCATGTAGTTTATCAGCTTTCTTGTGAGAGACAACATTTGCATGTAATTTTACTCCTAACCAAATCCTCAAGGATAACTTGTCTGCAATTTTTGGCTGTCTTCTTTTAGAATGTTCTCTAGGCTATTGAATTGTATGGGTTGATACATACAAACTCAATTTATGCTTTGTGTCGATTGCAGTGGAAGAGTTTTATCTAAAGAAACTGCGCCCCCCAAGCCCCCCCCCCCCCCCCCCCCCCCAAAAAAAAAAAAAAAAAAAGATAATAATAATAATAATCGAAGAGTCCTGGAGAGTATGCATAATATAGTCAGAAGAGTCCTGAACTTATCTTCTTTTATCTTTATGATTTATAGTTTACTTCAATTTTCTGGCAGTTGCTGATTGTAAGGTAACTTCTTTCAAAGGAGTGTGCGGTATCATGATTCGTGAAACTGCAGAAACATTTGGGATAATCACACAAGATGATGTTTTCCGAGGTAATTCATCCATTAGCTTCAACTTTAAGTAATTCAACATAACTAATTCCAGGTTTGATATTCTTATTGTCTTCTACTGCATATTCACATGAAAGGATGATGTGATGCTCATGTATGGTTCTAGTATGACCATTTTCTTGTATGAACAGATTTCAGCACTACAGCTGGCAGAAGTAAGAGGTTTTGCCAGTATATCTGCTTTCCTTTTGTTTTTAATAACAAATCTAATCAATAGGAGAGGAAAGTGAAGTACATGTGGAGTATACAAGAGAGGCTCCAAAAAATTACAATTTGAGAACCCTTCATTAACAGCACTATGTTTATATAAAGATCACCCCAAACATTTTAACAAAGTAGAGCTGATGTCAACAGAAAACTTCTCAACACCCTCAAAAGCATGATTATCCATGTCTCCTAATCGTCTACAGAGGAAAGAGGATCTGTGTATGAGTTGATTTTTATTATCAACCAAATAACCTCTTCCAATCAAATGATTTTTTCCAATCAAATACACAAGTTACTGAAATATTTACTGAAATAGCCAAATAACCCCTTCCAATCAAATGCACAAGTTACTGAAATATTTACTTTAATTGCAGAATTCTCTTACTGATTAGTAAGACTGGAAGAGCATGCATTTTATTTTCCAAGTATAGCTAGTAGTTACCCATCCATGGTGAGGGAGGGCTATGAAGTCTTAATCCAAGGAAAGTAAAAGTTGGAAAAGAGAAGACATATTTGTAGTCTAATATGTGATAGAAGTTTTGTGGTTTTGGTTATTGTATGAACATAACATCTTGTTATTGTTATTGTTATTGTTATTGTTATTATTATGAAAACAATGCATAATGCGTAGACCAAGCACACAGTGCTATACAAGAAGAGAAGTTTATTAGAGAAGTTAATAGACAAGAAAACCATAGAAGTTCAACTCATAGATGTTCAAGTCATGACAATCTATCGAAGTACCCAAAGGAATAAAGTATAGAAAGAAACTTTTTAAGCTACTGCAATGTCCGCTTGCGATTCTTAAAGTGTGTATGGCTAGCATAAAACCCTCATATAATGGTGAAGAGATCTGCCATCCTTCTAAGCATAACTCAAGCTAACCCAACTCGATTAAAAACTCATCCTTCTAGTCATAACTCAAGCTAACCCAACTCGATTAAAAACATCTTCTCACAATGGACCGACAGACTCACTATGGAATATAAGGTGGTCTATAGATTCCTAGCTCTTTTTTCATGACGCACCAGTTTGTCACAATAATATAGCATTTCCTTAGGTTGTCCATAGTGAGGATTTCCCCAAAGAAGGCTGTATGGGCAAGAAAAAGTTGCACTCAAGGCACCTTAGTCCACTAAATATTTCTCCAGGGAAATGGATACCATCCTAAGGTATAAGGACCTTATAGAAATCTAGGACAGTATACTTCCCTTTCTTGGTTGGGCCCCAGAATATCTTAACCACGCCTCCAAGATGTAATCTAGTGAGTGCCTGAAGTTGAAGAACTCTATGAAGGCATCTATCTTCCTGTCAATGCCACTATGAAAATATTAACATTCCATTGAGGGGAGCCACTGGAGAATTGCAATAGACCTGCCCTTGAAGCACATGCGATACATGCTAGGATCTTGTCCTAGAGCCTTACCTATGAACATCACATCTACAACAAGGTTAATGCCCATGCTTCACAAGAGCTGTACACTTTCCTGCTTGATTGGAAGCAATCGCAAATTGAGTGTACCCAAATTATTAACTGTAAAAAAGTCTGACGCTATGGAGCATATTATACTATGCTCCATTTACATCTAAACTTTCTGCTCTCCGATCTCTAGTGAAGGGTTGGGGTCTCGTAACATGAGGATCTCTAATAAGGCTCTTATTGGTAAATGGTTTGGGCAGTACCACCAAGAAGGGGAGTCTGTGTGGAGGGCAGTAATTGATCAGAGTATGGGAGAGCTTGGGGTAGTTGGTGTTTTAATGAAGTGAGGGGTGCACATGGATTGGGTTTGGGGAGAAATAGTAGGAAGGGTGGGATGTTTTTGTCGGTCACATTGGATTTGCTGTTGTTGAGGGATCCAGGGTTAGATTTTGGCATGATTTTTGGTGTGGTAACTCCACTCTCAAGACCGTGTTCCCTTCCCTTTTCTGGATTGCTCTTGATCAGGAGGCTTCGGTGTTGTATCTTTTGGACAGCTCTAATGGTGCCTCACAATGGAATGTTTGTTTTTATTAGAGCTGCTCAGTATGGGAAATTGAAGCTATTTCCAACTTTTTCAGCTTGTTATATGCTTCGAGCTTTGGTGGTGTTGAGGTGGATAGAATGTTATGGATACACTCCGGGAAAAAGAAGTTCAATGTACAAGGTTCTGGTTTGTCATAGCCAAATTCCATTTCATTGGAAGTGCATTTGGAGGAGTAAGGTGCCTTCTACAGGTTGCTTTTTTCAGTTAGACTCCATCTCTTGGGAAGATCTTGACTATGGACAACTTGAGAAAGCAAGGAGTAATTGTTGTGGATTGGTGTTATATGTGTAAGAAAAGTGGTGAATCTGTGGATTATTTATTACTTCACTGCGTGAGCTGGCAAGGGGGCTATGGGATGAAGATTTTCAACAGGACTGGACTTGCATGGGTGATGCCTAGGAGGACGGTGGATCATTCATGGCTACCCACATTTTGCTGCTATATGGAGAATGATTCCTTTATGCCTCACGTGGTGGTGCATTTGGCTTGAAAGGAATGATGAGAGGGAGCATTCTTTTGATGAGCTTAGAAGTTTCTTTTTTCAGACCTTATTCATTTGGGCTTCAGTCATTGTCCTTAACAGATCTACTACTTATGACTTTCTTGTATCATTTTCTAATGCCTAACTTGTAATAGGCGTGCTCTTTCATATACTCTCTGTGCACTTGGACAATGCCTGTTTACTTATTTTAAATAAAAATTTATTACTTGTGAAAAAAATATATCTACATGTTCTTCTCGTCCTGTGTCTCTACATATTGGAAGTGGTGATATTTGGAGCTTAATTTTCTGGAATAATTACTTACCAAAATTTTTCTTGGATAATTTGCAGTTGTGCCCAAAAAGAATGCAGTCTTTATTTTCCAAGTTGATTGCTGGAAAGTTACATTGCTTGGGGACAAACTCACTTCGAGGAATTTGGGCTTATGATCCGATATTGTTTATTGCATCCAAGGTAATTTTTTCCCCGAGTCATTAATTCATTAATGCGGATGTTGATTTGTGCACTGTTAGCACTTGTTTTCGTGATTTTTTTCCTGAAATGTGGTTGAGGACTTGTTTGATGCCAGTTTACACTAGATTTTTCCATTTCTCAAAGTGAATTTCATGCCTCTTTGAAGTTGTGCACTGTGTATAATGCAATGGAACCTCTTTGTGTTGAGAACAGGGGTTTTAAAGGAATTTCTTATTTTATTTTTACTGGGCCATTACTGAGCATTAGATATCTAATCTGAGATGGGAAAAATGCTCAAATTGGAAATATTATGGTTAATTCATTTGGTTGGTTGTTCAAATGTGATCATTCTCTAGATGTATCTTGTTGCTGGACCATGGCTTGCTGTGATAATAAGGAAAAGCTAGATCAAATATTTTTTTTTTTTCCTTGGATTAATTTTATCTGCCTTACTACAGTGGTTCGATCATGCTACTTTCGTATTCTAACCAGAAGATTTATTATCCGTGCTTCTTTAATATTTTGGGAAACCTTTTCACTGGGACTCTCTTTTTTGGTATTCCAGAAACTTAGATTGCTTGCTTATTCATCAGGTTCAACTTTGATGGAGTTGCAGGAAAGCACAGAAACTTGATGATCTCATTTAGAGATTCAGTCATGATCAAGATCTATAAAAAAATTAGTGTCTTTGGGTGAAAGAATTAGAGATTCAGTCATGATGTGGCAAATTTTGGTTACCAGGCTGCTGAGGGAGTTTGGCAAGGACTCTTTACCCAGAGAACTATGACCGGAAGGACAACCCTTCTCCAAGTTGATTGCACAACCATTTGGTTTTAGGCATCAAAAACTAAATAGGCATAGCAAATTTGTTAACAATATAGGTTTTTTTTTTTTTTTTAAGTACTAATCCTAATTATCTAATAAAATAGCAACTTTCTTTCGTCTTACACTATATACTCTGGTTTTGTAAAATGCTGCTTTTACCTTCATTGAAGGCTATCGTGATGGACGTCCCTTGAGTCATGGGATCATATAAAGATTTTTCTATTCATGGTTGTTCAAGATTTTCTAGAGACTGTTTGTGCACTGAGAAAATCATTGCCGAATGCCAATAAAAAGGTTCCCAAAGTACGCAATGGGGAACTTGGAGATTATGTTATGTGCTGCGACTTGAATTTACACAGAAAGATACGTAAGACTTGTTCAGAGTTTAGCAGAGACACCGACACCAAGCATATCTGCAAATATTCTTTCATGCACCTGCGCAATGCGTGGTATTGTTTCTGAATGGAATGGTTCGTGTCCTCAAAATTTTAATTTCGATGATGTTTATTAATGAATTCTCAAACAACTTTTCACTTAAATTATTTAATTTATGGGTATTTAAGATAAAAATAAAAAGGATGATGTGGCTTAACAGAATTATTATTATTATTATTATTATTATTAATGGTATATTTAATATAAAAAATTTACTCATCATTTCTACGTCATACATAACATATAATCTTATTATTCTTATTTTCATATTTTCCCTTATTGAATGTGTATTATATGGATGATAAGTAGAAAATTTTATTTAGTTTAGCAAAAATAAAACAAAAAAATAAAAAATAAATAAAAAAATAAGTGTGGTGTATGGTGTAAATATGATGAATAGAATGACTCCATTTAATAATAATAATAATATATACAAATGAGAAGAAGCGATGTTACTTTATAGTACTCTTTAATACGATCATGTATAAAAAAGAAAACTTATAAATTAATATGACCTACTATAAGGATTTGAAAAAATGATTCAATTTAGGCTGATTCAGCCTAGTCAAATTGAATTAGTAAGAAATCGAACTAATTTTAGTGAAAATTTTGAATCATTTATTGAACTAAGTTAACTGATTTAGATCTATTCTAGTTGATTTTAGACCGATTCTAACGGATTCAAAATTTGATTTATTTTTAAATTGTTTACCAATTGAGTTTTTTTCTTTTAATTTTTTGTACAAAAATATAATAGAACTATACATATATTAACTTTTTCATCATTGTATTTAATAAGAATCGCAGAAAAACTAAAAGATAAAACATGTAGTTCTTTATTTTCTTAGTTGAACAAAAAATTAAGGATATGAATGAGTATTTTTTTTATTAAACTCATGGTTATGCAAAAAATACTGTTTGCCATGTGTTTATAACTTAATGCTCTTTATCTTTTTTGTATATAAGGCAAAAAAAATGTCAATAATTGAGATTAAATGCAGAAATTACATATTTATTAAAACTATTTAGATTCATATTATATTTTTATTAAAACTAGTCATTGAATTTATATTTAATAATCTTTTAAACATCATATAAAATGTTTGAATTGCATCGAACAACATTGAAATATTCCGATTCAAAATTGTCATGAATCTCCCGATTCAATTTGTTGAATCATCCGATTCATTAAATCAGTCATTGCCTGATTCCAAACCTGATTCCAATTTTTCAAGCCTTGCCTAATATAGTATATTAGATTAAAAAGTGCATTATGTTGTAAATAGATATGATATGTTATATTATCTCACGTTATTTCTAAACTTATTTTTGTAAGATTTCTTTATATACGTAGTACTTTTCTATTTTGGATAGTTGATAATGTGATTTCATGACGGGCAAATTTGGGGTCTCAAATAACTTTTTCAACCTTTCAAATAAAAAAATAATAATAATTTCAATCTTTTCAAATCTCTAAATAAAAATAATATTATAAAACTATATTCTTACAATATTATAATTTTATAATATTTTTTATTCAACTTTTTCTCTCAATTTTTTAAAACTTAAAAAAATTCTTAATTCAAACTATCTCACTATTATTCATAAACTATCTTATTACTATTCACAAAATTACTATCTTATCAAACCAGCCCTAAGTCTATGCTGTGAAAATTATATGATATATAAATGAATTAATCTACAACCAGAACCTAGTGTAATTTAAGCCTTTTACATTAGCTTTCTATTAAAAAAAAAAAAGGAAAGTGCGCATCCATTTAAAATATATATATATTTATATATAAATGACAAGGGGTGGTCCACTCCAATAAGCACAAAGGCCTACGGTACGTTGGTCTCGAGTTGGTGAGATCCACCATACCGTGGTCCATGCATGGCTGCTCAAGCTTCAAGGTGGCGAGATTCACCCCAATGAGAGAGCACTCAACTCACTCCAACATTTGAGGGGCGAGAATTACCCAGGTTGAGCTGGTTTGCCACCATCGTTAATTGGGTGGTTCTAGAATCTTCTTTTTATCTTTTTTAATTTATTTTAATTTTAAATAATTTGGTAAGATAAGAGTGAGAATGAGAGATGAACCAATTAAATAAATCAAAAGTAGTATTACATATACTTATGGGGGAGTTCAGTTTGGTCCGATCTTTGGAGGTTTTGTAGACCGCAATGGACTTATTCAGTCTAGGATTTTTCCATCTTAAACCTGACCGAACTCTTTAAGGGACGGTGCGTTTGATCAATACTAGATTTTTTTATTTTATTTTATCCAAAGGCATTTTTTTAATACTTATATAATTATATTGTAATATATTTAATATATATATATAGTATACTATTATATATGTATTAATATATATATATATATTTATATATTAGTAATATGCTAATACTATTAGTCTATTAGTATATGGTAAATTAGTAATAGTTATTAACTTATTTACTATAACTAATAATACACTAGTACTATATATTATAGTTAATAGTAATACATTAAAGAATATAATAATACATTGATACTAAATATATATAGTTATAAACTTATAATGATTTAATTATTATGAATTTATGATTAGTATAACTATATAATAATATTAGTATTAGACTATTAGTAATTTAGTATAACTACATTATATTAGTAATATTAGTTATGTTGAATCAATCAATTAGTATAACTATATTCTACATTATTAGTATAGCTATATAGTCTATATTATAATTGAGAGTCTTAGACTATATAATAGATTATTAATATTAGTACAACTGTATAAGTATACTGTATACCTATATATTGGTATTAATTATAGTAATTAGTATAATTATATAATAGTATTAATAGTAGACTATTAGTATAGCTATATATTAGTATTAGTTATACTGTTATAGTGATTTAGTATATTATAATTTATACTATAACTCTTATAATATGTTAATATATTAAAATGAGTAATGCTATACACCATACCACCATCTTACTTATATCCCACTATAAATGATGTGGCGCATTTATCACCATTTAATTATAAAGAAGTATGTAATAAATGATCAATCAATGATGATAAATGTGTCACATCTTACTTAGTGGGATGCAAGTATGATGGTAGTATAGCGTATAGAATTTTTCTATTAATATATACTAGTACTATATATTATAGTTTTACATTAAAGAATATAATAATATGTTCTTACTAGATATATATAATTATACTTATAGTGATTTAGTTATTAACTTATTATGATTAGTATAACTATATAAATTATAATAGTATTAGACTATTAATATAACTATATATTAGTAATATTAGTTATGATGAATCGGTGAATTAGTATAATCATATAAGTATCGATTATAGTGATTAGTATAACTATATAAATTATAGTATAGTGATAATTATATTAATTAAATATAAGTATAGTGATAATTAAATTATATTAATTATAGTCATAAGTATGTTGTATAGCTATAACATAGTATTAATTATAGTAATTAGTATAACTATATAAACTATATAATAGTATATTAGTATTAATAGTAGACTATTAGTATAGCTATATATTACTATTAGTTATAATGATTTAGTATAACTATATTAATATAAGTACAGTCTATAATAGACAATCAGTATTTTTTTTATACAATATATAATTATATAATTAATTATATACAACTATTATATAAATAATATATATAAATAATTTTTTTTTAAGATTTCTATTCGGTCCGATTCAATCCGGAGTGAAAAACTCCTGGACTAGGACTGGACCGAATGAGTTCGGTCACTTGAAAATTGGACTTTGGTCTAGTCTGGTCAAAAAATGATCGGTTCGGTCGGTTTCTCCGGTCTGGACCGGCTAATTCTCAGCCATACATGTATTTATAATTTTAATTACACTTTTACTTACAATACTCATTTTGTTAGTTTTATTTTGAAATTCAAAATTTTAAATTTCAAATTTCATTGTTGAACCCAAGGTTTCAAGCTTTGTATAATTATATATCTACACATGAATTTTGATGATAACAAATAAATTCAAAGGATAAAGAAGTCTCAAACTCAAGTTGTCTATACAATGGAGTCAAACATATCAAGGAAACAAGTATGAGCAAGAAGGGAACAAGTTCACATTAAAGTTATAAAGTAATGTTGTAAATCTCTTCAAAATTCGAAATTAGGATTAATGTTCAAAATTAATATTTTATCATAAAGTATTAAAATACATTTTCCACATGTGCATGAATTTTTTTTGAAAATTAAATTTAAAAATTTTGAAAGATGATTGATTGTCATCTTTTACATGTGCATGCCTTGATTAAAGGGTTGAACTTTGAAAATATTAAAGATGATTGATTGTCATCTTTTACATGTGCATGTTTTATTTGAATATTTTCAAAAGTGATTGATGCTTTTTTAGACTTATACAAAAGGTAGATGATTTTGTTTGAAAAATTTTTTGAAAAAGAAAATGTGCTGCTTTTGTCATATGCCAAAAGTAAAAGATTAGGTTTGATTTTTTTGAAAAAGTGAATGATGTTGTCTTTAACATGTGAATCTTTTTAAATTTGAATATGAAGTCTCATATGCCTATAAATAGATCATTTGAGAGCTTCACATTCACAACATCCAGAGCATACAACATTCATTCAAAGCTTTCATTCTCTCTTCTCTAAACATTGAGCTTTAATCATTGTTCATTTTGAGAGATATAGTTTGCGCTTTATTGTTCTTATTTCACTCATTGATGAGTGTTTTCTGATAACCTACCCACTATCAGCTCTTGTATAAGAAAAATGGTGTGTATAACCCTTGTGAGTATAGAAAGTGTTCTACACTGGGAATAGTTGAATCACCACGTGTAAGGTGATTGCAAGTGTAGAGAGTGTTCTACACGGATCCTTTGTAGCGGTATTGTTCAAATGTGTAATAGGTTTCTATCTCCACCTGAAGGAGGTTGAATAGTGAATTTGAGAATCCTCAATGGGTAGCTTGAGGCAAGGACGTAGGCAGTGGGGCCGAACCTCGTTAACATACTAAGTTTGCTTCTCTCTTACCCTTCCTCTTTATATTTATTACTGTTTCGCATTTTGTTTATATTTTATATTGTATATTTGATTTATAATTGTTATTTTTTTAAATATAACTCAATTCACCCCCCTCTTGTGTTAGTCATCTGGGCACCAATTGGTATCAGAGCTAGTTGACCTGTACTGTTCATACATGCATATCATGGGAACTCTCGCTTGTGGCTGTGTCACCGAAACAAAACTCTCCGACCATGGGTGACGGTGCACCGGTAGAGACGGTGGCCGGCTAGTCTGGTAGGTACAATTGTTAGGTGACATAGGTGCGGCCTATAATCAGTAACAATTGGTATCAGAGCTAGTTGACCTGTATTGTTCATACAGGCAGATCACTCATGGGAACTCTCGCTTGTGACTGTGTCACCGAAGCAAGACTCTCCGACCATGGGTGACGGTGCACCGGTAGAGATGGTGGTCGGCTAGTCTGGTAGGTACAATTATTAGGTGACATAGGTGTGGCCTATGATTAGTAACAATTGTTATCAGAGCTAAGAGCTCTATTATAAGATTAACTATCTTTTGAGTTAAGATCGTATGACTGACATTGCAGCTTCATTTGGTGAAGGTCAATCTAGCAGTCGGCCTCCACTCTTTTATGGTGATAATTACTCATTCTGGAAAGTTAGAATGAGAATATTTCTTCAGGTTCAAGGTAGAGAAATCTGGAAATGTATTGTAAATGGACCTTATATTCCAACAAAAGTGGTTGATGGAGTAAAGGTCAAAAAGGAAGAAGAAGAGTTAGATCGTGAAGACGATAGACTTTATACTTTAAATTTAACTGTTATGAATTTATTATATAATGCTCTTAATGGAAATATAGAATAATGAATTGCGCTACAGCAAAGGAAATTTGGGATAACTTGGAAGTAACTTATGAAGGAATTTCGCAAGTCAAGGAATCAAAAATTTATATTCTTACTCATGAATATGAAATGTTTAAGATGAATGATGATAAATCTATTTCTAGTATGCACACTCGTTTTACTAACATCATAAACAGCTTAATAGCTCTTGGCAAAGTTTATTCCAAGGTGGAGATGATAAGAAAAATTCTCAACTGTTTACCAAAACGTTGGAAATCAAAAGTTACAGCGATTCTTGAAGCTAGAGACCTCAAGAAGCTCGAAGTCAATGAACTCATCGGGTCACTTATCACCCATGAATACACATTGAAAAGAGGAGAAGAAGAAGGAAAGTCAAAGAAGAGCTTAGCACTTAAAGCTGTTCCTCATGAAAGTAAAAGTGATGAAGATGAGGAAAATAAAGATAAAGATGAAGAAGTTGCGATGATAACAAGAAGAATTCAGAGGTTCTTGAAGAAAAATAGAACTCCTTCGAGGAAATCTTTCAAAAAGTTTTCCAAGAAAGATTCAGGTAAAAATGACACTTTAATTTGTTATAAATACAATAAGTCTGGTCATATCAAATCAGATTGTTCTCTGCTAAAGAAAGATCGAAACAAGGGAAAGAAAGTAATGAAAGCTACATGGGATGATGATTCAAGTAGTTCAGATAGTGAAGCAAGCAATAGAGAATCAACAAATCTTTGTCTTATGGCTAAAGATGGCATTGAGGTAACAAATCTTGATAATATTAAAGATCTTTCATATGAAGAATTGCAAAATATTTTAGAAGAGGTATATGAGGAATTTGAAAAATTGGGTATCAAGTATACTGCTTTGAAAAAGAAAAAATCTTCTTTAACAAACGAAATTGAAATTTTAAGAAAAGAAAGTATCATTTTGAAAGATGAAAATCTTGAATTGAATAAGAAGAAAACCGATTTAGAAAATATTGTTGAAAACTTTACGAATGGAAAAAGAAATTTTGAAAAACTTCTTGGTAGTCAAAGATGTGTTTTTGACAATGCAGGTTTGGAATATATGCCAAAACAAAAATACAAACCTTATACAAATTTCTTTAATAATTATTCTACATCAAAGACTAATATTCAAAATTCTTTTTATAAAAATAATTTTGTCAAAAAATGATATTATTATAATTATTCAAGTTTTTCATATATGTCACATGCTATTTACAATTTTTGTAATAGAAATTGTCATAATTATCATACTTGTCCTATTAGAAGAAATCATACAATGACTATTAGGGCCATATGGGTACCTAAAAATCTTGTTTCTTCTAATACTAATAAATAAAGGACCCAAAGAACTTGGGTACCAAGAAAAATCATTTTAATTGTTTTTATAGGTATGTATGAAGTCATCCACAAGCAAAAACAAGTGATTTTTAGATAGTGGATGTTCAAGACACATGACGGGAGACAAGACTAAGTTCTTTGATCTTAGATCTAAAGAAGAATGACACGTGACATTTGGAGACAACTCGAAAGGGAAGATCATGTGAATAGGTAAAATTGGTAATGAATCTTCTCTCATAATTGAAGATGTTCTACTTGTTGAAGGTCTAAAACATAATCTTTAGAGCATAAGTCAATTATGTGATAAAGGATTTACAGTTACTTTCAAAATGGATAAGTGCATTATTTTGAATGATCATGATTGTAATATTTGTTTTATTGCTTTTAGAAACAATAATGTTTATACAATCGATTTTAAAGAAATTACCTCACAAGATATTATTTACTTTTTAGCTCAAAATGAAACTAGTTGGCTATGGTATAGAAGATTAGGTTATGCCAACATGAAACTTATTTCTAAACTTTCAAAAAATAATCTTGTGAGAGGTTTACCAAAAATAAATTTTCTTAAAGACAAAATTTGTGATGCATGTCAATTTGGTAAACAAACAAAAACTTCTTTTAAAACTAAGAAACATATTTTCACTACTAGACCATTGCAACTAATACACATGGATCTTTTTGGACCAAATAGAGTTGCAAGTCTAGGAGGAAAATATTATGCATTTGTTATTGTTGATGATTTCTCTAGATATACTTGGGTCATCTTTCTTGCTCATAAAGATGAGGCATATAATGCATTTACCAAGTTATGCATGAGAATTCAAAATAAAAAGGGCTATACTATTTCAAGTGTCCGAAGTGATAGGGGAAAAGAATTTGTTAATAAAAATATTGAAACATTTTGTGATGAAAATGGTTTTGTGCATAATTTTTCTGCTCCTCGAACTCCTCAACAAAATAGGGTAGTAGAGAAGAAAAATAGATCTCTTCAAGAGATGGCAAGAACAATGCTCAATGAGAACAACTTGCCTAGTTATTTTTGGGCCGAAACGGTAAGTACTGCATGTTATGTTATAAATAGAGTTATGCTAAGGTCTAAATTAGATAAAACCCCCTATGAGCTTTGGAATGAGAAAAAGTCCAACATTGGTTACTTTCATGTATTTGGATGTAAATGTTTTATTTTGAATGACAGAGATAATTTAGGCAAGTTTGATGCAAAATCTAATGAAGGTATTTTTCTCGGGTATTCTACTAATAGTAAAACTTATATAGTATTCAATAAAAAGACTTTAACTATACAAGAATCTATGCATGTAGTATTTGATGAATCTAATTCTCCACTCTCCAAGAAATCTATTGATGAAGAAGCAGGAGGTATAAATAATATGGAAAGTCTCAATCTCAACAAAGAGAACACAATAGAAGAAGTTCAACATGGAACCATCAGGAAAGATCATCAAAATTTAATACAAGATGCAACCAAACAGTAGAAATTTGTGAAAGATCATCCAGTGGAATAAATTTTGGAAGAACCTTCACGAGGTGTAAGTACTCGATCATCTCTTAGAAATATTTGCAAACATACTGCTTTTCTATCTCAGATTGAACTTAAAAATATTGATGCCGCACTTCTTGATGAATCTTGGATTCTAGCTATGCAAGAAAAGTTGAATCAATTTGAAAGAAATGATATTTGGACACTTGTTCCTAGACCCAAAAATCATACTATTATTGGAACAAAATGAATTTTTAGAAACAAGAAAGATGAGTCCGGAGTCATTACTAGAAATAAGGCTCGACTCGTAGCCCAATGTTTTAATCAAGAAGAAGGAATCGATTATGATGAGACATATGCACCAGCTGCAAGATTAGAAACTATTCGAATGCTACTTGCATATGCTTGTTATAAAGATTTCAAACTTTTTCAAATGAATGTTAAAAGTGCTTGCTTAAATGGTTTTATAAATGAAGAGGTACATGTTGAGCAACCTCCAGGTTTTGAAAATCATGTTTCCCCAAATCATGTTTTCAAGCTCACAAAAGCATTATATGAACTTAAACAAGCTCCTAGAGCTTGGTACGAGAGACTCAGTGGTTTCTTGATTGAAAAAAGTTTTTCAAGAGGAAAATCGACACAACTCTTTTCATTAAATATGAAAATGATGATATTCTTTTGATTCAGATTTATGTTGATGATATAATATTCGGTACTACTAATGAAAATATGTGTCAAGTTTTTGCTAAGACTATGCAGGAAGAATTTGAGATGAGCATGATGGGAGAACTTACATTCTTTCTTGGATTGCAAATTAAGCAAGTAAAAAGTGAGACATTCATCAATCAATCAAAATATATTAAGGAATTACTGAAGAAGTTTGGGATGAAAAATGCTAAGGAAATTGGAACACCAATGAGCCCATCAACTAAACTTGATAAAGATGAATTCGGTAAGCCAGTTGACTCGAAGATATATCGAGGTATGATTGGTAGCTTATATTTAACAGCCAATAGACCAGATATTATGTTTAGTGTGTGCTTATGTGCACGCTTTCAATCATCTCCAAAAGAATCACATTTAATTGCAGTTAAGCGCATTCTTAGATATCTTAGTGGTACAATTAACTTAGAGTTATGGTACCCTAAGCACATATCTTTTGATCTAATCAGCTACACAGATGCAGATTATGCTGGCTGTAAAATAGATCGAAAAAGCACTAGTGGAGCATGTCATTTCTTAGGTCATACACTAGTTTCCTAGTTTAGTAAAAAATAAAATTCTGTTGCACTATCTACTGCTGAGGCAGAATATGTTGCTGCTGGTACTTGCTGTGCTTAAGTTCTCTACATGAAGCAACAATTTGAAGATTTTAAACTCATGTATAATCACATTCCAATTAAATGTGATAATACAAGTGCTATAAATCTTTCAAAGAACTCGATACAACATTCTAGAACTAAGCATATTGAAATAAGATATCATTTTCTTCGAGATTATGTGTAGAAATGCAATATAATACTAGAGTTCACAAACACACACGATCAGTTAGCAGATATTTTCACAAAACCTTTACCAGAAGATAGATTATGTATGATCAGAAGAGAAATAGGTATGATGCATGCTATGAATATCTCTTAAAAGATATACCAGAGTCAATAAAAATAGAGATAAATTTTTTAAATACTTTTACATAAACTTGAGATTCTTAACCTCATGTTTGAGACGCTCATTCTCTTCATACAATATCATGTCATTCTTATTCATGGGAACCGGCAAGCGGAATGAAGAATCTAATAACGATTTCAACTGTTTATTCTTCTGCCGAATGATTCCTTCCCTTGTGTGAGACTCTTGAACAATTCGTTGAAGTACAACAATTTGTTCTTTGAGTTTTTCAACTTCATGATTTTTGGCTTGTAGCCGCTGCGAAAAAGCAACAATAGAGGAAGAGTAACGAGTCCCAAGACTCACTAAGTCATAGATAGCATCAGAATCTGACTTATTAGTCAGATTATTATTTTCTTGCTGCAACATGGAACCAATGGCAACTGCAGAAAGGACAGGAGGTTGAGATGCAGAATGCCTCATGGATGGATCTAGAGAAATGTTAGAAGAATGAGCTATTGAGAATAGAATAGAAGGCTTAAAATGAGAATGTTGAAAGAATGCAGATGGGTTATAGAGATGAGAAGAAAACTTGATGCGGATTGGATGAACTTTAAAACTGATTTTATAGAGATAGCATAAAGAACCAGACGAGTTATCATCCAAGTTAAAGAGCAATGTGATTTTTTTTTTCCCGATCGGTGAAAATGACATTTTTTAGAAACTCGGAGCCTTCAATCTCGTTTGTCAACAACATCAGGCGATTTTTTCAAATCTCCAGCCACACTTGTCAGGTCACGGACAGATCAAATTTATTTATTTATTTATTTTCAACTATCTACAGTGTCTATTAACGCACCTTTTTTAGGTCCATTTACTTGTTGCGGATCCTTTTTAATGATGCCAAAAGGGGGAGAAGTGTTAGATTAGAACATTAACATTGTTTGAATTGCTAAACTTATTATATATGCTTGGAATTATATTTATACTTTTGCTTGAAAAACTAACGCACATTCTCAGGAGGAGCTTAAGTATCAATACAGGCTTCAGGTTCTATCAAGTATTTGTCATCATAAAAAAGGGGGAGATTGTTGAACCCAAAGTTTCAAGTTTTGTGTAACTATATATCTACACATGAATTTTAATGATAACAAATGAATTCAAAGAATAAAGAAGTCTCAAGCTCAAATTTTCTACACAATGGAGTCAAGCACATCAAGGAAACAAACATGAGCAAGAAGGGAACAAGTTCACATTAAAGTTATAGAGTAATGTTGTAAATCTCTTCAAAATTCAAAATTAGGATTAATACTCAAAATTAATATTTTATCATAAAACATTAAAATACATTTTCCACATGTGCATGAATTTTTTTGAAAATTAAATTTAAAAATTTTGAAAGATAATTGATTGTCATCTTTTACATGTGCATGTCTTGATTAAATGGTTGAACTTTGAAAATATTAAAGATGATTGATTGTCATCTTTCACATGTGCATGTTTTATTTGAATATTTTCAAAAGTGATTGATGCGTTTTTAGACTTATATAAAAGGTAGATGATTTTGTTTGAAAATTTTTTTGAAAAGGAAAGTGTGCTCCTTTTGTCATATGCCAAAAGTAAAAGATTAGGTTTGATTTTTTTGAAAAAGTGAATGATATTGTCTTTAACATGTGAATCTTTTTAAATTTGAATATGAAGTCTCATATGCCTATAAATAGATCATTTGAGAGCTTCACATTCACAACATCCAGAGTATACAACATTCATTCAAAACTTTCATTCTCTCTTCTCTGAGCATTGAGCTTTAATCCTTATTCATTTTGAGAGATATAGTTTGCGCTGTATTATTCTTATTTCACTCATTGATGAGTGTTTTCTGATAACCTACCCACTATCAGCTCTTGTATCAGAAAAAGAGTGTGTATAACCCTTGTGCGTGTAGAAAGTGTTCTACACGGGGAATAGTTGAATCACCACGTGTAAGGTGATTGCAAGTATAGAGGGTGTTCTACACGGATCCTTTGTAGCGGTGTTGTTCAAATGTGTAATAGGTTTTTATCTCCACCTGAAGGAGGTTGAATATTGAATTTGAGGATTTTCAAGGGGTAGCTTAAGGCGAGGACGTAGGCAGTGGGGCCGAACCTTGTTAACATACTGAATTTGCTTCTCTCTTACCCTTACTCTTTATATTTATTACTATTTCGCATTTTGTTTATATTTTATATTGTATATTTGATTTATAATTGTTATTTTTTTAAATATAACTCAATTCACCCATCCTCTTGTGTTAGTCATCTGGGCAACATTCATGATTTTCAATATATTAATAACTGACACGTGGAGAAATTAGTTTTTTGTAAATTTTTTTTAAGTACATTTAGTATTTTCCGTAGATAAATCGTATTTGTAAAGTAGATCTTTCGTATATTACTTAGCACAATTTAATATATATAATTTATGGGATTAAGATCTCTTCAAGTTCATATATAGTGGAAGAAAAATAGATACACAAATTAAGTTTTACAATAAAGATTTAGGCTCTATTTGGATTGAAAAATAGTTTTATCTCATCTCTTTTAATTTCATCTCAACATCTAAACACCACAAACATAAAAAAATAATTAAACTTTTTTATATTTCAAAATAAAAATTATATTCTAACAATATTTTAACTGTATAATATTTTTATTCAATTTTAACTCTCTCATTTATCAAAAATCATAAAATATTTTAAACCAAACTATTTTATTAATATTTACAAATTTTTCATCTAAAAAGATAGACACGAGAATTGAGTTCTACCATAAAGATTTAAAGTTATCTTCATATGTTTATCTTCTTTCTTTTAACAAATTCTTAAACTTCAAGTTTGTGCAAAGATCTTTGGTAATATCCATTTGTACAATAATTCTGAATCGTTGGTAAAAAGTAGTTGTAAAGAAACTTTGGCATCCGATGTATGCCAATGTAAAAACAGACGCAAAAAATGTAATTGCAGCGATTATAGATACTTTTTGTGACTAACTTTGGCATTGAAAAATGACATTTTTCTTGTAGTGAGAGCTTAAGACAATCTTTTATGTATTTATTGAATGGAAATATATAACAGTGATTGGATGAACTAAAACTTATTGATTGTTTGTTCTTTCATCCAAACAGTAGGGTTTGTGCTTATCCAAAAACAAATAACTAATAGTGTGTTTTTGGGAGGAGGATTTGGATTTTGGTGTTTAGTATCAAAGTCCTTTATAAAATTTTGAATTTTGAAATCATGGTTTATTTTAATTTTTAAATCCAAATATAAATCCAATTTATAATTCTATCCAATTGCAAGTCATGTGCCCAATTTGCTGTAGCTCTCAATTAATTGTTGATTTACAGTGTATGAAAACCAGCATTAATCAAGGTGGTAGTTGATCAGGAATGGTGATCAGGATCAATCTTCTGATCCATATATAATATCATTTCTTGTTTTATTGGTGTTTTAGTGGTTATAATGAAGTGTTTGGTAACATCCCACACCCTTATTCCTATGCAAATCTTGCTACCTAATTAATATGAATAATAATAATAAAATAATGCTACTTTAAATTTGATAATTTTAAATATAATAAAAATTACTATTATATTTAAATAT
This sequence comes from Carya illinoinensis, assembly GCF_018687715.1. Lineage (NCBI taxonomy): Eukaryota > Viridiplantae > Streptophyta > Magnoliopsida > Fagales > Juglandaceae > Carya > Carya illinoinensis. The sequence continues at coordinate 35,465,723 of NC_056760.1, forward strand.
TTTATTGTACTATCAAGTTAGTGCTTACCCTTTTAGTTGTTTTATTTTCTCAGGACATGTTTGGATGCTTAAAGTATCTTAAAATTTTGTGACTAGCTATGAAATAGTTTGAGTGAATATATTTTATTAAGTTTTGAAAAATGAGAGAAAAAAATTTGAATAAAAATATTTTTTAAAATAAGCATTGTATTAGAATTTAAAGTGAGTAGCTAAAGTTAAAAAAAAAAAAAAAAATCTTGAATGTAATTTTTAAATATTATTTTTGTTTTGAAGTTTGTAAAAGTTGTATTAATTTTTGTGTTTGAATAATAATTAGATGAAAAATTTAAAAATTTGAAATTGAAAAGTATTTTGTATTTGAGTGGTATTGAAGAATGAAGTTACGAGAATTTTTGAGAATTTTAAAAATTCTCATGTTTGCCAAAACATGCCTAAACCTTTTGATTATATAATTTAAATGTCATTATCTGAATTAAAATAAAGTAAACATGATAAATACCTTGGAGCATTTTGATCCTTCTTTCTTAGTTCCACCACCTTAAAATGATTTTTTTTTTCCTGGAGAAATCCCACCATCTGATTTGATTTGTTTCCTTGAGCATTATTATAAGTAATAATCAAATGCAATTATGTGGGTTGGCAATACTATAAAATGTGAATTTTGCTTAATGTTCCTAAACAATAACTCAACCAATTGTTTAACTGGTTTTTTTTTAGCTTTTTTTATCATTTAATTATGGGTTGTAGATATCGTCACGATTCGATCACTCTGGTCTCTTAATTTTTCTCAATAAAGAACTCGAGAATGTCGCCAAACTACAAGATCATAAAATAATATTCGAAGTATTGCTTAATCTTGATGATAAGGATTTCCAAACTATAAAATATGGGTTGTGTGATATATTATCCGAAGAATATTGAGGTAGTTCGGTGTAGTTTCTACACTCGGTGTCGTGTCTTTGTAATGAATTTGATATCCATGAAATGAAAGAAGTTTTGTATGATGGGTGTGTACGGCCTTTCCCTCTTGGTTCTTGCTTATGGTGCAAGAGTAGGATGCTTTGTGTCATTATACCGAAGATAGGATTTCCAACGTGTTTTCAAATCCCCATGTCCCCCTCCTTACATCCCTCAATAACAACTCTAACGTCACCATGCCCAACAAAAATCATATTTTATTTTATTTTTCAAATTAGATTATTTATTTTAAGAATGATAGACATATTTTAATTTTAAGAGTAATGTTACATACAGTTGTAGAGTATGCAAGTATTGTACAATTATTTTGGAAAAGAGTGGGGTCTACTATTAAAAAATTTAAATTTTTTCGTGTGAATACTATATTTATTTACTTTTTTTTTAAATAATTGCACAATACTTGCATACTTATAACTTCAATTATTATTTTTCATAATCAAATGCCAACTATTGTCCTAATCTCTGAGTAGGGATTGTTGTAACACCCTTTTTTTTTTTTGTATTTATTTCAATTTCTTTACATTTTAATGATTGAATCTACCCAACTTAAAAAAAGAGTTTGTCATATGGCTTGCATTAGGTGGTTTTCTGTTAAATGAAAATAATGAAAATCATAAGCTATAAAATAATTGCTTTCTTGCTTTCATTGTAAACAAAGCAAAGACATCTATCCTTAAAACAAACCCAAAATTTCTGTTACCTTTGGTATATATGTATGCTTTTATTGGTGGATTTGTCCTCAAACAGAAAGTAGCAGAGCAAAGGATCCACTCTCATCCAATAGATATACAGTATTTTATTACCTACAAGTAGGGCCATCAACAATAATATTCATTTTTCCTTTCCCCTCCCATATTGGTTGGATTTTAAATGTAGGGTCTTCAATTTTGGTTTTGGTTAACAACTCCAATTCCATGATGAAGTTGCATTTCATAAGTTTAACACGTCGTTTAGTTTTACAGATGAGATGAGATGAGATGAGATGAATTATTTATTATATTTTATTTAAAAATTTAAAAAAATTATAATGATTATATGAGATAAGATTAAATGGTTTGTAAAAATAAACTAAACATAAATCGAGTTTTGCTATATATAAGTGAATTTATATACTAATTTGCATATTAATACTGATGCTTTTATATTCAAAATTCAAATTGGTATTATTTTTAATAAAATTTACTTTCTAACCATTCACATTGGATGAGTGCATGTATTGGTGCGCATAATCGCTTACAACTAAATTTTCTAAACCTAAATTCTATTTTAATTTTAAATTTTAACATTTTTAATTATATTTGTTGATGCTATACACTTTTAAGTAATTGTTTATTTAGATAGTGGGCATATAAGATTATTTAACAAGATTTATCTCTTTTTATTTTTATTTTGTAGTAGGAAAAAATATATAAATACATTTATTGGCATGACCATAATATTAATATGTCAGTTTGGAATGGTGTGCATTCATGGAATTTGGGTGGCCCAATTAAACGTGAATAAGCTCACCGTCCGATGATGATTTCCCAGTCGGTGGGGTTTGTTTAATTGCCCTTAAATAGAAGGAATAGAAGAAGAGAGGTGCCCCTTATTTTTATGGCTTAAATGTCCCATTAGATAGTGCTTGCATACACAACTAATAATAAATCGAGGAAACAATCTCAAATGAACCTTAAATTAGGATCCCACATTTATGATCCTATCTATCAATGATCTTGTAATCTGATAGATATATAAATGGGTATCATGATTAGCATTGAATTTTCCTATTGTTGATATTCTTGTTTTTCAAGAGAGTAATACTATATACAGTATTATCATCTTATTTTTATTCTATCAAGTAAGATGTGACATATTCATCATTATTAGATGATAAAGAAACATATAATAAATGATCATTCAATAATTATAAATGTGTCACATCTTACATAATGAAATAAAAATAACATGATAATATTATTGTATAGAATTTTCCTTTTTAATAAATAATATATATATTTTAATTTTTTGTGTTAATATTGGAATGTGATACTCAAAATTAATGATTGTTGACAAGGAGACATGGACTCTATTGTGTTTGGTTTTGGCAAAATAAAATTTATTGACGAATTACATTTTGTTTCTTTTTCGTTCTTGGAGTTGTGACCGTGGGAATGATGCTGTAAAATGTGTCTTTACGAGTGTCTTTTAATTTTTTAATATTATTTTTTATTTTAAAATTTAAGACTCAAATTTGTGAATGCGGAATTCTAATTTGTATTAACTCGCCCAAGAAACGCTACGCTTCCCCCTTGGCTCAAGATTATGTTGGTTTCCTACCTTCCAAGAGTGCCTCAACGTGAATTGAAGCTTAAGATAAAAACTTAAAAGCATTTTAATAAGACATCGCGTAATATTTTAGATGTCATTTAGATTGAGAAATACTGTCAACTAATCTCATTTTATTTCATTATTATAATTTTATTAAATTTGTACATAAAATATAATAAATAATTCAATATTTTCAAATTTTAAAATAATAATAATATTAAAAAAATAATATTTTATTTAACTTTTAACTTTTCTCTAAAACTATTTCATCTCATTTTACTGTTTAAACAATCTCTAATCTTTTGAAAGAAATGTTGATATTTTTCACTCATCAATGCATAAGCTTTTTGTCACTATGATTATAGAAAATCTTAACTTATTTTAGACCTTATTTTACAACCTTTTTTCAAAATATACCAAGGCATTGTATTCTTTGGTGGGCCTTGTTCTAAGTAATAGATTGTTCTGACAACAACCTTTCCGACTTAATCATGAAGTATTTAACAAATTTCACAATTTTTATTTTATATATGTTAGCTTGAGTGGTTATGGGGATATCCCCACATTCATGAACTTCAAGCATTTATCTTCTCTCTCACAATGCATTTATTTTACTCATAAAAATACGCTCAATGCATGTGATTGGGGAGCGTGGCAAAGGGCGTGGAGAAAGAGCGTGGCCCAAGTATCCAAGCTGCAGAGCATCGCACCGTACCTACGCAGATGACTCTTCCCTCCACTGACAAAAACATAGCAAAATACAGATAGGGACTCGGGAACTGAGTTCAGAAGCAAACCTGTTCGAAGCTCCTACCAACAGCCTACGAGTGCGAGACACTACAAAGGCGCAAATGCCTTCCTTTCTTCTCTTTCTAAACTAGGGTTTTCTCGGGTTTTGAAACTCCCACCAGGGGAAGAAAAAAAAAAAAAAAAAAGAAAGAAAGAAAGAAGAAAAATCAATCAAAATACCAACTCCAACGAGACCAACCTCCTCCATAGTTCAGAGTGTCTGAAAGGCCTTCTGGTAAGACAATAAATGTTGTTTTGGGGGTATTTCATGCTTATATTTCTTTTCTCAGCAATGCTTCTTTCATTGTTTTTATATGTTTTCTTATTTTACCTTTTCAAAAATAGTTTTTTTATTTTTATTTTTTGTATTTGATTTTTGCTAATTAAGGATGAGATGTTTTTTGGTTTTGTCAAAACGTTTATTTGGTTAAACGCTATCAGTTACCCTTGTGTGTTCGAGGAAAGAGAGAGAGAGAGAGGTTTTCGTTTTCTGGGGTGCTTCTGCTTTGGAATGGAAATGTGGGTATGTGGTTGAGATGAAAATCTTGAACGTTTCTAAAGTGCTTTCTGAGAAGAAGAGCTGGAGTTTGATACTTTTAGTTTTGTATGCTTTTGGAAGTACGTCGACATGTCAGAAGAGTGATTCTTTTTTTCATCTGTTGGCTGAGCTCAAAGCTCTGTTTATGATTTCTCTGTTTTAGTTCTCCGTCCTATCGTTGCATCCGATCGGGCATTTACACCCACAGTGTGTTAGATCTAAGCGTTTCAAAGGTCATAAATGCAACCAGTTTGAAAGCTCAGAAGCTCTCATTTGTCTGGTTTCGCTTTATTTTTACTGCAAAGTTTCATTTCAATATATAAATAATATATCTTTGTCTTCTTTATTTTTTTAATTAATATATTTATTTCTTCTTAGTTAGTGCTTACGCCTCCTTTTCTTTTTTATCCCACTTCAATATGTGGGAGTTTTTAGCTGTGAATATGAATTTCTCTTGCTTTACTGATTTAAGCTTGTCACGATTATTTCACTTGCTACTTTTTTGAGGGAAAAAAAAATTGTTAAAGAAACGAAATTTGAGGAGCGGAGATGGGGAGGATTAAATAATGGGTTATTATTGTAATTTACTTCATTCTTCTAGCCCACAGTGGCTTCAATAGTGGGTTGGGACCATAGCATAAGAGAAAGTACTGGAGTGAAAGGAAAGAAAAAGAAAAGATGAGGATTGAAAATTTGACAGATTGATTGCATAATCATGTCTAATAAAATATTTCTGTTGCAACTTTTTTCTTTTTCTTTTTTTTCTATCTTATTTCTTATAGGTATTTTATTTTTCGTCTAGTGGTTTTGGTTGGTGTTGGTGGAGGTAGTTTCTGTGGAGTTTCTTCCAAGCGATTGTGTTATTTGTTTGTTAGACTTTGAGGCTGAAAATGGACATGAGCTAGCTCTCTTTTAGCAACTATTTATTTATTTTTTTCCATCATGTATATTATATTCCTATCATCTTTTTTCTCTCATCCCAGTATTTCTCAGAACTACAGCAGGTGCTGGGGTCCACTTTGAAGGAGGGATCCTTACTTTATCCCTTATTGCCACTTTTACACAAGGAGATCAGAAAAAATAAAATAAAATATGCAGACACCAAAAGCAAGGTAAAAATGTTTGTTACGAGCCTTTTACAGTATTGTGATTAATCTTTGTTCGACATTATTCTAACTTTTACCCTCGTGATTTGAATTTGGACTGTGTAAGGTGGATTCCAATATTATTCAGTTTCGTTGCTGTGACTTAATTTTGTTTTTGATATTCATAAAGAATGCAGGCAGTCAAAATTTTTTTGAATATACTATTTGGAATAAACTAAACGGTTTGCATAATTTCATTCAAAATTCTGCGGAAGATATGAATGTTATCCTGTTGCAACATTGCTATTCCAGGAAGTATCTGAAAGGAAAAAATAAAAAAGTGTTGTGTAACAGTAATGCGAGACAAAGTTTCAAGCAATGAGTTTGACCCAAGGTTTTAAAAAACTCATCTGGAGCATTTAATGTAAAATATGTATCAGAGTGTGTATATATTGAACTCTTTGAGGACTGACGTGCACCAAATGATTTATCTTTATCCATCAGATTGGAAGAACTAACTTCTGTATTTTTTAAAGTGCACGTTCCATTTTCAACTAGTCAATATGCATATCTTCATGATTAGTTTCTGAAAGGGAAACTGAAAAGCTAAAGAAGTACCGTCCCAAGTATTCCATATATGTCTTTAATGTTGGGCTTATCACCAATATATGCGTGTTGGGTGAGTTTAGCAGATAGCTGATTCTGGATATGGTTTCCAGTCTCTCCAAGAGAATCATCTTGCTGCATCGTTAGAACTGATATAGACAAAAATGTGAGGACATCTATATTCTACTTGACAAAAGTGTATGTCAACACCAAGAATATCAATGGATTTCTTAAACTAAATAATGCCATTTTGATTTTGAGCTGCCAATGTCATCAGTTGCTGTAAATAGATTTTTGGTTTATCTATATGTTTTCTGATTTGATTATCACTCCACTGAGTCTGAAAGCAGAACCAGTTTGGAAGTGCCACAAAAGAAATCTCCTGCGACACCTCGGATTGTTCGCCAACTCAAGACACCGGGCTCAGATTCCGACCCAGCCAGTAGGACACCAAAAGACAAAAGTCCTAAAGTCATTGAACGTAGGTCACCACGAAGCCCAAACTCTGAGGTACATCACGATAACAAATAATAAAATCAGCTCATTTTTACTTATAAAAAAAAAATCAGGTGATTGTGTTGGAGAGTTTCTGCCGAAAGCTCATACTCGTGTTGGCAATCACATGCACACTTCTGCTTTTATAAAGCATCATATGAGTTCTTATTTGTCATAATTTTTTTCAAAAGATTTGACTGTCAGTTTTAAAAGTTTCTTAATGCTTGATGTTTTAGTTAATCCTTTTCATCTTCTCTAAATGTCATCCCCTCCCCCTTTGTCTTGTGAGCTCCAGAAGAAGCGCCTAAGCCGAGTTTCTGAATTGGAGTCGCAGCTTGCTCAACTCCAAGAGGATCTGAAAAAGGCAAAGGACCAACTGAACTCATCTGAATCATGGAAGAGGAGGGCCCAACAGGAGGCTGAAGAGGCCAAGCAGGAGCTCTTCGACATGTCAGCAAAGCTTGAGGAATCCCAGCAGCAGCTGCTGGAGCTTTCTGCTTCTGAAGAAGCTCGGCTTCAGGAGCTCCGTAAAATCTCCCAGGATCGTGATCGAGCTTGGCAATCTGAACTTGAGGCTGTCCAGAGGCAGCACTCTATGGATTCTGCTGCCCTGGCTTCTGCTATGAATGAAATTCAGAAGCTAAAAGTTCAGCTCGAAGTGGTGGCTGAATCAGAAGCTACCCAAACTAAGAGTGCAGAATCAGCACATGCAGAGATCCAGGGCTTGAGAATGGAACTTTCTAGAACTCTAGCCCTGGTTGAAAGGTTGAATACTGAACGCAATAATTGCAAAGAATCTGAAGCATGGGCCATGGAAGTTGTTAATAAAACTCAAAGGGAATTGGAAGAAGCGAATGCAACTGCAGAAATGCTCCGGTCAGATGGCATCAAAGCCATGGAAGCGTACAACTCCTTGTCAGTTGAATTGGAGCAATCAAAAGTGCAAGTGGAATCATTGGAGGGACGTGTGAGCACACTCCAGGTAGATGTGGTAGATAGCAATGGAAAAAAGTTGGTGGATCCTACAGGCACTAACAAGATTGTTCAGGAAAATGAAGAAAACGAGGACACTAACCAGCTTAAAATGGAGCTTAATTTTCTGAAACCTGAAGTGGGTAAATTGAAAGCTGCTTTAGATGCAGCCGAGGTTAGGTACCAGGAAGAATATATTCAGAGCACGTTGCAGATTAGAAGTGCCTATGAACAACTTGAGCGGACAAAATCAGAATCATGCCAACGAGAGGCTGAAATGGAGTCAGAATTAGAGAAATCGAAGGCTCAGGTTGAGGAGCTAAGGGTTTGCTTGATGGGCAAGGAAACTGAATTGCGGAGTATTTCAGAAGAAAATGGGGAGCTGAAATTGAAGATTGAAAAAAACCTGTCAAGTGAAAAAGAATATAAACTTGCGATGGCCCTGAGGAAGTCAGAGGCAGATTTAGCAGAGGCGAAGGCAAGTTTGTTGGATAAGGAGGCAGAGTTGCAGAATATCACTGAGGTAAATGAATTGCTCAAGATGGAAATAAAGAAGAGGGACTTGGAAAGGAATCAAGTTAATGATGAGGTTGTTGCTCTGGCAGAAGCAGCAAGGACTGCAGAGCGGGAGGCTCTGATGAAACTTGGCAATATAACTGAAGAAGCAGATAAAAATAGTCAAAGAGCAGAACGAGCGACTGAGCAGCTCGATGCAGCACAGGCTGCAAATTTAGAAATGGAGGCTGAGTTGAGGAGGTTAAAGGTGCAGTCAGATCAGTGGAGAAAGGCAGCTGAGGCAGCTGCTGCAATGCTTTCAACGGCAAACAATGGGAAGTTTGTGGAGAGAACAACTTCTCATGACAACAGCTACAATCCTATGGATTCACCTTATTCAGAAGACATGGATGATGATTCGCCTAAGAAGAAAAACGGAAACATGTTGAAGAAGATTGGAGTGCTATGGAAGAAGGGCCAGAAGTAAAATGGAATTATGTGACAGGTAGCAGATTGTTCCATACTATTATCTTACTGCTTTCGGTATATTCTACTGTACTTATTTCTCTCTTCACTTCATTCTTGACAGGTATTTTGGTGGGTGGGTGCGGCTGGACTTTTCATGGAAAAGAATGTGAAAATGGTGAACTTAGTGTCATTTCTTTTAACCTGATGTGTTGTGGCTCTAGATAGACGCACTAGATATTCTATTCTGTCTTCTTAATTTTCGCTTGGACATCTTTACAGTTATGTTTTGAATCAGTTGATCTTCCTGCAAAAACACATCAGGAGCCCTTGTGTATGTAAATGGAACAAATGATCTGAAACTAGCAGCCTTGTTTATTTGTTACTTCAGCCATGAAGTGAGTTCCTAGGACAAGACCTGAGACTTCATAAATCAATCTTTACTTCGGCTAAGGAATACCATGAATAAATTGAAGACTTTGACCATTACAAATTTACAAGTCAAAAATCAAGTCTTGTGAAAAGCTATCCTCCTTTATAAAAACAAAAATTTTATGTTCAGTCAGTTTTGTATATTTTTGCGTATTCTATTAATGTGATTGATTGTTATTTTTTTAATATAAAATAATTATTTTTGTCAATCATATTAGTAAAGTGCGTAACAAATACATAAAAATGAGTAACAAATACATAAAAATGAGTAACAGAACTCATATCAAAATTATACTCTTATAGCACTAGCATCAGTTCGAATATTTCATTGGCCAAAATTTGTCTAATATCATGTTCATACTTGTTCTGTTTTGTCCACTTCATTTGAAATCTAATTTTATTTAAAAGTTAATTTCATATTAGGTTATCCACCTAAACTTTATATATTAATATAATATTATTTATTTTTTACTTAATTATTATTATTTTTTTAATCTAATTTCTTATCATTATGCTTTATAGATCTATAGGCTATATTTTATTTCTTAAAAAAATAAAATATATACACTTTTTTTAATGATTTTATACTTAATAACTTATCGGTTATTTTGTTCATTCTAATTAAATTATTATTTTTACTTATATTTCTAGTTATATTTTTTTATGAATATAACAATACTATATAAAATTCTATGATTGCGCTAATTTAAAATTTCATCTAAAGCACTCATAATGGATTCTTCATTCAATCTTTTAAAATACATTACTAAAATAGAAACGCTTCAGACCGGATACTCCTATAAATGGAGAATAACGGAGACCAATCAAGATTTGCGGTTAATTTTAAATCCACTATTGTGCGATGCAGGGGATAACTGGGAACTGAAAACCCTCTTTCTATCTCCCTTTCTTTCCTCTAGAACTAAAACCGAAAACTTCTCTCTCTCTCTCTCTCTCTCTCCATCTTCCCAGAATGCGACCTCCCCCCCCCCCCCCCCCCCCCCCCCCCCGCGGGAAACATATCTTCTCACAGTGGTTTACACCTGCTCGCATATATCTACCTGAATCCTACATGCCATACGCCGCTAGCCCCATCGCAGCAGCTGCCTTCCATTCCTCCTGCTTCATCACCTCCACAGCGACAATCGGAAAATATTAATTCAGATAACTCTACTACTCCCCCACTTGTTATTACTTGGTACTCAAAGAATTCGATAAATTAAAACACCCATATAAATGATTTTGATTAAAAAAAACCTGGCTATTAGACTTCTAAACAACCCAAATCAAAATTATTACTTGATAGATACATAAAAAAAAAATCTACAGCTTCATGAATTTCCTGAGGCTGCTTCATGCACGAGTAACAACATATCCGTGAAAAGAATTCACACCTTGTAACAATACTCCTTGGATACGCCCAAGATGCATGCAAATCCACACACATTTGGTTCACGTTCCCAGGAACAATGGAAAGCACAGTTTTGAAAAAGATAAAAAGAAACATCACACTTACTTGAAAATTTACCCGATTAAAATCAATCCCATGCCTAAAAAAAAAAAACCCCTGCAGTTAGAAGCAAACGAGGGGAAAAAGAGAGAGCGGCCGCGGGGGGGGGGGGGGGGGGGGGGGGGGGGGGTGTGGGGCACAGACCAACGAGGGGAGGGGAAAACCAATTTTGTTTCAGCAGGAGAAGAGGGGGACGCAGGAGGAGGAGGTATTCTGGGAGGAGGGGGGTGCAGACTGAGAAGAAAAAAAATCCTATGAAATGCATACCATAGGCCAACCCGTGTATGGCATACGTGGCAGCTTTTAATTGGACTCTATTATATGGATGAAAACGGATTAGCCTGTCTGAAGTTATTCTCTACTAAAATCTATTTTTTTTCTATTTTACATATTGATTTTTACAATATACTATACATCAGTGTATCTATTTTTTCTTCATATCATTTAAATATTATATTTGTTAATTTTTTATTCATTTAAAATATTTTCTCTACCTATTAATGATATCTTTAAATTCTTTGATATTTGCAATATATTTTCATATACAATATCATATAATTATGTTCTATTTTAAATTAATCCAAATATATAAGCTAAACTAAAAGATAAATTCATTCAAAAAATAAAAAGAAGAGATTTATAATGAAATGAAGAGATTAATTCAACTTTAGATTTTGTCTTTGGCGCTCAGCAAAGAAGAAAGCGTGGGAATGAGAGAGATGATCTGAAATGAAAATAAATAACTTTTGATGAAATGAAAAAAATCAACAGCACGAGAGATAAATTAATTTAAAATATTTACAATAATAAATAGCTCCCTCCACATCTAGCGGGTTCCTATAGTATAATGTAAAATGAATGATGGAATATAAAATCCATTGGAGGTACTTTTGAAAGAATTTATTTATATTTTAAATAAAAATGTATTATAGAACATCTATCAGGAGTGCTCTAATGTCTTAACTTCTTATCCTTTCTTGCATTAAGTTGAATATATACAATTTTTTCCAATTCAACAATCATAATAATAAGAGGCAGAGAGAAAGATACACTAGGTGTCATGGATAAAGGTGAGTAAGTCTATAGAAGAAGGTGGGATGGGGTTTCAAGATTTGGAAGGGTTTAATCTTGCAATGCTTGTGAAATTAGGGTGGAGATTGCTTCAGTATCCCTTTTCCTTAGCTTCACAATTTCTTAAGGCCAGGTATTTTCAGGATACTTCTTTCTTGAATGCAAGGTTGGGATAAAAACCCTCTTATATATGGAGAAGTATACTGAAAGCAAGACCTCTGATTGAGACTGGTACTTATTGGAGAATTGGGACAGGGGAAGAAGTGCAAATATGGGGTGACAAATGGCTTCCAAAAGGCACACCATTAATAGTTCATAGCCCAATATCACATCTTGATGGCAATGCCAAGGTTCAAGAACTTATAAAGTTAGGTGAGAAGAGATGGGATATGGAGCTTGTTGGGTAGATTTTTCACAAAGAAGAAGCTGACATTATTGCTCAAATACCAATAAGCTCATCCAATAGCCCTGATAAGATGATATGGAAGGGAATCTCTATAGGTATATTCACGGTTAGAAGTGCATACCATATACACCAGGAGTTGAGCCAAGCAACAAAGGGGCAAGCCTCAGGTAGCAATGACTTTAAGAACGTATGGAAAATTCTCTGGAACCTGCAAGTCACACCAAGAGATAGAGTTTTCCTATGGAGGGCCTGTTTAGAAGCTTTGCCTACTCACTCTAATCTTTTTAAGAGGAAAATTGTCGATCATCCAAAGTGTACAATCTTTAACATTGAAGAAGAGATAGCACCACACGCTTTATTGGAGTGTGAGTTAGCAAATGATGTTTGGTGTCAATGTTCAAAGAGATTGCAAAAAAGCTATTTCTCCAAGCTGAATCTTTTGGAAATACTCGAAGCTATTGCTGAGTCTATGGATACAGATTGTTTACAAGAGGTTGCAGTTGTTGCGAGGCAGATTTGGTGGAGGAGAAATGAGTTCATTTTCAACCAAGAATTTAAGCATTCTAATAAAGTGGTTTTTTTACGGCTCAACAGAACGTGAACATGATGAAAGAGATGGCGGTATAGAAAAGAGTCTCTTCAGAATCTAGTAGAAGCAACAATATCCAATGGCAGCAACCTCCTATGCACATTTCTAAACTTAATTGGCATGCAACAGTTGACAACAATCAAGTTAGAGTTGGGATTGGCATTGTAGTCAAAGATTTTGAAGGGAGAATTATTGCTACACCAAGGAATACCAATGCTTATTTCCTCTTCCTTCCTTGGCTAAATTGTATAGGGCATTGCAAGCAATTTGTTTTGGACTGGATTTGGGACTAACCAAGATAATACTTGAAGGGTACCCTTTACAAACAATTCAAGTTTTGAAGAAAGAAGAGAACCAGCTGACCAGTTTTGGCATATTTGTCTCTAAAGCCAAGATGAAACTTAGGAGTTTTGTTAAATGGGGATGTCACTCATGTAAAGAGAAGTGGTAATGTTATGTCTCATGTTTTGGTATAAGATGCTTTAGTCATTTATGATGTAATTGTTACTATGGAGGATATTCTTTCATATATTTCAGATTTGATTTAATGGAAAAAGCTTCACAGCTTTCTTTCAAAAAATAAGATTGAAATATTAAAATGACATTGCTGAGTCAAATAAGAATAAAAAAGGGAAATAAACTGAGGGAAATGTGAGAGATGGATTTTTGGAGAGAGAGAATAACGTAAACAAAGATATGGCTAAATTATTGTGCACAGACAAATTCGGTGAGACACTAATAACTCATAACCAAAAGTTATATCCTAATCCAATACATAAATTTTTATGTCCACTTAGCTAAATCTCACATAGCACATGCCTAGTTTGGTTACACAGATAAGATGAGATAAAAGTTAAATAAAATATTATTAAAATATTATATTTTAATATTATTTTTATTCTAAAATTTGAAAAAATTGAATTGTTTATTATATTTTGTATACAAATTAAATAAATTATAATAATTAAATAAGATAAAATTAAATTATCTCATCTCTTCTACTAAACCAAACTAGGTGTAAGTGAATGCCAGTGCTCTTATATAAAACTAGTAGTATAGCAATTGACGAAAACTAGGAAACCAGCTTTGGCCATAGCATGAAATCCCCATTAGATTCCATTTGGATAGCGAAAATATTTCATCTTATCTCATTATTATAACTTTTTTAAATTTTCACAAAAAATATAATAAATAATTCAACTTGTTTAAATTTTAAAATAATAATAATATTAAAAAAATAATATTCTAATAATATTTTATTCAACTTTAAATTTTCATTTAAAATAATCTTATCTCATCATATTATTGGATTATGAGATGATCTTAATTCAAATGGCATGCCATGTGTCTGTCATGTCTCTCTCTCTCTCTGCCTTTTCGAATACTGCAGCTGACCGAACTCATCTCTGCCTTTTCTCTAGAAATTTCATTTCTTTTCCTTGCACACAAACAGATCATTTAAACCCCCAAGTCACAATATTTAAACCTACTTTGTGTAGGTTGAACCAGAAGTAAACCTTATTGGCCATAGTAGGATTAGCAAGGATAATTGTAACTTTTCATATGCTTGATTCTTTGGTGGAAATGAAAATGAAGTGAAAAAGAAAATTGGTAAAATAGGGTTTAAGCGTAAATAGGTAAGTTTCTGCAACAAACGTAAGAATGGATAAGAAATAGAAAGAAACTGAATTATACAAAAAATAATTGAAAACAAGGTCAAAACGTAAAATTTATGAAGTATTATAAGGATCAAATTGCAAACAATAAAAGTTTAATTGCAAATCTATAAATAACCAGAAAAAGAAGTGGTAGAACCAATGTTTTGAATACTGTACCGTATGCCGTATTGGTCAATGCATTGAAACGAAATGTTTCGGTACTGATACCATTTCATGTACCGTTTCGAGATAGTCGATATATGAATAAATTATATATATATAAATATATATTAATTATATTTTAAAATAATAATCTATATATGAATAAATTATGCATAAATACATATATATAAATTATAAATAGACTGATCTGAATTAGGGGTCAAAAAATGAGCTTGTAGTTTGAAGAAATGAAAAAAAAAAGTGAAGGCTGAAATATCAGCTGGTACGGCTGGTATTTGGACTGGTACGAACAAAGTATAATTTCTGTACCAGACTAATGGCTGGTACGACATATTCCAACCGAACCAGTCGGTATGGTACGAAATTAAAAACATTAGGTAGAACAAAGAGTACAAGAATTTCGAAGTGTTACAATTATGCTCCACACCACCAAGAGTACGAATAACCTACAATAAAATGAGAGTGGGTGACACTGGTTTTTCGGTGGAATTCCGATGCCTATATTAGAGAGAAGTGGTTTCAATATGAGTATATGAGTGAATGTAATAAATGTGTTACGTTTAAGTATTATTTATAGGAATGTGATGATGGTGATAAAAGAGTAGACTATATATATATAATAAATAAGTAATACTACATACAATTGTGGAGTGCGTAAGTGCTATACAATCGCTTAGAAAAGAGTAAGATATTCTATTAAAAAATTAATTTCTTTTCATGTGGGTCTAGTATTTATTCATTTTTTTCAAAGTAATTGTATGACACTTGTACACCCACAATTACAATTATCATTTTGTAAAAAGAATTTAATTTTCATATTATCATACTTCTACCTAGTAAGATTTATTTATTTACTTTTACAAAAAAGTCTGTTCGAGATTTATACATTTATTTGTAAGTATTACTATAATCATCATTTTTATTTAATTAAATGAAATGGACAGTTTCGGTTTAAAGATAAAACACGAAATATTTTAATCGTTTTCCTTATCGATATAACGTGAATTTATTAAACAAAAACTCATAAAACCTGACCACACGAAAGACCACGTGACGTGGCTACCACGCAGTGCCGCAATAGTTTATTAACAATAAAAAAAAATACAAAAAATATATATCCAAATTAAAGGTTGTTTAAATATATATATATATATATATATAAAAGATTCTCAACTTTTTGTGTTTAAATTTTTTAATAAATCACATATAATATACTCCCTCGAGATGATGCGTGAGTTCGAGTTTTTTTCAAGCGCCGCGCCTCAAAATATGAAAATCTGATGTTCTGGCCATCCTAATTGTTACCTTTAATGCGTTAAAGCATGACTTCTTTATTAATAATATTCTGTTGTACTCAATTCACTAGGTCCCATTTTGATACTAAAATCTCTACAACTCATTTGATCAAAATCATTATAATTTTTTTAAATTTTCACACAAAATATAATAAATAATTCAACTTGTTCAAATACAAAACACATTTTCGGTTTGGTTTGATTTGGTACTTCAAAATTTTCATCTCAAACTCAAAAGTCTCATATCATCATTACAACTTTCCCAAATCTCCATATAAAATATAATAAATAATTCAACTTTTACTTAACTTTTTCAAATCTCAAAATAATAATAATATTAAAATATAATATTTTAATATTTCATCTTAAAACTCAAAATTCTCATCTTACTACCAAACCAAATTTCATCTCAACTTAACTTATCTCTTCTTATCTCATCCTAACCCAATATCCAAACCTCTAACTTCACTGGTATTTCAGCAAAGCTCAAAACTTAATCCTTACCTTTTATCCCAGTAGGATAGAAAGACAACTGATAAAATGGAGTGATTTTGGATGTCTAATCTGATTTGTGGCTCTCTGGATGCACATGCACATTTGTGTGCAGATGTGTGCCCCCCACCCCCCCTCTTGTCATACTAATGGCGAGAGTTAGAGAGAGAGCCTCAAAATACAAGCAGAAAGTAGTAAAGTTCATATAACTCAATCCTAAACAAATTCCTAAAAGCTGAATTTAACATCTAGTTGAGAGAGCGTTCAAAACATCATATAGATTTTTTGCCTCAATGCGATGTCGCAGTAACTTTTCCACCTCGCTTTGTTGGGGCAGAGGCCTTAGAGGGCAGAATATACTTGAGGCGGTAACTGACAAGTGAAGGCCCAAAAATACTGTATTTCCCAGCACTGCTAAAAGCCGTTTCTGCATCATCACGTTTCTTGAAAACCACCTTGGCACGTCTACTCTTCTTCAGCACTTCAGTCTGACATTCAATCAAAGTCCCAAACTGGCTAAATATCTTAGTGAGACTTGCTTCTGAAGGAACAGAATCCAAGTCCGTGAAGTTCAGAATCAGAGCTGTGGGTGGGAATTCTTTCTCACAACTTTTCTCCTCCTCCAAGTGGTGTTCTACCGTCATCTCTGCTTCGGATTCAAGATTTTTACCAGAACTCTTCTGCGTATGGTCAAGATTTGGCCCTTGTGGTTCAGCAGTGGAAAAACTCTTTCCACTTGGACTGTCGGGCTGATTCTCAAACGATGACTGCTCTTCAGGAATGCTTTGGACAATCCTGTCACTCCAGTAAGAGTCGCTCAAAAAGTCTGTCCCAGAAGCTTCAGTGATTCCTGGCATAGTTGACTTTCTTCCAGTCTTGGTTGATTTCCTTCTTTTCTTACCACCAAAAACTTGTTTCAAAGACTGTTCATGCTCCTCTAAGCTAGGATCATCCAGGCTAACAAAATTCCTGAATTCTGAGAAGAATCCGACCATAGAAAATATAAAGCTGTATCCTTTCATGGGATCTCTGGCAGCCAAACAGAGCTGGGACATCATCTCATCAGGAGAAAAGAACTCCGTGCTCGATTTCTGTATGCTTTTATTCTCAACTCTGGCCTCTTGAGGCATTCCATCACCATACTTGAGTATTGGACTTGACCCATTCATTTGGCTAGCAGCCCGACGAATGCTATCTCCAACTCTAAAAGTTTGCTTGGTCCGTGCGGGCGTGTCGACAACTCCTGTTGATAGATGGCTTTTCCCACGTTTCATAGACGAATCATCCGACAATGCATCAACCGCCTTTCGTTTCTGACTAGAAGATTGTGAAATCAACTTACCTACACCCTCCTTGCCTGTTTTGTTTCCTCCATTTGGCGTACGCAAGCCCTTCTTACCAAGCAAATCCAGCAAGCTTGTCTCTTTTTTGTTCGGGAGCACAGAATATCCAGAAGTGTGCTTACGCTTACGGGAAGAGCTAACTTGAATCTCTGACTTTTCTTTTCCAGAGGATATTGAATTGTCATTCTCCATATCCGGAACATCATTCACATTCGATTCTCTGTGATTCTCTTTCACCCCAAGCAGTTGATCGTCCTCCGGACTGGCAAACAATGTACCAAGCATATTGAACTTGGGAAGCTCTGAATAACCCTTCCAGCGATAGAAGGCTGACAACTGGGCCTGTGACATTACAAATTCCAGTTTGTCACCTCCACCATATGGCAATTGAGCTGTTGTTTTCATGAACTCGAGAAGTTCCACAGGTTTTAAAGAAGTGGCATTCAAATAATTATCCCCACCATATCTTCTACTTGATTCTTCCCTGATTCCAGCATTAACTATTATCTGAGTGTTGAGTTTGGCATATGCTTCTTTTGATATGCAGGAACAGGCCAGCCCAAACTCTACCCGTCTGGAAACCTCTTCCAAAGCACAGTCAACAGCATATCGGAATTCTTCCTTAGTGCTCTGCTTCTCCATTTGCGAGAAATGTGGACCGAAGGGTTTTATCCACGATGCTTCATTCCAAGCAAATGTTTGATCCCCAAAATATGCTATCAGGTAACTTCCTTTTTTAGAGTACTTCATTGCGTTTTCTGATGAATCCGAAGGATTAAAAATCTGCCCGGGCCACCAGGGATGACTCCGAACTTTGCCCCATACTAGATCAGATACATGAAATTCTGGTTTTGAGGCAGCAGATTTAACATTCACATCACTTGAAACATTCCCGTCTGTTATCATATATGTATTCAAATCTACAACAAGATTGAAAATATTAGAATCGTCTCCAAGGACAACCCCAGCTTCTGGGACACGAGTGCTTGCGATTTGATTCTTATTGGTCTCTATCATTGCATCTATCGTCATGGTCCGGTTTTCTGATCCCTCAGAAGTTAAAGCCTCAGAAACCTGCGTCGGACACACACTAGAATTTTCATCACAGAAAGTCTCGTTGATATCAGCTACTTTTGCTTCCATACCTGGAATTCCAGCTGGTATTTTGCTCACAGACTCGACCTGAGGCTCTCTTCCTTCCTGCATACAATCTAAGGCATTGACATCCTCCTTCACCAGCCCCAGTGAAACATCGCCGTCTTTTGGATTAACGCCTCCACCTACCATTCCTATCTCCGCTTCTTCAACATTCGCGCCGTCTGCAAAATGGGTTACTCTCTTTAAAGCCTCCTTTTCCAATCCATCAATCACAGGCTCAAGCACCGCATTCCCATCAGACCCACCGATCTCCAACCCCTTGGCTGCACTAAAATTCCCAACTTCATCCACTATTCGCTCCTTTGGAGAACCCTGGACCTGATCATGACCCTTGAAAGTCTCAGTTAGGGTTACAGGTTCAGAATCGGTTACACCATGAGCCATGTTTTCCAGGTCAAATGGAAGGACGTCTGAGTTCAGGTCGATATGGGCAGAATTCGCAGACATTAAGAAGCCCTAAAATACACACATACGCATGCCCAGAATAAGATAACAAACCCTAATAATGGGTGAAACTGCTCACAATCATAAAACACGAACTACTCAGATAAATGAAACAATTGTACCTTTGGGTTTTCCTTACTTTCACTCTCCGCCTAGGTTGGGTAGACAGAGACGGCGTGCCTACAGTCTGAGGGGGAGACAGGGAAAGCTTGACGTTATGAAAACTTCAAAGCGTGAAATAATATGCTTCTGTGAAGAGGAAATGGAGAAAATGCTGTTCTGTTGGAGTTAGGGTAGGAAAACCGCAAGGGATGAATGGTCCTTGAATAGAGAAAATGCTACGTTTTCTTTCTGGTTTGGAAAACAGGACATTCAATTTCCAGAAAATGTTCTTGAATTTCTTTCCGATCCTCTCCTAATTATCTGAGTTGTACTTATGATTAGAGAAAAAAAAAAAAAAAATCTGAGTTGTACTCATAAAAAATACTCAGTTGTCAAAAATCTGTACATTCGCAAAATTAATCCGATGTTATTTGACACCAATGCCAATTAATATATATATACATATATATATTTATTTCCGATGGAATTTGTGTCCTTATCGATTTGTAGGTGAGAAATGAAATGATCTGTTGTGAAAATTTAAAAAAAAAAAATTAAATAAATTTAAAACTTAAATAAAAAAAATTAATTTTTTAATTATAGACCATAAACCGAATTTACAGTTTTAATTTGCCACGAATTGAAGTTTAAGTCAGTAATTTTTTTTTTTTTTTGAATAATTCAAATAATAAGTCCTCGCACTCTACAGGGCAAGCAAAAGTGTAGACCAAAAATTCTTTAGAAGAATGATTCTTCTTCCTATTTTTCTTTCCTATCTTTCTTAACTCGAATCCCAGACGAGGAAAGATTGCAAGAATTCTAGGGTGAGTAAAAATGCTTACACTCCACAACACAAGATGAGTGTTACCGTGGACTAAAAATTCTTTACAAAAGAATACAAATTTCTTTATTTAATCTTCTCAAACTCAGATCTCAAGTGAGGAAAGATTGCAGGAATCATAGGGTGAGTAAAAATGCTCACACTCCATAGCATAAAATGAGTGCTTGCGCGGATTAAAAATTCTTTATAAATGAGTAAGAGTTTTTTTATTTAATTTTCTCGAATTTGGATCCCGAGCGAGAAAAGGTTGTAAGACCTTAGGGTAAGGAAAAATGCTCATACCCTAAAAGGCGAGTAGAGTGCTCGCCTGTACTATTTAATTTTTACAAGAAATAATACATCGGAAGAAAATTTTACAATTCTATTTAACTTTTGGAACTCCCATAATATGGTAATAAGGTAGTGAATGCTTTAAATAGGAAAGAATAAAAAATTATTACAAAAAATATGGTAATAATTTTTTTATTTAAATAGCATACCTAATTATTTTTTAAAATAAGGCAACACTAAACTACATGATTCTCTCAGCCTCATCACCAAATATGATTATATTCAACTTCTACTTTACTATTATAACATATTAAAATTAGAAAAAATTCTATTCAACATCCCACACACCACACGCTATATATATATATTTTTTCTTTTATAAAATATGTGATAAATAGATGATGAATAGAATAATTTAATTATTTTAAGAAGAATAATCATCACAAACTTTTCAAACTTTTAAATAAAAAACAATTCCAACATTTTTAAATCTTCAAATAAAAATAATATTATAAAACTATATTCTTATAATATTTTTACTTTATAATATTTTTTATTTAACTTTTTCTCTATTATTTTCCAAAATCTAAAAAAATATCAAACTCAAACTATCTCACTACTATTTACAAATTATCTTATTACTATTCACAAAATTCTCATCTTATTTCACTCCTCAAACAATCCCTTAGAATTTATTCAAATGAACAACATTCTTTCTTCCTATCTTCCTGAACTCGGATTCCAGGCGAGGAAAGATTGTAGGAACCCAGGGTGAGTAAAAATGCTCACACTCCATAGGATGGGACGAGTGCTTGCCCGGACTAAAAATTATTTACAAATGAATAAGAGTTTCTTTATTTGGGTTTGGCTTACATCCTGTGCCAAAACAACATGACATTTCCTGTTAAAGAATTAATGGTCATGATTATTTGTTAGTAACCCCACTTAATAACTTTCATCTCTTATATGTCCAACACATTTCATCCCCTCTAAATATTTATTCATTAAACATATTTATTCATTAAATATAATAGCTTGTATCAAATTTATTTATCTCTTTTGATTTTATAATATTTACATCTTTTGATTTTATAATATTTATAATTAATAATATATTATATATCAACACGGAATAAATAACCTAATAAATAATCTAATAAATGCAAGTGCATTCTCATTGGTATATTTAAACATATTTTTAAGAAAATTTTGACAAAACATTTATATGAGTAATACTAGGTATATTTTATAGTGTATAAATTTCAAATATATTTTTAAAAAAAAAAAACGAGTTTTAAAATTAAAAATATAATTTTTTAAATACATCTCAAATTTATCTTCTTCTTTTTTTTTTTAAAGAAAATGTAAGATTTACACGTCTCAAAATTAAAATCGCAAATATTATTTTTAAAGTTAAAGGGGGATGAAATATGTTGGACACTTCATATATGAAAGTTATTAAGTGACAATATGCAAGATTTTGATTTGACCAAAATGAGTGCAAGTGCACACTGAGAAAAAAGAAAATAGGAAAGAATTTGGAGGGCCAGGATTGCTTATTGGTAGCCAATCATGGCCATTAATTCTTTAACAGGAGATTTCATGTTCTTTTTGCACAGGAGGCAAGCCAGACCCTTTCTTTAATCTTCCCAAACTCGGATCCTAAGCGAGGAAAGGTAGTAGAACCCTAGGTTGAGGAAGAGTTCATGCACTCTTGAAGGTGAATGGAAGTGGCCGTCTATACTATTTAATTTTTGCAAGAAATAATACATCGGAAGAAAATCTTACAATTCTATTTAATTTTTAGAAACCCTCCCATAATATGGTAATAAGGTTGTAATTGCTCTAGAACATGAAATTTTTTTATCATGACCCAAAGCTGAGATTGAGGATTATTCTAGTAGAATTCTTCTGTCCACTCTAGAGTGAGTAAAAATGAAGTGGTAACACCTAAATTGACAAAGAATCGTTAATGGGTTTCGAATGGATTCTTTCTAAAGAATACCACAACGAAGTCGTATATGGCACCTAATGCTGGTGGGTGCATATGTTATGATGATGATGTTATGTTATGATGTTTAATGTCAATGCACTGAGAAATGAGTTTGTAGAAAACTTAGTCTAAATATGAGTTGTACTATGGTCATTGATAGGTACTCACGGTGCACATGGAGAACTATGATGATACTATATGTTATGTTAAAATGGCTCTAATAACAAAAAGTATATTATTAAGAAAAGTGTTCTCCGTAATAAAATATGCATTGGAACTCTTTTCTTAAAAAAAAGATGTTGAGAAATCTGAATAAATCACAAATACAATTTTATGCGAATCATGCATCCATCTCATGTTTATCATGTATATCTTATCTCTGTGCAAGTTGATTGTTTAACTTACAGAAAATCTCATTGTGGTAGTCCTACTATCATTCTCAAGAATGATAGAAGTTGTGTCAATACCAATTTTTGACAAACAGGATGGTGATGAGCTCCACTTGGCTTCAGATGATTGAGAACAAGCCTAATCTCTAACGTAGGCTGGAGTTAATATTATTGTCCATAGAGATGGTCCTGATTGCCTTAGAGCATATCAGAGAGATTATTTGAGCTACCTTTTTATTAGTCTTGTATTTAATAAAGAGATTTGAACTCTCATTTTATGTTTGACTCATGCCTACTATTTGGAACTCTTTTAAGTGAGATGCTATGTATGGTTAATTTTCATGTTGGAATATTGTAGTCCATTTTGGCACAAAGGTTTTTTAGTAGTCACCCTTGTTCACTATGATTATTACATATTACTAGTTGCACTCTAGAATGCATTGCATAATATCTATCTTGAATGGGGTTATGTAACCATATTTTGCATCCCGACGCTTGACGTTTCCGTTCTACCCCAAGTAGAGGTTGGGGGCACCACATTGGACAAGCAACGACATCTTGCACCCGGAGGTGAGGACTTTACTCGCATTACATGCTCTACTGGACCTAATGCTCTTGTGAGAGCTCAGATCCCTAATGTAAACCATACCAGATTGCCAGCAGTAGTCGACCAAGTTCATGGTAGAAATTCTTGTTAGAAATCTCCATTTTAGAACCATCAAACCGATGACAAAAATACCCACAAGAAATGTCTATCCATAGCAACGACAATGTCGTGGGTCTCTGGTACAAAGGTGGTGATTTTTTTTTTCTTTATATTTCCATCTCTACCGTGGGCACAAGTCGCACCATAGTTAACGAACAAACATGGCTCTACAATTTCTTTTGAACCAAAATAAGAAGACAAGAAGAAGAAGAAGAAGAATGAAGAACAATAAGAGGGTAGATGGAGAGTGGGGAGCGCAAGATAAGATGAAAATGAAGTTGTTTATGAAAATTTATGGTTGTCATCATTTGGTTTGATTTGGATTAGGGTCGTTTCTATCTAATTCAATTTATTGTAGGAGTATTTTAATCGGTTTAGATATATGGTAGGGACATTTTGATCCAAATCATTACATGAATTTCTATTTCGTAAACTTTGTACTTATTCTTTTATTAAAGAATTGATGTAATATAGTAATTCTCCCTAAAGGGGGAATTCCAAACCTTGGCGCAGGAGATATGTCTCCTCTACACAAACTAGGTTGCATTTGAGTACGATAGAGAGAATGTCCACTCTCTTGCAATATAGGCATAATCTAAGTTTTGAAAAAGAGAGAAGATATATCCGTATCAATTTACAATCGAGGTGACAATTGTATTATAGAAGAGGGTATGCACCTATCTTCATGGGTCTATTCCCAAACCAGGCATGGCCTTGGGTCCCTAATCAGGTTTTGCTTGGATTGGGTCCCCCCTTTGTGAGGAGGCTACATTCCACCTATTTCTCTCTCAAAAAACTCTACATTCAGTCGCCTCATGTAAGCGCCAGGCAAACGCGAACTGACATGGCAAAAAAAAAATCAAAACGCACCGTTTTGTGGACTGACATGGCAAAATAAAGAATCAAAACGCACCGTTGTCCACCTCTCTCTCTCTCTCTCTCTCTCTCTCTCTCTCTCTCTCTCTCTCTCTCTCTCTCTCTCTCTCTCTCTCTCCGTTTCCAGCTCCATCTCTACATTTTCACTTTCCATATATTCCTCCCCTTCCTTGAAGCTGAATATGACTTGAAGGAGCGTCTCCCTCCCTCGAAGCCTTCCTTCCTTCGTCAGCCTCCCTTAATTCCCCACGAAATCGATGACCCGTACAGCTCTACCTCCCCCTCTTCTTCCCCACATGACAACCCGTACGTCTCATCTCTCTCAACCAGAGAAACAACAAATTCCACATCCAACCGAGAAACCCAAAACAGATGTTCTACTCCAACAAACAAAAATCGATCAAACAGATGGAAAAAAAAAATTCCCTTCACACAATCGTCATCTTCCTTACATGTGTAAGAAAACCCAAAACAGAGGACTGAAGATATTACAATCTTTTTCAACCTATATCTACATTAACAGCTCCAACAACAAAAATCACAGATTTTTATCAATTTGAAGAACAAGACAACTCAAATATCCACATCTACATCCAACACTTTTCGACGAGGTCTACAAATTTCACATCCAGCCAAGAAATCCAACAACAAAAAATCGATTCCAACGAACACAAATCAAGAAACAAATCTAAATCCAGGAAAAAAAAACTAGCTTTGCGAACGTCTTCACCAAATGGAACAAGAACAAATATTAAACACACAGATCTATATCTAAGAAATAAAAAATAAATAGAAATAAAAAAAAAGATTTCCACATAGCCTTCGTCTTCATTTAGGTGATGCTTATCATCTTCGTTTATCCTTCTTGTTGTCGTTGGTGTTTGCCACGCTGAGAGGAGGGGCACAATGAAGATATTAGGCCGAGGGGAAGAGATAAAAAAAAAAAAAAAGAGAGAGAGAGAGAAAGAGAAACAAATAGAGGAGACGGAGAAATCTAGATGGGGAGAGAAATAGACCAAAGAAAGAGAAGAAGAAAGGAAGAAGACAATGCAATGATAGAAAAGTAAACTAGTTCGGTAATGGAAAGATAGAGAAAAGCAGAAAAATGGAGAGAGAAAGTTGGCGCAATCGAGAAGAAAAAGAAACGGGAAGACAAAAGAAATGATGTGATTGAACTGACGTGGCATAATATATTAAAGACTCCCCTGCGACTGCATCTCTCGACTGTCTGTAGAAGAGCTGTTCTCTCTCTCTCTCTATCTCTTTTAAATTTTTTTTTAACATTTTTTAAAATTTTTGTTCAAGTTACTTCGTCTTTTCAATTAACTTTGGTGAATTATTATTATTATTTTTCATTTTTAATAATTCTTCAAATTCTTTGTTTCTAGGACTATTTTACCCTTTTAACATTTTTATTTTTATGTTTGGTTTTCATGAATATGTCACACGGTAATTCTATAATTAGTTTTAAGATTGACATAAATAAGGAAATGAACTATTTTAACACTAGAAAGTCGAAAACTAAAGTAACTTTTAATAAATAGTTCTAGTTAGAAGCTGGTGTGAATGACATGCCCTTAAAAATATTGAAATGACAAAAATTTAATTTATGAAAAAATTTATAGTTAAATTATTTTACAAATTAAATTTAACCATACTATCGTATAATTGTGTATCTTTCACGTCAACTTGCAAATATAATTGAATCTTTCTATAGCCACAGAAGGATCTCCCAAAAAAAGGTCCCGAACTATACATTTTATTTTTTTATACATTTTTTTAATCATCATAAACATTTAAAAAAAATTCACAACATTATTTAAAAATTTTCCTTAATTACTAAATTAAAAAAAAAAAAGAAAAAGAAATTGGGACACATTCGTGATACTTTTTCGGTAGAAATAATATTTCTCAATATAATTTTCTTGTTACAAATGACTAATTTTATAATTAACTCATAAATAAATATATATATATATATTAAATAATATTTGCAGTCCTAATTTCGCACGTTCTGTCGCCACTATAAATATAAGATGGCCTGGTCGAACCTTCCAACATAACGGCGACGCTTCACAACTTGAGTGCCAAATCTCCCGCCAAAACCAGAGAGCCAAATTGCCGAAGGCTTCGAGGGGCGAAAGGGAACCTCGCAAGGCCAGGCTCAGATACTGATCAACACAGCAAAAAGCATGAGCGTGAGCATGGGTATGGACTACGCCTCCGTAGACTCGAGCGGCTACTGGGACGTCTTGACCTCCTACTTCCCCCAGCAGTTATTCCCGGCCGTCGAAGAAAGTTGGCTCAAGCTCATTTCTGAGCTCTTTTGCTTCTTTTCTACTCCACCAGGCCAAGATCTCGCTTCTCAGGTATCCCTCTCAGAATTAAGCTCAGTGGATTTCGAACATAACTTTTCCCTTTTCCTTTCGTTGGTCTTCTTGTTTTTTGGATGACCTAGTGTGGGAGTTTTGCTACGTTTGAATGGATTTTTTTTTAATTATTTTTTTAATTGCATTCGGTTTTTCAGCTCTAATTTTCTATGTTTGGGACGTATTATTCTTGCGTCGGGAGTTGCTTTAGTATTTGGATTCCCTTTGGCTTAGGCGTTCATTTTATGGACGAGTTTAAGATTAAAGTTTTTTAATGTTCTGTTAATCCAGTTGCAATAGAAGTCCATTTAAGTCACTAAAAGTTTCGATCAAAGGGATTGATGTTCCATTGCATAGCTACTACAAGATTGGCAGGGCAATTATTTTGGGAATTAAGCAAACCAGTGGTTTATATTTCATTAAAAAAAACAAACTTTAAATTGCAGGAAGAATGTTATCGCGATCAAGCATTAGGGGGGCTTGGCCTTCTATAACGCGATGATGTATACGGAGTTTAATACAGAAAAAGCACCTAATGAAATGTTTTTGTTGTGAGATTGGAAAATGATTCGTCCTCTTTTCATGATATAACATTGCTTAGACATCCTCTTTAGTGTTGGCAGTCATCTCAGATTATTATCGTAGATAATGGAGAAGGTTAACATTTGATGACGCTAACAGGTTAAAGATGATGATGGTGTCTTCGTTTTGTCAATGGACTTTCAACAATTTCAAAAAATATGTGGGATTGAGGAATTTTATTTTATGTTGGAGGATAAACCTAAAATAGCTCTCTTGTGTGCGAGTGCTGCAATTCACAAGGTACAAAATAACTATGTTGGGAATTTCTTGAACATTTGTCCATTTTTTCCCTTTTTGCTATAATATACTTTTTGGGATAGTGTAGTTATTGCTTACACTGGATACAGGTTCTGTTGACCAAATGGGAGAAGAAGAATGTGGAGAATGGCGTGAAAGTTATAATACATCTCCACAACTACCCTGAAATTATGATTGCTCTAAAGAACTTAAAAGCGGCTTATATTGGTGAGTCTTAGAGTAAAAAAAAAAAAAAGAACATGTAATTGTTTTTTTTTTTCTTGCCTTCAGCACCAGGTAGTTAATATGGTGAAGGAAACAATAGAAATGATAATACTTGTTGACATGACAGACAAGCTTGTATCTGTTCGTGGTACTGTTGTAAAGGCTAGCACTGTCAGACCTCTAGTGGTGCAAATGAGTTTTGACTGTGCAAAATGTAAAACAGAAATTACGCGTATTTTTCCTGATGGAAAATTTTCACCACCACCGAGTTGTGATTTAAATGGGTGCAAGAGTAAAAACTTCAATCCAATTCGGTCTACTGCTCAAACAATAGATTTTCAGAAAATAAGGTAAGCTCCTGGTGCTAACTTTTAATTCAATGCTTCCATGACCATATTCTTCTTCTTCTTCTTTTTTTTCATATACGCGTTTAGAGTTTCCCCAACCATCCCTCTTTAAAATAGCATTCTTCTCATTTTTTTTTTCGTGCATCTCTCTAGGCTGCAGGAACTTTTAAAGTCAGAAGATCATGAAGAAGGCCGGGTGCCTCGAACAGTAGAATGTGAACTGACTCAAGATCTTGTTGATGCCTGCATACCTGGTGATGTGGTGACTGTCACTGGAATTATCAGAGTAATCAACAATTACATGGATATCGGAGGAGGTATGGTAAAGACCTTTGACTCTGTAGATGATTTCCATACGTGGATTCTTGCATGATCATTTATCTCTTTCATTGTATTATGTATATTGGTTTTTTTAGCCACACTTCTTTCTTGATGGATACCAGTACAACTCTATAATTTGCAGACCCTGAA
Organism: Carya illinoinensis; assembly: GCF_018687715.1. Classification (NCBI taxonomy): domain Eukaryota; kingdom Viridiplantae; phylum Streptophyta; class Magnoliopsida; order Fagales; family Juglandaceae; genus Carya; species Carya illinoinensis. Next base: position 35,494,445 of record NC_056760.1, read on the forward strand.
CTGTTTCTGATGGCTAATACTGTTTGTAGCAAACTTCATTATTTTCAGGAAAATCAAAAAGTAAAAATCAAGGGTTTTACTATTTGTATTTAGACGCTGTTTCAATAAAAAACTCCAAATCGCAGTCCACAGCTGAGGATTTGCAAGATTCTAATTCTAAAGCTAGAGCTACGGAGCTGCTTGATTTATTCTCATTTTCTCCACGGGACTTGGAATTCATTGTGAAGTTCTTGGAGGAACATGGTTCAGATATATTCAAGCAAATACTTCAATCCATATGTCCATCCATTTATGGGCATGAGCTTGTTAAAGGTGAAGTTATATGTATTCTATTCATTATTGTTGGTTCCTAATTTTTCATGCTGAATCTGTCCTTGGTAATTATCTAATTCATTTTCCCTATTTCTAATACTGGCTTTTGCCATTTGATTAATAAAATTTGTTTATTCATAAAAAAAAAGAAAAAAAAAATTATCTAATTCATTTTCCCTAACCCCTATTGTATCAATTTGATTGCCATTGTGTGATTCCAATCAGCCCCTTTACAGGCCATGATAACAACAAATTCAAAACATTACATTTTTAATTTTTTTGCTCTGGAAATATTGAATGTGCCGGTTTTCTGTTTTAGATTCTCCCAAATGAAGTTCCCATCTTTGCATCTTATTTGACTTACAGTTGGAACAAATAAAACAGTTTCTTGACTTTTGCTAACAGTAGCTTAAAATGCTTACAATTCAATGCCAACTTGAATTTTGAATATGATAAGTGGAGTTCCCTTTCAACAGATTTGATTGTTTAAGTTTTCACTTATATATCATAACCACACCTGTAACGGTATTTTTTTTTTTTTTTTTTAAGCAACTCATGCTTAGAAAGGTTCTGGACGAACATATCTGAAATTGATGATTATAGATGTGGGTTTATGCTGAATGCTGTTTTCTCTATAGCGGGAATAACACTAGCACTGTTTGGAGGTGTAAGGAAGCATTCAAAGGATAGGAACAAGGTTCCTGTCAGAGGAGACATTCATGTCATAGTTGTTGGTATGTTAAAACTCTTTTTCAATGGAACTAAACCTGGTCAGTCTGCACAAAACTATGAATAAATATCAAAATTATGTTTATCAAATAGTGATCAAGGTAATGATGACCATTATATCTATTTCTGGGTGGAGAAGTTGAACATGTGCCATTTTCATTCTACTAGGAGATCCTGGCCTAGGCAAGAGCCAACTACTGCAAGCAGCAGCTGCATTATCTCCACGTGGAATTTATGTATGTGGTAATGCCACTACTAAAGCAGGTCTCACTGTAGCTGTTGTGAAGGATCCCATGACAAGCGACTATGCTTTCGAGGCTGGTAGTTATTTTCTTGTTTATTTTTTTCATCAAAATCTGATGTTTTGGCTACCCTATTTATCACCTTTGATGTGTTTAAGTAGGAATACTTTACTCATGATTCAGATGTGGTTGATTGACTAAATTTCACAAGTATTTCAACAGAGTTTGGATAATTCCTGTATATTCTATATTTTTCTTGAGTGGTTTAATATTCTAGAAAAAAGGATGTTCCCAAATGGTTAATCACTTAAAATTTTTTATTTCTATACAACATCAAAATTTATATTTTAATTCTTGCACCAGGATAAAAAACTTCATAAAATAGAGTGATTTTGGATGCCTAGTTAGGAGTTTGTGGACTCTCTCTGGTTGCACGTATGTACAGATGTGCCCACCTGTTTGTTAAAAACTACTTTTAAGTGTAATATTTATAGTTTTAAAATACAGTACTGCACGGTAAATTGTGATGCCTTTCTCCCAAATGATTAGATCCTGCCAACAAAAGGTACTGAAAAAGGAAATTTTTAGTTATTTTTTGTCATCTGCATGTACCATATATTGTTGCCTTATAATTGACATGACAAATGCCACAGTTAGCTGAAGTTTTCAATGAAAATAAAAGGGAAAAGAAGATGGAGTCTCCAAATATTGACATTGTACCCACTCTTTTGCTAGAAACAAAAAACAAAATTAGACGTCTCCAGATCTTGTGTATTGTCCCTCCTCTGTGGAAAAATTTGATACTTCTCTTTAGGTAACAATTGAATTTCCCAATAGGTGCCATGGTACTTGCAGACAGTGGATTGTGCTGTATTGATGAGTTTGACAAAATGTCTGCAGAACATCAGGTTTGTCCCACTGATGATAAAACTTTTTTGATTTGCCCTCCTTAGCATGAAGACTATGCTTTACTTGCTTTGGGATCACCACAGGCCCTACTGGAAGCCATGGAACAACAGTGTGTCTCTATTGCAAAGGCTGGACTTGTAGCAAGTTTATCAGCACGAACTTCTATCTTAGCGGCAGCAAATCCTGTTGGTGGTCATTACAAGTAACTAATTTTAAGATCCAATTCTTTTTTTTGATGAATTTTAAGATCCAATTCTTCTGTAAATTATTTCTTAGTTGACTATTCTCATAGTTATGTTATTTTTATTTATTTTTTATTTTTTATAAGTGATTCTCATACTTATGTTAGATTTCTCTAAAATTTTCTTTCTTCTCGGGCAATGAGAAAATTTATTAAATTGTGATACTTTATACTGAATTATTAAGCAATCTCAAATGGCAGCCGTGCAAAAACTGTTAATGAAAATTTGAAGATGAGTGCTGCTCTGCTTTCACGATTTGATTTGGTCTTCATATTACTTGATAAACCAGATGAACTTCTGGATAAGCGAGTCTCAGAGCACATAATGTCGGTAAGTTGTGCTATCAGGCCACTTTTTTTCAATGAATTCTTATTAGCGAATTGCATGTAGTCATATCTTATTTGTGGTAGATTGGCATGACATTCTGTGGTTTTATCTAAGCTTTAAGCTTTTCATTCAGTCAGTGACAGGTTAGAACAATCACTCAGAAATAATCCGATTTTAAAAATTCATGACTAACTGTGCTAGAATTGCTATTGTGTATTAGAAAAAAAAGAATAAGCATGTGTTATGATTTGTTCAGCAAATTGGTATCAGTTTGTAAAATTCCTCAGTTCTTTAGAACTGCAGACACTTCTACGTAATCTTTAATTGTTTGCACTCAACTGACTTGAACAAAGTGCTAATCCGAATTAAATCGAGTATCATCTATTGATTCTCATCAGCTAATTAGGTCCACCACCTGCATCTTAAGCTTTTGTGTGTATTAGTCACTGATTATTTGTCTGAGTTAAATATTTATTTTGCAGCTTCATTCTGGATATGGAGAACATTCACCTGCAACAAAAAAGCGTAGAGGTAGTGTGTTCACAATTTTTTTCCTCTATCTGTGGTTTATCAAGGTAATGTCTTCACTTTTCATAGAACTCAATTTCGCTGACATGGTATTTTCTATGTAACTGTTTATGATTTTGCTTCACAAGATGAAGCATCCCAAAGCGCTGGAGGCATAGATATACATGCAAATGGTGGTTCTTTAGTGTCTAGGTTGAGACTTGACCCAAAGAAAGATAGTGATTTTTTTCCAGTACCTGCACAACTTCTTCGCAAATATATTACTTATGCACGAACATATGTTTTTCCTAGGTGAGTTCCTGTAATCTTTTCCTTTCATCTCTAGAACAGATATTTGCTTATGCCAAAGCTTATATCATCCCACTGGGGGACTTAAATTCTTTCAATCTGCTTCATTTTTTTCCACATTTTATATTTTTTATTCTAAAATCAGAATGTCAAAGCCTGCAGCGGAAATCCTGCAGAAGTTTTACTTACAACTCAGAGGCCATGATGCATCAGCTGATGGTACACCAATAACTGCAAGGCAACTGGAAAGTCTGGTGAGGCTAGCAGAGGCTCGAGCTCGGCTAGAGTTAAGAGAAGAAATAACAGCCCAAGATGCACTGGTCAATGCTTACTGTTTAATATATCTAGATGCTCATATCATCAGCCTGTTATTACTTTCTTTTCCCATAGGAATTTTCAACTGTTTATTGAATATGAAGAGATTTTTTATAACCATGCAGGGAAGCTCAATGTTGAAGTGCTCTTGCAATATGTAAAGTTGTCACAATGAAGAATTACCATATATATAGTACTTGAAATGGCCAAGACTAGAAAATCCAGTTTAAAGCTAGATCTCCTTAAAAACTTAGGATATCATCATATCTATCTAAGAAAGTTATCTTAAAGGTTGTAATGAAGGTTAAATAAATAGTGTTGGTTCTGTGTCCATTTGTGACACCACACTAAATCTGACAAGAACCATTATTAATAGGGAAATGATTTGTACAGTCATAGAGTGTGTAAGAGCGGCACACTCCCTTTGAATAGAGTGGACAAATCTAAGATCCATATGAAAAAAAATCTATTTTTTATTGGTAGGTCCCAATTTTAGAGGAAGTGCACATGGCATGCACACCCTAGGACTAGATCTAGCATTACTCATATTATTGTTATTTGATAAGTAATAACAATAACCATTATTTTATGTAAATATTGTGGATTAAAAGTGCAAATCTTTTTCAGTGAAAGAATTAGCAATTGACAACACAAATTTATGTTAGCATAAAACTACTAAAATTTTGGTTATGAAATTTCTGGGCATCTGATTTACAGAATGTGTCATGCAGGATGTGGTTGAAATAATGAAAGAATCCTTGTATGATAAGTATGTTGATGAACATGGCTTTGTGGATTTTGGTCGGAGTGGGGGGATGAGTCAACAGAAAGAAGCAAAACGGTTTTTAAGTGCTCTCAATAAGCAATCAGAACTGGACCAGAAAGATTGTTTTTCTATTTCTGTATGAGGTCTTGCTTTTCCTGTCATTTCTTGTAATGACATGTGCTCAACGAGTCATGCATATATATATTATGGTATTTCAGGAAATTTACGGTTTGGCGGATAGGATTGGCCTGAGAGTTCCTGATATTGACACATTTGTGGATAATTTAAACAGTGTTGGCTATCTACTCAAGAAGGGGCCAAAGATGTATCAGGTACAGTCACGTTGTGAACCCTGAAGACTCAATCCACCATTGTGCAATGCCATTATTGAGCAAAAACTCGGTTTGATGCACTATTGTTTTTTAGCAGCTGAGTTATATTGTTTCTTCCTTTCTTTTCCTCAGCATCATTTTATTCATCCCTGAAAATGAATACCTACCTGAAGTTGGAATTGATTATGTAGATCTAAAACCTCTGGCCACCAAACCAGTAGCTACATAATACTGCAGATTGTTGTTCATCTACAATTGGAATGAGAATGCATTTCCTTTTTCTACTTCAAAGGTTGATAGTGTTACAAATTTGAATTTGTCTAGAAGGGAAATGGCCAATAGTAACCAACTTTGATTGACCAGATACCTTCAGCAATTACATATCATCTCTCCATTTTTTTTTTTTGTGAAATACAACTTCTCAGTAATCTTGCATTGTGTTACAGGTGCTGTCCTCATCTTATTCATGCAGCCAATCATCAAGGTTGAGGAGCTAAACTGCAGCGGCTCTAAATTTATAAATCCATTTAGGGGCCTCCTGGTCGATGGTATGAGGTTGGATAAAGTCCCTGATGCCATTCATCCCAGATAAAAGATGTAGAGAGAGTTAGGCGAAAACAGTGCAGTTGACTGATTATACTTTGGTGTGAGCTTGTCAATCTTCAAGCAACTTTATTCCTTGCTCTTATGAACTTAAGAACAGCAAAAGATAAGAAGTATAGAAGATTTATGAGAATGAAAAAGCAACAGTGAAGAAGAGCAACAAAACCTTAATGTTGATAGATAGCGAATTAGAAATTTTGTTGAATAAACTCGGTGCAGAATCCTTTTATGTGGAGAAGATCAAAGACTAGTTTTGGAGCTGCCTGCTTGTACAAAATTAGAAAACTTAGACATTCAAAAAAACTGTCTACTTCTGCATTGATAATTCAGGTTCAGAAAATCATGGGGGGCATATAAGAAGTTATGCTGAAGATACCATACCATTCTGAACATCATTATCCGCATCTTTATTATCAGTCTTATAAAGGCATATGCATTAATTATTTAGGATTGGGTTTAAAAAAAAGATTGTAGTCATGGTTGTTGGGGGATTTTTTCCCCAAGCCGTAGGCCCACGAGGACTGGCCCAAACCAAACATCAAGAGGGTCCCCCACACCCGAGAGAGCTCGAGAAAACTGACCCAAGCCTGCAGAGTTCCTCAACAATCCAAATGGGACTCGCGACCCACATAAGACGGGCATACCTATCTAGGTCAGGATGAGATGTTACATAGGGAGCGCGGCAAGCTAAACCAGTGGAAAGAGAGGGAAACACGCTAGAAAGAAGGGACAAGACTCTAAAGCAGCACTAGGAGATCACGCCGCATTAAATGATTTAACCCAGAGGGTCATGCCACATTAAAGACAGTAAGGCAAAGGGAGTTACGAGAGAAGATCCCATCCCCCCAGGTCGCAGGGTATGGCCTTCTAGCCCTTGGAGTTGGGTATATAATAAGGATGCCCAACCTTCAGGTAAATGGATCAAATTCTTCCAACCGAGCATTTTCTATTAGCTATATTTATTGCCTCATGAAACACTAAAGGATTATTACTGATTTAGGAATCAGAGGGTTCCCGAGCCGTTTCAGGGTCGCCTTTTCCAATGCTTTCTTTGTCATTGTAGGCCTAAGAAATCAAAGACCTGGATTGTTGAGAACCCAGCCCTTAAGTGTACAAAACAAGCCGTCAACAATGGTCATAGACATTGAACTTGTGTAAAAATTATTCTTGAAACTGAAAAATAACTCAGCTTGTTGCTATTGTCCAATGTCCCTTTGTAATAAAAAACCGTAGTCATACAATGATACGTTGGAAAGATTTGAAATACGTTTTAGAGAAAAGTACTTTTCAAGTCAGATTTCGAGAGAGATTTTACGAAGAAACGTCGTCATTGTCATTGTGGGAGACAATGACACGTTGGGAAGGGTTGCCCGTGACTTCGGAATGTCAGGAGCATTGTTGCATTTCTAACCTATGTTACTTACTGAGTATGAATGGCTGTCCGGGTCTCCGAAGATAATCTCTGGAAGACACCCTTCATGGAGGCACAGTGCTGCAAAGGTATCCAGCGATAGGCTTTGAGGAGACACGTGGTACGTGATGTTGCAATAGTCTCCAAACATGGGCCTCAAGGAAACTCGCCTTTCGCGTACCAGCACTTTGTTTCTGTTTTAGTCGAAAGCCCCCTTTGATTGATGGTATACATAAGTTTCTTTGCACGCTAAGCGTTGTTGGTCTATATAAATGGTTGTGGTTCCCTAAGGCTAGCTCGTTTGTCTTCGAGATGCTCTGCTCGTTTGTCCACTATTTCCATTTTCTCAATTCGCATATGATGGATTTTGGTGTTGGAGATGCACACCTGTGCTAAATAAGAGAAATGATAGAATTACTATTATATAATAACTTGTTTACAATTATGTAATATGATAATATTATTTTAAATTTTATTTTAATTTTATGGGTTTAAATTTAATTAAAAAATATTATTATATTCAAAATTGTATATAAATTTTGTATATATTATGCATGGTTGTAAGCCTACCATGATATATGACCAGAGATGATGAGATACGTTGTCATGCGCAATGATGCTGGGAAGTTCGTCGTGGAGTCCAGTTGGACTCGAGGTTATGCTCACTACTTGTGTGGTCTAAATACGTTGTGACTTGAAGTATCACTTGTGGCATTGTTGGCGAGCGCTAGTCGACCAACGTTTGCCATTTGAACTGAGGCAAACTGAAGCTAGCCCACTTGCTCTTGGCAGGCATGGCCCTGCCATGGGAGTGAAGTTGGCGCACTGTATAGGTTCCTAGCTCGTGGTGACAAACCTTGCAAGCTCGCCTAGCATTGCAAGATGTTCTTACATGGCCCCTTATCAAGTACCCTTTCCTTTGCTAGCTTCTCATGGAGGGTAGCTACAGTATCCTGCCTTGCACGAGCTCCACAAGCTCGACATGTAGGTGTGTTCTGGACCTCTCGTAGCTCGTTGTGAAGGCAAACTATTCGAGTTCATGAAGTAGTGTGATGCCAGCAGGGTTTCATTCCCGTCAGTTATTGGGCTCCTTAGGTGTACCACCATGCACTAGTACGACGTGCACCGATTGATCAGTGCAGATAGCGAGTCTGTGGGCTTGCTTGCTTGGAACCCAGCGAGCAAGGGTAGCTCGCCATGTTTTTGGCGAGCAAAGTCTCTTGTTGCGATGGGCACTGGGTTCTGATTATAGTTGGTGTTATTCTTGTACTTTTATATTGGTTAGGTAGCACACCAAACATAACCATATAAACTTTTAATTATATAAGTTTGAGAGAAAATATTGGGAGCAGCCACTATTCATCACTGCACACCACACACCCTATAAAAAATATCTATATATCCTATGAAAAGCATCTCTATACCCTATAAAAATCTATAAATGTGTGATGTGCAATATGAATAGTGGCTGATGCATATAATTACTTTAAGTTTAATCCTTTGTGTTCTTTTAGGAACACTTTTCTTCGTGCCAATGTTCTGTATCTGTTTATTATTTCTTCAAGGTAGTCTATTTTTCCATTGAGTGGTAAGAAAACTTTTTGTCCTGGGTGACATGGTCACTAGTATTATGTGTTTACCTTTATATTTTATTTGGAAAATGCTAAATATATTTAAGAAAACTTATAAAAAACTTACTTCTCTGCATGTCAGTTATTGACATGTTAAAAATTATCAAATTTAAAATTCAAAATTTGAATTTTAAAAGAAAACCAACAAAATAAGTTTTGTAAGTAAAAGTATAAATATATTATATAGCACTACTCATTCTATTTTATATATCATAAAACTCATTCCTTATAAACCACTAAAAATTTACTTGTATTTCCAACGTGGGATTGACAAAAATTTACATTGGAAGGAAACTCTAAAAGATAATATTTATTTGAAATATTTAAAATAATCCAACATAAACTAGCATGCATCAGAATTTTATATGAAGTCAAAAGAATAAAAGTCGACCGTCGTCATGAAAGGGGATTCCAAGGAAAATCGAATAATTATAATATAATTGAACATGCAACAAGAGAAGGTAAAACTCCATATGGGTGGGACATCCAGAATCCACACAAAGTCAGTCATATTCATACAAATTTATATACATAATTAATGTGAATCCCAATCAACTCGCTTTGAGACCCAACAATAATATTGAAAAACCAACCCAAAAAAGCCAAACTCAAGTCTATGGATGGAGAATTTAGACTCATTGAGAACTCGTTTCAAGAACTTAGATTATATCAAAATCTAGACCCGTTGAAATCTCGTCTCAAGAACCCAAATTACGATGAGGAACGCCACAAAGATTGTGATTTACCTTTAATAAGTTCAAGAGTTCAATTAAGAACAAGAGAAGAAAACTCACTCACAATTAAAATTCGAAATAAAATATCTACCTTGGAATAGTTGGTTACATCCTTTAAATACCCTTCCCAAAACATGATAAAATCCTAGAATAAAATTTGAGACCATTTTCTCTAAAAAATGCCCTTAGTAAACAGTAGCCGCGGATACTATAGTATGAACAGTGTCGTGCTACAGTACTTCTAAACTCTAGTTCCAATAAATAAGACATATGTGGGCTAAGCATCCTCAAGCCCACTTATTCAAAACTAATAATAAAAATCCTGTAAATAAATTGAAAGCCTTAATATCTAAAGGCCCTATTTCTAAGTCAAGTATTCCACAGCTTGGATCAAGTGGATCAAAGCTGGTTCTTCTTCTTTCAAGACCATCTTGAGTGTCGGGCTCTTGCTAGCTTCTTCACAAGTGACTTGTACTAATTCTTGTATTGCTTCCTTGATTTTCTTGGCTCTTGATATTGTAATTGGCCCATCTGGAACTTGCAAAGGATCTTTAACAGTAGGCACGCCTTGGTTCCCATCATTCTCTCTCTCCTAAAAAGGATTCGACCTCGAATCTTCACCTATATCAAAAAGAGAAAGATAAAAAACATTGAAGATAGCAGACACGTTGTACTCACCTAGGAGATCCATTTTATAGGCATTGTCATTAATTTTCTCAAGGATTTGGAAAGGTTCATTTCCTTGAGGATGCAACTTAGTCCTCTGATGAGCTGGGAATCTTTCTTTGCGCATATGAACCCAAACCCAATCTCCGGGTTCGAAGATGACACACCTTTGCCCTTTATTGGCTTGGGAAGCAACCCTTTCATTCTTTTGGGCAATTTGGAGCCGTACCCTCTCATGGAGTGACTTCACTAACTCCGTCTTCTTTTTTCCATCCAAGTTACTCCTGCCATCAACTAGTAAAGACATCAAATCTAAAGGGGTAAGCGGATTGAATCCATAAACAATTTCAAAAGGAGAATATGAAGTAATAGTATGCATGGTCCTATTATATGCAAACTCTATGAATGGCAAATAATCCTCCCAAGTTTTTAAATTCTTATGAACAACAGTGCGTAAAAGCTGAGTTAAGGTCCTATTAACTACTTTAGTCTGACTATCAGTCTGCGGATGACAAGTAGTGGAAAATAAGAGCTTGGTACCCAATTTCCCCCACAACACCTTCCAAAAGTAGTTAAGGAATTTAACATCCCTATCAAAAACAATACTCTTGGGAATACCATGGAGTCGTACTATCTCCCTGAAAAACAAGTCAGCTATGTTTGTGGCATCATCTGTTTTATGGCATGGAATGAAATGTGCCATCTTACTAAATCTATCCACAACCACAAAAATATAATCTCTACCCCTTTTTGTCTTAGGTAGCCCCAAAATAAAGTCCATAGATATGTCGACCCATGGCTCACTAGGAACGGGTAAGGGTGTATACAACCCATGTGGCAATACTTTATATTTAGCATTCCTACATGTAATGCATCTACCACAAATGCGAGTGACATCTCTTTTTATCTTAGGTTAAAAGAAATGTTCATGCAAAATATCCAAAGTCTTCTTAACACCAAAGTGTCCCATTAATCCTCCACCATGTGCCTCACGCATCAGTAATTCACGTATAGAACAACTTGGCACACAAAATTTGTTCTCTTTAAACAAGTAACCCTTATGCTTGTAAAACTTACCAAATGCCGCCTTATCACATGCCATATACACATTAGAGAAGTCAGCGTCATTGGCATATAGGTCTTTCACATATTCAAACCCAAGCATCTTAGCACTCATAGAAGTAAGAAGTACATACCTTTGAGATAAAGCATTAGAAATAATGTTCTCCTTACCTTGCTTGTAACAAATGACATATGGAAATGTCTCAATGTATTCCATCCAACGAGCATGCCTTTTATTCAACTTACCTTGACCCTTGAGATGCTTCAATGGCTCATGATCGGTGTGGATCACAAATTCCCTAGGCCATAGGTAGTACTGCCAAGTCTCTAATGCACAAACAAGAGCATAAAGTTCTTTGTCATAAGTAAGGTATTTGAGTGAGGCCCCACTTAACTTTTCACTGAAGAAAGCTATGGGCCGCCTATCTTGCATCAAAATGTCCCTATACCTGAGGCATCATATTCAATCTTAAAAATTTTGTTAAAATCAGGTAATGCTAGCACAGGTGCAGAGCATAACCTTTCTTTGATGGTGGAAAAAACATTCTCTTGAGTAGCCCCCCAATGAAATCCAACATTCTTTTTAATGACTTCAGTGAGTGGTGCAGCAATGGTGCTAAAGTCTTTAACAAAATGCCAATAAAATCTAGCTAAGCCATGAAAGCTTCTTATCTCAGTGATGCTCTTTGGCGTTGGCCATTCCTTGATGCCCTTGACTTTCTCTTCATCCACCTCAATACCTTTTGTACTAACAACATATCCAAGAAAAACAACTCTTTCATGCAAAAGGTACATTTCTTGAAATTAGCATATAACTTTTGACATCTCAACACATCAAACACATATCTCTAATTCTCAATATGCTCATTTAAGTCCTTGGTGTACACTAGGATATCATCAAAATACACAACCACAAACTTGCCAATGAATGCACTTAGGACATGGTTCATCAATCTCATGAAAGTACTGGGCGCATTTGTAAGTCCAAATGAAATAACCAATCATTCATAAAGCTCATACTTAGTCTTAAAAGCAATTTTCCATTCATCACCCTCTTTCATTCTAATTTGATGGTACCTATTTCTAAGATCAATTTTACTGAAAATATATGAGTCATGCAATTCATCAAGCATATAATCTAATCTAGAAATGTGATGCCGATACTTTACCATAATATTGTTGACCGTCCTGCAATCAACACACATTCTCCACGTCCCATCCTTCTTTGGCACTAATAACACTGGTACTGCACATGGGCTTATGCTTTTCCTCACATACTCCTTGCTCATCAAGTCCTCAACTTGCCTCTGAAACTCCTTTGTCTCCTCTGGATTACTCCTATAGGCTAGTCGGTTTGGAATAACAGCTCCAAGTACAAAATCAATCTAATGCTCAATACCTCTAATGAGTGGCAACTCATTAGGCATCTCCTCTAGGAATACATCATCAAACTCCTGCAACAAGAAAATAGCCAAACTAGGAAGAGACTGGTGAGTGTCATCAAGAGTAAGATAAGACTCTTTATAGACAAAAAAAATCATAAAGCGATCTGAGAAGAAGGCCCTCTTAACCTCACTCTCTCTGGCATAGAAACTCACTTTTGTCTTTCCTTTCCTCTCTGCAGATTCTCTTTCTTTTCTCTCGTGGCTCTACTCTTTTTTCTCTACTCTCAGCCAAATCTCTACTTTCTTTTTCACTCTTTTTGTTATGTTCATTTTCACTATCACTCTTTCTTTTCTGCACAATCTCTTTTTCATTCATTCTTTTTTTTATCACTCTCATTTTCACTCTTTCTTTTTTGATCACTCTCATTTTCACTCTTTCTCTTCTGAGCAACCTCACTTTTCAGTTTCAGTTAGTCTTCATAGACCTGGCTTGGAGTTAAAGGAGCAAGCTTGATTGTTTTGCCCTCCTTTACAAAGCTGTACATGTTTTTGAACCCATCATGTGTCACCCTCTTATCATATTGCCAGGCCTCCCCAACAAAATATAGCCAGCATGCATAGGCACAACATCACAAAACACCTCATCTTGATACCTCCCAATTGAAAAAGGAACTAATACTTGTTTATCCACCCTAACTTCCGCACAATCATTCAACCACTGCAATTTGTATGGTCTAGAGTGTTTTAAAGTTGTTAAATTCAAATTCTCAACCAAAGAAGTGCTAGCCACATTAGTACAACTCCCTCCATCAATGATCATACTACATACTTTGCTGTTGACGTGGCATCTAGTATGGAAAATATTCTCTCTCTGTTGCTCGGCATCATCCACCTTAATGTGTGTGTTGAGAGCACGCCTGGCAATAAGAGACTCACTTACGGCGTATATCACTCTTTCGTCATCACTAGCATCAACCAACTCGGGCACCCCATCACGATCATCCTCACTCTCAGTCATCACCTCCCCATTGTAACGCATAATCATCACTCGCCTATTTGGACATTGAGAAGCGATGTGCCCTGAACCCAAACACTTAAAGCATTTAATATCTCTATTCCTTGAAGGTTGAGATTCTACCTTGGGTTTGTTGCTGGGTCCCTCATCTTTGCCCTTAGGTGGTTCGATCTTTCTCTTTGCTTTAGCAGGATCATTCGTATCCTACTTTGATTTCCAAGTAGTGCTAGAAACCGAAGTGTACCTTGCTGTCCCTTTTCTCTTTAATTGCCTCTCCACCTTCATAGCCATGTGCACCATGTCCTCTATCTCCACATAATGTTGCAATTCAACCACATTGACTATGTCTCTATTCAAACCACTCAAAAATCTAGCTATGGTGGCCTCCTAGTCTTCCTCTACATTAGCCCGAATCATGGCCCCCTCCATCTCCTTATGGTAATCCTCCACACTCCTAGACTCCTGTGTTAGATTTTGGAGCTTTTGATAAGGTCCCTATAGTAGTGACTAGGTACAAATCTCCGCCTCATGAGAGCTTTCAACTCTCCCCATGTCTCTACAGGCCTCTCATGATTCCTCCTTCTGATGGTCACTAATTGATCCCACCAAATAATAGCATAATCAGTGAATTCAATTACTGCCAACTTCACTTCCTTCTCCTCAGAGTAATTATGATAATCAAATACCAAATCTATTTTTTTCTCCCACTCTAGATAAACCTCTAGGTCAGTTTTACCTTGAAAAGATGGTATTTTCATTTTGATGCTCAAAGTCTCTATCGACACCATCTTGACCCCCTAGGTTCCCCTCAAATCCTTTTTCACGCCTAACTCCTCTATGTCTACCCAACCCAATTTCAGATGTTAGGTCTTCCTCATCCTCATCATCTCCTTCATTCTTATATGCATTTTCAACCCTAGGCTCATGTCGCCTCTGATTTCTCCCACCTTGTAAATTTCTAATCTCTACTTGTTATTGATTCATCCTATCCTCCATTTACCCCAATAGCATGTTCATCCGCTCAAACTGTTGTTGCATGGCTTGCAACACAAATGAGTTATCTGCTATCCCATTGGGTGATGAGCCACTGCGGTGAGACATTGTAATGTGCAGTAAAAAAGAATATTAGCAGAAAAAGAAAGGACCTCACACACTCCCGTACGTATTTACACTCAAATGATGGTACTCCACTCGTGTTTCACTCTGAATTGACTTTTTTTCGATAATAATCTCACACTCTCTTACCGTTTACTTTTACCTTGAGTTTTCCCACTCAAGTTCTTTCAGAACTAATTGAACTCAATCAAGATAAAACAACTTTGTTTAATCCCAACTAGCAATTAGATCCAAGAAATAAGAAGAAGAGAAACACGGAAGGAACAAAATGACACGAGACTCAAGGTATTTATACAAGGGAAAGAGTAATTACAAAATAAGATAACAACTAGTATGAGGTGACAAGAGGTAATTCAGCCCCCTTAAGGACAAGACCCAATCAACAAATTTCTTTCTTTCTCTTTTATTGTAACTATGTAGCAACCATTGAATATGCTACCTTTACTTTCTTTTTTACTCTTTTTTTTTTGTTTTTTTGAATTTTTTTTTCTTTCCTCTCCTTTCTTTTCTTTTCTTTTCTCTTCTTTTCTTAAATAAGGCTACAAGTGGTTTAAATAATAATCCCCAAAACCCTAAGTGAGCTGCGGACTGTAGCATGAACAGTGCCACGCTACAGTGCCGAGCTATAGTACTTCTAAAACCCTAGTTTACTTTAAATAATAACTTTCCAAATATGCCATTGGTCAAAATACAAGATCTTCCCAAAGACCCTAATCCATTAGAAATAAGACATGTGTGGGCTGACATCCTCAAGCCCACTTATTCTAAACTAATAAAATAAGGTATTTTAATGAAATAAATAAGTCCAAGGCCTTCAATAACAATAAGTCCAAGTCGTGTCTTCCGTAGCGTAACACATGGATAAAAACTAGATCTCATTCTCTTAAGCCCATCTTGAATTTTGAGATCTTGCTAAACACGTCTCAAGTGGATTGCACCTCCATCCATGCATAGCTTCCTTGATCTTCCTAACTCTTGATCTTGTAATTCCCCCATCTGAAACTTGCCCCATCTGAAACTTGCAGAGGATCTTTAAGACTTGGTCCATCTTGGGGCCCATCATTCCCCCTCTCCTCAAAAGGATTCATCCTCGAATCTCTACCTGGATCAAAGGGAAAAATATCAGAAATATTGAAAGTCGTAGAAATATGGTACTTACCTAGAAGATCCACTTGATATGAATTATCATTAATTTTCTCAAAAATGTGAAAAGGTCTATCCATTTTTTGTGCCGGGTGCGACAATTACTAACTGACCTCTCTTTCAAGAACATGAGTCCTTGATACACTTGAAGGGACAAGGAAAATTTTTGGATTTTTCTATATTTTTTTTTTTGGAACTCTAGAACAATGAAGCCCTAGAATTAAAGATGCAATAAATAAAAGATAGAATCAGACCTGATTGGAAACCTGGCTTTGATACCAAATGATGTGAACCCTAATCGACTCGCTTTGAGACCCAACAACAATATTGGAAAACCAACCCAAGAAAGCCACACTCAAGTCTATGGATGGAGAATTTAGATCTGTTGAGAACTCATTTCAAGAACCTAGATTATATCAAAATTGAGACTCGTTGAAATCCCATCTCAAGAACCCAAATTACGAGGAAGAACGCCACAAAAGTTGTGATTTACTTTTGATAAGTTCAAGAGTTCAATTAAGAATAAAAGGAGAAAACTCACTCACAATTAAAATTCGAAATAAAATATCTGCCTTGGAATGACTGTTACATCCTTTAAATACCCTCCCAAAATATGATAAAACCCTAGAATAAAATTTGAGACCCTTTTATCTCAAAAATGCCCTTAGTGAACAGTAGCCGCGGGTACTGTAGCATGAACAGTGTCGTGTTACAGTACTTCTAAACCATAGTTCCAATAAATAAGACATATGTAAGCTAAGCATCCTCAAGCCCACTTATTCAAAACTAATAATAAAAATCCTTTAAACAAATTGAAAGCCTTAATATCTAAAGGCCCTATTTCTAAGTCAAGTCTTCCATAGCTTGGATCAAGTGGATCAAAATTGGTTCTTCTTCTTTCAAGGCCATCTTGAGTGTTGGGCTCTTGCTAGCTTCTTTCCAAGTGGCTTGTACTAATCCTTGTATTGCTTCCTTGATTTTCTTGACTATTGATCTTGTAATTGGTCCATCTGGAACTTACAAAGGATCTTTAAGAGTAAGCACGCCTTGGTTCCCATCAATAATTTTCTTTAGAATCTGACTCGAAATCATACAGGATTTTGATCCTCTAGATTAATAAAATCTTGAGAGGGCTGGACTCATAATTCTCATCTCTATATATGGGCCAGTACTGTCAATGCAGTTAATTGAATTGAGGTTTGGTTTTGGTTGGCCATATATATTTGTGAAGCTCTATATTCCTTACTCTTGGTTTGAGCTTTCAGAAAGCAAAAGGAAGGGAGGGAGCTAGCAAAATGGAAAACCAGATGCTTCAGGTGTCCCCATTTTCATTGCATGCTTGCTTGCATATATACAATACTATACCTGTATACAGAGAATTAATTAGTGCACAAGGATTAATTGCAGACAAGGGCTTAAATGACATTGTGCACTAATGATGCATGTAAATTTGCCTAATGATAGGTAAATTTTTACATCTTTTGAGATTGATCAGTACAAGCCCAACTTGGAAACTTGATGCCGGTATACCCTTTGATGAATAGCTTTTTTAGATATTCATGTGGTTCAAGGCATTCTAGTATATCTTCCACTTCTTGTAACCTAACATTACTGTAATGTCCATGTGACGATCCTATTGAGTGTTGACTTCCTGCAGTATGATTTGCCAATCTCATTCTCCTGTTCTCATAATCTTTTCCCCAAAATAATCCCAAAATGTGCAGATTTGTTTCTTTTGCATCTCTCACATTCTCCTAGCAAGCTTTGTTTCTTTTGCATCTCTCACATTCTCCTCGCATTTTATGTTAAGTTCGCCCCGTAGGTTTAGGCAGCTAAGTTCCGAAATACCTTCCCCATTTCTCTTGACCACAATATATATCGACAATGTCTGAACGTGAAGAAACTTTCCAATCCCAGTTGGCATACGGGTAAGTCTTTCACACCCGGTTATATTAAGGTGTCTTAGGTTAATCAGCTTTTCCATTCCATCAGGCAGTGTTTGAAGATGGCAACAACCTGAGAGGTTCAGTGTCTGCAGATTGCAGAGGTCACAGATTGTGTCGGTAAGTGCTTGAATTGAAGTTTTGGAGAGGTCAAGGTATCTCAAAGAGACCAAGTTCCCTATTGATTTTTGCAGTCTTTTGATTCCAGACCCACTTATATCTAGAACCCTTAAATACATGAAATTAGTGGGCCAAAAAGGAAGCTCCTCAAAGCTAAATCTAGGAGACAACACCAACAAGGTTCTAAGACGTGTTGCTTTCAGCAAGGTTGGTGGAATTACAGATGACGGGAAATTACAAACTACTGATGAGTGACGAGTTTTTGTTAGATCACCTGGTGTAGTGTTGAAGAATGAGGAAATTGCTGAGATGGAAAGGCACCCTCCTGCTACGTTGGATTGCAGGTCAGCAAATGAAAATAGAAAGCAACTTGCAGAGGGAATGTGTGTTTATGGGATATCCCTTTGGGATTAAAGGATACACCTTGCTAGATCTTGAAACCAAAAGGGTATTCACTTCAAGAAATGTGGTTTTCTATGATAATGTTTTCTCCTACAAAAATAGGACTTCCACTAATACTCATTTGCACTCTAATCAAAACAACATCAGTTTCACTCAAGTCCCAACCATTCTTATAGAACTTGTCACAAATACCCCAAACATTGCCCAAGAAAATGAGACAGATTCACAAAAAAACATCTCAAAACAGGAAGTCATTGAGGTCCCTTCTCAAATCGAGACAGAAACTAGTCCACAAGATCCTCCTCCTCATGACAGTGCAACAAACACCACACCTATCAATCACTTGCCAAGGAGGTCAACAAGGGTTCGAAAAACACCATTCCATTTGTAGGATTTCATATGTCAGCAGGCCACTTCTCTTCGCCCATCTTAAATGTTGAACAAACAGAAAGGCAAGAGCCTCACAGGTAATGCTTACCCTCTCAGTAACAGCATTTCATATGAAAAATTGTCCAATTTACATAGAGCTTTTGTTTCTTCCATTATATCCCAATCTGAACCTAATACTTACCAAGAAGCCAAAAATTCACCTGAGTGGTGCACAACCATGAGAGCTGAAATAGATGCCCTTGAACTTTATGAAACTTGGGACTTAGTTAGTTTACCACCTGATAAGAGAACAATTGGATGTAAGTGGGTGTATAAAGTTAAATTCAAAGCTAATGGGAGTGTGGGAAGGCTT
Source organism: Carya illinoinensis (assembly GCF_018687715.1). Lineage (NCBI taxonomy): Eukaryota > Viridiplantae > Streptophyta > Magnoliopsida > Fagales > Juglandaceae > Carya > Carya illinoinensis. Next base: position 35,513,408 of record NC_056760.1, read on the forward strand.
AAGGCAAGGTTGGTGGCAAAGGGATACACCCAACAAGAAGGACTAGACTATCATGAGACCTTCTCACCAGTGGCTAAGCTTGTCATTGTGAGAACCCTCTTGGTTGTAGCAGCAATAAAAGGATGAGGCCTTTTCCAACTTGATGTAGACAATGTATTTTTGCATGGTGAGTTAAATGAGGAGGTTTATATGGAACTACCCCCTGGGTATCCTAGTGATGATAGTGAGAAGGTGTGCAAATTGAAGAAAAGTTCATATGACTTAAAGCAAGCATCATGACAATGGTATTCTAAACTTTCCAACTTCATTGTTGAGCAAGGATTCACACAATCCAAAACTGATTACAACTTGTTTACCAAGAGTATTGAAGGATCATTCACATCCATCTTGGTCTATGTGGATGACATTATAGTAGCTAGTAAATGCATTAAAAGCATTAAGTGTCTCAAAGTCAGTCTTCATGAGAAATTTAGAATCGAAGACTTAGGGAAGCTAAAGTTCTTTCTTGGAATTGAGGTGGCTAGATCTGAAGATGCTATCCATTTATGTCAGAGGAAATATGCTCTAGACATTTTGAGTGACTCGAGAACCACTGGGTCTGTACCTGTTAAGATCCCTCATGGATCAAAACATGAAGTTGAGCAAGGAGGAAGGAGAGCTGCTTCCAAAACCAATAATCTACAGAAGGCTCATTGGTAAATTGTTGTATTTGACAATAACTAGGCCTGATATCTCATATGTAGTCCAGTTATTAAGTCAGTTCATGGATAATCCTAGGATTCCTCACCTACATGCAACACACAAGATCCTAAGGTACATCAAAAGGGCACCAGGCCAAGGCTTATTCTATCCAAAAAAATTCAAGGTTACAGCTACATGGATACAATGATTCAGATTGGGGGGCTTGTCCTGATAGCAGGAGGTCTGTCACAGGGTGTTGTGTCTTAATTGGTGATTCACTTGTGTCTTGAAAGTCCAAGAAACAACATGTTGTTTCCAGATCCTTCTCAGAAGCAGAGTATAGGGCCATGGCAAATCTATGTTGTGAATTAACGTGGCTCAAGTACTTGTTTGAAGACCTACAAGTAGAACATCCTCAAGCTGCTCTTCTATATTGTGATAACAAGTCAGCCCTATACATACTATTAATCCTGTGTTTCATGAAAGAACCAAGCATATAGAGCTTGACTGTCATTTAATTCGAGATAAGATACAAGAAGGATGCATTATTACAAAACATGTGTCAAGTAAATCATAAGTGGCAGATATGCTTACCAAAGCTTTGGATTCCCAAAGTCTCTACTCTTGCATGCTTAAGATGGGAGTAGCAAATATCTACTCTCCATCTTGCGGGGGGCTATTGAAGAATGAGGAAATTGCTGAGATGGAAAGGCACCCTCCTGCTATGTTGGATTGCGGGTCAGCAAATGAAAACAGAAAGCAACTTGTAGAGGGAATGTGCAAAGGATAAAGTGTTTTTGTTTGTATGCATGCAGTGTGTTTCTGTCACCTGCCACGCCATTTCTTTCATGTAATGTAAAAGTAATGTTGGAGTAGTGCGTATAGCAAGTTTCTTGTATCCTAGTGAATTTGTAGTGTAGTGACATACATGAGGCTGCTATAAATAGCACAGTTTTGTACAGCTTTGTAGTAGTGAAAAATATACAGAGTAAAAATAGTTCTTTACAAACTTCTTCCATCGTGTTCTTCCAGTTCCTAGCAACATCAATACATTGTTTTTATAATTCTTACATGTAGGGCCATGCTCCAATTTTAAGAATTCATTTCCAGCAACAGATTGGGCAAGTTCATGAATCAGATCATGCATCCTGTAAACTTTCGTGCTGTCATCTCTATTGTCCTTGACTTCCTGAAAGAAGGACTTCATCAATAGATCATCAAAATAACAGTTGCCAATGTCCTCCAGGGGATTATGTCCATCTACTAGAATCAAGCCTTCGGCCATCCAAAGATGGATTGACTTTTTCTTCTTGAAATCATAACTTATGGGAAACAATTAGCAGTATGCAAAGCATCGTTTGAGATGCACTTTTAGATGACAATAACTCAACTTTAGGGCAGGCATAATCCCACTTACGCTCTCATCCATACTACAGATCAGTTCATGATCTTTCAATGAAAACCAGTAACCGGGGTCTCTACTGGAGCGCAATAGACTTATTAGAGTCATTGCTGCTAGTGGTACACCTCCACATTTCTTAACAATTTGTTTTCCAATGAGCTTTAAGTAATGATCTTCCTCTTCTCCTGGATGAAATGCTTTCTCCTTAAGCAATGCCCAACAATCATCCTCAGGCAGGCCCTGGAAATGATATGAAGGAAGTGTTCCTACTAGTGAAGCAACATTTTCACTGCGGGTTGTAACTATTATTTTGCATCCTTCCACACCATTTCTTAGATAATTTACGAATGATTCCCATTTAATCTGGTCTTCATTCCAAACATCATCCAACACCAGCAGATACCTCTTCCAGCATATAGATTCTCGCAGCAGACACTGAAGCACATCCTTATTTGTGAATTGCTATGTCTTATTTGTTGCAGACTCTATTGTGGCTATAATAAGCTTTTTAACATCAAAATCATCAGACACATGAACCCATATTTTCATATCTAAGCACCCCATCAAATCAACATCTTTGTAGACCAACTTAGCTAGTGTTGTCTTCCCTAGGCCTCCGATACCAACTATGGCAATGATCGAAACATCTCTGGTCTTTTCCAGAGACAGAGGCTCTATAATTTTGGCTTTATCTTCCATTCTCCCATAAACCTTAGATTCAGTCACATGAGAATCTATCTCTCTAAAACTCGCTGAGCTCTCAGATTCCCATTGATCATATGCCCCTTCTTAAGTTTAAGCTTGCAATAGTCTTGTCTAACAATGCTAGCATTTTTTTAACTTGACGAGCAACGTCAAAAAGATGTCTGGAAGGTTCAAGAGGCAAAGAAAACTGCGTACCTGATTTTTAGCAGCATTGAATCTCTCGCACAGAATGACTTCCGTCGCAAGCTCATCCAGTATATCCTCAGAATTATAAGCTACAGTTTTTAAGTTTGATAGCCAAACCTTCACGTTTCCCTCCTTTGCTTATCGCTCTTCTGCATCGTCAAGAATATCTTTAATCTTTATCAGAGACTCCTGTAGCTTCTAAAAATTCTGCCTAAGATCACAGAGATCCTGAAGCTTTCCTAGGACTGGGGATGCTAGTCTATCAAAGACCACCTGTAGAAGTGGCGATACAGCTATTTCCACCATTTCCTAGTTTTGTGCAGAGAATATCAGAGGTGTTAGAGGATGATGAAGTCAAGTCTTTCGAGTTGGTCGATAGCCTTATATATATACATATATATATATATATATACACACTAGAGTGCCATGACCCAGCAAAATAGAAGGAACGGCTATGTTGGACTAGCACGCATGAAAAAGCTCCCTGCTCCAAAATACTCACTAACAAACAAATATAATGATTTTCTGTTGCTACATCATACTTGCATTTGTGCATATTTCTATTCACCCCATCTCTATTTCTCGCTTTGTTTTTCTTTACAGGTGCCTGGCTATGGTCCTTTCCAGAGTAAATAAGACTAATCATGAAGTGTAAATATGCCAAGTTTATCTTTAATCTTGAAGTGTAAAATGTTGGATTTGTCGAGAGTGGCTTGTTGGTGTGTTGGTTTGATTTAATGATCCGACATGCGTACGTTATAGTTTTTTGGTAGATTTTAAAGGAGAATTGAATCATGGAATATAGGTTTAGGTCCATATGCGACTAGTAGCTCAGGCAAAATGCAGGTAGAGAATTCATTCTAGTGAATGTCGGATAGAGAGTTTACTCAAAGGGTGCTTGACTTTTCACTCAAGCAAATAATATAAAAAAATAAAAATTAGGATTTTCATTGTATGACAATATAAATATATACTTAATAAATAATATATGTATTCTGAGTGTTCTAAACAATGATATTTCACCTTAAAATTTATTTTGTGATTCTTTAATACAAAAAATTAATTCTTTGCAACTCTATAAACATATAAACACAAATTTTACGAGTGATTTATATACTTGTTTTTAGTTTTGCCATGGCATCATCGAACGTCATTCTTTAGGGATGCCGTACAACAAATCAAAACAAAGATGATCCACATAACCTAATTAATGCATGGAATATGCGTTCATGGAGTACGTAATGGCAATCTACATAATGCAGAGACAAAATAGAAATATAGTTGACTCAGGGAAGAGATGCAAATACACTGTACAAAAAAGGGCAAAAAAAAAAAAAAAAAAAACAGAGTGAGAAAGAGAGAGAGAGATCAATACGACAAAGAGAAACCTTAAAACTATGCTGTCGAAGTTATCGATAAAATAGTTGTCTTATCTGCTCCCCATATTGCTATGGGATTCAGAGCTTTTGCAATCAGGCTCATTGTATGCGACGACCACGACGCTGTCAGAATCAGCTTGGATGGAGACAACGTTTTCGCTGCCCTGCAAATAAATTAGCTTGGAAATCAACGCCAGTTTTTGTTTTTGAAAGGAACAAAGCTGCTCTGGAAATGCCAACAAAACTGCAAAAAGATACCTTAAATCCAACATCTCCCGTGTGAACTTCCCACAACTTATACACTTTAAATTTCTAACCATTTGGTTGAATACCAAAAATCTGATCTCATTTAAGAAATTTTTATAATTTTCTTTTTAAATATAGATATTTTTTAATTATAATTTTTAACTTTTTATTTAATTATTATTTAATCATTACAAATTTATCAAACACAAAATACAAAACATAAAAAGTAATTCAATTTTTTTAAATTATAAAATTAAAATAATATTAGTTAATTTTATAATATATTTATTTAAAATTTTTCTCTTTCATTTTTTAAAATTTAATAAAATATTTTAACTTAAATCATTTCATTACTACATAAATTATTTTATTATTATTTATATATTTCTCTGATATCATTTTCCAAACTAGGCCTAAATTAGGGAGGAGACCCGACCAGTAGAATACTGTATATATTTTTAAGGGCAACACCGACCATTTATTTAATTTCTTAAAATTTATTTTACTTTTTCAATTATATATATGTGTGTGAGGAAAAATACTAGACTCTTAAATGTGCTCATTCATATATTTTAATTTTTTTAATGATTAAATAAGTGATTTTTAATAAATTTATATTTTTTTAATGATTAAGAATGTTTAAAATATACTTAAATGAGAAAAAAAAAAAAACAAAAGAAAAAATTATTTACATTAGTGTGATGCACATTTTCTAGCATTGATCATCTGTGTATCCTGATTTTACAATCCACGTACACATGCCGAGGCAACAACTCCAAATGCCGCTATTCATTAATCCTCCGCTTTAAGCAATTAACCAATGCTCTATCTTTCTCGTGTCATCTTACCGTCCTTATCCTACCACTTGCGTATGATTAAATACACAGGAGAGCTCCAGTTCTGCGATAGACAATTGCATCCAAGCACGGGCACTGGTTGGCTGTAAATTAATTATAATATTGATCGTTTTCGTGTTGATTTTTAGGGGTGGCAATATGTTACACGACCCGTTAACCCAACACGAACACGACACGATAATAGCGGGTTAGGGTTTAGTCTTAATGGATTCGGGTCAAAACGGATTGACTCGTTAAGACACGATTGCTTAACGGGTTGATAACGGGTTAACCCGTTATGACACGTTAAGAAAATTAAAGTTACAATTATACCATTCTACCTAAAAGTAAAATTGTTAGAATTTTAATTTCGATATTTTTATTATTTAGATTGTCATTTTGGACTTGTAGTTAATTTTATAATTTTTATAGATAGTGATTTTAACATTTATAGAAAATTATGTTAAATTTAATCAAGTCAAACTGGTTAATTTTAGACATATTCAACCCATTTACATAAACAGTTTGAAACGGATCATATTATTTCGTGTCAACTTATTTAGTAATATTCACTAATGGGTCAAAACGGGTTGACACGACACGACACGTTATGTTAATGGGTTGGGTTAAGGTTTGAGATTTTGACACGATAAACTTAACGAGTCGGGTTAGGTTTACCTATATAGTATAATATACATGATTTGACACGATACGAACACGACCCACTAACACGATTTTATTATTATTTATATATTTCTCTGAAATCGGGGGTTGAGAAAACAAAAATTCAATCAGGAATGTAATGCCTACAAGCACACAACACGCAAGAAGTTTATTCCCTGATATGAAAGGAGTTAAAAGTGAAAAGTTACTTGCTAACTGAACGTAATTATGACAAACCATGTGATGACCTATTTTTATGTGTATTTTTACTGAATGAGTTGTTTTTAATTTAATTATATATTAGCTCTTTTATTTTAATTTATTGTATTTTAAATTGGTTTTAATTTATTTGACGTGGTGTTTAATTTATTTTAGTCGTTTTATGTTTTTAAAATCGTTTTCGGCGGATCGGTTTTTGGTTTCCGGAGTGAGGACTGGATCTCATTTCTTTTCCCTCATCTTTTCTTTTTCTTTTCTCTCTTTTTTTTCTTTTTCTTTTTCCTTTTCCTTCTTTTTCTTTCTTTTTCTTTCTTTTCTTCTTCTTTCTCTCCCGCGTACGCCGAACAGCTCTCCTTCTCCTTCCCGTCGCCGCCTGTTGACCAACCTAGACTGCCGCCGTCCGGCCGCCGTGTAGTACACCACCCCCACCAAAATCTTCCCCTCCCACCAGTGATCATCCCCACCATTTTTCAGGGCCATCCGACCAGCCGTTAGCCGCCACGCACGACTGGAAGTCATGGCACCAGCCCTCTTTTCCCTCTTTGTAGCCGGTTGCTTTCTCAGTCCAGAACCGCTGCTTGCCGGCGGCGTGGCCTACACCACCCACCCAGTTTTCTTCCCCTCTCACCGGTGAACATCCCTACCAATTTTCACCGCCATCCGAGCCATCGTTAGCCGCCATGAGCTCCTCCAAGCCACACGGTTTTTGAGCTTTTCCGGCGCCGTCGCTCCACCTCCGGCCACCACCTCTTCACGGCTTCTTCCCCTACCTCTTGCCGACCTAACCCACCCATTTCCAGCCTCGATCCGTTGACGGAGCAGCTCCCACGAGCTCAACTCCGTTCAGCCCCTTTTTGGCCTTCCACCGCCATTTCCACCACCACTCACGGCCAAAGCGCACTTCCTTTAGCTTCATAAATATCTCAAGACCATTCCTTATCAATTTCGTGTCTTGGGTTGTCCCCGTTCGAAAGTGGGTAATTTATTACCCACGGCCACAGTGTAAAATACACTGTTAAGTTGCTTTTCCTCCGCCTTTTGCAACGCCGCGAGCTTTCAAAAAATACTGTATAGCGTTGTTAGTATTTTTCAAACTCTACTTTTAGATTTAAATATATTTTACTCTTACAATAAATATTTGTTGTTGGTTGGTTGATTTCGGACTGAATCCGATGAGTTTGGGGGTCGGATGAATTGAGGATGGAGTTGCTTGATTTGTTGATTTATGGTTAATTGGTTGTTTTGTGCATTGAGATATTTGTGCCTTGATGTTTGCATTGTATAGTGCACACATGTTCATGTTTAAAAAGGGAAAACTGGGTTTTCGTGTAGTTGCATGTAGGCCTGCAACCCGATCAGCGCAAAGCGGGTTTGAGACCAACCCGACCCGACCCGAATACCATCGCCCAAGGAGCGGATAGGATCAACCCGAACCGAATAAAACAAAAACAGGTTGAACCGTATGACACGACCTTTGCCAAAAAATCAACAAAAGCTTTGCAGAGTTTCCCGGTCTGCAGAAGCCATTTTTAAACAAAAGCCATTACAAGAACTTCATTTGTTTCACCATCACTCAAGATCTAGAGAAAAAGCACACATCTCAGATGATTAGAAAAGACCCAAGGAAAAAAAAAATGGAAAGAGAAGCTTTCAGCGGTCTCCTCGTTCCAATTTCAGCCCCGTGACAGGTTGGTGAAGCCCACCGATGTCGCTAGCCCCTCTATGTCGTCAACCCCTAACTGTCGTGTCTCACGGTGAGGTTCTTCTCCTTGAGGCCATGCCCACTCTTTCCGATGTCTCTCTCTATTCTCTTCCTCTCATCACTCTCTCTCTCTCTCTCTCTCTCCCTCTGTTACTTGGCCATGGAGATTGACGGCAGTTTCACCGCGCCACCCAGGTCAGCCATGGATTTTTGTCACCTGTTTGACCGCCTGGAACGGCAGTCACGTGCCTCGTCTTCCACATGGTGACCTCTACTGCCTTGGGTAAGTTTCTGCCACTTCCCCAAACTACTCAACGCGATCTGATTTTATTGAAAGCCATAACTTCTTATTTGACTCAAAGAAAAAGAATGATAGTGTAGAATTATATTTCACTGAATCACTACAATGGACTTTAAGTCAGTGTCGTCCGATATTGGTCGGATTTGAAGTTTGTCGAAACCGACATTTCCTCTACCCGACTTTAGCGAGTTCAACCCAATCGGGTTGTGCGGGTTGTGCGGCCCAACGGATATTTTGCACAGGCCTAGTTGCATGCATGTACATGTTTGTAAAATGAAAATTGGGCTTGTAAGTGAGAAATGATTTATGGTATATGTGAAAGGTTGGTTTGACTGGTTTGAGTCAGAGGCACGTGTAGGGATGATGGTAAACAGGGACGGTGGTAGAATCTCGCCTGTGATTCCCGCCTACGGTGCAAGCGTAGGGATGGTGGTAAGCAGGGACGGTGGTAGAATCCCGCCTACGGTGCACGCGAAGGGATGGTGGGAGAGTCCCGCCTGCGATTCCCACCTACAGTACTCTGATGGTTTGGTTTTGGGCTATTATCGGGGATAATGGCGAGGTTATGTTTTTAGGCCAAATGGAATTTTTGGCGTGCGTGGAAATATGTGGTTTTTGTGGGACATGTGTATTTGCATTCATCCATGCATATTGTTGAGTTTATATGTTTTTATCTTGTGGCGTTTGGGTCTTACTTACCTGCGGCACCATTTTTAGTACCGTAGATTTTGATGCAGAGATCGAGGAGGAGGAGGAGGCTGAGTCCGAGGATGAGGCTCCGCCGGAGTTCTAAGTTGAAGTTTATGCTTTGTATTTGGTTTGAAACTATATTTGTTGTTTGTAATATTTTATTATGTATGATTTGAACAGCTTTGTATTAAACAAGAAAAATTCTGGTAGTTAGTTTATGACTTTGCTATTCGCTGTGTATTTCTTCGTGCACATTTATTGCTTATACACACACTTGGCACTCGTCGTTAGGGTGGTGAGCAGCGATGTCACTATCCGTACGTCTTGATTTCCCTGTGTCCGTGCGTGGAGATTTGGGGGTGTCACAAACCATGCCCTAAGGATATATGTTTTCCATTGTACAGGACAGATATGATCCTCCTCTCTAAACCCCCAATGTTGGAAGAATAAAAAAGAAACAGAAAAAGTGCAAAATAAAGTATTCGAGATGGGTCTCTAAACTTCAATAAAAGGGTGAGGTTTCAGCACATGGAAAATTCCTTAGTATATAAGTTAGGAGTTTCATTCAGAGCATACCAGCATAAATTTCTGTTTTAATGCTGCCATAGCACTTATCAATTCAACATATTTGACGAGTTGCTAAGAATACAATATGCCATTTTCCACATTTTATACAATTTTCTGGTCCTCCCAGAATGGATAAGTCTTTGTGGTAGCAGGTAAAAATTAAGAAAATAGGAACAAACCCATTATATTGTTTAATCAACTTCAAATATGAGTCCAGTTTTCTATGTTTACATTCCTAATGATCTACGACGCAAGAAATATTTCGATATAAAAAAAAGAAATCATTAGCACTTCCAGTAAAGCTAAATCTAATCCTCTATTTTTCCCAGTAAATCATCACATTAATGAAGTCAAGCAGAAATAAATGGTCATAGAGATTATGAGAAGCCTAGTAATGTCTTTTTCTTTAAATTAACCATACTACTCCTTTATCACAGAAGATGCTTCATAACTGTCTGCGAACCAAACTTTTGTCAAAAATACTATCTTCATTAGAGAAAGTATAGAAGAAACAAAATACTAGAAACAGGATAATCAAAACAAAAAAGCTCAAAAACTTAAAACAAAAATAAAAATAAAAATCCATTTTTAACAAAAAAGAGCAGATCTAGAAAAATAACAACATATACCTTATACTCACATCAGATTTGTTCAAGGGCATTGATCATAGAAAAAAACAGACCCAAAAAAAAAAAACCCCCACATTTAAAAACAAAGAGAACAGATCTAGAAAAAGATTATTTTTTCACAATCCAAAAAATAGCAGATCTCGTTACTCTATACCCACAAGAGATTTGTTCAAAGCCATTGATCATAGATCGAGAGAGAGAGAGAGAGAGAGAGAGAGAGAGAGAGAGAGAGAGAGAGAGAGAGAGAGAGAGAGAGAGAGAGAGAGAGAGAGAGAGAGACTTATTGATCGAAGTTCGGCCAATGGCGACGGCGAGAGAGAGACGGCACCAAGATTTCAAGGAGGGAGGTTAGGGTTTCTATTTGCTAAAGTTCGTATAGAGAGAGAGAGAGAGAGAGAGAGAGAGAGAGAGAGAGAGAGAGAGAGAGAGAGAGAGAGAGAGAGAGAGAGAGAGAGAGGAAACCAAAATCACGGACTCACGAGGCATGTTTTGGGGTTTTATGCAAACCTGGATGTTAACCGGGTATAATACGGAACCCGATTTTATACCCAGGTTTGGACCGGATGCATCCGGTTTTTATAAATGCGGGTTCGGGCCCGAATTTAATCCTAGCCGAAAACCATAACCGGAAACCCGGTTATCCGAGTTCTGGACTGGGCTGGGTGAAATCCGGCCCAGATGAACAGTCTTAAACAGGAGTGTGAACATACACACTACCATGTTAAATGTGTATGTCATCCTGCTTTCACTCGTTGTTTTAGATACCAATTGTCATCTATAATGTCATTTATATACCAAAAAAATCAACCCATTATGTTGGGAGATTTTTCCCTAGGGCTTGAGTCCCACAAGAGAGGCCAAAACTTTGACAAATGGCCTGTATGGAGCAAAAGAACCATGATCATCTGACAACAAGCAAAAAAGGCAAGGCTACATCACACTCATAGCACTTAGACAGAATTTAGATCACGCTGCATTAAATGCTTGTCCAGGGAGCCACGCCGCATTAAATGAACGCGGCTAGAGGAACCAAGGGGAGCACACCATATTGATAATAAGGCATGGGCTTTTGACCCTAAACTCAAGTATAAAAGCAACCTCCAGACACCGAAAAAAGGGGGAACTCATAAAACTCTGATCATTACTATTGCCTTTGATCCTTTTTACCTGGAGCTCTACTGACCTAGGTATCGAAGACTTTCCCCCCGGTTGCAGCCCTGGTAGCAAAACTCCAAAGTTTTTCTTCATGTTTGTAGGCCCTAGATCGAAGACCTGAGTTGTCGAGGACATGGCCCAATAGAGTACAAACACAACATCAACACATTACCATACATATAGGGAGGGTCTATCTAGTGTCCGGTTGCCCTTGTATCCAAGAAAAAGAATTAATTTTTTTTCTCTTTTGGCTGCTGCAAAATAATAGACAGTAAATATGGGATGCAATATACTTACTTTCAAGAAAAGAAGCTCCTTATATTAATTACAATTATTAATGAAAGAGTGATTGAATGAATATAATCCATTCATATTCCATTGATCTAGTAGTCCTTTATCACCATCTTCTCATAGAACATGCTAGGTGTGGTACAGTCTACTTACAAGCATCTAAATTCTGAGTCTCTCCAGCTACTCTATCCCTCCTTTACCACAAAGCTGAAAGCTTACACCCTTTACCACTCTTTTCCCTCTCTGATGGACCAACCCTTGATGGCTAAATTACCACAACCGCTTTCCACCACCCTCATCCACATCCATAAGTCGAAGGGGAAAAAGTAGGTTAAACTAAGGAAAGTTCATTGTGACATAAGGTATCAAACTGTAACAGGACTATACTAATTTTTTTTCGCAAATAGTGCTTCATTCCAAAAAAGAAAACTTACAAACAATGTTCAACAACCCATACACTTAGTACATTACAGACCATAAGAAAATCATAGACTAGGGGGTCTTTGCCACTATGAAAGTTTAGGAGCCAAGGGAGAACTAAGATGAGGGGTATGCTTTCGTAAAGGTTATTGGATGCTGCCCATTGCGCAATTGAATGCGCACATCGATTCAAATCTTAATGAATTTTCCTAGTTTGCCAGCTTAGGAAATTGTTTAGGAAAATCCTGATATGATAGGCTGAACAATCTAGTGTGTGGTAGCTTCTGGTTCATCCACTGCTTGAATTGTGAGTGGTGAATCACCTACAATTACAACTCTTCCTATGTTTCTTTCCTTAGCTTCCTTGACCCCTATAAGAAGTGTTGTGGCTTCACCATGACTTGGATTTTGGTTGGGGATAAACTCAATCTAGAAAAAGATTGGTGTGCCATTTTTTTATCTACAAATGGCAGCTGTTGTACTGCTTGAGCTTCTAACCGCCACATCAAAAGTTAATGTGTAGTGATCACTAGGTATGGTTCTCCATTGGTGGCATTCATTTACCTGTTTAATGCCCCAAACATAACAGTGCTCTTTGAAAGTTTTGATGGTGTGATTAACAAAATTTCTAACACAAAGTTGGATGGCTTCATAAAAAACCTTGTTTCCAAGAAACCAAATACAGTCTATGGCTATAATTGCAAAAATTTGAAAGTGATGTTAATCATTGGTAGGGATGTTCAAACTCCTAGAGTGAGTGATAATACAATCCATCCGATGTTTGATGTCCTTATTTACAAAGCTAGTAATATCTATCGGTCAGGGCCATTGCCACTAAAGGATTCTAGTAATGAGGCAATTTAAGAAAATATGCTTTTGAGTTTCTTCCTCTGTTGGGGGGTTTTTCCTGGAACTTCAGGCCCAAGTATACAGGCCCAATCCAAGTATCAGGAGCATTACCCATAGACTACTAAAGGCCCGGTAAGCCAAGCCCAACACCCTTGAGCCTGTGCCTGCCAAGGCACCCCAGTGGCTCACCCGAGGGTCCCCAACCCGGACAAGGTGGTGCCAAGCCTGGAATGGTTCGCAACTCAGGGCGTATAGGAAGCTGTTCAGACAAAGGAGGGATTCACGTCATTTGAATGGGACTCCACCCCTAAGCATCATCAGAAAGCCATGCCGCATTAATTATTTCGCCAGAAGGCCACGCCATATTAAATGAGATTTGCCAAGAGACACCCCCACTCAGTCGTAGATCATGGGTCTTTAACCCCGGACGCAGGTATAAAAGCAACCCTAGGCACCAAAACAAGAAGGGGAGACTCGCTAACTTTGCCTACAATCAACCTTAAGATTTTCTCCTTTGGTTCTTATTGACTTAGGTATTCGAAGCTCTTCCCAATCACCACACTGGCCATTGGATGCAAGAGTTGTCTTGTGTTTTCAAGACCCGAATCGAAGAATCGAGTACTCGAGTGCCCGAGGGCCAGGCCCAAGAGTGTATCGAACATGTTATCAATAGTAGCACCTTCTGTGAGATCAGAAAAATTTTAATGTGTCCATCGTATACTCACGAAAACCCACCATTGGGAAGCTTAGGAGGTGTGGCAAGGCACTTGAATAAATAGGCACGCAAGTGATGGCCGCGAAAGCAATGCGATTGGGAAGAACACCCAAGGGGATGCATGACGAGGAGATTGACAGACCCGTAAAAGTTGGAGAGGGAACCTGTGCCACACAAAGAAGGGCAGAGGCGCCAACTATCCTCCCACCCACCCTGGAGTGCATCTCCATAGAAGGTGAGACAAGGGATGAGTCAGCACTCAAAAAGCAGAGGCGAGCAAACCCCTTGACCTGGTTCTGTTGGACCCTAACCTACTAGAGGCAATTGCCATAATTGGCATTAGAATGACTGTCGGGATGAGGGACACTCTACAACAGCTACTTGTGGAATATCCGACATCTTTGCATGGAGCCACAGAGATATGCCGGGAATAGACCCCATGGTTATGCAGCACCATTTGAGTGTGGATCCTAAAGCCAAGGGAGTAAGGCATAAGTGTAGGAGCTTTAGCGCCAAACAGAATGCCGCCATCTTTGTTGAGGTCGATTGCTTGCTCGCAATAGGGTTTATATAGGAGACACACTACCTAAACTAACTATCCAATGGAGTGCTTGAAGAAGCCAAACGGTAAATGGAGAATCTACTGACTATCCAACGTAGTGCTTGTGAAGAAGCCAAATAGTAAATGGAAAATTTGCGTAGATTTCATAGATCTAAACAAAGGTTGCCTGAAGGATAGTTTCTTGCTTCTCCGTATTGACCTCATTGTAGATCCGACAATTGAGCACCGCATGCTAAGCTTTACGGACGCTTAATCTGGATACAATCAAATCCGCATGAATCTGGACAATGAGTAAAAAATGTCATTCATCATAGATTTAGGACTATACTGCTACTCTGCCATGCCATTTGGTCTAAAAAATGCACTGGCCACGTACCAACAGCTGGTCAATCAGATGTTCAAAGACTAGATTGGAAGAAATATGAAGGTCTATGTGGACGACCTACTGGTTAAAAGCAGAGACTCGGCACAACACTTAGATGATCTTTGAGAAGTTTTGTGGTGTTGAGGCAATACAAGATGGGGCTAAACCTAGCCAAATATGCATTTGGGGTGGGTTCGGGTAAGTTCCTCAGATTCATGGTGTCAGAAAGGGGAATTGAAGCTAATCTCGAAAAGGTGGAAGCCATCCTAGACATGCCTTCTCCCCATAGCACTAATGACATGCAGAAACTCGCTAGCCGAATGGATGCCCTTAACCACTTTGTGTTGCGATCAACAGACAAATGCTTGCCTTTTTTCAAAAAGTGCTTCACAAGGCCCAAGGCTGGGATGAGGAGTGCGATAAGGCATTTGCTGCACTCAAATAGTATTTAACTAGCCCTCTGCTGCTTAGTCAGCCTCATTGCAGGGAAACACTGACCTTGTATCTATCCATCTCCCCCCAAGCGATCTCCTCGGCCTTAGTGCGAGAGGATGGCAAGGTTCAAAGGCCAATTTACTAAGTTAGCTGAGCTTACAGAGGGGTAAAAGCCAAATTCCCTCCGACCCTACTTCCAAGCCCATCCAATCAAAATCCTTACAGAGGCCTCTTGAGAAAGTTCTTGCAACGACCAGATGCCTCAGGCCGCCTTACCAACTTGGCCATGGAATTGAGTGAGTTCGACATCGAGTACGCGTCGCGCACCTCCTTGAAAGGACATATACTCGCAGATTTTGTCGCAGAATTCACTAGCTTCACTGAAGAGATGGGATATGCACGGCCTATGAAGCCCTAGCAAATCTTTGTTGATGACTCATCTTGCCAGGCTGGAGGGGGAGCGGGAGTGCATATCATCACAGATAAAGGCGAAGAGAATGGCTACTCCATTAAGCTAGCATTCAAGACTACGAACAATGAAGTAGCGAATGAGGCATTGTTCTTCGGGATGACTATTGTGAAGCCTCTGGGCGGTGAAGAAGTGGAAGTTTGGGTCGACTTCCAGATAATGGTTAGCCAAGTGCAAGGAGAGTTTGCGACGAAGAGCGAAAAATTTGAAAAAGTACTTAACATTGGTGTAGGTTGAGCGCGCTCATTTCAAACACTTTCAAATATAGTGAATTCCAGAGGCTAAGAACCACAAAGCAGATAGACTGGCAAAAATAGCGTCCAGACAGGAAGCCGCCCCAATACCAGAATCGGCCTTTCTTAGAACCACATAAATGCCTACCGCCATAGGGATCAAACTGTTGGAAATCAAGTCGGGTGTGCTAGAATGGGCCCTAGACATCCTCCAGTACCAAAATACCAACAAAGTCCTCGACGATAGGCAGAGGGCAAGGAAGATCAGGTACCAAGCGGCAAGGTACACTGTAGTTGATGGTGTCCTATATCGGAGAGGGTACAACGCCCCCTTATTGAGGTGCATTTCAAACGAATGGGCCCAACATGTTTTGGCAAAGATACATGAGGAAATCTACAATGACCACGCCGAAAGAAGGGTATTAGCAGGCAAGACGATGTAGGCAGGATACTATCGGCCACACGCCTTAAGGGACGCCAAAGAGTATGTGCGAAGACGCAAAAAATTCCAGGAGTACTCTGACCTCCTCCATCTCCTCCCAAAAAGACTAACGCCAATATGCTTTCCCTGAGTAAGGGCAGGGTAAAATTCATGGTAGTAGTAGTAGATTACTTCACCAAGTGGGTCGAGGCCGAGACGTTGGTGACTATTACGGCTAATAATATCACTCGTTTCCTATGGAAGAACATCATCTACAGATTTAGCATGCCCCGCAACATCATTTTGGATAATGGAAGGTAGTTTGACTCCAACCACTACCTAGATTGGTGCCAAGACTTAGGGATCAGGTTTCGGTATTCGTCCCCAAGACACCCCTAGTCAAATGGTCAAGTAGAAGCGACCAACAAAACCTTGCTACGAATACTAAAGAAAAAGCTAAGCGACTGGAAAGGAGTTTGGGTGGAAGAGCTTCCAGCAGTTCTATGGGCATACATGGTGATTGTGAGGACCCTGACTGGAGAAACCCCGTTTACTCTCATGTATAGTCACAAGGCCATGCCACCAGTTGAGGTAGATATCCCAACCTACAGGATACAACACTACGAAAAACACTCCAATGACTGATGCCTCGAGGAACAACTTGACTTGGTGGGAGAAATCTGAGAGGAGGCAGAGCTGACGATGATGATGTACAAGAAGAAGGTCGAGTGGTACTTCAACCAGAGGGTGCATTGGAGGTCGTTCAAAGTTGGGGACCTCGTGTTGAAGCATACAGGAACCCCACGACAGAAGAAGGCAAAACTAGGACCAAAGTGGGAAGGCCCCTACGTAGTGGTTGCCAGCAACCGCCCTGGGGTTTACTGGCTTTAGGACTCCTTAGAGAATGAACTGCAACACCCGTAGAACGCCGAGCACCTGCGAATGTTCTACCCATAAGGACTTTGTGATATATATATATATATAAATATTTATATTTATGATCAACTTCAGTAATCATTATGTACTTACTATTGATGAAAGAATGTGAATATTTTAGGAATTAACACACGCCAAAATGAGATTTTTGTCAACAATCAACCCACACTAATAAGATCCATAGCAGAAAAGTACCTTCCCTGCGATATTGACATATGGGAGTGAGTACAATCACAAACTGCCTGAACAGACTACCTCAACGTGTGGGTCAACAGGCGAGTTTGGTCCTAGACTGGTTCGACCTTCCACGTGGGGGAGAGCGAGTCCAACCTTGAGGCCGCTCTAACATTATTCCATCCCCATCATGGCGAAGAAGCAAATGGCCCCTCGGCCCTCCGACACTTGCCTCCCCTCGAGATACCAAAGGGATAGGTGTAATGCCAAAGTGTTGATTTATCCCTCTTGCAGCAAGAAGCTGGTTAACCCTGATTGCGCATCGACTTACCTTCGTCGTGGGCGTCAACCAATGGGAACAGGTCCAGTCAGTGACTACTCAAACAAAGAGGCCATCACGACCATCCTGTGGGGGAGAGCGGGTCCAGCCTTGAGGTTGCCCAAACTGCCCTGTCTTGTCACAACAAAGAGTGGATGCAAGACCAACTCGATTCTTACTTACCTTTCGTGCGATGCCAACGGACGGGAGACGGCATGGTCAAAAACTGCCTAACCAAACTACTTCTATGTATGGGTCAACAAGCGGGTCCGGTCCTAGACTGGCTCGACCTCCCCCGCAGGGGAGAGCGAGTCCAGCCCTAAGGTTGATCGAACATTACCCCATCCCCATTGCAGCAAAGAGCAGACGGCCCCTCTGCCTCCAATCATTACCTTCCCGCGGGGCACCAAAAGGATGGGTGTAATGCCAAATGGCTGGTTAATCCCTCCCACAATGGAGTGCGGGCCTATCCTCAATAGCCTGACACACTTAACTTTCGTCGTGAGCGCCGACTGTTGAGAGAGGGTTCAGTTTGGGACTGCTTGAATAGATTACCTCCTCACGGGGTACTAAAGGGCGAGATGAGCTATAGGCCATCTCAACCCTCCCAGAGGAGAGCCAATCTAGCCCTACGATTTCCCGAAAAAGTAGGTGTAGCACCAACCTAGCCCTCACTCCCTTTCCTTGCGACGTCAACAAGCGGGAGGAGGATTGGATATAGTCACAAACTGCCAAAATTGATTACCTCTACGAGTGGGTCTACAGGCAATTCTGGCCCCAGGCTAATTTGAACTCCCCCGCGAGGGAGAGCAAGTCCATCCCTAAGGCTGCTCTAATATTACCCCATCCCATTGTGGTGAAGGGATGATTACCTCACCTGGAGGGCCCAAAGGGGAGGGTGTGATTTGAGGTGCCCCTACCTCTCCCCCAACGGAGTGCAAGACAGTCCCAAGACTACCCGACACACCTTCAAAAGGATTCTCTCCTTCATTGGATAACGTCTCAGAGCTTCTCTGAACATCAACCAAGCAGATAGGTTTGCAAACTTCAGTGATTATTTAAACCGAGTGGTTTGACTTTTGCAACATGGACAAGCGACCCCTCTCGCTAAGTGTGAGGGTCAACAAGGCGAGCCTGATCATACATACCGCTTGACCTCTGCCAAGGATTTCTGGGCAAGCTAGTCTTACATACCACTCGGTCCCTCTAGCCAAGCACAATGGTCAACAAGGTGAGCCTGGTCATACATACCCCTTAACCTCCGCAAAGGGTTCTGGGCGAGCTGGGTTTACCTGCTACTCGGCCCCTCTCACCGAGGGCGAGGGTCAATAAGGCACACCCAACCTACACATCGCGCGCTCTTAGCAAAGGAGTTTTTAGCAAGACCTACCTTGCACGCTACATGTCCCAGGCGCTAAAAACAGCCAACCAAGGCCAGACTAAATAAGGGCAACTGGGAAGTGATTCACTGAGGACGGGAAGCGATTCACTGAGCAAAATATAAGAAAGGTGTCATGCCTCAGCAAGCAATCAACATACTACCGCCCACAGAGGGCTTATGCAAAGCATAAACAAGTAAGTTAGAAAGGAGCGATAATAT
The DNA here is from genome assembly GCF_018687715.1 of Carya illinoinensis. Taxonomy (NCBI): domain Eukaryota; kingdom Viridiplantae; phylum Streptophyta; class Magnoliopsida; order Fagales; family Juglandaceae; genus Carya; species Carya illinoinensis. The sequence goes on from NC_056760.1 coordinate 35,532,557, forward strand.
CGAAGGCACGAGCAAAAGAACATTTTATTCATCAACCATCAAAACGATCACGTAGGTTAAGGACACAACATATTTGCAAGAAACCATAAAAAAGATAAAGAAGTCAAGATAATCCATAGGCAGGGTAAAATTGGCAGGGTACACAACAATATCGGGGGCGAGAAGGGTTGGTGTCGGTGAGGCGATCGGAGGTGCATCACCCTTAGAGGGGCACAACAACCCTCGAATAGTCATCAGAGCCACCCCCATCACCCCTGGCCGAAGCCCCCACATGGAGACAACGAACCCTTACTTTCACCCTCATCGGAGATGCGTAGAAACCCGAGCAACCCTTCCACCATGATGACTCCTGACTGAGATAGGCACAAGGTCGCAAACCCGGCCCAACCCATCCAACCTAATAGGTTGAAGCGTTGTGAGGGAGCAAGAACTGCAAAACCAATCCTGAGATAAGGAAACGCATCAAATAGTGTGACTGCAAAGCTTGACCCGCACCATCCTTACAGTGCTTCTACAAACAATGAGGGACAACACGTATCTCAACGAACCACCCCAGAAGCCTGTAGGCCACCTATACGGAAAAGGCTGAGTTAGATCGACAATACCCTACAACTCGAAACTACCTCCCCCTCACCTGAAAGAAAACCCTTTTGACATTCCTCGATTGCTCTGGCATCAATCCACAACAAGCCCTCCCTTAGGAAGGCCAGCTAGAAGAATCTACCAAGGTAGAGGCATTGCAAAAGCCTAGCTCACTCAAAGAGGAAGGAAAAACCAGATTTTGTATGAGTAGAAATGAAGGTGTGACGACACCAGGGGACACCTTATATAGGTAACATGCGGGGTTGCACTTCCCTCCCCATGTCTGGGGAACATGTGTAACCTACCACCCGTCACGTCTGACACGACACCCACCACATCATCATTAATGCCGTGTGGCACGGACGTAGTGGAACCTGAGTGCAGCACGTCAGTCACCACATTAACTTGACGAGTGATAAGACCCTTATGGTGCTGACATTGAATGATCCCGCAGTAGGGAAAACATAAAAGACCCTAAAGTACAAGGCAAAGTATAGAAATACGGCAACAAGTGAAAGCGAATAAATCTATTAAAACTAGTCCATGCAATCAAAAGAGTGAGGAAAAGGAGAACTTTACATTCATTCAAGATAAAGCAAAATAGAAGTGCAAGGCCTACATAGGGAACCTTAGGATCTTTTTCGAAATCAACAGGACTAGTCTCTAAAGGATTCAGAGACACTGAGGGTGCCACAAGAGTGGCCTGAAATGCACTAGGAACCGGATCCACCCTTACTTGAGCTCCCACCTCTAGTGTCGCCACACCATGTGTCACTAAATCAAGGTCTAATGACGACAAGTCATTTGCATGGTCCAACAACAAGTAGTTCTTCAATGCCTCACGGCCTGCAGAAAAATGATGGTACCACGCTTTGTCCCAGACTTGCCACACCGGCTATAACTTTAACCACAGTTGCTGAGAAACAATCTTTGCCACGGTGTTTGCAGACCTCAATGCCTCCCGCTCAGTTCGCATAACCTTAAGAGACTTCCACCTCTTCTAAAGAGACTCAAAAATCTGCAGGAACTTTTTCTCATAAAACTGGCAATATGCAGCAATGGAGTCACACCTCCTGCTCAGCTCCGAATTTGTGGCCTAGAGCCTTTCAAGCTCCTCTGATTGACGATTGAACATCTTCTTAAGGCTTTCCCTTGCGTCCAAGGTCTTGATAGCACAAGGTAACCTCAGCCTGGGACCTTTGCAGGTAAGACTCCGAGTAGCATATGCTTTGATGCAAGTCAGCAAGGGAACTCTCCAACTCCTCCCTGAGTTCCCTCTCAACTCTAGAGTTGTCCAGGGCCACACGAGCCATGGAGCGAGCTCCCGGTTCTTGGCTTCCAATCTCTCTTGGTCATCCACCACAAAAGCCACCAGCCGATCCACACCTTGTTATGAAAACACCCAGTAGAACTATGAAATAAACACCAGGACGACAAAAGGTGAAAAGACACAGACCCGAAGACGAACCTAGGCTAGGAAGCCCTTCAAGTCATGGGCCACCGCCCGTACTCAGCGCACGTGGTCCTCTCTGTCCCGTAACTAGGGTGGGGCCTCCCTTGTGGGGGGAGCTCTGACCCCAGTTCCCCTGCTGGGGATTGTCGCCAAGCTTGCTCCATGATCGGAAAGGACTGCTCCAGGCCTGACAACAGTAGAAAGGGCTTCGAAGGCATCCACGAACTTCCCTAACTCTAGAGTTTCTCGAGTAAAGTCGTCAACACGAGTCCCCATCTTCTGGTGCCCTACGCTCGCCACTCCAGCTGTCACCTTCTTAGCCCCTGACATGGCCAGTACCGCCCCTTTCTGAATCTCGACCTTACCCCTTTAAGCCTGGTTTACAGGATGAACTGTAGAAACACCAATTTTGGGTACCCAAGAGGAAGCTCCCTGCAGCAATCGAGAAGAATGGCATTGAGGGGCCCTAGAAAACAAGGCCACAAGAAGCTGCCCCCCAGGCGAGAGCACGAGAAAACCCTCAACACCAAGCAAAGTCGGGGAAGGAACGCTCGATGTAGCGCTGGAGAAAGAACTCGATGGGCTCGCACAACCCTAAAAGACCTCCACCTCTTTGAATGAGACCTGAGGAGAGATCAGGTCCCTGCGACCCAGTGGGTAAGGAAGCAAAGCACCCTGGCCCAACAACGTCAAAATTCTCCTACCCCTCGATGGGGGTGGGACGAACCGGTGCACAAATATCCCTACTGAAGACTGTCCTTAAGGGGGTTGATGTCATTGTCAGAATCTGGTGCGACCAGTGAGCTACCTTAGAGCCTTTTTCCTTTCCCCTTCATCGGCGGCTGGTGGAGAGCTTACAAGCTGAATAATCGGTCAGCTCTAACGAGATGGAGAACGCAACGCAAATAATGCCATATGGGCAGGCAAGTTCATTGTAGGTTGTCATCGCTCAACAAAGCATCTGTCCAAACTTCTTCTAGAGGGGTAGCAATCCAATTCCATATGATCTCCATTCAATGAAGCTCTTCCTTGGTAGGTGATGATCTAACGAGCCCCTTATTCTGCACAACACCCCAGTTTGCACAGATTGAAAAGTCTTGTTGAGCAATCTACCCCGGAGGGTACTCTCACCCAACACCTGACACGAAGAAGAAGCATTTGAACCACGAGGACCTCTTGTCCTATTTCTTCTCCAAGTTAACAAAGGCCTGAGTGGAACCTAAAGTTCCCGCTCCTCTTCAGTACGTGATGGGTAAGCAAGAATTCTTCATCGATGAGATCCAGCCAAACCTCTTGGGCTTCCTCCAACGCACACCACCAGATAATGCAACACCCAACAAGAGTCCTTCAAGCAATGGGGTGAAGTTGGACCAGCGCCACGCCCACCATGTCTAACACATCCCGAACTGGGCTGTGGAATGGAAATCGAAGACTGTCCAAAAACATAGAAGGGAACAACGCGACCTTGTAAGCATACCCCTTAAGACCCATGGCCCCCTCACGTTGTACCCTCTGGCACGTTGTACTCTTGCCTCAGTTCGTCCAAGTCCTGGGATATTGCCGATGATCACCACAAAGAGCCTATGTACCTCTATATCTCTACAGATGTTACGAGAAGGACTAGGGTGTCTAGTGGTCCTAGGATTTTTGGGTGCCATTGGATGAGAAAAAGAAAGAGATTAGAACTGAAAATGAGGAGAGTTGAGCGACACGAAATGGAATTTTCAAAATGGTACTATAGGATAGAGCAGTCTGATTACCCCCCCCCCCCCCCCCGGGGCCCTTTCTTTACGATTATATACACACCTAGAGGAATAGTTCAAATTCTGGGATTGAGGGAACCCCCACGCATCATTAAAACAACGAATTTGGAATGCCGCAAGGAGATGTGATAGAAACCGTCTGAGACCATCGATGCGGAAAGGACTAGGCACACACCATTGAGTGCATGGAAAACGCCGTCGGAACGTGCCATTGCCAAGAGAAGGGGCATTGTCGAGCCGCAACAATGGGGGACAAGGGCCAATCATAACAGGACACAGGAGGAAACCATCAAACTAGCGTGTTAATGGTACGAAAGACAAAAGCAATCACAATCGAGCTAGTGAATAGGTGGGAAAGCAAGAGTCTGCAAAAGTTCCCACCGAATCATTTCGATAGGAATTGGTAGGATAACTGTTGGGGGTTTTTTCCTGAAACTTCAGGCCCAAGTATACAGGCCCAATCTAGGTATCAGGATCGTTACCCATAGAATGCTGAAGGCCCGGTAAGCCAAACCCAACACTCATGGGCATGTGTCTGCTAATGCACTACTGTGGCTCACCCAAGGGTCCCCAACCTGGACAAGGCGAACATGGGCGCCATGACGAGAACCTTCTGCGGCTCATGGAGTACAGGAAGCCGTTCAAACAAGGAATGAGGAAAACATGCCATCTCGATGGGACTCCACCCTTAAGCATATCATCAAGAAGGCACACCACATTAATTGTTTCACTAGAGAGCCATGCCACATTAAATGAGATATGCCAAGAGACACCCCCACTCAGTCACTTATCATGGAACTCTAACCCTAAACGCATGTATAAAAGTAACACCTAGGCACCAAAATGAAGGGGGACTCTCTAACTCTACCTATAATAATGACCTTTAGATTTTCTCCTCTGGTTTTTACTAACTTAGGCATCGAAGGCTCTTCCTGATTGCCACACTAGCCACCGGACGTAGGAGTTGTCTCGTGTTTGCAAGACTTGGATCGAAGACCCAAGTGCCTAAGGGCCAGGGCCAAGAGCATACGAAACACGTCATCAACATCCTCAGTGTTGCAAATGGGGCAATTGGTGTCTTCTTCATTCAGAGGGATGAACCTTTTCAGTTTATTCTTTGTGGGAGTGATGTTGTGAATGACTTTCCAGCAAAAGAGTTTAATTCTATCTTGGAATCTTAATTTTTCAAAGTTTTTCCGGTGACTAAACTGATCAAGGGGGTTAGTGTGCTCTTAGTTCATGGAGAGGACAGCATGGGCAGATTTGAAAGAGACTTTGCCTGAGTTGCCATGCATCAACATGATTTTATCCTTTTGGTGATGAAAGTTAAATTAGGCAAGAGGGATTTTCTGAATCTCATTCACAGTTTCTTGGTGGAAGAGGGCTTGGAGAAGAATGTAATTCCATCTTCTCGGCTCCTCCAGTGTTAGTTTAGAGACAGTTAGAGAAAGGTCCCTATGAGTGGATGGTGATTTTGGACTAGGTTGATATGATGGGACGGTAGGGATCCAAGGGTCAGTCCAAACCTTTATGATGACATCATTGTTTATCTGAAAGTAAACACAGCTTTTTAGGATTTCTTTTTGTTTTAGGATCCCTTTCCAAATCCATGAATCAGAAGATCTTGGACTGTTTATAAAGAATGAAGAATATTTCAAGTATCTCTTAGTGAGCATTTTCTTCTAGTTTTTATCAATCTCATTAATTATTTGCCAACCTATTTTGTTGATAAGGGTAGAATTGCATTCAAAGGTTATTCTTAGCCTAAGGCCACCTACTAATTTTGGCTTGCAAATAGACTTCCATGATTTAGCAGTGAAATTGTGTGATTTCTGAGTAAGAAAGCCCTACCAAAACTTCATAAAGTATTTGTCTATGAATTGACTAACTGCTTTTGGGATAGAAAGGGTGGCCATTTGATAGGAAGGAATGGAGCTAGCTATTACTCTTATTAAAGTGGTCCTACCAGCTTGAGAGAGGAGCTTAGCCTTCCACCCTGCCAATTTCTGAGTGATCCTCTCTTGCATGTCTTTGAAATGAGCTTTTTTTTAAGCTTTAAAAAGGAAGGGTAGACCAAGATATTTGATATTAGAAGAGGTAGTCTTAAAATTAAGGATTTCTTTCCCTCCTCTTATTATAAGAGGTAATGTGTTGCAGCTAAATTGAATGAATGACTTAACAGTATGGGCCTTTTGACCAGACCAAAGGGAGTACTTCTCCAGACAGTTATAAAACCCTTTAGCATTGTTCGTAAAGGCTTTATGAAACAGGATAAGGTCATCTGCAAAGAGCAAATAAGAGATGTTGGGTCCATTTCTACTAGTTGAGATCCCTCTGAGTTGACCAAGATTTTCCTCTCTTGTTATCATACGTGTGAGAACCTTAGTACCAAGAATGAAAAGAAATGGGGATAGAGGATCCCCTTGCTTAAGTTCTCTAGAAGCTTAAAGTACCCACAAGGGTTACCATTAATGATCAACGAGTAAGAGGCAGTGGAGATAGACTTCCTGATCTAGTTAATCCCACCTGCTATGGAATCCAAAGTTGTCCATAATACTAAGCAGGAAGTTCCATTCTATAAAGTCAAAGGCTTTTTCCATGTCTATCTTAATAACAATTAGCCATTTTTTTCCTTTCTTTTTTCTTTAATGAGATGGAAGATTTCTTGAGCCATGATGGTGTTTTCCTAAATGATCCTCCTAGGGACAAAGGCTGCTTGGTGTGGAGAAATGAGTTTAGGATGGATTTTTTTCAGCCTATTGGCCAGAATCTTAGCAATGACTTTGTAGCAGACATTTGAGAAACTAATAGGCCTAAATTGGTTGACAGTATTAGGGCTATTAGTCTTAAGAATTAGTGCAATGTGTGTGTGGTTCCATTCTTTGAGTAGTTTCTCATTGATGAAAAAGTTGGTGATGGCAACATTGAAGTTTTCTTTGATAATGTCCCAATATTGCTTATAGAACATACCGGTGAAGCCATTTGGGCCAGGGGCCTCATTGGAGGGGGTCTCTGAGTTGAGAGGATTTCTAGGTAAGAAGGAACCTCATAGAAGAACTTGTTCTCCAAGTTAGAAATCTTATCATGGAAAAGGTCACTCATTTCAGTGTGCATGATTGGGTTAGAGGTTGTGAAGATTTCTTTAAAGTGCTCAAGGAACTTGTTTAGAATCACAGGGATCTCAGTTGTCCAAGTTTGAGGGTTGATCTTGAGGCTCTCAATGGAATTGGTACACCTCCTTATGGTGGTTGACGTGTGAAAAAATTTAGTGTTCAAATCAGTAGTGGTTAACCAGTTCAGTCTAGCTTTTTGTCTCCATAGGGTCTCCTCTCTTCTAAGCTGCTCATTATGGTTTTCCTTTATCTTAGTTTCCTTGATCATGGACTGAATGGCTGGGTCATTGAATTAGATTTGAGACAGTTCTTGAGTAAGGTTTCTGATGACAGTTTGAATGTGACCAAAGTTGCTCTTGCTTTCGGCGCCTTTTTTTACTTCAATTTTTTTGAGAGAATGAAACTAGAAGTCTCTATAAAATAGATGTTCCATGCTTTTGAATGGCCATTTGACATGCTGGATCTCTTATCTAGGACTATACTAATTATTTGGTACCATTTCCTACTTTGTTCTTTTTATTTATTTATTATCACTGCCACTCGTATCTCTTTCCGGTAATAGTAATATTATCTTGTTTAAAATATAAATAAATAAACAAGCTAATTCAGTGATCATCCCTAAATAGTCTGCTTTCCCCATGCTACTAGAACCATTTTTCATTGCAATAGATAGATAGAAAGAGCAACTATATAGTCATAAACGTCTCTATACAAAGCTTTATACATAAAATCTTGGACGTGCAATTAACCAATCTAACTGAAATCCCCCATCTTTACTACCGTACAGCTCCCCCAAAAGTAAAATCACCGACCTGCATTTACTGATTATTTACATAATCCCTCCAGTTATAGTCAGTGAAGACAGGAGCTTCCTTTTGTTCCACGCCAATCAGCTCCCCCTTCAACAATAAGCAACATCACTACCAGTCATCCATTCTTTTTGTCTACACCACCAGCACCTACTCTAATAATTACAATTTTCACAATTGATGCACCCGTTGGGACAGAGAGAGATTAGAACTCTATGATAGGTGAAATGATCCTTGGCCTTCTGTTATGGCGTATAAGAGCCTCTCTTTCATCCTCTCCTGAAACCAACAATAAAAAAACATAAAATGAAGGGGTAAAAAACATTTTTCACTGTTTTTGTACAGCAGTACCAAGGGAAATTATGCTAGAAAGCCAAGAGAGGGTTCACTTTTGAAGAGTAAGCAGGGAGCTTAAGATAATTTGCACACGTCATCACGCTTGGTAAGTCTGTGTCGGCCCAGATGCTAGAATGCTGTATAAACACCCAGACAATCAGCTAATAACTAAAGAAAGGGAAAAGATGAATTGGATCAACAAGATGCGTTGCTTGTACTGACTTTTCGGACAACAGTCAACTTTGGATTGAGAGACGCTAAACCACCCGGAGGAAGCCTGGGTGCCCCAGTCACAAACTGCAGAAATGCTCGTCTCTGTCCATGGTCAAACTCTTGTATGATTTCCAGCAACTGCGGAACAAGTGAGTGACTTTCTAGAGTATGGAAGCAAGTAAAATGTTTAATCAATTAACAAATGGTTAGATAAAAGATGTAAGAACACTGACATTGACTATAGGAAGACTGCTAGCTGTGTATCCATGATCAAACTTAACGTGATCCAGGAGCTCATTGAACTGGAAAAGAGAATGAACCATAACCTCGTATATATAATGGGTGCACCAAGTAAATAGTGAACAATGAAGTTATAAGATACATACCACCAACGAATCATGTTCTCCACATAGTAAATGCTCTAGTTCGTCTTCAGTAAAAATCTGAAGATGTTCCATAGGGAAAACCTGAAACACCAGATACAAATACATTTACAAATTGTATCATCATATTGCCCATAGAAAAGGCACAAAAATATTTGAGAATATTAACAGAAGTGATCGTAATCAACACAAGTGAAAAGGGAAGGAAGGGGGTGATTTGACATTCCTAATGGCTCAAATGGATATGAAGCAAGAGATTAGCATGAATACGTCATTACTGAAGTTCAGCGGAAAAAGAAAAAAAATATATAATTTTTCCAGATGGATCAATTTCATTTCAGGCTATTCAATTGCATCAGAAAACATTAAAGAAACGGGTCCTGCCTACTTCATCAAAAGAAAGTGTGATAGTACTGACCTGGTTAAACCCAGATTTAAATGCTTCTGCTTGTCTGGAAATTCCACTGTTTATAGTCGCATCAACAATAAGCGAGACATAGTCCTCCAAGTTTCTCATATTAACCTGGTAAAGCAACATGAATAAAATAAACTAGGTTATTGCAATCAATAGAAAGATCATGCAAAAGAAAAAAAAAAGAAAGAGAGCAATCGCATTGAGGACACACTACCATTTTGTAATCAGGCCCAGAAGCAAGTACATAATTAGGATACCCAGGAAGAGTAAAATCAAGGCAAAGATCCTCAATTCTGGTATCCCGAAAGAATGAGTCAAATTCAGCTGGTGAATTTTCTCCATTGACCGATTCCAAAAACCTTTTTCTATTGACAAGAGCCTGAAACTCTAGCAATGTCCTACTGAGCTCGGGATCAAACGACTGGATGTCATACAGAGTAAGTTCCTAGAAAAAATAAATGAAATGAGAATTAACTAAAAAAGGCCGAAGCTTGAATTATAAGTATTCATGCAAATTAACATGACAATCCTACCTACAATTTCAAATTAATAGCACTCAGAGTTGGAAAGTACCCGGCCAAGAATAATTTTGTAGAATGCTTTCGAGAAGTGCAGATCCAACACCCTTCCATCTTGAAGAGACTTTGCAGCTACTTGCCCCAAAAGGACAAACTTTTTTATTACTTCTGAAAACTGGTCATCAGATGTACTCAAAGTAGATGGCCATGGGCGAGGAAAGAGTCCAGAAGGTGACATAAGAATTCCCTTATCCTCAGCTTCCAAAGTTGTACTGGATGCAAACAAACCATACTCCCCCCTCCACATACCCAGGCCAGATTTCTGGAACTCACAACTTACCAGGGTATAGAATTCCAATGTTGGACCAAGACCAGTACCAACTTCTTGATCATATTCAATTTCAACAGGCATTTTGTAACGGGCATGCAAGTCCATTATTTTGGCAGCAGACTCTAGAATCTGGTCACGGAAAACCAAAAACTTCTTACGGGGCAAGCTGCCAGTGCTGGGTCGTCTGTCACTCGTGGCTCCTGAATTACTATGAGACAGTTGATGAGACTGAGATTGCAGTTGACCAAATGCTGCTAACTGGAAGTACTTACATCTTACCTCAAAACTAAACAGAAAAGGACACGAAGCTACTAATTGTTTACACCAAGAAGGCATCCCACCAATAGACACAGACAAAGAGTCCCGCATCTGCTGTTCAAGTTTTTCTGTCAACTTACTGTTTACAAACTCATTCTGAGGCATGGAAGGAACTCCTACCTTCAAACTATCCAAGTCATCAATTTTCCCTTCAGCAAAAGCACATATTCTTTCACGAGACATCAGATGGAATGTAAACCTGTGCAAGCTTTCCATGCTTTTGAGCAGAAACAACACATCATAAGTTGAACTTGACCTCTCCAAGTCAGAAGTGAGTTCACAAGCATATATGCTGGAGACAAATGGAGTGTATTCCATATATGCCCCAACTTTATCTGATACAGACAAGTTTTGGCCTGACTGAAGACACTCTTGAGAATTGCCTTGTATGGGTTCCAAAGCTCTTTTATACGTTAAGGTATAAACTTGACTCCATAATTTTGCCCCAGTAATAAATTCATTTTCTTTTATTTGTTTTTGTAGAATTGCTTGGTATAGTGTCAGTGTATGATCCAGCTGTTGCCCTTCAAGGTAAAATACCAGTTTTTGCAAGGCATCTTCATCACTGCAAGATGCAGGATGCTGTACTCCCATATTGACCTCAGCCTCCAGAGGAAGTTGCATTTCTTGCTTTGCAAAATCCTGTTATGTACAAAAAATGAATATCTAAGAAAATGATGCTACATAGGTGCTAGAAAATGAGAAAAAAATGGCCATATAACAACAAATCCACAATCATAAAACCAAAGGGGAAAGTCATGCTTATATAACCAATACTTATAAAACAAATACTAATATATATATATATATATAAATATATATAGCCAACACCATGTCATAAAGCTGAGGCTAATGTTAGCTGTATTGAGATCGTAAATTGATAATGAAGGAAAGAACAACTACAAGTAAGAGTTTCATCCAAAGATATCAAGCTAGGAATTTGCTGTCTTACATTAAGTGCTTGTTCAAAAGCAGACTGAGACAAGTTGGCATCATTGTCCTGAAGAAAATTATAAATGAGAATAAATAAACCATTACAGATTCATAAAGTCCATGTAAAATCCCTCGCCCTTTGAAAAAAGAACCAAATAAAACAAAAGCAGAAACCTTTTTGACTCTGGAATGGAAGAATCAATTTAACTTAAGCCAATTCATAAAACATACGAAAATAGCCAGCATATTCAGAAAATCTGTGGACATACTATCAGGACACTTAACATTGGGACTTCCATCCACACTAGTACTTACAGTTGATGGTAAATCATGCGGTAAACTCTCAGTTTTACCCGTAGTGCAACTGGCTGATTTAATGTGCTCATTTCTTCCAATGCTAACTTTAGGCCACAGAAAGCCTTCAATGCCATCCAAAGAGGAAAAAGGGTCCACTGTCTGAACATCTCCAGAATATTCACCAAGGTATGTCTCCCCCTCTCCTCTCACAAAGCGAACCTTTAGACATGGATGCATTGTGCGGCGTCCAATTGGAACCATTGCATATGAGTATCGTTGCTTGGATCCATGGCTCAAAATAACAGGGAAATTTTCCAAAGAAGACAGTGCACTTTGTAATTTTCGTATCAGCACCAATAGGGGCAAGTCCACAGAGTAAGGCTCTGAAGAAGATAAGAATAACCTTGCGAACATCTCAAATCGTTTTTCTACAATAATAAAATTACCATTTACACCCTGAGCCTTTCCCTTTTCTCTTAGGTATTGGCCATTGGATAGGTAACTCAGTAATGATCTCACAACCCCACTTTCAATAAATTCGAAAGTGGAAATGGGTTCCTTCCCATTAAGAGTTTCCATAATTTGATGCACTATACAATAAAACCTCTCTTCATACCGTGCAGGTGCGTCATTACCTATTGTCGCATTAACCAAATCACTTAAAGCAGTAGAACAGGTTCTGAGTTTTTGAAGAATATCAGTCACCCCTTGCTCAGACAAATTCGGTGTGAAGTAATTTGTCTTTACATGCTTTGCAAGTTTGTGAACAGAATCATTTTCAAGCTTGCAACTACCAGTTTCTGAAGTTGTCGGAGGCTGACCAGTAGCAAAAGCATAACATAGGCAGCTCGGAACCTCCTTTGAAGCTGATTTCTGGCTTGAGTCAAATGATAGCTGGACAGCAGTGAATTTGGGAAACATTAATTGCGCACAATTTTCTTGTACTGACAATGCATCAATAGCAAAAAGGACACCTTCCTTGATAAATGAACTCAGGAAAATATCAGAAAGCTTTTGCAGGATCATCTCAGCAATATGTAGAGCTACTAAGAGCACATGCTGATCCTTTCGAGTGAACACTCCGGCCAAAAAACTGGTAATTAGACCAAAATAAATAAATAAATAAATCTTCAGTTCAAGAGAAACATTATCAGGATTAATACTGTAAACACAAGAAAGCCTGGTTCACCTTGAAATGTTGGTATTCTTAAGCAATTCAAGAAGCATGTCAGATTTGCTGAAATAAACTAACTTGTTGATAACAGAAAGGCAGCCATAGCAAACATATAAATTTGCACCAGAATTAACTACCTGTGCAAGGGGTGAAGGCAACATTACAAAGCCATATAAGGAAAAAAATCAATTTACTGCTATATACCACAAAACCAACCTGGATCAACAAGGGAAGTATATCCATTCCGAATTTTTGCAGAAGACTGGGGGAATTAACTAAAAAGGATTCCTTATCCAACACCTGTTGAGCATCTTGATCTCTAGCTGTACTAGGTAGGAGCTCATTAAGCAACTTAAGAACTTCATAAACCTGAGAATTAAAAAATAGCAATAAAACCAACATTCCGTTTCCTCTAACACTATGGAACACATGAATTAAATTTCATAGTCACATGCAAAATCGGAAAGCAATAACTGAATCTATAACAATGAGAGTCTCACACTAAAAAATAAATGCAAAAACCTCTATACTACAGGGCCCATACTTTACACATAAAAAAAAAAAAAAAAACACAATATATGGCACATAATTAAATTTCAGCAGTCACATACATAGTTGAAAACAATCCATGAACCCAAAACCCAATCTATCATTACAATCTTTGATATGGTTTTTGCTAAAAAACAAAACTATGGTACAAGATATTGTATTGCAAATAATTAAGGGATCCTCCCAATTGCACATTTCCCAATTGCACATTTCCCAATTAACAATATGGCACAAAACTTAACAGCTTATGTGTGCAACTTATTAACAGTTAGCACCACCTGTGTTTCTGAGCTGTGTCGGAGTAAGTTCAAAATCTATTGGGTGTTTGAAACGCAAAACAGTATCAAACTTTAAATTTATATGTTCCATTATCACACATTGCCAAAAACCCAATGCCAAGTTTTCATTCAATAGTTGCCAGTCCAGCAAATGCTCATAAAACTGATAGTCCAAAGATTTGATTAACTTTTATTTTGCATAGGAAACAAAACAGAGTTGTGTAGACAAAGAAGTAAACCTGATCGCAATGTCCATCCACCATATGAGGAGAAGACATTCCATGTGAGAGGTCATAAGTAGATAATATATCCTTCAGTATGCTGCTTATCTTAAGCTCATATAGAGTTCTGATGGCTACAATTGAACCAGAAGAAAGTTTTACAAGTAACCCAATCAAACCCTGACAAACCAAAATGGAAAAGTCGGATCACTCTTGGAAAGCAGTTCTATGTAAAAGCTGGTTAAGAAGAAAGAGTATCTAAAGTAAACCTACATTATATATAGGGCGAGATATAGTGGTTCGGCAATTCAAATCTATAAGATGTATGACTTGATCAATCAATCTGTGCTGACAAAGTTCATCCAGCAACTCAGAAGACTGACTTACTCGCTCCACTATTTTAATCAAGCAGATAGCAACATATTCAACAAGCTGCAGATTTGAAATTAAAAATTAATAATAAGTTGGAAGATCAACAAAAGACTTTAAATAATAACCAATTTAAAAGAAAAAAAGAAAGAAAATTAAAAAAACTCTACACAATACTTGCCTGTCTATCTTCATACTGAAGAAGATTGCACAATATGGGAATAGCTTTCATGAAAGATGAAGGGCATTCAGAGGGAAGTTTCTTGCAGACGTTCACCACAGTGGAAAGAGCAACTCTCTAAGGCAAGTTAAATAAAAATTAAATACCATGTTAAAAGCCCTCACACCACCAAAGCAATTGCATATACCACCTATTTTCAAATAAAAACTTGTTATAAATGGCTTGCCTGTACACTTGTTGAAAAGAAGTCAATATAATTTAGGACAGCCATAATTGCCCCAGCCTGTAAGCAAGCAAGCGGTTGCTCCCGTGATATCTTCTCCAACGCTTGCAGACACTACAAGAAAACAGGGTTAATAACCTGTAAGTTCCCATTTAAAAACACTATTTTCTTCAGAAACAAGGTGGTAAATAGGTTAACTTGGAAACAGGCAATCAACCACATATAAATAAGACAGTACCTGTTCAGCAACATCCAAGTACTCAATAGCCAATAATCTTTGACAAAGAGCAGGAACCGCATCATGACGAATTAGGAAATTTGATGATCGAGGATACACATCGCATATATATGTTATAGCTCTTATAGCTAGTAACATTATATCTGGGTTACTCTCGTGCTTTGCAAGGTTTACAAGAAGCGGAGACAAAGAGTCTGACACCATGCTTGAAAGTGAATCCTGTGTACAAAATGACAACACTTCACATAACTCAGTAAGTGAAGCCAGTTGTTCGGAAGGGCCACTTTCTTCACTCAAACTTGATAAAATTCTCTTGAATTTTCCATGATCAGTGGACGATCTCTGCCTCTGATAATCACGATAGTGGCGAAGATTGCTATGTCTTTGCTCCGCATCATCAGAATCACAAGAACCATACGCTGAATCCCTTTCAGGTTCTCCTTCCGATCGGCTTGAGGCTGAAGCAGATGACGAAGTTTCCATGTCATTGTCGCGGGTTTCATGTGCTGAATTGGGGGAGTTCATATGGGTCTGAACCGATGAATTCGATGAACTCGGTCTGAAATCCAACGAACTGCATGCCCGCTTATCCGCCGGCAATTCATCAACCATTTCAGCACGCTTTTGGCCACGATTACCCATTTATGGATCAATCTCTAAACTTCCAGAATTCAGAAACTCGATAAACACCCACCCTGTATAGTTCAATGCCTTCATCAGATGAAGCATTGATTGTCGCTGCTATAATATTCCGAAACCCCATGAAACCTAATCATCGGAACTATAACCCCCAACAAGAAAAAGGAAGATAAAATAAGTCCAATTCAGAATCACAAAAAGATGATCAATAAAAGCTCACACTGACAAAGTGGAAACTTCATTTTAGGTGAATACTGAGCAGAAATTAACATTTTCGTTAACACAGAATTCCCAATACTAAAAAAAAAATAATCGTCAGAAATTTAAGTTTTGTGTTTGTATCTTACACCACCGATTCCGTACCATAAAAGTAACCACCGCCCTGAGAGAATAAAACAATCAGAGTAATATCAAATAAACAAATAAAACCGACAAAATAAACACCTCAGTCTTGCTCCAATATCACGAAAAAACGCTAAAAACGAATAGCCCTCGACAGAAACAAACACAATCACTTGCAAAGCATTTAAACAATGCCACATACAAAAACACTTGCCAGATAGATACACATAAACAATTTCACAGGTAGGAAAAAGAGAAGGGAGAGGAAAATTAAGATCAGAAAAAAGGGAATGGTACAACTTGTAAGAAAGAAAACGGGAATTATGATGGACTTTAAGGTACCCAGTTGAAGTTGTGTTCCAATCGGTCTTCGACTCGCTCGAAGACCAAAATATATCGGTACGAGAATCTTAGGGTGATTTCAGGGATAGTGCTTCGTTCGTCTTTGGCCTACTCCTCTGGTTCATGAAAGGCTCTTCTAGGATGGAGACGATGATAAAAAGAAATCGAGAGGAGGAAGAAGAAGAATAAGAGAAGAAGAGGAAGAAAAAGGAACAGAGCGTCAAGTGTATTAAAAATTAAAATAATTAAAAGCTCGGAGAGAGAGAGAGCGATGATCTTACGGACGATTTCTAATACTGGAAGGAGAGCTACTGTGTAGGCGCAATGCATCTACGGTTGATGCCAACTCAGGGTGGGACCCGTTAGGCGGGAGTATCGGAGGTGTTTGCGTCTTTGTTCTCACGTGATCTGAACCGTCCGATTAGGAGTATTTTGTTTGGTCCGACCTGGCACCGCCTTATTCTACCCATAAATGGGCCTGCCCTGGGCTAAGCCCAATCTTTGATGCCTAACAAAATAAAATTAAAAAATACATATTTATAATATTTTTTTAGAATATAATAAATCATCTCTAGTTATTAAATTTTATGTCATGAAATGATGAGACGATAATAAGAAAAAAAAAATTAATGAATAGCATTATTCTTTTTTTAATTGATATATTTTAATTAATTTTGTGAGTTATTCTCTTATCAGATCATTACATAAAACACATTATCATCATTATTTAAATAGTAATATTTAATTTGTAAAATATAAATTTTTAATTTTTTTTAAAATTAAATTATATCAAATAAATATTTTATTAGATATATTCTATAATTTAAAGGAATAGTTAGTTAAAACCCGATATATCAGATTTGAATAATAAATTTTAAAATAATTATATGAAATAAATGTTGAAAGAATATTAAGGGAAATGATCCGTGCATATCTAGAACAGGAATATAGAGTGGATATGTGAGGTGAGGTGGTGAGAGAAATGGGGGAAAGCAAGTTGCATCATTGCTGGCATGAAAGAGAGGCCCCGATCAAAGTTAACTGGGCTGCCTTTAATTTTTATTATTTTAATTTATTTTTTACTCGGTAAAGAATCCCTAGTTGAGAGATGATGTCAATAGCACAAGTCATCCACAACGTGTAGGAGAAGGAAGCGGCAAGATTCGTGCAACGCACGCACCTGCTGCACGCAATGCAGTAAGAGAGTTCTTTGGACATTTTGATAAGTTGATTTAAAAAAAAAATTAAATTAAATAAAAAAATTAAATAAAATATTATTTTTAATATTATTATTTTAAAATTAAAAAAAATTAAATTAATTATTATATTTATTATATAAAAATTTAAAATTATTATAATGATAAATAAGATGGGTTGAAAATTAATTCTCAACGGCCTCTAAGTACCGCAACTTGACCCAAGACTGGAACCCCCAAACAGCAAACTAAACTAAAGGTCCAAGTTTTACTTCAGAAAAAAAGTCAAAAATATCGTGTCTGTGTGTAATCATGCACCGCAGCTGTTTTATAATTATTTAAATATCTTTACTTTTCTTCACCTTATAAACCATACATTATAATTTTTTTTTTTTGTTAAATTAATTAAACTCTTTTACTTTTCATCTTTATATTATCTACTTAGAATATTGATAATGGCCTAGTCAAATTCTAATGAAATTTCAAACTTTAGCTAAACGTAAAAAAAAGCCTTCATAATAAACTAGCCAAAAGTTTAAAGCTAACATTTGAATTACAGTAATTGTTGGATGCTCTCTAAACCTGATAAATTACTATTCACACTAGAAAGTTTTATTTTATTATTTTATCTACCTCTCGTTCTCTGTTTCTCTACTTTTTTTTTCTTTTTCTTCATCTCGAAACCTCCTCATTTTCTCGTTCTTTTCTTTTTTCTCCCGAAAGCTCCCTTCTCTTATTCAATCCACAAAGTAATTTCTCTTCGTCATTCTTTTCTCTTCTTCAACCCGCAAGCCCATTCTCTCTGTCGATCGTCCACGTTGTTGTTGTCTTCCAGCTTAAACGATAATCTCTCTTCCTTGCTTCTCTCTCTCTTCTCTGTTCGTTCTCTTTGAGGCTTTCCTCTCCCTTTTCTCTTTCTATTTTCTCCTATTTTCTTTTCATCGAGTGATTGAATCGTCTTGTGTTTTGCTTTACAATGACCATTGATGTATTGTACCATTTTCCTTGCCAGTGAATCGTTGTCTAAAAGGTTGTGCAATTGCCTCTACAAATCCACCACAAGAAAATCACAATTTGGGTAAATGGTTTCTGTATTTGGGTATTGCAATGGTGTTGCGTATTTGGGTATTGGGATGAGTATATTTCCGTTCATGTATATTTGGGTATTGCGATGGTGTTTATGAATATGGTGTCAAACATTTGGTTTTATATATAGTGTTAGCTGATATGAGATTATATTAAAAATTTATTATTAAAATATATAATATTATATTATTATTTAAGACTTTAAAATGACTAGTCCAATGTAGATTTATCTAGCTAAAAATTGATGATATGGTCAAAAGGTAAATATTTTAGTTAAACTTTGGACTTGACAATAGCCATTGTCAATGCAAGAACTAAGAGAAAAAGTTATAAAGATAAAAAAAAAAAAATCTATATAGGGTGTGATGTAAGAGATGATGGATAAAATTTTTGTTATTTATAATTCATTTTATAATCAATCAAATACATGAACGTCACTTCATTAAAAATAAATTTCAATTCTACAAAATTAACATTCATTTTTTAGAATTGTAAATTAGTTTTATAGATCATTTTTCCATATATATATATGAGAAATAATTGGTCTTGAAATTATTTTTTTGTAAAATATTTTCACAAAAAAATAATTTAAGAAAGTGGCGTAACTTAATATAATGCATTAAATTATAAAGCCTGCATTATCATAAAACAAATATGATAGACCACATCATTCTACCTCAAGTAATTTTTTTATGAATCTCTTCCTAGAGGTTCTCCCTCTATATAAGACAATGCTATTATGCTAGGATGCACATAAGCAAATACATTTTTTTTTGTTTTAAATAATTTTTAAATATCTTTAACCATTAAATAAATAAATAAAAATTTACTAATAATCATTTTTTTAATAATTTAAAAAAATAAAAATATATGAATGGACAAATTTGAGACTATACCATCATTTTTCATATATATAAATTATAATCTCAAGAAAAAACAGGGTCCTTTAGACCTCAAAACCCAATAACAGAACTCATCAGGTCGATAAAGGTTGCACTTGCTACACAAACGACTCGCCCAATAGAAACCAATAAACAACAAATGTGCCAACTTTTTCCCCCTTCCAAAAGGCCCTTCTAAGGCGATCTGACAGGTCATAAAAAAAGGATGCGAAAACAATAGACGGGTGGTCCCTAGCATGCTGCAATATGCACCCAACCGCAGTGCAAGCAACCACACAGCCTCTTTCCGCTGTCACGAGAGTTTTGGATTTTAAACTCATCTGTATAAATCTGGTCCAGGAATACATTTCAATCGCTTCCTTTTGTATTCTCTGTTAACAGATCTTTAAAAAGATTTTTTAAAGTACAAAGGGGTATTCGGTAAGGTAATCTTATCTCACCTTTTCTTTTCAACTTGTACATAGAGGTTCTCTAGAGACTATTATCTAAATTAGAGGCATTGCAGAAGCTAAAAGGTATAAAAACCAGTAGAGATTATTCTCCAATATCTCACATTCCTTTTATATATGATTTAATTATTTTTAAAAAATTAAAAAAAAAGTCAATTCAAGCGATCAACAATGCTTTAGAGAAATACCAAGCATGGTCAAGCTAACCATCAATCAAAGCAAATCTAAGAGTAGTCTCATTTGGTTACACAATTCAGATGACATGTTTATTGAAAATTAAATAAAATATTATTATACTATAATTTTTTTAATATTAATTTTATTTTGAAATTTGAAAAAATAGAATTGTGTATTATATTTTGTGTAAAAATTTTAAAAAATTATAATAATTAGATAAGATGAGATAATTTGGCATTTGATAACCAAAACCAAGCCTTATTTTATAGTTGTTACATTGCTCCTCATCTTTGAAATATAAGTTGTAATTTAATTCCTTGTTAAGATCTAATCGTTAAGTGGATGAAAAAATAGTGACGTGTCATGATCTTAATTGGAATATCCCGGATTGCTTCCCTGCTAGAGTTTTTCAATATTGGAAGTAATATGATGGGCACTTTTGACTGAGAATATCCTATTTTGGGTTTTGGTCCAAATGGGGCAATTCAAAGTTTGATTGGAGAGGGACAAAGAAATTTTGAGAATTTCACTGATGCTTTCTTGTTGGAAGAGAGATGTTAATATTGGAAGATTTCAAGATCTGTTATTCTGAAGAATCAGATCTAAGACTCTAAGAGTAGTCGAGAGGTCAGCTGTGTGAATTAGAGGAATAGGTTTGAAATTTCCCAGAGTCGGGATCCAAGGGTCTAGCCAATCTCTCACAGACAAACTATTTACAATTTTGAAACATATACATTTTTCCAATTAAGGTATAGTCTTTAGTATTCCTTTCCAGAGACTCGAGTCAGTTACCTTTGAGATCGCTAATGTTCATATTTTCCATTAGTCATAATCCTAGTCCTCCATCTTTTTTTGATTGTAAATAATTTTTCATGATTTGAGGCAAAACTTGTATTTTTTATCTTTTGATTTTTCTCACCAAAAATTTTTAAAACTAATATTCAGTTTTTATAGATTGATTTTGAAAGTATGTTTGATGACATTTGATATAGAAGGATGGTGTTTGCTACAGTTCTGATGAGCATAGTTTTACATGCTTCAGAAAGTATTTTTTATTTTATTTTTTCCAATCATCCAATCTTTTGTTTATTTTCTTTATCATTTACAAAAATCTACTAAAAATTATCAGCATTCCCAAATATTTTATTTTTGAAGTCGACTCTTTGTATGGCAGATTTACCGAGATTACCCTTCTTGTTGCTTGACCAGTAGTTTGGGTAATGAAAATAGTGAATTTGAGGAATTAGAGCGTAATTTTCTCTTATACAGCCATAATATAACATAAGGGGGGAAAAGGGTGCATATTGTTACAATAATAGTATTTTCTGCCATTACATCAGTTTTTTTTTTATAAGTATTTTCTGCCATTACATCAGTCCTACTAGAAAGATTCTAAGAGCCTAATCGCAGATAACATATCGATAGGACTGCTCAGTAGATTCTAAAAACAAGGTACCTGTTATACAGTCAAATGGATAAATAGAATAATGATAGCCTTATCACTATTTTACCACTCTTTTACCACTTTTTTTAATTTTTTTTATTTTTTTAAAAATTTTTCTTTTACTTAATGATTAAGCAAGTGACTATCACTAAAATTATATATTTTTAAAATTTTTTCTTAATGACTAAGGATATTAAAAAAATACTTAAAAGAAAATGATAAAAAATTAAATACACTATAAGTGGTAAAATAGTGGTAAAAGAGTGGTAAGTGTATCATTACCCTAAATATAATAGGAATTTCAAAGGCTTTTCAGGATCGTAAGTCAGCTTCAAATCATTGGAACATAACGGATTGGTTACACAAAACTAAAATACTTATCTCATCTCAACTCATCATTACAACTTTTTCAATTCTCCATACAAAATATAATAAATAATTTTATTTTTTCAAATCTCAATATAAAATTAATATTACAAAATTATATTATAAAAATATTTTATTCATTACTATTTAAAATATCTCATCTCATCTCATCTGTGTAACCAAACGGGCCTTTAAGGAAAAAAGCATTAAGGTTTCATAATCATTTCCATGACATCTTTAAAAAAAGCGGTCTAAAAATGACATGAAAAAAAAAAAAAAAATTTACAAATATTCTGTTCAAATACTCATTGTATTCTAAGACACGTAAATATACAATGTTACCTGCCATACTCCTGGAGACGAGTTCCAGAATAACCCTAAAATGTCAGTGACACACATAAGAATAATGTTTTGATAATGATGTGGCACTGAACAAGATATTCCTAAAGTAGGATACCAAATATTGATATTGGACGAAGATCAGCCAGATGCCTGCTCAGTGCCTTGCATGGGAACCATCAGATGTTGGGCCACCTGAGATTACAAACGTTACAGGAGACCAGTATGTAGATATTAAAACCAACTAACAACAATGATTTATCAGCCAGCAGAAAATCACAAGAAAAAACAACGAAAGAAAGAAACAACAATGACTTCTTGTTTTATTCGCATAATTCCTCAAACAATAACTTGGAATAAGTCATTATCAATCCTCTCCTAGAATCGCTTATCCTCGTTCCAAATGGTACTCTGGAATTTAGCACATTGCCCGTACAACATTTTCACAATCCACACAATCTCAGAGGTATCACATCACTCCCACTCAAATCCTTGATATGCTCAACAAGGCCTGTTACACTATAGTGCCCTTACACTGCATTGCTTAATAGGTTGGCTCTCATGATTTTTTTTATAAGTAATCGTAGATTTTAATGAACACAAAAAAAATAGCCCAAGTATGCAGGCTCTGATATCACTTATCACCACCCAGAATGCACTAGTTAGACCTGCATGATATCCCAAAACACTAGTCCCGACTCCCTACTAGGACTCTATCAGACTCTCCTATATGATCAAATTTCACCTAGTACACACCCAAAGTTGGACACATGTCCATGCAATGCTTTCACAATCCAAAGGGATTGTGAAAGGAATAGCCCAAGTATGCAGGCTCTGATATCACTTATCACCACCCAGAATGCACTAGTTATACCTGCATGATATCCCAAAAGACTAGTCCCGACTCCCTAATAGGACTCTATCAGACTCTCCTATATGATCAAATTTCACCTAGTACACACCCAAAGTTGGACACATGTCCATGCAATGCTTTCACAATCCAAAGGGACATAGCTTCACAAATTACACCACACAACTTCAAAGCATGTGAACTTGAGTCAATTAAATGCACCAATAATTCTGTCAAATATCAAACGATCTCATGGCAATTAAAATCCCAATCTAGATCTTAAACCTTATGATCTTACGATCTTAAAATCCCATAATGATATAGATCACAATTAAACCTTATATAATTAAGATCTCAATTTTTTATGGCAAAATTAAGATGTTTAGTATAATGGTGGAATTCTTTTAGGATTCCAATACTAAAGACCATTCAAATGTTTTAACATTATTGTAAGCATAAAAAACAGGTGGCAATTTCTTTTTTGGAATGGTGCTTATGAGCTACGATACCAATTCCCTAAGAAATCAAGGTTTTCGATTGTCTAATGGGTGATCATACAAACCATGTTATAGCAGGTATCTTCAATTGTTTGTTAAATCATAAAATCTTCGATTTCATCCTAAAGACCCTTTCACCAATCTTGGTTAGGATCACAATTTTACCAACCCTGATCTATCTGCAACACTTTTAGCCAAAAATGAACTTGGGTTCTTTAAGATTGATTCCAAATTGTTTGTGCCAAGAAGGCATATGACTGCAACACAACGCAACAATGCAGTTGACAGATTTAAATTATCAACCACATATTAGTATGAGCTAAAAGTACGATACGAGTTATTTGGATTAAAGATAGTCTTCTAATAAAGTATAAATCTCGTGAGTTTTGGTACTCATCAGTACTTGTTGGAGCTATCAGATAAAGGTTCACCTCTCACCCTCCCCAGCCCCACACCCCCTCCCCCCCCCCAAAAAAAAAAAAAAAAAAAAAAAAAACTCTTGACTACAAAGATGCCTTGCATGTTCATCAAGAGGCCATGATGAACTTTATTATTTTCAAATTGTTTTGCTATATGCACAGAGAGAGAGAGAGAGAGAGAGAGAGAGAGAGAGAGAGATGCCTACAAGAATTCGCCAAGATAAAGAGATGCAACATGCATTAGCAATCTCTATTTTTTTATCAGTATCTCAGCAATCTCTCTTTAAAAAAGCACGTACCTCAATTGTACCAAAGACACAGTTTTTAACTAATATGCAATGTACTGGGCCCTTTATCCTTTCAAAGATTACACAGATTAAAGGAAAAAGGTTTTAGAAGTGCATGTCAAGGTAAATATAGGCTTTTAGGGTATAAACCATACAATAATTAGAGGTATTAGTTGTCTACTTATCATACTGGCAGGTAACTTAACTATGTCAATCAAGCTGTTATGGCTTGGTTGGTCTCTTCTTTGCAAGTTTTTGGAGTAAGCCCCAGTTTTCTAGCACGAGTTTTTATTTTATTTTTGATAAGCTAGCATGAGTTTTTGCAAAAATTCTGATTATAAAAAAGAATATTATTTCATTGAGCAAACAAAAGTGCACAAATAAATATTCCCCTCTAGACTGCTATAGCTAATGTCACTTCCTTAAAAAGTGATAGATCTTCTTATGAGCACCTCATATGCCTCTGCTGTCATTTGAGGCAGCCCAACAGTTCACTAGTAGAAAGATTTCAAAGTGTGTACAACGTACCTAGGTACATAAATTAGCTTCATCAAGCAAGAACACTATTGCTATTAAACAAAACAATCATACTTTTTTGTTATTATCAAAAGAGGCAGAAGAAAAGAGTAAAGAAGAAATCAAAACAGCATGAAAGAGAAAGGATGTACAAAGAATAAATTAAAAGCCATATGCTCAGTTTCACAACATAAAGCTTCCTGAAGTAAGATCAACAGCATGCGACATTAGACAATATTCAAACCTAACATGCAATCTACAGTATTGCAACCAAAATTTTTTTCACCCCTGCCCGCACCAGGGGGAGGGTGAAGTAGTCATGTTCCAATAATAATAGCTGATACATTGTGCCCTGGAGTGCAAAACACAAAAGTACTGCACATAGCATGAAAAATGATCCAAACACTGGAATGTTTACTTCCAAGGTGATAAGTAGTACATATCTATCAGAACTATGCAAATACAAACATTGCTCTAGATATTCTCCAGTATCTAGATGTTATAACACAATATATTCTGTCATTTTAGGACTCACTCAGACCTATCATGTAACATAAAAAACACTAATACATTCTTCCCCTACATAGGCATAGTAGATCAAGAGATTTTTTGAATGGAAAAAAGCAATCACCAAACATAATGGTTGGTATAATTTTGCAATATCAAATTACATCTGTACATACAGCATCATAATATCTAGCATGCACACCTACCAATATAGTTACCAACAGCCGATTGTGAGCAACAATGGAGAGACCTAAAATTCCATTGTTCAGGCTCTGTTCCTTTAGGCAGCCTCTATAGAGTTTAATGGATTGAGTTTTTATAATTTTCTCATATCTTTTTCTACTACTACTTAGGCTTCCCTCTTGTATACTTGTGTACTCAGGCTATGCCTTTTGCCGTTTTTGAACAAAATTCTGAGTTAATTACAAAAAATAGTTCCCTAACTTGCTTGGTAAAACTAAGTTCAAAACAAGTACTTTCAAGTCCTAAAGTTTTCACAAAATACAGTGTGAACTACGAAACCCATATTTTTATAAGCTTATAAATACAGAATAACCATGTCTCCCCATAAGCTATATATCTTCTAATCCTGTGTAAAAATGTATTTAAACTGATAACTGATGTTCAACAGATTTAACCTCCAGGTAAACGTTCGGTAGTTATGTGCCCAGTGCAACAAAGACCCAAAAAAGTTATCATTATTTGTCAGCAAATAATAATTTGTTAGTATTGGTAAATGAAAGAAAGATCGTTTCAAAGCATACTAAAACCAAAGTCTATAAATTATCATACCACAACAAATCTACTAGCAGTAAGCCAGCTTGTCCATTTCCCATACAAGCCCTTTATTGTACTTAGAAAAAAATTAGAATATTCATCAACCATGAATCATCCACTGAAAGTATTTTAGCTTAGAATTTACACAAGAAAAGATAATTCGCCAAGGACAAGTTCCGTGAAGTGTGTGATTGTGAGTGAGTTTGTGTGTGTGTTGTGTGTGTGTGTGTGTGTGTGTGTGTGTGAGAGAGAGAGAGAGAGAGAGAGAGAGAGAGAGAGAGAGAGAGAGAGATTACCTGAGAATTAGAGTAATTCATGCCTTGAGAGAAAGAACCTTGACGACCAATCTAACATATTCATCACCAAAAACAGCCACCATAAGATGCTATGAAAAGCTTTTCATACGGATTCTTTTCTTTTTTATAAGTAGCTTTGCATATGAATTTCAATCCATAAAAGTAAGCACGATCCATATTTCAACTAATAAAAGCCTAGCTAGATGCATAAAACTTACTTCCACCTGCACATTTGGACTTAATAGAACATCTTTCTTAGCAGGTGCATCTCCACCCTTTGCTGCCCCCTTGGTGTCACCCTGTCAATGCCATAATAAGCAAAACCCAATATTTAGAATTAAAGACAAATCAAAATATCAAAATACAAAGGAAATTTCAATTACCAGCCACGCCATGTAAAATATAAATTTAACATACCTCAATCTGCAGCAACCCCATAAATCCAGAAATAAGAAAGGGAGAAAAAAACTCCGTCAGTCAAAACTTGTACAGATACTCATTGCTAAGGAATTAAACGAAAAGGATATGCATCATAAATAAATGTCCAAACAATTAGCTCCTCGCTAAAGGCACTCACTTCAATTAAACAATATAATTGCAAAACAAAAGAAACCTAAGGTTTCAAACAGTCATTTTTAAAAATTACCTCTCTGTATCTGGACAGGTAAATCTTAAGCGGATCGATGTAGTCTTCAAACCCTAAAGTAGCCATAGCCCAAAGCAAATCGTCCCCATTAATTGTCTTCCGCTTCTCTCTCTGGCACTTGTCACTGGCCCTACACGTTATTCAACCACCACATCGATTGTACACAAAAGACAAGAACAATACAAGGAATAAGTTGAAAAACAAAAGATCAACGATTTCATACTCGCTGGTGATAAAGCTGATAAACTCAGAGACGCACTCTTGCACGGTCTCCTTGGCATCCTTGGCGATCTTTCCGTTAGCAGGGAGCGCCTTCTTCATAATCCGGCTAATATTGGCGATAGGGAGGAACCGGTCCTGCTCGCGAACATTGGAGCGGGGGCTCTGCTCGCCGCTCTCGAGGCTGCCTCCTCCGTTTGGACTGGTCGGAGCATCGGCCATCCGAGCCAAAACCCTAGTACACAGCACCAATCACAAAACGACATCGTCAGTGGGGACCAGAAACCCCAAGCCCCTCGGTGGCACCAAAACCCTAGAGGAGAGAGAGGGGGGCTCGGGGGGGAGAATTTCATGGCGTCTCTGCGTGCGTGCGTGCGTGCGTGCCAGATAGAAAATGAAAAATGCGAGGGAAACCGTGGTGATGGTACCTAAGTTTGGGATCGAGCGCGAGAGAGGACGGGATGGCTTAAGATCGGACGCTGGAGAAGGGAGGAGAAAGGAGACGACTGAGATGAGAGACAGATTTATCAGCACCGTCCGTTTGGGTTCATTTTCTTTGGGTTTCTCTCTCTTATATAGATATTTTTTACATTAAAAAAATATTAATATGGTTTGACCGTCGCTCTTTTACTTTTCCATGGTCTCCCTACGGTTTCTGTACGGGATTGTATTCGTATACCTGATTACACCGCCGTCCACGTGTTCAGTGTTTCTGGTTACCTGCGTTTCTAGCCCCGACGTCCAAGTACATGCAACGACGGCATCGGCATCCACAAGATACCTGATTGATCTTTTTTTTTTTTCCTTCCCGCTCGACGTGGCATGCCACGTGTTATTATATTTAAAAAAATTGAAGAAGAAGAGGAGAGGAAACGAATGGAAAAAACGTAAATGGACTTTTCTCATTTTTGGGTTAGCTCTACCGATCAGCCTCAACAAGACTTTTCATTGCATTTTTTTTTCATTTCTGTGTGTTTCCCAGCGACTTTGACCTCCAGGTATTACTTTTAACATTCTATCATTTTCTCTTACATTAGGGTTTTGTGGATGTGATTATCTTGTTGATATTGGGTTCAATTTAATAATTTGATGGTGTTTAGGAAATAACTTTAGGCATTCTACAGAGAGATGTCAATGAGAGAGAGAGATTTAGAAATGGAGGAATTCTTAGAGAGAGAGAGAGAGCGAAAAGGGATTTCGGAGGGATTGAAGAGAGAGAAATGACCATGGCATTCATACGGAGATCGGAGAGAGAGAAAGAGAGGGCGAGAGAGATGGGGTATAATGATTGGGGTTAAAAAAACTGAAACTTTGATCTTGCAGATAAAATATTTTGCATCTTACACATCCAATGTATAAGGCACTTTTTACTCATTTCATTTGTTTTCTCAGTTTAAAACAAACCTTCCTACCTGCATTTGACCAGAAAATATGTCTGTCCATGGCCGTCTTGGCCTCAGGTTTAGGAAACATAAAAACATGCCACCGGAAAAGAGAAAGAAATAAAAATTAATATAAAAGGTATGTAATTTCTCATAAAAATTATTATAAACTACTATAATAATCAATTATGCGTGGACCCATAATAATATTTGTTAATGTTTGGTAGAGAAGTGTAAATGCAATCCAATACACTTAATCAATTTCAGCTCATTGGATTTCTTTAGGGGGGATGATCTTTATGCTTAAGTTTAAGATCTTCATACAAAAGGGAAAATAACAAAAAATTCCTTGAGATATACAGCAACCTATAATTCCTTTTTTTTTTCCTGTGTTTATTGTTTTTTGGGGAATGAGTAATACAGCCTATGCTCTTGTTTTTGAAGTTTTAAAACTTATTTTTATTAGTATTTGAATATGATGAACTACATATTCAAATGATGATTTATTTCAATATGATTAACTACATATTCTAATTCAAATGATGATTTATTAGAATATGGTTGTAGCTTGCTAGATAATTTGAAGGCTAGACTTGCAATGGATTCTGGCCTTAGAGGTGCAGAATATGAGTATGATGAAGTAGGTCATACAAATTATGAATATGAGGTAGAACCTGCAAATAATGAGTGTGATGAGGTAAGACATATCTTAAAATGTTGGTTCTTTTAACAATTTCTTTTGCATTTCAATGCTTATAATTTTGTGTTTAATGTTACTACTATCTCAACGTTCTTTCGCGCAGCTTTCTCGATTGCATCTAGTGGACCAAGACGATGATGTACACGTTCAATTATAAATGATGCAGTTTTGATAGAGCTGGATATTGTTTTTGTGGAAGTTGCCGAAGTAATTTTTTGTGATGACTGCTATTATTTTGGGGTCTTCATTGTTGGTGGAGATATCAATTTTTTGGTGGAGATGAATATATCTTAATTGAAGATGATCATTTTTTGTAATGACATTTAACTTTTTCCGTAAATTATGATAACTTTTTGTAATGACAATCACTTTTCTAATTTTTAATTATACATTATTAGTGATTTTGCGATAGTATTAATTCATATCATGTTGGACTGAAAAAATGTCCTTGGTCTTTCTTTTTTCATGCAAAGGTGTCCCCTCCTTCTAGATTTTCCATGCCTACAAAGATTAAATATTTTGCATCTTGCACATCCATCCCGTGTATAAGGCCTTTTTTACTCATTTAATTTGTTTTCCCAGTTTAGAACAAACCTCCGCCGGCTCCCTACATGCATTTGACCAGGAAATGTCTACTTCGATGAAGGCAAACTAGCTTATATCTGGCTTTCTCTACTCCTGCCCTCTCCATCTCAATCCCACTTGACTTTGTTTTTACCATGCACATGCTCCAATTATACCATCCATGCATTTTCTGGGATTTTTAAACACTACGGAAAACATGCATACAACCAAAACATAAAACCACCTCATTCAACCAGCACTTGATCAATTAACAAAATGAGCAAGGAAAACTTTGAAGGGGAAAAAAGATACTACCATCCATACAGACTACTGGATGAGAGATTTATATTAAGCAATATAGAATCCTGTCACAAACTTGGGTTATTTAAAGTGTACCCCGATATCCAAGCAACATTTGTGCTTACCGCATATAAATGCTTCATGGTTTATTCTACATATGAGTAACAAATGAAAACAGTTTGCTTTACATAAATACAAATTCCTGACAATTTACAAGCGCTTGATCTGCATAGATTGGCAGCTTTCACCTCAGATTCCAGTAGCAGCCAAAAGAAATTATTTATACCAGAAGTAGCACAAGCTGATCCCAAATTGAAAATGACGACCAATATGAGCTTCAGAATTGAACAATTCACTAAAAAGAAAAGCAAAGGGTGAAATATGTTCTAAACTGTAAGCAACAAAATATTAATCAAACAATGCATATGATAGTACTTAAATTGTAAGCCTTAATCTCCACAATAGAGGTAAATGAATGCCTTAAATTAGCATGGATAGCAAGATCAAAATTTTCATATATAAAAAAAACAATAATGTAGGAATTAACCCCTGGTTTCATTTTTTGCAGATTATCTCAGAAAAATATTAGGCCCCTGGCGCCTTTACCAGAGCAGTACAACCTATTCCTCCAAAATCAATCGACCAAAACCTTGATTACAAATAAATTCTTAAGCCAGACAATCGCACAAGTTTTATAGCAAGCAAGAAGAGTATAGTACATGGGAATTGGTATGGCCGAAATCCAACAGTAACTCTATATAGTAATACAACAAATTCAAACCACTAATCGCGATGAATAATAAATGCCTTCAAAGAATCGGCCCGATTGACTGGCATTCTTGAACAAAAATGGCAAACCGTCTCAAACACGAATTGGCACAAACCCTCTCAAAGACCAGCCCCAAAATTACGATGTGCAAAACAGAGACATTTCATCAAACAGGGTGTGCTCATAATACAAATAGAAGCCTAAAGATTGCAAATGTTCCTGCATTCTCTTCTTAGCAACAACTAGCTTGAATAATATGCAAATGTTCATGCATATTATTCATATAACTCAGAAAAATAAACCTAGAAAAAAGACATTCAAAAATCACAACCCCAAAAATATAAAAGGGTAAAATATTTTAAAAAATCACCTTGTGGGTACTCCGTCTACGAGGCTTAGTAGCAAGCGACTCCATCCATGAACATTTTCTATGTATGAGGGTAACGATGTGAAGAAGAAAATGACGGGAAGGCTTCTACGATGTCG